>NC_085140.1:154737158-155372846 GCF_024139115.2 Armigeres subalbatus | reverse complement strand
CAAATTAAAATTGATCGTTGAAGTCATGTCGATGGTATTTCTAGTGTTACGTTTGTTTGTCTGTGTCAATAGTTTTTTTCAAATTGATTATGTCTCCTACGCAGCGTTTCCTCGCTAACTTAAATTCATTCTAAATACTTGGGACAATTATATTAGCAATACGTAACTGAAACGAAGTACAACAGATTGATTGCGCATTTCACAACTAAAAGCGCTAGCGCTTAAACATGTGAAAATCATTGTCGGCAGGACATTGTAACGACATTATAACAGGAACTAATTTGATCAATAAAAAAAGTTTAAGTCTGGTTTACAGTTCGGAAAACGTGTCACGGGATTTAGTCCTCCATGCGTTTCTAAAGTGGCGGGATTTGCGGGAGTTGAGCATGAAAACGAAATTCCTGCCCCTTTGAAAATGCATGGGGGACCAAATCCCGTGACACGTTTTCTGAACTGTAAACTTCGTCGTCGACTAACCGCGACCCCCATAGGCCTGACAATTTGTCACTTACGCTCTTTTCCTTATAACCTCCTAATTCCAAGTAAGAATTAGAATAATCATTAAAACTGCGAGCATAGGCGGAGGATTCCCAATCCGGAGATGTTTTCGGGTGGGAAACATTTTCGACTCCCTGGGCGTAGTGTATCCATTAATTGTACTTGTCACACAAGATACATACTCATGCAATGGAGGGCATAGAAAAGCTTTCAAATAATAACTGAGGGAATGCTAATAGAATACTAAGTTGAAAAGCAGGCCAATTTTCAGTTGGAATAGGGCCATTGAAGAAAAAGAAGATGAAGAATCATTTAAATGCTCACTGCTCACCTTTTGTCTAAAACGAACAGGAATATTCTCTAGAATAGTCAATCAAATGTCACCTGACCCAATAAACACGAGCATTTCATCATTACAGAGACGCATGGAAAAAAAATCCGATTGCTGGTGACATTTGAATTGGATGCATGCCATTTCTAGGTGAGTCGCTACCGTCCGGGGTACTAGTTACCATGCTCGTACTTTCAAATGTTTATCTGAACTCCAACTTGCCTTAACGCCAACACATTTGTCGCCATTCAATGTGTTGCCATAACACTGCAGGCAGATATGCATAAGTCGATGTATACTCAATTGCATCAAATTCCAGTACGGTGGGGTGTCTTTTGATGTAAATCTGACAATCCGCCCTCACAGCAATATGTCACGAATCCATGCGCACCGCTTCAAACATGACAAATGAACAGCTTCCTGATCCAATATCACGTAAAAGTGCATTGAAGCGTATCAAAGCATAGAAATTGATACGAAACTGTTTCCGTAAGTACATAGGAAGAACTGACTGGTGGCCTTAAGCGATTTGATTTTGATGATTGTGTACGGAAGAGTCGTTGATGTGGAAGATATGTGACACTGATGCTATCAACATGCATCAAAAGCTTTGGTTCTATGCGTTGTATTGTATTTTTTTTATTTTTTGAATATCAGCACAACATAGTATTCGCAGTGATTCCTTCAAAGATGCCAGAGAAACTTCTGCTGTTTAAATTGTCGTTTTGTTGTTCGCCATGTGCCGTGGTTGGTAGCATAAGTACTTGAACGCTAGTGGGGTCGTTGTCATTGAATATATTTTTCTGGTCCATGCTCCAATAATCTTTACTTTGCGAACAGAAGCGACATTAAAAGCAATCTTATACTTTTCGAGTACTGCCAGTTACAGAATTGTGATAATATGATATGCTGTAAAAGTATCTAGATAGCAATTTTCTTGAGAACAATTATCGTCTATTGTACAGTGCACCGTGAGTGCGTGACGTTAGGAGTAAGTAAGCACATTCGACAAAAGTATACGATAGGCATGTCGGACGTTAGGAGAAAGCCAGAGTAGATCGCACGATGCGACGCGATGCATAGTGATGCCACTCCATACAGAAGTCTTTTTAATTACGTTCTGTTAACCGATTTTATTGCAACAAAGTTTATTTGATGTAGGACATTATTCCACTGCTTGCTGTAGAAAATGGGTCAGATCTTGCAATGCATTTCACAATTCGGACCAAAATAGTGATTTGAGGTTGTTCCGGGGTTCAGATCATTTGATCTACTAGGTTAACTATTGGATGGTTATCTTGGTACCAAACCTAAAGCTACCCAGCATTCCCACGCGAATGTTCCACTATTTAAATATGTCCAAAGCAGATGTTCTGGGTTCTCCAAATTGTTCTGGAGTTAAGGTCTACCATGTTAACTAGGCCTGGAATCAAACCGAAAGTAACCCAGCATGTCCATTAAAACCCATAGCGCCCTAGCGAATGATTCACTATTTTAATGAGTCGGTATCAAATGTTCTAGCTTATTCAAATTGTTCTGGAGCTGAGGTCATTTGGTTTCTCGAGTAGCAAAAATTAGACCAATTTAGTTGCAACAACTCATATATGACTGGACTTGGTCGTACATAAGTGACAGCAACTCGTTTATGACAAGTGTGCTGCTTGGGTTACCAAATAATAACACTTGTTACTTGTTATCAACACGTAGAAACAACATGTTCATACCAGTCTTTTGAGCTCTTGTGTGTGTTTCGCAATTCAAATCAGTTCATTGCAGATGTTCTAGGTTGTATCAAGCCATTAGGCCAAAGGTTATTAAGCCGAATGGGCATGATGCCAAATAATCATTAGAGGTCAAATAAGAAGATACAATTTATTTCTTTTTTTTTCTTTCAACTCCTTTCTTCCTCTATGCTTCTTCCCTCTTCCTTCATCCATCATCTTTCATCCTTCTTTTTTCTTCCTTCTTCCTTGTTCGTTTCGTTCTGTTCCTTTTTCCTTTTCCTGCTCGCTTCTTCTTTCTTTTTTCCTACTTCCATCTTCCTTTTTCTTCTTCCATCTCCCTTCTTCCTTTCTTTTCTTCCATCTTCTTTCTTCCCTCTTCTTCCTTCCTCTTTCTAACATCTTCATTCTTCATTTTTGCTTCCCCCTTTCCCACTTCGCATTTATCTCTTTTCACTTTTCACTTTTATCTCTCATTTCACGCTTCTCAGCTGTCACTTCTTATTATGGTAAAAAAGGAGTGCTGAGTGAGAAATGAGAAATTAACAGTGGGAGATGAAAAGTAAGGAATGAGGAGTGGGAAGTGAGAAGTTTATGTTTTACTCATTATTTATCACTAATCTTTTTTTCCGATTGTACGACAATTCCCCGAAAACCAATTCCCCGAATGCAATTTCCCCGAATGTAATTTCCCCGAATATAACAATTCCCCGAATGCAATTTCTCCGAATGTAACAATTTCCCGAATGTAACATTTCCCCGAATGGAACAATTCCCCGAATCGACTGTATGCGTCCGAAAAATAAACAGCCTTTAAAGACACGTTCAAGTGTGTCTCATTGGACATTACCAGGGCAATATCCTTTGGTGATGATGGGTGTGGCCAGGAGTAATAATCCTCATGCTTTCGTGATTTTTATCCTAGATTGGAATCGACCCTCCTTGATTTCTGATAGCAATCTGAATAAGGATTTCAAAAGAAAAGTATCACTGAGTATCACTATTCACTAGTGTCCAATCTACGAAGTACGCCGTAATTGTGCTACACTTATCAGTTCAATATCCTTTGGTAGTATTAGATATTCTTGATCCTCCAAGATGTGTTTACAAATTATAAAGATATCAAAGTACAATGATTTCCAAGCTGCTTTTTGATTTATAATAGTCGAACAACCCCTGTATTTTTTAGAAAGCATAATCGCAAACGGCATTTTCGATTGAAAGCGTTTTGGTAAATATTTTTTCTATCTTCGTAATCAAACTCCTGTCCTGTAAACATCTTCTTAAGAAGTATGAGGCAATGGTTAATGTGAATCCTTTTAAACAAAAATAATGCGTTTGCCCGGACTAAGGCAATGGTGAATGTGATTCCTTCTTTAAAAATAATGCATTTGCTCGGAATAATGCAATGGGAAATGGATCGGTTGATTTTTAAAGAATGTTTCCGTCTGAAGTCTCTGCCCGAAATAAGAGAATAGGGATGTGATCCCTTCTTTTAAAGAAGACATTCTCACGAAGTAAGGCAATGGTAGCTGTGATCCCTTCTTCAGAAATAGGCGTTAGCTCGAAATAATGCAAAGATGATAGAATCGAGAATGATAATAAGGATTAATGTGATCTCTTATTTTGATGCCAATTTGGCCAGAATAAGGAAAAAATATATAAGCAATATGTATTGAACGTATAATATTTTATCGAAAAACATTTTGCCCAATTCATTTTCTCAGAATAGCATTAGGCGTTTTTTCATAATGTTCTACAAATTGGCATTTTCTGGGATAAGTGAAGCATAGCAGCAGTTTTGAAACATATAATTGCTCCATATCAATCCTTTATTATATCTGGCAAGCGCGCTCCTATAGTGAACGAATTATATCCTCTTCTTGCTTTATTACGGACAGACGTTTTCTCTCGAGACGCTTTATACTGGATAGACGAGTTTATATAAAGGAGGCATTATCTCCTCCATTAGCAGTACATCGGTAGACGGGATCATTTAAAGAAGGCACTGTCTCATTATTTCACTTTGTTTCAGGCAAACGAGTTCATTTAAATAAGGGAATATCTATCTTCTTTGCCTTATACCGGGCAAATGTGTTCATTTGAGGAAGACATTATTACTTCCTTTTGCTCTAAACCGGGCAGGTGAATTCATCATACCAAGGAAACTTATAAATTCAAAGAAGGCAATATCTCTTAACTTTCCCTTGCGCTTTTTTTCAACTTAGTGTTCTACTAGCATTTCCACAGTTATTGAAAGCTTTCCCGTGCCTGCCAGTTGCATGAATGTCTTGTGTGGCAAGTGCAATGGACAAACCGCGCTCAAGGAGCCGAAAATGCTTTCCACCCTGAAGCATCCTAAGCCGAACCGGGAATCGAACTCGCAACCTCCGGATCAGAAATCCTACAATCGCTTTGTGCCTTACTCAAAAAGAAGAGAGAAGCATTGGGGGAAATGTTACATTCGGGAAATTGTTTCTTTCGGGGAATTGTTACATTCGGGGAAATGTTACATTCGGGGAATTGTTATTCGGGGAAATTGCATTCGGGGATTTGGTTTTCGGGGAATTGTCGTACAATCCTTTTTTCCCTTTTCAAATATCATCAATAAATCCCACTAGTTGAATTTTGGATTAATTTACTAATTATACATCTAAGAACATTGTATCACTTTCTTTCGACTATTTTTTTGAATTACATATAAATGTACATTCTAATCGCCCATATGTCGATTTACCTTTATATGAAGAATTCAAATATACGTGGTGTCGAAACTTATGTCCAATCAGGTCAAATTTTTGTCCGACAAATTACACATCGATAAAAAAAATATTTTGAGCTTTTAGTGGAATGTCCTTACTTGTCATAAGACGAGTGCGTACAATTCAATTTAATTCCACCACTTGATTTTATGAACAGATATGAATTTCGACCCCAATCAAGTGGTGGAATTAAATGGAACTGTACGAACTCGAACTCGTGACAAGTAAATTACATATCACCTGATCTTGCTTGCAAATTCGTTACGCCTTGTGAAAATAACAAATTCAGAAACTAGAATATTCTTAATATTCAAACTTGACAGAAGGTGACGTGACGTGTAGTTAACAATGGCATTTCCCGAAATTGCATTTCATCGAAAATTACATTTGCCCGAAAATAACATTTACTCGAAAATATACACTTGTCATAATACGAGTTTGTACAATCCCATTTAATTCCACCTTATTGTACCTTGACAGATACGTATTTCGACTGCAACAGTAAGGTCGTCTTCAGTGTCTCGTACTTGACTCGACAGAGAGCGAGAGTATTAGGTCGAAACAAAAGATATTTTAGTTACTAGATAAAGATTGTCGCTTCGGTTCCCTTTGTTCTGCTGTCCGGAACATGTTGGGTACCAAGCTGTCAATTGTTTTTTTTTGTTGTTGAATTGAACCATGTAGGAATTACAATGTTTTCAACTTAAACTAAACTTAACCTATTTTATACTAAGGGTACAAGGAGTTAATCGTTGCAATAGCTTCGCTAGACCAATTAATTGGAACCTCATTCATAGTGACAATATGTCTGCTAGAAGGTTTCAAATAAGAAGCTCTCGGCTTATGTGGGAAAATTATAAGCTGAGTTTTGGAAGCATTCGGGGAAATTTTCCATTTTTGCAAGTAAGTGGAGAAAATATCCAAACTTTTTTGCAATCTACTACAAATGACACGAAAGCTTCGCCCTTTGGCTGAGAGACCTGCGAACAAAGATTTTTGACACCCTGGTGGTAAATCAGGTAAGTCAGAAGTAAAAATGTTATACAATATGGGCCCCAATATGCTGCCTTGGGGGACACCAGCCCTTACAGGTAATCTATCAAATTTAGAATTCTGATAGTTTACCTGCAGTGAGCGATCTGATAAATAATTTTGGATCAGTTTAATGATGTACAGAGGAAAATTAAAACTCATCAATTTTACAATCAAACCTTCATGCCAAACACTGTCAGATGCTTTCTCTATATCAAGAAGAGCAACTCCAGTCGAATATCCTTCAGATTTGTTGAGCCGAATTAAATTCGTTACTCTTAATAACTGATGGGTGGTTGAATGCCCATGGCGAAAACCAAATTGCTCATCAGCAAAAATAGAATTGTCATTAATATGAACCATCATTCTATTTAAAATAATCTTTTTAAACAGTTTGCTTATTGAAGAAAGCAAACTGATTGGGCGATAACTAGAAGCCTCAGCTGGATTTTTATCCGGCTTCAAAATTGGAACAACTTTGGCGTTTTTCCATTTATCTGGGAAGTATGCCAATTGAAAACATTTGTTAAATATATTAAGCAAAAAGGATAAAGAGCTCTCAGGAAGTTTTTTGATACGTATGTAGAAAATACCCGGGGCTTTCATCACCCGGGGCTTTCATATTTTTAAATTTTCTAGTAATAGATCTCACTTCAGAGGCATTCCACGGGGGCATGTCAGTCGATCCTGAGCGACCATTTCGAAAATATTTGAAACTCTGCACAGTTTTTCAATTTCATCTAAATCGTCATTTTTCGATATCAAATCTTCATATTGAGTCACGACTAACTTTTCAAAAGGGTGTATGTGAAAATGGTTCAAAAATATTTAAAAAGCTGCACAGCAAAAACGGAATGTTTGATTGTTATGATTTTTTCAGCAAAGTTAGACAACTAAATGGTGATTCTTAAGAAAATGTGCACAGTAAAAAAAAATTTTTTTTTGCCTTTAAAAATATCAATTTTGTCACAAAAACTCAAATATCTCAAAACCCTATCTTTTTTCGAACGTAATTTTTTTAGGGAAAACGGTCCATTATATTAGCTATCTACCATAAAAATTTGGTGATGGTAAACTAATAAACAAAAAAGTTATGACATTTCAAACATTTCACAATTTTCACATTTAGTAAAAAAAATTTTTTTTCTGTATAAGTTATTTCGAGAATTGCAGTTTGATGCAGATTTTATTGTTAAGGGACGTGATTTAAACAAGTTGTTTTCATGATATTTTGATTTAATTATTCATAGCATCTATAAAAAACTTAGACACGATCCAGTGTTGTGATCAAAAGTATTGATAGTGTCATAATTTTCATTGCACGTGACTGGCGAAAAATTCTTTTAATAGTTACCTGTTGATAATAACGTTGATAGAAACATATCAGAAATGTTATTTTTAAGACAAAAGCTGCAAAATCAAAGATTTATATACACGTGTACGTCTATAGTTTACCTGCAAAAAATATACCTCTTAGAGAATAGACTTTATGATCGGGAGGAAACGGGTATCTTCAACAACAACAAATGCATGATAGGTACATACCATGACAATGCTCACGAAAAAGCAAAAAAACTACTACTACTAAGGTTGTTGAAGATCTTATAGTAATTTTTTCTTCAGTCAAGCAAATGACACCAAACTAGTCAGTAAAACTTAAAAGTGATTTTGTTTATTGAAATATTACGAACAACATGAGTAGCCGCTTTCTCAACTGTTGTAGGCCGTTTGATGGAAAAAAGTGTTCAAAAGAGTTACGAAATCTCACCGAAAGCACCATAGATAAACTGAAAGCGACTGGTTATGCTCCAATGTCCACATTGAATACAAATTTACGCATTTGCACGTCCTGCCGTCTAAACGTTGACAAAAGAGCAATCTGTATATCATCGGTTGAGCAGAGCGCAGGAAGTTCGAAAACGACAGCAACTGAGGAATTACCAGAAGTATTAAGTGCTGAGAGCCTTGCCACCGTACCATCAGCGAAATCTGTTTCAACAAATCAATCGGAAGATGAGTGTATCCAAAAGGTCAACATCGAACGCTTTAACGAGGGCATAGCTGGGATAAAAGTGACTCCGATTAAATGGAGCTGGATGGACTACGTTTATTACCCGGAGAAAAAATACCGTGAAATAAACGAAGCTGTACGAAGAAACCTCTTCAAATTAGGACCTGATGATGTGGAAAATACGGACTACGATGAGGTAATTATAAATATGAAGGAAAGGTTCTCGAATGCAGCCACGACAAGGAAAGAAAAATTATTGATTTTGTCGATGCTGCCAAGTTCGTGGTCTATTCAGGATGCCATTGATGAGTTCAAAACCAATAGAAATACAGTAAAAGAGGCAAAACAATTGAAGAATAACTGTCTTTCAACCAAAAATACTAGGTCTAGTACTGCATTAACAGATGAGACAAAAGAAATAGTAGTTCAATATTTTGAAGATGATGAAGTAAGTCGAGCTATGCCTGGTCAAAAAGATTATGTATCAGTAAAAAAGATGGAAAGCGTCAAGCAATCCAAAAACGATTAATGATGACGACTTTGAAAGAAGCGTACACACGCTTCAAGGAAATTCACGATAATATTAAAATAGGTTTTTCCTCATTTGCAAGCCTTCGGCCAAGGCAATGTAAGCTTCTTTCCAATTCAGGAACACATAATGTGTGTGTGCACAACCCATGAGAATATTAATCTTATTTTACATAGTTTGAAAAGAATCAATTTAACAAAGGATATTAAAATGTTAACTGGTAGTCTTTTGTGTGAAAATACAACATCAAATTGCTATCTACGATCTTGTTCGGATTGTCCAGATTCTTCATCATTGGAAAATACTTTATTCGCTGAGTTTGAAGAAAAATATATTGATCAGTTATCATTTGAGCAATGGGTGACCACGGATAGGTGTGACATAGAAACTATTGTAAAACCTGTAGATGAGTTTGTGTCATATTTTTGCTTGAAATTAGAAAGTTTAATCCCTCACGATTTCAACAAACAGAACAATCCAGCTTTTTGAAAAATACGAAAAATACATTACAAAATGGTGAATTTTTAGTCATTTGTGATTTTTCTGAAAATTACAGCTTTGTATTGCAAGATGAAGTGCAGTCCCATCACTGGAACGTACAACAAGCTACAATTCATCTATTCGTTATTTATTTTAATGGAAGTACGCAAATTGAACACTTAAGTTTTATTATAATTTCCGAAGATTTAAGACACGATTCAGTATCCGTAAACTTGTTCATTGAAAACATGATTAACTTTTTACGCGTTGATAAGCATAAAGAAGTCAAAAAGATATATTTCATGTCTGATGGAGCAGCGTCGCAGTACAAAAATCGTAAGAATTTTTCGAGCCTATGTCAATTTAAATCAATGTACGGAATTGATGCAGAATGGCATTTTTTGCTACATCACATGGCAAAGGTCCTTGTGATGCTATTGGAGGAACAATAAAGCGCATGGCCACAAGAGCAAGTTTAGCCAAAGAACGTGAGCATCCAATTAAAACTGCGAAAGAACTTTTGATTGGGCAAATCGTAGAAAAGAAAAAGATTTAACCAAATTATCATTTTGTTTTACTACTACTGAAGAGTACGAAATAAAGGCTTCAGAGCTCAGCGAGCAATTTAATAACGCGAAAACGATCCAAGGAACCCAAAAATTTCACTGTTTCATTCCATTGTCGGAAAATAAAATTAAAGCAAAACTATACTCAAACTGTGCTGATAATAATTCAAAAGTGTTCGATATTTTAAAAATTTGAATAAAAATAAATAAAAAATAAGTATTAATAAACTGTTTTCATGATATCATAACCCATACCAAAATTCAAACCCAAAACTCTTAGAGTTTCTATAACAACATTGTGTAACTGCCACATTTAATTTAATACTTAGGATAATATTAATTCATTTTTATTTATTTATACATATAATATTTATACATATAATATACATAATATCGATGAATACATAAATATGGAATATCATACAAACAACTTGTTTAACTCACGCAAGGCCCTTAACAATAAAATCAGCATCAAACTGCGATTCTTGAAAAAAAATACACGGAAATTTTTTTTGTTTACTAAGTGTGAAAATTGTGAAATGTTTGAAATGTCATAACTTTTTTGTTTATTAGTTTACCATCACCAAATTTTTATGGTAGATAGCTAATATAATGGACCGTTTTCCCTACAAAAAATTACGTTCGAAAACAGATAGGGTTTTGAGATATTTGAGTTTTTGTGACAAAAATGATATTTTTAAAGGCAAAAAAATTATTTTTTTACTGTGCACATTTTCTTAAGAATCACCATTTAGTTGTCTAACTTTGCTGAAAAAATCATAACAATCGAACATTCCGTTTTTGCTGTGCAGCTTTTTAAATATTTTTGAACCATTTTCACATACACCCTTTTGAAAAGTTAGTCGTGACTCAATATGAAGATTTGATATCGAAAAATGACGATTTAGATGAAATTGAAAAACTGTGCAAAGTTTCAACTCAATAGAAAATCATGAATTAAAAATTTTCTTAAATTTTGATGCTGTTGCTTGGAATCGCTCTTCATCCAAATTAGTTCCCAACGAAGGGTCAAAAACATTCTCTTGATTGAGAATGTCTTCGAAGCTCCGTGTAACTTGATCCTCAATTGGACTAGTGAGACCTAGACTAAAATTATGGGCACTCTCGAACTGCTGAGCAAGTTTTTTTAGCCTTTTCGCCATTTGTTAATAAAATTTTATTTCCCTCTTTAAGCGCTGGAATTGGCTTTTGAGGTTTTTTAAGAATTTTTGTTAATTTCCTAAAGGGTTTCGAACTGGGATCCAACTTCGAGACATTATTCTCAAAGTTGGTATTTCTCAGAATAGCGAAACGTTTTGCCTTTCTCGTACACTAAGTGTACGTAAAGGCTATAATATTGCTCCAAAAACGAAATTTTGATAGGAGGCGATTTTTATATACCGATCGACTCAGCTCGACGAATTGAGGTGATGTCTGTATGTGTGTATGTATGTATGTGTGTGTGTGTGTGTGTGTATGTGTGTATGTGTACAAATTTTGTAGACACACTTTTTTGAACTTCCCATTGTCCGATTTGCTCGCAACAAGTTGCAGTCGACGCGGAATTCAGTCCCATTGTTTGCTATTGAAAATTAGATCAATAGTTCATCGCAATCTGGAGTTATGGCCAAAAAACTGTTTTTGCGTATAAAAAAATAGCAAAACGTTCTATGCTGAATTCAGCTAGATTCGAACCGCTGACCTCTGGGGTGGAAAGCGCTTGCTATACCACAAAACCATCGGAACACACATGGTATGGGCAAATATAAGTCGTACAGTTTTCATCAAATTGGTATACGTTCATTTCTTTTCAAAGCCACAGAGTTCACTCTGCTAGGGTAACGGTACCAATATTGGAAGTTTTATTGAATCAACGAAAGAAAATATATATTTGATAGTTCGAAATTGATTGTTTAATGCATTAACTAATAGACAAACTTTGAATTTGCTAGAAATGAAATTGGATTCATTTCGTCTTGATAATCAATCTAATTTTCTTGGAGGTAAAATGAGCTCCACTATACTGCCGTCGCAAGCATAATCGTCCAATATTGATTTTGCATGGAAGAAAATATGGAACAGTTACGCCTGCGCGGCAGTATATAGGTAGGAAATCCAATTTGTTTGGGAAATTATTGGTTACGGGTGCCCTATGGAAATTACTAACAGTAAACTTTTTACGATAGGATATCCGTTCAGTAATTAAAAATCCTCTTCTCTGCTAAACGTTAGACATGACTTTTCTCATGTCTTTTTGCTATCAAGCACTAAGAAAAGCACAAATACCCTATATAACAGCACCGTGCTTTATTCAACACGTACAGCGTTCTCCCGTACGAATGCGCCTAAAAGAAGGAATGGCAATGTACCGTCGCGCAGTGGTGGTCCCCCATACAAATACTCGACTAAACTTACGATTGCGCTTAAAATTTAGCAACAGTAATTTTATAACGCTGAATTCATTTTGAAATTTAAATAGTTATTCGACATATACTATGCTATCCAAAGACTTCCGGAAGCCCATGACTTAGGATCTGCAGCCACAGTAGCGTCTCAATTCTAACCTTGAAACAGTAAATTTTCCGCTTTGGCGCAGCAAGGCGCAATTCGCCAAACTAAACACCGTTAAGTAGACTAAATATATATTTCAATGCATGATATCAGTTCTTTCCGATAAAGTTTCTTCAGTTTCTTTTGCGATAAAAAAATTAGTCAAATTTAATTTTCCTATACATTAATGTTTAGGAGATACTTTACAGCATCAACTTGAACCAAGTCACCAAAAATTAAATTTACCAACTACAATTAACAAATTGAGGAATTATCATTGACTGAATGTGCAAAATTAAATTAATATCAGCTTCACGAAAGAACGATTTTGTTTTATGTTTTGTCTGGGTTTCCGCCACTGTGGATCGGTCGGCTTAACCATCGTAGCATCAGCGGCAAGCCGTGCTTCTGGTGCTTCTGTTCTATTTATACGCATATGCATCTTTCTTTCGTTCAATCAGCATATGGGAGCTCAGCTGGTATGCGTGAGGACGCTATGCAAGCACATTTCAGCGGGAACGACACGAACGACACTGCATTCGCTTCAGTCTCTTGCCGTCTGATGAATATTGCCGAATAGGAAGCATCACCAACACACATCGCATTGCGTGAGGCAATGTTCTATTTTTAGCTCAGCTGGGTTGAATGTTGATCCGAGCAAATGAGATTTGGGGAAACTGGTTCATGAGTATTACGAAAAAAAAAGAAAAATTTGGATAGCTCCGCGGAAATAACGCGTAGAGGGAAATCTCCGGTCTTAAGGTAAATCAAGGTAAATCAAAAGCTATTTTGTTTCTGCTAACTTATCAATTTATGTATTTATGTTTCATTTCCTACCTCCATCATCTAAAGTTCAGACCTGAATTCTTTCAAATATCCCAAATAATAAGAGGGATTCAATTATAGAAATGTCATGAATATAAATATAAACAATACACACCATTAGGTTCCATTGATTATTAGCATGGAAAATATAAAATACAAAAAAAAAATATTTGAATTTTCTAGTATTCAAATTTTTCTTGCAATATTATACCACACACCTAGAAAATATGAGCTTTGAAAAAAAGATGGCTAGCACGAGGATCGAACATAAATCCTCTGAATGAGAGCCTATTACGTTACCACTAAGCTATCTTTGTTTCTTGGGAGAACAGTGTTCGAAGAACAAGACTTTACGCGATATGCAATAAATAACTATTTCACTGCATCAAGACATCGGCTGCTTGTGCATACATGCGGTAACGCACCGGGTGCTGTGCTTTGGTTCGGTGGCATATAATCTGATGTTGAAAAATATAAACCGTTTTGACTCAAGTCCCGAAAAGGACTCATATTTCGAACGCTCGCATTTAAATGGCTATATAAACCTTATTCGCGTGGTTCTTTCCATAGGATATTCATTTCGTTTGCAAAGCATTCGGATTATGTAGGAGAAACTGAGTTTTGGAAGGATTTGGAAATTTTTTTCTATTTTTGGAAGTCAGAAGAAAAAATATCCAAACTTTTCTATAATCCAAGTATGTTTAGGTCATTTAATAATCTTAGTTCGATCATTGACAAATTACAATGATTCATTCCAGAGGTTAAATGTCAAAACGCATTACAGTGGAGTTCTAGTGCGAATATTTTTCTACAGCTTTCCCTAATACTAAATTAATGATTTCGTGTGTGTTACTTCTACGTGAAGTTAAACGATTTACAATGATATGGAAATGCTAATATCATCTTCCAAACTTGGACGTACATGTTCATGATAGTATTAGAGGCGAAAGTATAGAATTGATAGTTCCGTTAGGATACGGCAGGCATGAAGAATGTTTTTATAGAAGTCGATTTGAAAGCGAGCGGAGGGCAATATTTGTGATGGCACATATCACACGACCTTCCTTCTGCCAAGCTCCCGTATGAAGGGGAGGAAGAATATCAGTGTGGAAGCTGATATATCTCCACTGGCAAAAGGAAGGTGGTTTGACTTGCTCATATGCCATCGCGTGCGGAAGGATTTGCTATCGACGAGTACTGTCTCCAAATTTCTAATATGACATCAGCATTTAGTCGAATAGGATTTTTATTGCACAGTTCTGTTTTCTCATTGCGTCCGTCTCGTCGCAACCAACTTGGCTGCCTCGGAGAGAACAAAGTAGAGAAAGGCACTGCTGCTGTACCGTCGACCAATAACAGCTGAATTGATGGATGCCCCCACCAAGGGTAGTACACTAAATTAATGATTTCGTGTGTGTTACTTCTACGTGAAGTTAAACGATTTACAATGATATGGAAATGCTAATATCATCTTCCAAACTTGGACGTACATGTTCATGATAGTATTAGAGGCGAAAGTATAGAATTGATAGTTCCGTTAGGATACGGCAGGCATGAAGAATGTTTTTATAGAAGTCGATTTGAAAGCGAGCGGAGGGCAATATTTGTGATGGCACATATCACGACCTTCCTTCTGCCAAGCTCCCGTATGAAGGGGAGGAAGAATATCAGTGTGGAAGCTGATATATCTCCACTGGCAAAGGAAGGTGGTTTGACTGCTCATATGCCATCGCGTGCGGAATACTACTATCGACATGTACTGTCTCAAGAAGTTTGGAAGATGATATTAGCATTTCCATATCATTTTCCCTAATAGTTTGTTGTTTTAATTCAACTAATAACAGAGTTAAAGCACTAGTTACTAATACTAAATGATAACAAAATTTCGATCAGTCTGTATAATAAGTTACTACAACTAGTGCTATTACTCTGTTATTAGTGCAATAGAAACAACAATTAGGCAGAGTTGTAAAAACCTTCGCTCTAGAAGTCCTCCACATATCACGTTTGAAATTTAACCTCTGGAATGAGTTATTGACAAACTACTAAATTATCGAATCTGTATTACCAAATGATCGAAAACATTCTTGCTACAATCCATAACAAATTACACGAAGGCAAGCTGATTGCATATCAGGTATGTTATCATTACGATATAAAGTATTGCACTATATGAGCTCAAGAATGCTGATTTTGGTAACACTAGCTCTGTCACGCGTAATTTATCAGATTTTGTACTTGGATAGTTTACCTGTAGAGTGATCTGATAAATAGATTTGGATCAATTTAGAAATTAAAATATTCAATTTTAACCATGCATTCATACCAATTACTGCGAAACGCTTTCCATATAAAGAAAAGCAACCCCAGTAGAATTCTCTTCAGATTGTTTTTAAGTCGGATCAAATTCATAAATCTTGTTGAAAAGTATTCGAATGATAATGACAAAAACGGAACTGCTTATCAGCAAAAATTGACCTTTCTATTCGCTTAACAAATGTGAATTTTCAATTCAATCTGTCTTTATTTAGCTATCTTTATTCACGAGATTTTCGACCCTAGGTCGGTTCATCTGATATAAACAAATGTGAAAAAAAGTCTTATTCACCAATTGTTACTTTAGACTTTTCATATATGTTTATCAACCATTTTGAACGAGCGAGAAAGGCATCATCACCGCTAGGTGGATTAATCAGGGTTTTTTAATTTCATTTTGCAAATCTCGTCAAATAACTTTCAACGCGGGATCGCGAGTTCTTTGGTATTGCCTTCGCCCTTCGCCAGCTCTATGATAATTAAAAGTAGAGCTGATTGGATTATAAATGGCTTCTTGTGTCAAATCGTATGGATGTTCCTTCTTTGACATTTAGCTCCCCTATCCTCGCCAGCAAAAGATGTTCCGGACAGCGACGACAGCGACAATCTTTATCTGGTAACTAAAATATCTTTTGTCGAAATACGTATCTGTCAAGGTACAATTAAGTGGTGGAATTAAATAGGATTGTACAAACTCGTCTTATGACAAGTGAAGACATTCCACTAAAAAGCTCAAAATAATTTTCTTAATCGAAAATATAATTTCTCGTTAAACATCCCTCTACCCTGAAAAAAAGTTTTCCTCGAGAACAACATGTTTCAAACATAAACCTTTCCCGCGTTTGGTTAAGTTTTTTCCTGGCGAATCAGAAAAGACCAGGATACCAGCAATGACCCGAATTGCATTATAATGGCCAAACATTAGTCAAGGTAGTAAATCGTTTCCACAAAACTTGATTGAAATCGACTTTCAGATTTTGTCATATGTTTTTGATTCGTGCAGTGTGAGGTCTGATTTGTTCGTCAACATTGCTTACAGTTTCCTCCTACATTCGACATGCAGCATCGACCACATGTGTCCCAGTGGTTATCCTTACGAGTTCGTAGGAACAACTCCGTTTTTTATTCAGACGACTGAAAAGAAAACTTTCATCTGCTATCGGTCTGCTGTAGCCACTAGGTAGGTAGGTATGTGCTTGTATAGGTGCACTATCAGCACAGGGAAAAGTTAATCGAACTCGGTTGAATGCGCTTGCCAGCGTAAACGTCTGGTCAAGCCAACACTCACTCCATCATCCTACCATGGATGGATGGTGCTTATAGGTACTTTGCTTGACTGAACGCAAATGCATGCTAGCAGTCACCGGATAAACTTTCGGTGACTTTTATTTGTTCGAAAAGTTTTCCATCTAGTTTGAAAATCTATTAAGGAAACGTAGTGTACGTGCGATGGTTTATGATTTGTCATATTTATTGTGAGAACAGTTTCTGGCACCCGGAGATTACTAATTTAATAACAGATTGTTCGTGCACAGTTGGATTTTTTTAGATTAGTGACGTTTCACACCATGTTAATTCATATTAGAAGCTGTTCACTATAATTAAAAATCAAACAAATGCTAGACAAGATGCGTCAACGCGTAATTGGGTGGAAGCCAATTAATGCAAGGACATGCAAGCTAAGGATCAGATGCCGTATCTTCAACTAGAGCAACCCGACAAAGGGCCACCCGACGGCGAGTAGAAAAACCTTCACTACGGCATGCAACATGTCCGGTCCGATCACCGATTGGTAAGGAAAGGAGGGGCAATATGCCCTAGCTAAGCATAGACTGCTTTTATGCCTTAGTTTTACGATTTTCATGGGTGGTTCTACCTCATGCAACAGTTAAACTGTATAACTAGTTGATGCCATTTTAAAGTTGGAGACAATCTCAACCACATTTATAAATTCACATTTAAAAAAGTGGCGTTATTTCGATGCCGGAAAACTAATGAAGAACGCCTTTTAGCCGGCAGCTCTTAGGAAACAAGGCACCACGCGTCGGCGAATCAGCATTCTGGTATGGACCGTGGGTGGAGACGCGTAGTACATTGTAGGTAAGTCCCACTAGGGTGTTTTGCCTCGCCAAAATGTTAGATGTTTCATCATTGTGGGCTTCGTGGCCGTGCGGGTTATGGAGCGTGGGTTCGATGCCCGCCCCGATAAGGAGAAAACTTGTCGTTATCGAGAAATTCTCCACCGGTCCACAGGGTGTTAATTATGTGTCTGATGATACTATCAGAACGTCGGCTCCAGGGGCGCGTTCACCTCAATTCGGGAGATTTGTGTAATTGATGATACTATAGTTGAAGAAACGGCATTTTATCCTCAGCTTGCATATCCTTGCGCTAATTGGCTGCCATCCAATTACGCGTTGATGCATTTTGGCCAGCACCATGAACCAGCTCGTCGGTGGAACCACAGCTCTGATAGAAGAAAGTCGCTCGATGCCCGCTTTTCCACACTTTCTGTCTTGTCCAGAAAATTTCCTGCAGGGCCATCACGTCGAAATTTGCGAGGATATAATTCATCGTGGATAATCCTGTCGCATCCTGCGAGACCATGCAGCTTTTCCATGCTCCAATCTTCCAATCGTGATCTTCCATTAGTCGCCTAGGTCTTTGCCGAGTCGTATCATCTCTTAAGTAGTTCGTAATTTTTGGTTTTATGTGCGGCTTACTGGGCCTGTGCAAACTTCCTGTCACCGGAGGGCCACCGGAGGGCTTCTGCGCTTTGAGCGGCGCACGGTTGCTTTGGCGAACCCTTCGCCTTCTCTATTTATTTTATTTTCAATCCCCCATGAGCTGTGTCTGAATAATCACTTTGCGTTCTAGCGTTGACTCGCTTGTGGTTTCAAGGAATGCCAGCTGATGTTAAACTTTAATTCAGTACACTTCAAATTCCCACATAAGAGCTGATCATTGCGGTGGATGTTTGGGTGATGCGATCCACCATAAAAAATCTTCCGCATAATCCCCTACTTCTGCCAACAATAGTTTGTTGGAGTGGTTTATGCAACAGTTTCGATAGCAAACACGGGCATGACCAAAGCGGACATAAAACAGATCGCAGCTATACTGAAATTTTGCTACGATCTGGACGCATGGAGTGATTTCGAGATTATTACAATTTTGAAAATCTAATTAAATCCTTAATCGAACGCTATCCGAATTAGCTTTGGTACATGATTGAATCTTAAAAGCCAACTAAATAATCAATTTTATTCTTAGCGCGTTGTGAACACACTTCAATCAGAACAGTTCACTCACTATAAATGTTAAAAAAAATTGAGATGGGGTAAAAGACCCAATAGTGGAGGAACTAAGCACGTTCTCTCACTATTTGTCGGTTCACACCAAGGCTCTACTTGATTTCACCTACCTCAAATATGCAAACGAATAGTCACTAATTATGCTTCAAAAGAAAAGATTCGAAATTGCAGCACCATCCATCGTTGTTGCCTAAAATGATACCTCCAATTATTGGTGCACTGTGCCAATAGTTGCGATATTTTTTAATTCATGTTCCTATAGTTGCGCATCCCATTGCTTTTATATAGGACTCGCAACTATGGGAACACTACCGCAACTATTGGAGCAAAGACGAGAAAAAGATAATGTATTTCAGTGATAATTTACCAATTTAGAGGGAAATCCAAACCGTTTTCCGTTATTTCATCTAATGACAGGACAACAGTTTGATTGACTATATGGGTTGCTGCGATAAATCCGTAGATTTTGCGAAAACAACACTACCGCAACTATAGGAGCACCCACGACTATCGGATCATTTGCCCTAGTCTTCGAACATCTTTTCGTAGAACTGCATTTACATACCTGATTGGCGCTTGTCGATCGTTAACATGTTAGTCGACCCGGCAGACGTTGTCCTGCATAGTAGGCGAGAATGTGCGTTCCGAACTGCCCATGCAAAGTTCGCATAGAAATCATAATTTTAGTTTTTCACGATTTGCTCAACTTTACTCGTAATTTTCGCATTAGGAAATATCATTTAAACCCGTCGGAAAATATAACGAATGTTTCTGCTGAAGAAATGAAAAAATCCATCCAGCCGTTTTCGAGTTATGCGGATACGAACACAGACCATTTTATTTTTATATATAAGATATGAAATGGTCTGTATTCGTATCCGCATAACTCGAAAACGGCTCGATAGATTTTTTTCATTCCTTCAGTAGGTATGCTGGTTATCGTTTCCGACGGGTTTATATGATATATGCTCATGCGAAAATCACGAATAAGGTCGAGCAAATTATGAATTACGAAAACAAAGATTAGTATGGGAATTTCGCAAGGGCAGTTCACAACGCGCTTTTTAGCCTACTATGCAGGACAACGTCTGCCGAGTCGACTAGTAGAGAATAAAATTCACCTGTCATGACTCGAGTCAAGTACGATACACTGAAGATGGCTTTACAGTTGAGGCCAAAATACATATCAGAAGAGATTACATCGTGGTGGAATTAGGGACGAACTTTTCAGAATTCAATATTTTTTCACCTCGCGTTTTCGAGGGCATCACTACCAATACTGAAGCAACGAGCACCTGTCATCTTTTTATTCTATGCTTGCTGCGACGCAGTAAAGCTAAAATAAAAATGTGGAAGATACCTATTCGTTACTTCTTTGTTGAGATTGTAAACAAATATATTTGGATTCTGAACAGTTTCACCTTAAAAGGAATAGTACTAAACTCGTTTTATGACAGGTGAAGACATTCCACTAAAACAGCTTTATAATTTTCTTACAGAGAATAATTGCCAATCAGTTGATTGGTTATGTAACTTACAGCTTAGCAAACATTATAATGCACCACAGTAACAATCACAGATCAAACTGGCAGAACTAATAAGTGAACCATAATCAATTTATGTAGCTTATTTTTGCATAATATTGTTACGCTGCTATGTGATCATAATCTGTGTGACCATTAAAGTCTTAGAAAGAACTTTGATAACATTGACTTCGTATCAGCATTAGCAGTAAATGCATATGTTAGCTCAACCCTTATTCTTCCGAGATAAAACCGAATCGAGGGGATGCTAACGACTTCTTCCCAACTACCTACAACATATTCCATAGGCTTATACTCTACGCTGTTATGCCACTATATCATGCAGGTGCACATTGTGCAACCAAGCCCTCTAAATACAACATGCTACCGAAAGGAGAACATCTTGCATTTTATGGATCTCCTTTACTACGACACAAAAAGAACTCTCCTGACATAAGAGTACATTTTCCGTCCATAAAGGATTTATTTCCAAGCTTTCAGACACCTTTCTCCATTTCTTACCATAACCCAGTGCAATAAATATATTCTGCAGAAGATGCAAGTTATTGATGCAATATATCGGTTTGAGAGTGTTATTTGTGAGGGAGTGTATTTTGATTGACCATCTGCCACATTCACTTTCCGGTGTCATTGCGTAATGGTTGATTTATTGGTTTTCTTCAGATTGGCATTCCGAATGCACATATGCGCTGCGTTACGTGTGATGTAAAATTAATGTTTTAATCAGCTTGTTATTGCAGATCTGCTTCTCCGTTTGCCTACCCAGGCTAGATAAGTCTAGCGATAACTGTCGTAGATGAAAAAGTAGAATTCGTCTTCGGCTACAAAAGATTAAGTTATTAGATTTGATTATTATAAAGATACACATTTCTAAAAGGCTATTATGAGTTACTCCCTTTTTTGGACATCTGTTTTCATATCTCTCTCATGCTTAAGCACATATGGAATTCAAGTTAAATAAATAAAACTGTAATTTAAGTTATCCCAACGATGATATTGATACTTGATGCGATGCTTTTCGAGGCGTTATTGTCTTTGTCGATTTTACCGGCGGTGCAAATATTTTCCATTAATTCCAAATCCAGTAAAAACAACAGTATACATTGTGGGTTATTAATACTTTGAATGAATCCAAACACTTTTGATTTGATATTCGGTCAAGTTTAGCTTGGCTTAGCTTTAGCTTAGACAAATAATGTCAACACGGGTTTCGATTCAACAAGACCAAATCCTTAGATGTCAATATGAATCACCCTCCAATTATCCGGTCGTTGGTCAAGCTGTTGAGGTTGAAAACTTTTAATATCTTGGCTTCCAGTTGTTGTCGGAAATAGTCTTCGTAAAATAAAATAAAGAAGTAACGTTGCAAGAAGATGATGGAACGGAGATATTTAGTTTGGTGCGACCTGTTTATTCAAATGCTGTTGAATTATTTTGCATAAGCAACATGAATAATTTGATCGTGGTATGAAATTTGATTTTTTTTCTCCATAATACGCAGTGTACATTCACATCTTCTCTGTTGGCATAGCAAGCTACAACTGGGGCATTGTCACCTTGTGGATTGTTGATCAAAGAGGTCTCTAATACAGGTTGCTTTTTGTGCCTTCGTATTTTGTGCAGCTGGTACAAATATATTTGTGCACAGTGAGTGTTCTTCTATCTGATTTACACTATTACTTGAACACCCCACCTATCGATAAGAAGCAACTAACAACATTCACTTTTCAAATCCTAACGAATTTGGTCAACAATTTCGCGATGGATTGGAACTTCTCTTCACTTCCATGGGCATAGGAGTGTCATCAGATTAGCCTCATGTTGTGCGGTTTTCGTCATTAAAGATTTCGGCATGTATTTGTTATGTTTCGAAATAATTGAATTCAATTAATACACGTGATCTCATCTTATTGTTGCATGGATCGCATCACTTACCAAAATGAATCCAGATCCGTTTAATTTCATACACCGTCCCAACCAACGAAAATCCCTCCTGTAACATCTATGGTGATGCAGAGGTGTTCTCAGTCTCTGGTAATAAAACAACAGATATCCCACCAATATTCCGTACTTTCCCAGATGACTCTAATGACGTATTCAGCGTTACCGTTCCCGAGCAGTGTGACGACTTCGATAACAGAAGTTGGTTTGAACTAGCCATGCATAAGAGGGTAAATACCAAAATATAATACCAAAAATTAATATGCAAAATACTTGGTATTGCTTAGGTATTCCAATACCAAACGAATAATAATTTGTGATGCGTTTGGTATTGTGATAAAAGAGTATGCTATTGTAGGGGAAAAGACGGCTTTGGCAGGTTTTGTCCTATTATTGTCAGGGGGGTTTTTGTTGACCAAATTTTATGAAATTTGGCCACATGCAAAGAATGTTTAGGCCAAATTTGAGAATAATTAGTTAAAGAAAACAGAACTCGTGTACTTGGGCTCACTGGTGACCGCCGAGAACGATACCAGCAGAGAAATTCGAAGACGCATAGTGGCTGGAAATCGTACGTACTTTGGGCTCCGTAAGACGATCGGAGCGATCGAATAGAGTTCGCCGCCGTACCAAACTGACTGACTATCTACCAGAGCTTAAAATATTCATCTTCATGAAGTAACTTCGGTCCGAATATTGACAAACATCGCATGAATATTCAAAACATAGAATGACATAGTCAGACGACTACTCCACGAACTCATTCATTCGACTGTCACTGAGTGTGTTTACTATGTGCAGAAAAAAACATAATTAGCATTGTTTATGTTGATGTTTACCGTTGAAAGTGCCTCGCGGATGAAAATAGGATTCAGTCCTGTGTGATGAATTACTTTACTCATTTGAAACGTGTTCAGATTTCAGATAATTTATAAATTTGTTAAATGTGCATAAATATTCAATGACTAATATTCAACTGAATATTGACTGTCCAGAGCCGACTATGAATGTGTCGTAAGTGAACTGACAAATGAAGAAAAATGGACTTCACAAAAAATGTTCGATTATTTTACACTCTGCTATCTAAAAAACGCTTATTAGACCGGTAGTTCTCTACGGACACGAGACCTGGACGATGCTCGTGGAGGACCAACGCACACTGGGAGTTTTCGAAAGGAAAGTGTTGCGGACGGTACGTGGAGGAGGCGAATGAACCACGAGTTGCATCAGCTGTTGGGAGAACCATCCATCGTTCACAGCGCGAAAATCGGAAGACTGCGGTGGGTCGGGCACTTAGCCAGAATGTCTGACAGTAATCCGGTGAAAATGGTTCTCGACAACGATCCAACGGGAACAAGAAGGCGAGGTGCACAGCGGGCAAGGTGGATCGATCAGGTGGAGGACGATTTGCGGACCCTCCGCAGACTGCGTTGTTGGCGAAATGCAGCCATGGAGCGAGCTAAATGGAGAAGACTTTTATGTGCAGTTAAAGAAAATCCGCAAGAAATATTTATTTGGGAGAACAGGTCAATTGGTGAAAAATGCAATTTGACCAAAATGATCGTTTAGCAGAAAAGGCCAGTCCACCAAAAAGGTCGTTTTTGCCAATCAACCATTTCGGCCAAACGACATTTTCAGCCAAACTACTTTTTCGGTAAAATGGTTAGTTCGTCCGAACCGGACTTTCGGCTGTATGTTCATTTCGGCTTAATGGCCATTTCTGCCAAACGACAATTTCGGTCAAACGGATTTTTTGGCCAAATGACCTATTCGACCAAACGACTTTTTCAGCCAAATTAATTTGGTCTGTCGAACGGAAAAAGTGCGAAGTAGGCCTGAACGAGGATGGAAGGATTTTTTCTCCGCTGTCAAGTTTTTTAATTTAATTTAATTTCAGACCAGCATCTTTATGGATCTTTTTAGTCTGCTTCTGGAGTTCATTGCTGCGAATTAGTAATACCGTTGCGTTGGTATCTCCCGGTACCTTATTGGAACTGAAGTCGTTCTGATGTCAAGTTTCTCGTCGTCACACTCCACGAATATTCGCAAAGCAGGATCGTTTTTAAATTTCCTTACATTTTTCACATATTGTTTTTACTGTCTTACTTATCACAACCACTTTCGCTCCTTCTCTAGCCACAACTCTGAAGTGCTCCGGCAGAAAAGTTGAATCCATTTTGGAACATTTCAAGCAAGCCTGGGGTCTAGGGTTACAGCAAGGCGTGAGTGGAGAACCAGAACCAGGTAATACTCATGAAGAACATGACCCCAGTTTCCACTGTCTATCCTGGAAGCTGACAGTGCGTTTATGCTTCCCTGGGTCTAGGGCTTCAATTTTTCCCGGGAATCAACTTCCCGGGAAACGGGAAATGAAATAATTATTTCCCGGGATTTCCCGGGATCCTGGGAAATCAAAAAAAATCTCGAAACTAAATTCAAAATCGTAGTTTAGATTTTGTCGTAAAATATGATTTCGAAAATATACATTCTACATCAGTGATTCTTGCTATTTTGTCCTCAAATGATGAAAACAGTTGTTGAAAGCCTGAGAAAATTTTTGTTCAGTTTGAAAAGCGTTAACTCCTTCTACAAAACGTTCGCCATGTCATAGGGATCGGCATCTGCTCTGGCTCAAAAGTAAGATCTGCAGTGTCCTGATGAGCTCCGCTATGTGCTACTTTTCCTAATTTTTTTTAAAACCTTTTTCGGGTTGTATCCGCATTTTTTTTTCAGTTTTTGGACAACAACGGCTTTGAGAGATTTTCTTCTATTATCGTCAAAATATTCCTAACATGAACTATTCTTATACTCGACGACTTTTTTTAGTGCATAGAATCTTCTGGTCAACTTTGAAGGATAAGCCATTTTTATTCATGTCGTCCACTTGAACACGTTTTCCACTTTGAATGTATTTAAAGCAGATGAATGAAATATTTGAAATGAGAATTCTTCCTTTACTTTTCCAGACGATTTAGCAACGCTGTTACTTTTGTTAGCAAACGCTTCCAGCACTTGCCGCAGCGCAAAATGTTGAAGCTTGTATATGACTTTGCATTTGATAACATTTTGGATTATGTTTGTTTTTCCACTAACAGTGTTTAAATAAGCATAATCACTCAAATAAAAGTGTAATACAAACAGGCGAAACACGTTACATAAACTATATTACTTCTACTCGCGAAAGTAAAACAAATTGTTTATTCGATGAAACTTTTCTTAAAATCTATCTCAATACCTATCAACCTCGTCTCAATCTGCAACAATAACAACGTTCATTTGGCTCACGTTTTGACAGTTCTCAATGCTCGATTGGCTTACAATGGCCGCTTTCGCATATCTCTCATTATAGGATCCCTAGAATGCACCGTATGATTCTGTAGCATTTTCAGTATGACTTAAATTCATAAACTTCAAAAGGAAAACAAATAGTGAGATGATGCTAGTAAAAAAATGTAATTGATACCCCCAAAAACCGTTATCATCAAATTAAAAAAATAAGACAATTATTACAAAATATTTTAGTAGGTTCATTTCCCGGGAAATTCGGGAAACTGATACACAAATCCCTGAAATCGGGAATCCCGGGAAATCGTTTCCCCGGGAATGGAAGCCCTACCTGGGTCGACTGCCCCATTGATTCGAGCTTTAAGCGGTATGCTCTATCCTATGGGTATGTATTATGTCAACACCCCTATCTTTTGAAAACTCGGTACCATTGTCGCCCTGGATTATATAATGATTAAACCCCAGGTCTGAAAACCCTTGCAGATGGTGATATTTATATGATTACTACATCTGCAGACTTCATTCCGTCGGCATTTTTATTCAACATTTCATCAGAATTTTCAGTTTAAATTAGATTCAGAACTACATCTTTAAAACAGCATCTATGTGAAGTTTTATGTCAAAGAGGTGAGCCAGCCTAGGGCTGAAAACCTCTCAAATAAAGACAAAAAAATTATAATGTTCTGCAAATCAATTGTGATTATCAACTGGGGTTTAAGATTCAGCAATTTATATACTTTTGTTGCTTTTAAGCGGAGCCATTAGTTCCATATAGTAGACATATAGTTTTGTTGAGATATACAGGGGTTAGACAAAAAGGTTGAGATAGGCAAAAATTTGTCGAAGTTCAAATCAGCATAACTTTGCGTAGAATGATCCGATTTTGATCAAACTGGGACCATCGGACGCGGATACTCTTCTAGTATACTGGCCCTATGTGAAACCTCTGATTGACCCTTGGCCACCGGTGGTGTTCCGGGTTTTCCGAGGGTATGTTAAAAATGCATTTTTTCTGCTGCTTGTCATTTTATATGACGTTTACTGCCATCATGTTTTATGCTATTCCCAGAAACTATAACTAATATGCTGACCAATGCTGGCTGCAGATCGAAAATCCGTTAGATATACGCAGAGATATGGCCATTTTCGTGAAAACGGTACAGGATTGGCCATACTCCCTGAACAAATGTCACTTTCGCAGAACTTCCGAAACCTGTTACAAATTGGCCAAAGAGTCTTACAGTCTTCAAAAAATATCTCTAAGAAAGATCCTATATTCATCGTCTTGGGAAAACATGAATTTTGAATTTTGAGATGGTGCCAAAATCGGCCCC
Organism: Armigeres subalbatus; assembly: GCF_024139115.2. Taxonomy (NCBI): domain Eukaryota; kingdom Metazoa; phylum Arthropoda; class Insecta; order Diptera; family Culicidae; genus Armigeres; species Armigeres subalbatus. Next base: position 155,345,807 of record NC_085140.1, on the reverse strand, counting down.
TCCTGGAAGACCCATGGAACCTGCTATAAGGGTGGCAGTGGACACTATCATTCTGGAAATGTTTCTGTAATCATCGTTTCGCAAAGTCATGAGGTCAGATACTCATATTTGCATTATTCCGATCTGTTATCATTTCATCATGTTTCCGGTACCGTTTTTACGGAAATGGCCATATCTCTGTGTAGTTTAGATGGATTCTCGATCTACAGCCACCATTGGCCAGCATATTAGTTCTAGTTTCCGGAGAAAGTATAAAGCATGATGAAAATTAACGTCACATAAAATTAGAAGCAGTGGAAAAAATGAATCTTGAACATACCCTCGGAAAACCCGGAACATTTCCGGTGGCCAAAGACCAATCTCAGGTTTTGCAGGAGGATAGTATAGTAGAAGAGTGTCCGCTTCTGATGGTCTTGGTTTTATCAAAATCGGATTATTATACGCAAAGTTATGCTGACTTGAATTTCGACTTATTTTTACCTATCTCAACCTTTCTGTCTAACCCCTGTACATACAACACTATGTCGGAATTTGCTTAGGACTTTGAATTGACACAAGTTGCTTCAAATACAACTGTTTTTTTTTCATTTTTTTTGGAACATATTTAAAAACCAGGAACCTTTTGATTTTGATTTCGCATCTCACTATGTCTCATCCATTACTACTATAATCAATATTTTTAGTATTTTCCCTATGCTCTATGGCTGTGCATTCTTATTTAACCTCAAATTGAGATAAAATAAGGTATGCCGATTGACATTAGCTTTCCGATAACATTGTAGTTGAACAACCGTTCATCCTCGCGAAGGATGAACAATAGAACAAGACGAAGTAGCAACAATTGATATGTACAGTCAGTCTAAGCTAAGCTTAAGCTAAGCTTTGTATTGGACATAAAATGATCGCGCGATTATCTAAATGTCCGATTCTGTTGTGCGGGTGGGTAAATTAAAAAGACAGTGCAGCAATTGGCGCTTTGATGTTGCATGAAGAAGAAGAGGCGGAAAGATGATAATCGAGGGGATCTCCACGGGAAGCCATACGGAGAAGTTTTTGGAACTCTTCTCAAAAATTCTAAAAGCAATTTATTTAGGGGTGGTAAGCGGTACGGGGTTGGACTTTTCTTCTACTGTATAATAAACACAATACTTCTATTCGAAATTTTATTTTCTAATATTATACTTAAAACATAGTATAAGAAAAGTCCAACCCCGTACTGCTTACCGTTTTTAATTGGTTTGCTTTTGGAATTTTTGAGAAGAGTTTTGGAAACTTCTCCGTAGGGTTTCCCGTGAAGATTTTTTCGATTATCATCTTTCTGCTTCTTCTTCTTCATGCAACATCAATGCGCCAATCAGTGCAGGATTGTTTGTGTTTTGTAGGACGTAGAACGATCGTCCATGTTTTCTTCATTAAGCAGAACGATCAGTCGGTCATCAAAATTGTGTTCTGCTTTGTGCGGTAAGCAGAACGATCGGCCGGTCACCGAAATTTTGTTCTGCGTAGTGCGGGTGAGTAAGTTAATTAGAAAGTTTAGATCGCGCCCAGACAAGTTTTCTTCAGGAAGCAGAACGAACGGCCGGTCATCGAAACTTTTTTCTGCTTTGTGCGGCCTTAAATTAAAATTATTAGTTTTGTTTTAATCGATCAAACTACACGCTATACACGGCATACCGTTTACCAAAACGAACCCTGCCACACTTCCTACCCCATATATCCAACATCCCAGTGATTTCTGGTGGAAGTGCAGATGACTCGTCGGCTTCTATCAAAGCGAGAATCATGCCAACATTCTCCTACCCATTCCTCAATTGACGTGCATTCGGACACGGCCGGCGCTGGTATTGCTTATTTTTGGGTCACCAGTTCTTACACATTGAAGATGATGTTAGTCCCAAACTTCATCTGTTGGTTCTCTGTGTAATAACAGCTGACCTGGCAATAACGGAGTAGCAACCGTAAGCGGTTAATCATGCTCATGCTCATGCGAATGAATTGGTCTATCGAACGACATTTTGGTACTCCATTTCGGTCAAGTGAAATTTTCGGCCAAATAACTTTCGGTTAGATGGACCTCGGCTGACGACCAAATGACATATTCGGGTAAACAGCTTTCGGCCTTGTGACCTTCCGTCAAATGGTTTTCTGCCCTTTCCCGTTTAAAAATTTGGTTTCACCGAGGGTTTCACGGAAAATTCTTCGGAAATTCCACAGGATTTCCCATAGAAAATTTAGCAGAGCTTCCACAGTAAGCTGTTCGACATTTGTACGGATCTTTTAAAATTTTCATAGAAAAAAAACTTTGAAATTTCCTCTCAAAATTTTCCGGATAGTGAACTTTTATTCTTAGAAACTCCCACGGAAAATTGCTTTGGCCCTTAAAATCACAAAAATAATCAAAGCACCCCGTCTAAAGGCAGCCTTGGACATTAGGGGGATAATAATTAGCCAATTCGTAAATCCAATAAAATCTAAGAAGTTGCATTATTATGTGATGTCAAACAAAGTTATGTAACAGCACACAATAGATGCAGCATGAAGAAAGAATTTTCATAGCTATACACAGTGTCATATTTATGACACCTAATGGACATGGGTGACAATGACACGAGCCTTCAGCAGCGTAGGAGATTTCCTATGCTCTGGTATTCAGCTGATGCTGATGTAAATGTACGCCAACTCCATCGAAGGACGGAAGGCGAAGGTGGCGCGGTCTACAATGATACATGCTACTACTTCTTCTACATTGACTATATCCTACGGCTTTCTTGGTAAATGTTCTTAATTTCAAGCAAAAGTTCAAAATAAATTAAAGCAACAAATTTTGGTAATCAATCTAATAGCACTTCATCCGATCAAGTGAAATCAAGGTTTTTCTGAATCGTTTTGGGACCCCAATCAACTGTGCAAAATATGGGCTCGATTGGTTGCAACCTGCCGCATCGCGTTTTAAATTTACATGGAGATTAGTATGGGGAAACGTACTTTTTCACATGTTTGCTCTTAGCGGCTTCAATTTATCATCATTTACGTGACTCAATACGTTAGCGTATAGTCTGAAAGATGCCGTAAGACTTTGCCGAAGAAGGTATGTAGCTGGAAGTTTTACAAAAAATGTTATCACGTTTCGAAAATTGATTGTTCAAACCATATGCAAAAAATCAATGTTTCTGCCAGCACTACCGGATAACATATGGTCATCGAAGGGCAAAACCCATCTCCCTTCTCGCCGGATTTTTTTTCTTTGTGAAATGATTCCGGATAGCTCCCATAAGCTCTGAAGCCCTTTAGTATGGATTATTTTGAAATAACACTCAGTTAAATTATTGGTCTACGTAGTTCGGCAGTGCTGGCAGAATAAACCATTTTTGCAAATGGTTTGAACACTCAATCTTCGAAGCGTTTTAATTTTTTTCGTAGACGATCCAGCAACGTGCTTTCTTCGGCAAAGTTTTTCGGCATCCTTTGGGTTATACTTTAACGCAATGTGCCATTTGGTTTACAATGAACTGAAACCTCTAGAAATAGAAATGAAAAATTATACGTTCTCCCATACTAATTTCCATACAAACTTCAAGCACGATGCGGAAAACGAGGAAGCAACCAATCGGTCCCAACTTCTGCACAGTTATTCAGGATCCAGAATGGCTTCGAGAAACCATTGATTAGAAAAAAGGACCATGACGCTCCACTCTAGTAAATATCATTCAATGTTTATTTCCTCTATTCTATTCTCCTATTTCCAAAGTGATAATGGAATAGCGCGATTAGACCTCTATTCAAATTAAATGTTTTTATTATGTTGAACAAACACATTATATTTTTATTGACATCTATCCCTTAAACTGGGGAAACCGGAAAGCGACCATCTACAGTCTCTGTGGGCGCGAAGGGACGGATGGATGGATGCACTGAAAGTGAGAAACATACGTTTGTTGGGGCGTTGCTTCCACGTACCGGAATTGTAAAACTCGAAATGGAAGAGGATATATTCCGATTACCCATCCCATCCTGCTTCTCTGGAAAACGACAATTTTGATGTTTTCCTGAATGATGAGGAAATTTCGATTTTATCCTTGTACCATGGAAACTGTACATGTTTAACCTTGATCAATTCGAGTGATATAACTAGAGATGGGCAAAACAGCTCATTGCAGTGAGCGGATCTGATCCGTTCAGTTCATTGAAAAGAGTCAGCTCCTTGGATCAGCTCTTCAGTTCTTTAATGCTACATATAATAAAACATAATTGTTAATATTATTATTTTAATTATTGTTCAAAAAATTGAAAAATTTATGTCATTCATTGATTTATTCATTCGTTCATCATTCATCTATTTAATTTTCTTTGAAATTTTTAAAATGTTTAGCTACAGTGATGTAATAATTTCTATTGAAAAACCGACAATTTTAAACTAATAACATTTATTACGCTTTTTCTGACCGTCTAGTTTTGAAGTCTAGGAGTTCATTTAGAACTATCACATTTATTTCTATACAAAAACTAACTCAACATTATTTTCTATTCATAATTCTAAGCTACATTTTGTTGATAACGTTTCTCAAATCGTTAATTTAAATAATTCAGTCCCTAGTCTCTGATATGTATATGAACCATATCACGTGTCATAAGTTTTCTCTTCATACTGGGTGCAGTAAATCAATGTCTTGTTTGCGCGCGCTTCTAACCCTTCTAACCATGCGTAGTTGACATTTTCATACAAGCGAGCCCATTCATCTATATTGGTTCCCGAAATGCGAGAGAAATAAAAGAAGAGAGTAAAAAAATACAGAGCACGGTGCTACAAACAAACCGAGTGCACATGTAGCAGTATGCTGGCGGGAAAACCCGTCGCAAGTAAAAGATCCGCTCCGTGCAAGACACAGCACCCAGCTCGGTTCGTTTGAACCACACGGTTCGCTCGCTAGAATCGGTCGCGACTGATCCGGATCGAGATCCGTGTCGCACGGATCTGAGCTAGTGGCGCAGCTCTCGCTCCCATGTCACAGCAATTTCGAGACGGACGACGACATGAGCGGAACTGAGAGTTGTTCGGATCTTCGGATCTTTTGCTTAGTACGGTTCGTTCGCTACCGCACTACTAGGTATCTTTTGTGTGTCCGTTCGTAGCGCCGAGTATGTGGGTATGGGTTAAGAAATAGGCGGCAAGCTAGATTATTTTTGCTTGTGTGTTTCTTATTCCTCTCTGCAGTAGAAATGATTTCTGTTGCTTGGCTAGATGGTTCTGTCGCTTGGCTTGATGGTGCTTGAGGTGCAAATAATAAACGATCAGCACGTGCGCAGTACTGGACTGGAATACTCATACAAGCTCGCTTGTGTTGTGTACCGAGAGCGTGGTATTTTCGTTTGTGCTGTACAAAATACAACAGCGCGCGTACTCGAGTGCGTACGCTCGAGGGAGTTTCTCTAGGCGCGTGTTTGACAATGATTTCATCAATTTAAAGTGAGTTGCTGAGCTGGGCTTCTTTAAAAAAGATCCATGGCTCATCAGCTCAATGTAAGGAAGCGAATCTTTGGAACAGCTCCTGAGCGGAACGCCCATCTCTAGATATAACCTTTAGCAGTAACATATATGGAGCAGATTCAAGGAAAGACTACTGTTTTACTGTTGCGGATTTATGTTTTTAGTTAAATCACATTACGAAGTGCTTATTATTTGTTATAATTGAAGGGTCGCAAATATCAATAAGTATGTATTTGAATGGTATCCCTGATTTGTTTTTATATGGTAAGACACCCAAAAAAGAGCAACGGCATAGGATTGCCAATCCGGTAATGGCAAGTTTGATTCTCGATCCGGTCTAGGATGTTTTCGGGTTGGAAACTTTCTCGACTCTCTGGGCATATCTATTGTACATGTCACATAAAACGCATACTCATGCTATCATGGGCATAGAAAAGCTCTCAATTAATAACTGAAGAAATGCTTATAGAACACTAAGTTGAAAAGCAGGCCAAGTGCCAGTTGGAATGTAGAGCCATTGCTCAAAATATGAATACAATATTTATGAATGACGACAAGTATTGCGTGCATTCAGTTTATATCTCGTCTGAAATTATGCTAATTTATGATTTTTAGCGTAAATTTCAATCAACTTTTCTATATTTCAATTTAAATATTATCTAAAAAGCAGTTTATCAGCTTCAGTCTTTCGGTATGATGTATTTGTTTTTTATATTTTTTCGGTATGATGTATTTGTTTTTTATATGTATTTCTATAATTGAAGGGTCTCAAATATCAATAGGTATGAATTCGAAGGGTAACCCTGATTTGTTTTTATAATTATCGACACCCAGAATTCGCCCTCACCCCTGTTTTCGTCCACCTATTTTCAAATCTTCAGATACCTACCCATATGATTATCACGCTCATCTGTTTCGCAACTTTACATTGGTAATAATGCGGACCATTTACATTAAAGCAAAAAAAAAATCATGAAAAATGAGAAATAAAAATAACACCAAATTGGGAAAATATAATGTAATAATTGTGACCGATATTTTATTTCGAATTGGAGTCAATTGCCAATAACCCAGAAATTGTAGTTGTATCAAAACTGTTAAAACAGTGCTTTGTTTTCGGTAAAAGAAGGGAGTCGAGTGCAGCATCGTCTTTCAAAATAGAAGCAAAGATAACTGGAAGGAACTTATAGTCATCTTTGATAGAAGGTAGAAATGAATTTCTGCAATGATGCATGTCTTTTTTCCAGAGAAATCGGCTTCCAATCACATATCGTCTAGCGGTTTTGGGAAAATGCCATAGACCATCCCAAAGACAAGCGAGGGAGGAAAAGCCAGCTTACGGCAAAATATGAGAGAAGGAGTTTTAAGGAAACAACTGAATAAAAGAGCAGATCATAACAAAGTGGTGCAGAATTGCAATATTTAATGACAAATAGGTACCTACAAGGGTAAGACAAAAATGTTGAGATAGGCAGCGATGTCGAAATTCAAATCAGCATAACTTTGCGTAGAATAATCCGATTTTGGTGAGATGTTCCGGGTTTTCCGTCTGTATGTTAAAAATGCATTTTTTCTTCTGTTTGTCATTCTATCTGACGTTTACTTCAATCATGTTTTATGCTTTCCCCAGAAATTAGATCTAATATGCTGACCAATGAGGGCCCTCCTTAGCCGTGCGGTAAGAAGCGCGGCTACAAAATGTGTATAATGTATGTACTTAAATGTAATAAATTTCATTGCTATTGATCGACACAATAAATATTGATCTTTCTCGCCATAACGCCCCCACCTCATAGTTTTTTTTTTTTTAATTTTAGTGGGTTTTGTAGGGTGCCGATAACCGACAACCTTTCGAAACCGCATAAAATCAACACTTAGCAAAATTGGCAATACAATTTTTCCAATAGATGAAATAAAACAAATCTCTCCACTAGTTATTAGCTTATGCCCATATGGTTCCATTGGTATGCAAATATCACCACATTGTGCAATTTGACGAAAGCTATGGACCAAAAACAAAAGGGTACCGCCAACCGACCACCTACCTTCCCCTACTATTTTTATTTCACACCTTTTTGCCTTTCTCGTATACAAAGTATACGTAAAGGCTATATGTTCGCTCCAAAAACGAAATTTTTATAGGAGACCTATAGTGTTATATACCAATCGATTCAGCTCGACGAATTGGAGTGATGTCTGTTTGTGTATGCGTTTTTTTTTCTTCCTAAACAATGGAGGGGGAATCTGCTCAACAGACATCCTGGGTTGACGGGGTTAGGGATCACCGAGGGAGGCAGGACTACATTCCCGACCCGCTAAACCGTTTCCATTGCCGCCAAGCCCATAGTCCCTTCGGTACAACCAGAGAGTAATGCTTCAAAGGGGGGCCAGTGCACAACGCACCCTCGAGGTTAGCTGCGTGTCCTTGCAGCACCGAACATCGTAACTCGCTTTTCTAGAAGAACACCATGGTATCGTGCCAGCGCGTTGTCGGCTTTCCAGGTGGCCTTACCACGCCCTATGTCCTCGGAAGGTGGGAAGGGTCGACTTCGCGCCTGCTTCCCTCTGCACGACTGGTATCAAGAATAATGATGCCGCGTGCACCCCAAATTGACCTTTCTGCGATAGGGCCTATTCGCCAGCACACAGAGTGACTTGCCGACGCGAGGCCTACGCCTGCCCCAGCCTTGACGAGGACCCCTTTCCGTCCTCGGGCTCGGAACCCGCCCGGTTGACCGACGCCGCGAAAGCGACGATACCATGTTGTTCTTCGCGCGGCCACTTGTTCGATAAAAGGATCGAGTTCGACCACAGAGCATGACCACCGGTATGACCCATGAAGCCACCACAGAGCATGACCACCGGTATGACCCATGAAGCCGACTCCGATCCCTTGGACCACCTCTTATTTGCGCCTGAACTAGCCATCCTTGAGTCCACGCGCCACCTTCTGTGTAGCTCCGAGACGATTTGGGCGATAGCCGATAAAACGGCGTTCCAGCCAACTTCATCTTCACACATCCTCCGAACTAGGTTGTCCGGGGTAGTGTCCAGACCACATGTGGCAAGCATTTGGTCACGTATTGCGCGAAAACGTGAGCACACGAACAACACGTGTTCCGCCGTTTCCTCTAAACCTGCGCACACCAAACACTCGGGCGAGGCCGAGCAAGCCAGCTGCGTTACCTGCACTTTGATTTTGCAGCACGCTTAAACGCCGGGCACATCGAACCCCCCATGGGATGCTTGCTGTTCACAGCTTTGCTGAAACAAATCAAACAATTGGGAGGGTTCGTGCAGCATTGTGCCTTATGTCCCTCCAATCCGCAGCGTCGGCAGAGATTGCTTCTGTCAGGGCCTTTGCAGTCCCATTGCTTGTGCCCCGGTTCCAGGCACTTGAAGCAAACTTCGGGTTGCTCGTATATGCGCACAGGGCATACCGACCATCCCACCTTGACGCTCCCTAACTTGACTACCTTGGAGGCGTCCGCTGCAGATAGCCGAACCAATGCTACCTGCGTCCCTGCCGGACCTTTCCGTAGCCGAACGGCTGCGGTGGTCGTCTCCACTTCACACTGTCGCCGCAATGCCGTGACGAGCTCTTCGACTTCAGTGATCTCGTCCAGGTCTTTAACCCTTAGATTCACCTCCGTCGTGAGTGCCCTCACCTTGACCGTCTCGCCTAGGACCTCCTCCGCCAACTTCTTGTAGGCGGCGCTCTTTTGCGAGACGCCCCGCTTCAGCTCGAGTATCATCTCGCCCATCCGGGTACGTCTTATTCGACGTACGTCGGCGCCGAGTTCACCGAGCTTGACGTCACTCCTCATCGCCTTCAAAACATCCGAGTACTTAGCCTCGTCCGCCGTGATGACTAGGGCATCGCCCCTGGAGCGATTGGCGCCTACCCTAGACTTCTTGCTACCCTTATTCGCCTGGGCCTTCTTTTCGGCCTTTGACGTCTTCGGTTTCTTCTTGTTCTTGACCAGGGTCCAGGAGGCGTCACCCCCCTCTATTTCCCTGGTCTGGTGCGGCTGAGAACTTTCAGCCTGCCGTAACCCCTTATCACCGTCTTTCCTGAGTGGACGGACCTTTCCAGGTCCTTCCTCCCCCGGTTTTGGAGGTACCTGACCGGGGTTCAGCTTCCCAGCCTCACTACCCTTGTTCGGGGTAGTAACCCTCCGCGTTTTGGAGCGGCCCCCAGGGAGCTCATCCCCTGGAGACTGTCTCCCCCGTTTTTGTGACTGCGCCGTTTGCGCAGTCCCCCCGACGTCCCAGCAAATACTTGAGCCTCAGTCTGGGTAGACTTTGGCACCACCGTCTTCGCTGGCACGCCTTCGGTCGATTCGACCTTGCCCGAGTCCGCGAATCCTTGGGCCTCAGTCTGGGTAGACCTCGACTCCACCGATTTCACGGGTTTACACTTGGCCGTCCTGACCGCCCTCTCCAGCTTGGCGTCCAGCATCGACTTTCAAAGTTTCTGCAAGCTCCTCTTGAGGTCCTTGCTGATATTATGCTTCGATGACGCAAAGTCGATGATGGCGTCCAGCTGTTCCGTCGCCACCTCGAAGGCCGAAAGCCCATCGCGTTTGCGGTTCATCGCCTCCACAAGCCATGGGCCGTCAATAACCCCTACCGGCGTTTTTATAGCCGAGAGGAAGGTTGAGTGACCCACGCTGGCGCTACGCACTGAGCTGCCGACTATTGCCTCTGGCCTCCTAGGCGGAGACCTGAACAACCCACCTCTTGCGAAGGGGTTGTCGCCTGCACTACTACCACTAATTGAAGAATTGACTTGGTTTTCCATTTTGGTCCCACGAGTTGCTCGGGAAAAGAGGTCCACCACGCCAGAGCCCAGCATGACGCGGTAAGGGACAATTACTGTGGAGGGTGCCCAGGTACCCCACAGGCTCCGTTAAAGGCCTAGCTTATTATTTCACCCCCCTGGCCATGCATCCCCTCGGCACGGGTCGCTTGACGCCTTGGGATTAGGGGTTAGGGACGATGGTCCCGGTCTAACTCGCCATGGCCATGGGGAGGGGTTGTCAAGCCCTTGGACAAAGTCCCTGCTGCCCCCCTGTTTGTGTATGTGTGTGTGAATGTGTATGTGTATGTGTGTGTGCGCAAAAAGTTTAGCTCATTTTTAAGCACTTATGCTCAACCTCACGCAACAAGTTGCATTCGACGCAGAATCCTGTCCCTTTGTTTCCTATTGAAAATTGGCCCCATCGGACTATGGGCTTAGAAGTTATGGCCAAATTACTTTGTTTATATAAAAGCACATTAAAAAATCTAGCTTATTTTTCAGGCACTTATCCTCCGCCAATTTGCGCAGAATCCTGTCCCATTATTTCCTTTTTAAAATTGGCCCGATCGGACTATGGGCTTAGAAGTTATGGCCAAAATACTTTTTTCATATAAAAGCACATTAAAAAGTCTAGCTCATTTTTTAGAATCATGTCCCATTGTTTCTTATTGAAAATTGGCCGGATCGGAATATGGGCTCTGTTGCGATGATTTTCCTCTGGCTCGAATGAAACCTCCTTGACAGCATTGTCCATTGTGCAAAGCTTCAAAGCTAGATTTTATTTCATATTATTAATTGATATTTCCGTATATATAATTCAACTTACAAACTAGTTTCTAAGCCAAGATCCAGAGCAACATCACAACTCTTAAACTAATGCAATATAAACCAATATTTTAGTATGCATGTATGTGCGACGTGCGTGCCTGTAATTCCAGTTATAAAGCCAGTGTTGCCAGTTTCACTCATTATTTCAACTCCTCTCAACACTCCCACCCGTGAAACTAGCAACGAGCTGGTCTGTTGTGTAGTGTTAAGAATCTCTATCTCTGTAATTATAGCTTTTAAGTCCCGCCTGGATCAAAAATCACTGTTTTTGCAAAACGCCCCTCACTCACGTTTTTTCCTAATATGCAAAGCAAACCGCTTTGCATCAGATAACTCTCAAAACTGTCCATAGCTGCTGTATATATGAATTCCTTTTTGATGTCTTTCTGCACGACGATAGGCAAACTGATGCATTGATCCGAGTTTGTTCGATGATCAGTCGTCTCCTCAACAATTCTATCACTTTGCAACGCATTACCTACCGCCACCAGTTCAGATTCAATGTTTCTCAATTTCCTTCCGATTCGTAGTTGAACAATACGGTTCACGTTCACCGATTTGATTGATATATTTTGATGGGTTGTAGCCTCCAATCCATCTATATCGTTCTGTGCGACACACACTGGCGGAAATTTTGATGTTTCACACTGAGTATTACGGTGGGAAGCTGCGGCACACAAACGAAATGCACTATCGAACTCATCGGGTGATTGCGTATTGTCGCTGTAAGAAATTCCCTGTTCTTCTTTTGTCGATCTTTCACTGATGCTTTGTCCGCAATATTTCAATATTATTGACTCCTTTCGTACACTAAATTTTGAATCAATTTCTCTTGCGGCTATCTCATAATCCTCGTCCAATTTCTTTAACTTACGTTCATAATCCAGCCGGATTCTCTTTTCGTTTTCGTGTTGTTGAGCCCGCCATGCCTTATTTTGCTCCTCAAGCAACGCAAGCTTACGTTTTAGCTCATCCATTACGAAACTTTTCACTTGATCTTTAGTTTCTTTGAAGTATGTTGCGATGATTTTCCTCTGGCTCGAATGAAACCTCCTTGACAGCATTGTCCATTGTGCAAAGCTTCAAAGCTAGATTTTATTTCATATTATTAATTGATATTTCCGTATATATAATTCAACTTACAAACTAGTTTCTAAGCCAAGATCCAGAGCAACATCACAACTCTTAAACTAATGCAATATAAACCAATATTTTAGTATGCATGTATGTGCGACGTGCGTGCCTGTAATTCCAGTTATAAAGCCAGTGTTGCCAGTTTCACTCATTATTTCAACTCCTCTCAACAGGCTCAGAAGTTTTGGCCAAAACACTTTTTTTATACCAAAAGTGCGTAGAAATTACTCACTCGAAAGAAACGAGAAAGGCACTATTACCGCTAGTTGGATTAATCTGGGTTTTTCATGAGTATTCTAACTTAAATGCGAATGATCCGCATTAATATTGATGTAATGTACGAAAAAGTTGCGAAACAGAATGTGCTCAAATTGGCATCATCTGTTCACAATTTCAGAAAAAAAATGTAAAAAAGCAGGTTAGTGCTATTTTTATTTCGCTCAGTGTATTGATAGCTATTAAAGTGATTTCCGATACATGTACAGCACAAATTTGACTATTATATTCCCATAACTCAATTCTAATCTGTTGTGATTACTCAAGAATTAACGATGCAGCTAGATAGAACTGAACATAGCAATGCGAATCTGCCGGAGGTGTCGCAAATATCCCTGTCTCAAAGACCCACTGAAATTTATTGCAATCGAATTCATGTCTCTATATTCCGACCTATTGAGAAAGCTTAAAGAGAACCATAACAGTAACAAATTGTTCGATTTTATTACGTCAAAACAGGTTCAGTATTGTTAGACATGCGAAGCAAATTTTCCTTATCGGGAACTAATAAAGAACATCGACTGAAACTAAAATATTTTGGTGTTTTTACACACATATGTACATATATACTATAGGTCGCTGTCGTTCCGTTCCATACGCAAGCCCGGAAAGCACCATTGAGTATCATATTGGAAATGCAGTTGCACCAGCATAATAGTAATTTTCTACTGCAATGGCTTTTCTCAAGGGCTCACGCTGGCAGGGATGAAACCTTTTTTTCTAGCTCTAAACAAAGTGTGTGACAAAAATATGTTCAAGTATTTTTTTGAAATGTTCTATTTGGATTGGATTCAATAGAATTGTTAACAACAGTCAAACAACAATGTTTGGAAATCAATCACAAGTTGGTCCATCTCAGCAGTACTTGGACACACTGGTGACTGCGAAAACGATTTTAGCACTGAATTCGGAGACTCATCGTGACAGGAAATCGTACAAACCTTGAACTCCGCAAGAAACGCTGCGCTTGAATAGAGTTCGTTGCCGTACAAAACTAACTATCCAGAAAAAAAAAGCTCATTAGACCGATAGTCCTCTACGGATATGATGCCTGGACAATGCTCGTGGAGGACCAACATACAATTAAAATTTTCGCGATAAAATGTATTACGTATCATGTATGGTGGTGTGCGGATAGAAGACGGTACATAGACGCGGTGAATAAACCACGAGTTGCATCAAATGTTGGGAGAACTATCAATAGGACGTTGATGATGATGATGATGATGATGATGATGATGATACTACCATCTATTGTAGCAAGGCACCTGCCGATAGCACTGGTCATATCTGACAAACGATTCGATCATGATTATACTACTGTTTGTATTTCATCAGACTCCTGTATGAAGGGCCAAAAATGGGTGGGGTGGTTCCATAAGCAGAGACACTTATGCGAATCCACGGGATGAATAGAGAATCTCCTTCCAGAAGAAAGTTCGTACATACAATATTATAATCTAGCCCTCGTTTCCCAGATTGACCCAATAGATGGGGAGAAGAGCCCGCCCTTTATCCACGAGATGTTAACAGTAGGAAGTTGGCGATTCCACTCTTCCTACCCAAATCGCTTCAATCAGGTGCCCTGATGGTTTTTATGGCATATAATCATTTAGTTTCAACAAAATTTGGTAAATATATATAATGGAATTCTCTCACCAAGTTTCAATTCCATGTCCTGGACGAGAAAGGACCTTTCTTCAACGCCAGCTAGTTTTAGATTTATTCCTTCAGAGATAGGAAACCAATAGCTCTTCAAGAAATGTTCTGGTTTAGATCGGGGAATATGCTTCATTCTGGGTCAAAGTTCGAGAAATAGACTTCTTGATTTCTAAAAAGATTAAATAAAAAGACGGATGGCAGTATCATACATAATAACATAATTGTTTTGATTAATATGAATATGTATTCTGACTTTTTTGCCTTTCTCGTACAACGAATTTTTTTTCTAAAAGATTTTTCTTTTTTTTTCGGGGCAAAATGAAATTTTTATATATTCTGAAGCATTGTCCAAAATAACGTAATCTGGCAAAAAAAAAAAAAAAAACCTGAAAAAAACTTAGTTCGGAAATGTATGATTTTTTTTTTCGTTTGTTTGAAAAACTACCACACGCACTTTGAAGATTACGGAGATTATGGAGCACTGCTTGCCATTTCCGAACTGAAAGTGTACCAGGACATTGAGTATTGCCAACAACTACTGATCTGTTTCGAAGAAATTGAAAAATTTGTTCAAAAACAATTTTTTGTCGTTTTCTAGGAATTGTGTAAAAAGGATATATGCAGTTTCTCAAACAAGTGATTCATGTATTACTAAGTTTCTATTATACAAAATATGTTAACACTAAGATTCTAAATGTCTAATAACATTTTCGTTATTAAAATATTGTAGTCATTAAATAGCAAGATTTTCAGATTTCTGAACTATAATGCTTTTCATATTTGAAGAAAAATACAAAAGCAAAAAGGACAAAAATTCTATAAGAATCCAAGAATAGACAGATGAACATTTCAATGTTTATAATCCTATACTGGTTCTGAACAAATGTGCGATGATTTGCGTAGATTATAAGAGGTACTGTATTTTGGTGTGTGATGAATATTAGTAACGCAAATTGACTCAAAAAACGTTCTATTAGAAGGTGATTTTTTGTCGAAAAGGTCAGGTGTTGATGATTGTTTTACAACATATGCTAACTGTGTATGTGATAATGGAAAATTGAATGTGGTATAGATAAATTAAGAATATTAATTCAGAGCCACTATTACCCTGTGAATGTGACGATCTTGATGTAAACTTTATATGATAGCATAGCATAGCATAGAACTCTTGCACAAATCGTAGTTGCAGAGATATAGCCTATACTTTACGATTGTGACCCCCAAATCCGGTACTGAATTCAGTCAATCCTACCCTACTCAAATGGTGAAACCATCGGAATTGACCAGAAATCTTTACAAATATTTTCGAGATGGTTTGATGGTTGATTTGATAAATTTCAGGCTTTAAGCGTCTAGAATATTGAGCTGATGTTAAAATTCTAGGAAGAACATATATTTATTCCCGTTGAACACAAAAGATATCGCGAGATATTTCGACGATCTGGTGCTAAATGCGAGCCATTTGAAAAAAAAATCCGTTCGTCCGGGTCTTTAAGGGTTAAGAAAATTTCCGGTTTTGGCATTCAGATGATGACATTTAGATATGCTTTTGGCTCAATTTGCCTAAAGGGCCTATATTTGCCTATTCGGGATTTGCGTAGTAAGGTTTTCAACATAAACAAGCCCAGAAGTTATGATGTGTCCAAATATTGAAAAAAAAAAGATACTTATCCTGAAACCTGAAAAGATGAAATGAAAAAATAAAAAAGGAAAGCAGCATCAAACATAGCAGCATGAGTGCTTTTTTTGAAAACCAATATGTACCTATATACTTTGATTTCTTTTATCATCGACGGCTAATCATTATTGATAAGAATTGTTAGAACTTTTTAATGGAATGTCTTTACTTGTCATAAGATGAGTAACAAGGACAATGGATCAAGTACGGGAAATGCAAACAAACGCAAAATATGTTCCTATCAGAAAGAACATAAATTGAAGAGATAGTTTAATGAGTATGTATAATTCAAAAGAGGTGAATGTGCCAGACGTTTGTGAATATACTATGTGATTATGGAATCTAAATAAACTAAGAAATAAAACCGTTCTTAGAAAAATTATATTGAATCAAAAGTGCATAAAAATCGGCGTCGTCGACGTTGTCTACATAAACGTTTTATAGGTAATAATATATTGTGAATCATAGTCGATAAGCATATAATATAATGATGACTGTTTTTTCAAGCCCTCACTGCAAATTAGTGAAAAGGTAACTCTATTCACCGACGACGACAACGAAAATTATAACTGCGTCTTTCTATACAAATGTTCCAAACAAGTTAAACAAATCTGATGATATAAAACATCAAGTGAAAGCAATTCAAAATCTAAGTCTTCATACCATCTATACGAATAAATTACGACGTAAACTTTTTCAATGGTGACGACTATTGCATATGTATTACAGACACACATATAGTCAGTTAGTTCCCATTAGAGATGGGCAAAACAGCTCATTGCAGTGAGCGGATCTGATCCGTTCAGTTCATTGAAAAGAGTCAGCTCCTTGGATCAGCTCTTCAGTTCTTTAATGCTACATATAATAAAACATAATTGTTAATATTATTATTTTAATTATTGTTCAAAAAATTGAAAAATTTATGTCATTCATTGATTTATTCATTCGTTCATCATTCATCTATTTAATTTTCTTTGAAATTTTTAAAATGTTTAGCTACAGTGATGTAATAATTTCTATTGAAAAACCGACAATTTTAAACTAATAACATTTATTACGCCTTTTCTGACCGTCTAGTTTTGAAGTCTAGGAGTTCATTTAGAACTATCACATTTATTTCTACACAGAAACTAACTCAACATTATTTGCTATTCATAATTCTAAGCTACATTTTGTTGATAACGTTTCTCAAATCGTTAATTTAAATAATTCAGTCCCTAGTCTCTGATATGTATATGAACCATATCACGTGTCATAAGTTTTCTCTTCATACTGGGTGCAGTAAATCAATGTCTTGTTTGCGCGCGCTTCTAACCCTTCTAACCATGCGTAGTTGACATTTTCATACAAGCGAGCCCATTCATCTATATTGGTTCCCGAAATGCGAGAGAAATAAAAACAAGAGAGTAAAAAAATACAGAGCACGGTGCTACAAACAAACACATGTGCACATCCGGTAAAAGATCCGCTCCGTGCAAGACACAGCACCCAGCTCGGTTCGTTTGAACCACACGGTTCGCTCGCTAGAATCGGTCGCGACTGATCCGGATCGAGATCCGTGTCGCACGGATCTGAGCTAGTGGCGCAGCTCTCGCTCCCATGTCACAGCAATTTCGAGACGGACGACGACATGAGCGGAACTGAGAGTTGTTCGGATCTTCGGATCTTTTGCTTAGTACGGTTCGTTCGCTACCGCACTACTAGGTATCTTTTGTGTGTCCGTTCGTAGCGCCGAGTATGTGGGTATGGGTTAAGAAATAGGCGGCAAGCTAGATTATTTTTGCTTGTGTGTTTCTTATTCCTCTCTGCAGTAGAAATGATTTCTGTTGCTTGGCTAGATGGTTCTGTCGCTTGGCTTGATGGTGCTTGAGGTGCAAATAATAAACGATCAGCACGTGCGCAGTACTGGACTGGAATACTCATACAAGCTCGCTTGTGTTGTGTACCGAGAGCGTGGTATTTTCGTTTGTGCTGTACAAAATACAACAGCGCGCGTACTCGAGTGCGTACGCTCGAGGGAGTTTCTCTAGGCGCGTGTTTGACAATGATTTCATCAATTTAAAGTGAGTTGCTGAGCTGGGCTTCTTTAAAAAAGATCCATGGCTCATCAGCTCAATGTAAGGAAGCGAATCTTTGGAACAGCTCCTGAGCGGAACGCCCATCTCTAGTTCCCATTGTATCTTCGTGTTCTCCCATATGTCAAAAATTGGATGATAGTGAACCGTTCACCATTCCAACCTAATAAACATTAAACAATATTAGCTCAAGGAAATAAGAATAGAAATTGTGATGCATTTTTTCGAACCTAATTTTTTCAATGTCTACGTTTTGGCCGCAGGCCCCATTCAAACGTTACGCGAAAAATGTGCCATACGCTTCAAGGCAAAAAAAAACTGTTGAACATCTCCACGTCTGGAAGAGGGTTCAAGATAAGAAACTGTATAGACGGAAAAATGATGATGTTCCGTTGAAATTTAAAAATTTGAAATAAAAAGCATGAAACAAGCTCACCGCGTATTCCATGCCGCCATGAACCAAAGAGCTCCCAGCACGTCTGTGTTTCATACGTTCGTCATCGCTTGGGCGTCCTGGACCTGGTGTCCTAGAGTTGATTGATGAGTTGTCCTTCGATGAAGACTGCGACTACTGAAGATCGTCTCGGCTCGTTTAGCCGTACCTTTAAGAATGGAGAGCAGCGAACAATGCAGAAGCTTCTTGTAGTTTTTGAGAAATTCTTCCACTTTGTGTGTCGCTACAAATTCTTCCGGAACGTATTTTTGATCTTCGGCGGGAATGTTTAGCGCTCCCGGGAAAAAATGACGGGAGCAGAAATTTTTACGCCTTTTCGACAGCGCGGCACACTTCGATCCTCGAGAACTATCAATAGGACGTTAGGCATAAAATGATGATGACGATGATACTCCTATGTATTGTAGCAAGGCACCTGCCGATAGCACTGGCCATATCTTACAAACGATTTGATCATTATTATACTATTGTTTGTATTTCATCAGACTTCTGTATGGAGGGCCAAAAATGGGTAGGGTGGTTCCATAAGCAGAGACACTTATGCGAATCCACGGGATGAATAGAGAATCTCCTTCCAGAAGAAAGTTCGTACATACAATATTATAATCTAGCACTCGTTTCCCAGATTGACCCAATAGATGGGAGAAGATCCCGCCATTTATCCACGAGATGTTAATAATAGGATGCCATTCAACAGCTAAAGACCAATAAAGCAGCTGGTAAGGATGGTATCGGAGCTGAGCTCATCAAGATGGGCGCGGAAAAGCTAGCCACTTGCCTGCACACATTGATAGTCAGAATCTGGGAAACTGAACAGCTACCGGAGGAGTGGAAGGACGTGGTTATATGCCCCATATACAAGAAAGGCGACAAGCTGGAGTGTGAGAACTTTCGAGCGATCACCATCCTTAATGCCGCGTACAAAGTGATATCCCAGATCATCTTCCTGTGTTTAGTTTTTGTTCACCGAGAAAAATCAACAAAACGACTCCATACTGAGTAACGGTGATTAAACCAATGAAATAAAGCACCATCTGTTCGTTGATTTCAAGGCGGCATACGACAGTATAGACCGCGTAGAGCTATCGAAAATTATGGACGAGAACAGCTTCCCTGGGAAGCTTACCAGACTGATCAAAGCAACGGTGGATGGTGTGCAGAACTGTGTGAAGATTTCGGGCGAACACTGCAGTTCGATCGAATCACGCCGGGGACTAAGACAAGGTGGACTTTCGTGCCTGTTGTTCAACATTGCGCTAGAGGGTTTCATGCGGAGAGCCGGGTGTAACAGCCGGGGTAAGATTTTCAACAGATCCAGTCAATTTATTTGTTTCGCAGATGACATGGACATTGTCGGCCGGACATTTGCAAAGGTGGCAGAACTGTACACCCGCCTGAAACGTGAAGCAACAAAAGTTGGACTGGTGGTGAATGCATCAAAGATAAAGAACATGCTTGTGGGCCTACAGGGCCCGCCTGGGAAGCAGTGTTACGATAGACGGGGGTACCTTCGAGGTGGTCGAGGAATTCGTCTACCTCGGATCCTTGCTAACGGCTGATAACAATGTTTGTCGTGAAATACGAAGGCGCATCATCTGTGGAAGTCGGGCCTACTAGGGGCTCCAGAAGAATCTGCGGTCAAAAAAGATTCGCCACCGCACCAAATGTGTCATGTACAAGACGCTTATAAGACCGGTTGTCCTCTACGGACATGAAACATGGACAATGCTCGAGGAGGACTTGCAAGCACTCGGAGTACTCGAGAAACGGGTGTTTAGGACCATCTTTGGCGGTGTGCAAGAAGACGGTGTGTGGCGGCGAAGAATGAACCACGAGCTCGCCCAACTCTACGGCGAACCCAGTATCCAGAAGGTAGCCAAAGCCGGAAGGGTACGATGGGCAGGACATGTTGCAAGAATGCCGGACAGCAACCCTGCAAAGATGGTGTTCGCTTCCGATCCGGCAGGTACGAGACGGCGTGGAGCGAAGCGAGCGAGATGGGCAGACCAGGTGCAAAACGACTTGGCGAGCGTAGGGCGTATCCGAGGATGGAGAGATGCGGCCTCGAACCGTGTATTGTGGCGTCAAATTGTTGATTCAGTGTTATCTGTTTAGATGTAAACTAAATAAATGAAAAATTTTCTCGGAAATTTTTCCAGGTATTTCCCCGGTAATTGCTTCAGGTACCTCTCCAGGAATTCCTTCAGGAATTTCTCCCGAAAATTTTCCGCGGAATTGTCCTGGAATGCTTTTCGGACTTCACTAGAAATTCACTCCAGAATTTCATTCGGATATTAATTTGTGAGTTCCTCCAAGATATCTTTCAAGAGTTCTTCCAAGTATTGCTTCAGAACTATCTCTGGGAATTCATTCGGTAATTTCTTCAGCATTTCATCTGGGAATTTCTGCAATAATTTCTCCTGGTATTTTTCCGGGAATTCCTACAGATATTTATCCAGAAATTCCTTAATGAACTTCTCCTAGAATTAGTTCAGGACTTCCTTGTGAAAATTCTCCCGGAAGTGCTTGTTGGACCTCCTCCAGGAGTTTTTCCAAGAGTTCCTCTGTGAATCCCTCCAAGAACTTCACAGGGAAATCCAGGAGGATATATGGCAGGAATTTCACGGGAAATGGGATTTCGGAAGTTCCTCTAGAAATTCAGCTCCGGGTATTCCAACGACGAATTGTGACCGATGTGGTCGGATTGAATCCGAGTGGGCCAGGAACCCTAAAAATATCATTCTCATCATTGCTTTGTGAAATCATGAAGTTTGAGGTGTCGCACGACCTATTTTGAATCAATTTAGAAAATGGCCATTCCGTTGGTCCCCGGATTGTGACCGATGTGGCCGGATTGAATCCGGGTGGGTCAGGAACCCTAAAAATATCATTCCCATCATTACTTAGAAAATCATGAAGTTTGAGGTGTCGCACGACCTATTTTGAATCAATTTAGAAAATGGCCATTCCGTAGGTCCCGGATTGTTGCCGATGTGGCCAGATTGAGTCCTAGTGGGCTAGGAACCCCAAAAATATCATTCGCATCATTGCATTGTGAAATCATGAAGTTTGAGGTGTCGCACGAACTGTTTTGATTTAAAATTGTAAATGGCTACTTATTCTGGGGACAACTGACCCTACCGGAATCTGGAATAATTCTGGAACCGTACTGTGGATAGCCTCGAAACTAGTATAAATCAAAAATTGGGATCCATGCAACTGTTGCGAAAGAATCGGTCAAGAAATGCGGTTTTTACAGCAGCTTGGATTTTTGAAAGCCCTTAAAAACAGACGTTGGGGACGGAAATAAACCTGTTTATGCATTTAGAGGGATTACCATGAAAATTTGACGTATAATTGTGTCCATCAGTGTAGGCTTTAAAGAATTATTAGCAAGGGCGTTGATTACACGATCATGTCCAGCACCTAAAGCACTTTTTCATAAACATTACTCTTTCACGGTGTGTCTATGGGGTAATATTAATTTTCAAAAATCAGTATCTCTGAAACACCCACCACGTGAAAGTAGATGCTCTCCACTTTCATATAGTGGGTAAACTAAAATGTTCTATCGGGGGATCTAGAACAATTTTTATTTTTTTCACTATTTTTAATGCAGGAATCTCAAATGATAGCCGATTTCACCCCCCAAAAATGTATGGAAAAATGACCCCCGATAGAAAATTTTAAAAATGCACCTACGTGAAAGAGGAAAACCTATACTTTCGTGTAGTAAGTGTTTTAGAGATACTGAATTTTTGAAAATAAGCCTCTTCAGACAAACACACCGTGCTTTTGCTTCAACCGCGGTCATGGCTTTGGTTCTTTTGTTCTAGTTTTTGTGCGAATCACCGCACAAAAGTAGAGCGCAAGAACCAACCGCACCAGATGGCGGCCGTAATGAAACGTCTCACTACTCATTTCGCGCTTCTCGCTTTTTACAGTGAGAAGAAAAAAATGAAGAGTGAGAAGTGAGACGTCTATCTTCTCATTCCTAATTCAAATGAACTATTCGATTCACTTTTCAAATGAACTATTCTGCAAAATGACTTATTCGGCCAAATGACCCTTTCGGCTAAATGACCCTTTCGGCCTAATGACCCGTTTGGCCAAATGACCTTTTCGGCCAAATGACCCTTTCGGCCAAATGACCCTTCCGACCAAATGAACCTTTTGGCTAAATTATCCTTTCGGCTAAATGGTACACACAATATCTATCCTCAGGGGAAATTAACAAATGAAGTGGTGGATCATTTGGAAAAGAGGGAGGAGTGGTGGGAGGTTTTTTGTTTAGAAATCGAATAATTCTGTTTCTGTCCTTTCAACTCCCAGGACCGATTTCATCCAAATTTTGTACACATATTCAGTAGAAAAAGACGATCATATGGGAGGGTAATTTGAGAAAAAGGGAGGGTTATTGTTAAGAAAATCGGCAATTAGAATAAATTCTATACCCTTAGACTGATTTCAACCAAATTTGGTAAAAGCATTCTCTATTCTAATGAAAAGATAACAAACGGGGTTACCATCCCCATTGGGCGACGTGCTGCCATGGATTAAGCTGAATGGAGACGACTTTTAGGTACTGTAAAGGCCACTCCGACTTAATATAATAATTATAATAATAATCGTGCTTGAGCTTTCCGTGTTTCTCTCATTTACAAAGAAAAAAACAATTTTCTTTTAGAAGTTTTAAAATCAATCAGGGCACATTCACGCATGCAAGAATATTCATTTTTCTATGTGAATAAAGTCAATTTGCTGTTTATACCATAATAACACAACAAAATCTTGCGATGAGTTTAACCAGTGATTCGAATTCGTGCATGATTTTTTGGGAGATGGTTCCGGCTTATTTCAACTCGCGTTTGATTTTAATCTATCAGAGTTTAGTGATTTTGAGGGCATTAAATGCTTATTCTAAAGCTAATGCATTGATGGTGATAACTGATATCAAGAAATAAAACAATTAATGTGCGAGGTATGATTGAATCGATTTTATTTAAGAAAATATCCTTCTACTGTAGGATTGTTCTGATATTTCTTTTCTTCGTTGATTTGGCTTTCAGCCAACATTGGAAACTAAATAAGTTTTCACCAAGGCCATCAGAGAACCACGCTACATCCCTAAAACGAACATATAAACCTCTTAAATTATCAAAGTTTTCATTAACAGAATTGTGAGCAGAAGTCTGAAAACCAACCCTGTCAACCAAAAGAGAACAAAATCAGAAAAATAAAGCGATAAACTATTGCCGGTGGTTGCCGATGGCACATATCGTGAATGCACATCGGTGCCAAGCAAGTCGCGTGTTGAAAGCCACGTTTAAGTGCCTCATTTTAAAATGGCCATCAACAAGGGATTTTATCGCAACTAGGTAAGATTTTCGTAAGCTTCCTGTTTTTTTTTCCTGCATCACAGTCATGAGGCCAACAATGCAATTTCGTAGCTTTTTGTTGCAAGACTGTTGTCGGCTGCGCTCGAAGCATGGGTGAATGGAGTCTTCTTCTTGCTGGAAACTGTAGCGGCAATCTGATGATATGGGTGAAAAGCTAAAGCAACAATGGGAAAAGGCTCACAGAGGAAATGCTTGGCTCTATTATCCTGTTGTGCAGAAGTATGATGTTGCAGCCGTAGGAACCGAATGAGTTCGTCCCACTGACATGCGATACAAAAGGGAAAACCGAAGGAAAACGTTGGTGTAGTAAACCACATTCCAGTTAGTCAAGAAGTGGTTTTGTATCCTACAATTTAACAGAGTGCATACAAAATAAACAACTAGCGTTGAATGTTGGCGGCAGTAGGTGAATGTGTTCGGTTAAATCTATGGCTAGTTTAGATTGAGCACTCTATTCACATGAAAAGGAATCAGTTTCCCTCTTGTTGGTACAAGTTGGTACTTCCAGAGAATTTAAAAATGAACTATTGCCAATGACAACTCGGCACTGATGCAGAAACTCGCCTCGCAATAAGCAATTGTTCCAACTAGAATGTTAATGGGACCATATACGATCATCTGCCAGTCATCTGAATAGTGCATGTCAAGTTTGCCAATTGATGTGATTTGATCACCAGTGCATATCGTTCCAGTCTTGTTGAAACATAAACATGAAAGACAATTAAATAAATTAAAAAAAAACATTTCTACATAGGAGTTTATATAGAAAAATGGAAAAAAAAAAATTGGCAACA
This sequence comes from Armigeres subalbatus, assembly GCF_024139115.2. Taxonomy (NCBI): domain Eukaryota; kingdom Metazoa; phylum Arthropoda; class Insecta; order Diptera; family Culicidae; genus Armigeres; species Armigeres subalbatus. The sequence continues at coordinate 155,321,218 of NC_085140.1, read as the reverse complement.
TTATTCTTGACTTTCTTAGCTTTCTCACCAATGTAAAATGATAATCAATTAACATAAACTGCTTCTAAGTGAAATGTTTACTTTCTCGGGTGTACTCGGTTTCACCTTCTGATTTTCCCATTACCTGATTCCATGGCGCTAAGTGTCGTAATAGCTAAATGGGGTCAAAAATTTCAAAAATAGTTGTCCAAAAGACCCCATCTGAATTGACCTGGCGGCTTATATTGACTTGTATTATACGAGCACTGGACCAACTAATGGTTAAGCTTTGTATTGCAGGGTAAGGGGAAACGTGCTGTTAGATACTGGATTGGTAATTAAATTAATTGTTTTTTTTTTTAATTAATTAATTAATTGATAATTAAATTATATAAAAAAACAAATCTGACAATTATTGTATAAAATCTGGGCATATACAATTCTGTAAGCTTTTTATGCAAATATTGTATTAAAATAATACAAATCTGTATTATTTCAATACAATAATTGTATTGAAATAATACAGATTTTGTATATGCCGAATTATTATATAGTTTCTGCAAGGTTCTTATGCAGAACTGTATTAAAATCTGCCATCCGTTGGTTGGGATGTTCTATTCCTATGCTCTTTCTAACACATTGTAGATCCGTATTCAATACTCATACATTGAGCGCATTCGCAGTTTTTAACTACGAGATTTCTAAGTTAAACTATTGTGTGAGGATTTACTTGAATTTATGCACTTAGGTTTAGCTGAAAATCTCACTGTCAATAACTATAAACTGTGTAATAAAATTGTTATTTACTTTTAAAGGCAATTAGGAGAAATCGTCATGTGCATCTCTTATGGGCGATCAACAATAGGCGAAAAAATTATCCGTTCAACATTTGACGATTTCCCTTATTTCATTTTTTTTGAGCACGTAAATTGTGGAATAACAACGAGAATGATTCTCCTACATCTGAACAAAAATAAATTGCTAAATATTGAAAAAGTTTATTCGATTAAATTTCCCATTCCACAGCTCAAATCTCATCAGCAAACATATGCTCTTAAGGTGAAACTGTCTTAGGATCATACCATACTTGCAATGCATCCCGCTTGTTTGTAGATTCTAAACTGAATTCAAAAGCAACGCACATTTGTTAATTTCTTATCTTGCTTTACAGCAAGTGCAAAATAAAAGTATTTTTGTTTGATTCAAAACAAAACGAGCGAGATCGGTCATAACGACGTCCATGTTCGTATTCTAAGAAATGTGTTCTTAACACCAATAAAACAACCATCACGTAATGCTGAGCCCGAAGAAAAGCTGAAGCAACAGATGGGCAATCAAGATGCACCTTGTCCGGAACCCACAGATAGCGCTCATACCAAAAGAATCCATAAATCAAAGCCCCTTGAGATTTTTTTCTCGCTATATCAAGCTGTGCTAGAAAGCAGAAAAGCTGTTTGAAATCTGGCACATAATCGATTCTGTTTCTGGAGCATATAGCATATATGCGCCTACGTACCTACATTCAGGATCAAGATAGGAAGCGTAACAAAACGCAACACGGTCTTCTCGAGCAAACTTTTACATTGCGAGTAAGCCGCACAATGTAGCTACACCCACATGCAACATTTAGTAACAATGATGTAAACCTATGAGAAAGTAGGTGCATGAATGAACAACTTACTTCATTGCTAATATTAGTAGTAGGGTGGTTATAAAATTGTTTCTCGACGTTCGTTCGATTGTGTTCCATTTCATGCTTGTCATTACCACATTTAGAGTAAAACTAAAAAAATGGCAGAATCTTGCTCACGAATAAAATTGAATCGAAAAAAGTGATTTCCGCTGCTAGCAAATATTAAAAGTAATTTAACCGTTCATTTAAGAAATTGCATATGTGACATTTTTGACCAAAATGAGATTTTTGACGTTGGACAACGTCTTACCCGAAGGTACTGGGTGTCAAATCAGATTTTAAAACTTCCATACCGAAATCATGTAAGATTTTGAACGTTGAAAGGGCCTTTATCTTTTGATGGATTTTTGAGATTTATATATCAATCGACTCCACAACTCTCCAGCAATTTGTGAAACACTTGATTATTTACAAAACCTATTGGAAATATCAATTCTTGCCCTACCCAGTAAAAATATCAGAACCAACCAATCCCATTCATGCATTCCGAACACGGTCATCAGAATGATGTAAGCTGCGGGCCTTGTGACCCACCGTTCCATTTTCTCCTTGTATAAAAAGGCCCCTGATTCGCGTGGCTATCGACGGCGTCAGCAGCAGTGCAGTGAAATTATCTTGCATGGTTCTGGATCTGGTTTTGTGGCAGGACCAATAAATTGGTTCTTTTCAGAACCACCATTTTATACAAGAGAAGGTTGTTGTGTTAAGAATGTTGTTCAAAGTGCAAATTAACCGATTTTGTGACACCAGAAAATTGCCGTCCGTAGCAGAATCACGAGGGAAAGGCGCATCTGAGCGAGATGCTACAAATATTTATTCGCATGGATAGCATCAGTGGCAACCAAGTGAAATTTTAACAAAATTTTTATTTGGTTTTGTTACAGTTACAGTGATTGGAACGGTATTGAAAATAAATCGATTCTCAGGATCACAATTTTGTGGAACCGAAGGGTTAGCCGAGACGCATTTTGTTTGAAGTGCAAATTGCGCAGAAAGCAGAAAGTTGTCTTCGGCAGCAAAATCGCGAGCGCGCGTCAGAAGGAGAAGCCGCAAAAATGTATTCGCATGGATGGAAATAAAACCTGAAACAAGCAGCAGACTACATACTAAAATTATAATTTTGGAAATTTCATTTGACTGCTACTATTGCTATCCATGCGAATAATTTTCTGCTGCGTCTTTCTCTGACGCGCGGTTGTGATTCTGCTATCGACGGAAACTATCTGCCATCACCAAGCGATTAATTTGTACTTTGATCGTAATTCGTCTCGCCTTAAGTTGTGGCTTAAGAGCTGCTTTCACTGATGGTAGCCAATCGTTAGTACAGTCGGGATTCGCTGGTTGGGATCTTGATACTTGGGTCACTTTTTAGTTGGGCCTCCGCTGGTTGGGCCGTGGCCCAACTAAAAAGCAACCGTACGTCAAAATTCAATGTAAACACGGAAAACGGGATTGGGCGTCACTGGACATCATTTGTGATGTTCAAGTCGAAATACACGTGTTCAAATGGCTGTCAGTTGACCCAACTAAAAAACCGAATTCGTTAGTTGGGCCGAGGTCGTGGCCCAACCAGCGAATCGCGACTGTAGTTCGCACAAGAAAATTTAATCTGAGCGCTGCTGATGATGATGACGACGACGACGACTGCAAGACTCACACTATCGGTGGGAATAAAATTTTCAGCAGGAATTCCGCCGATGCAGATGGAAAATCTGCTTTCTTGTAATCAATAAAGTTATCCTTGTTGAAACGCCCCTGTGGTGAGTGTTGCGGTTACACAATATTTGCCCTCATACCGAGGTGGGACTAGTTAGTGGACCTTCTTTATTGATTACTTGCAGACCCGACGAACTTCGTTTTGCCAAAATTGATTTATTCTCTGATTAGATCTCGAGTTATGAAGAAATTGGTGTTTCATATGTATGGGAGCCGCTCTTTCCAAAGCGGGGAGGGGTCTCGAACCATCTTAAGAACCTTCCCCGACCCCAAAACACTTTGCAAACAAATTTTCAAGCCGGTCGTTTCAGTAGTTTCCGAGTCTATAAGGTTCAGACAGACAGAAATTCATTTTTATGTTTATAGATAAGAAAACTGTTTCCCCCGGGCGTGAGGCTTTTCATTTGAAATGTCGTGGAGAGCGGATAGCTGTCCCAGTTTCGTCATCGTAAACTAATAGGTTTTTCTCAGGACCACCATTTTTTACAAGGGAAGGTTATTGTGTGAAGAATTTTAGCCGCTATGCGACGCCAGAAAATTGCCATTGGTAGCAGTATCACAAAAGCCACAAAAGCCAAGGTAAGGCTTTTCAAGACGGAATGGATTTGCAGTACAACATTAATCGAAACAAATTTCAAATTTCACGGAAAAATAGGAATTTCTGAAGGAAGATAAAGATCAGCTTTCTTCTTATTCTTCTTCTTCTTGACATTACATCCCCACACTGGGACAGAGCCGCCTCGCAGATTAGTGTTCATTAAGCACTTCCACAGTTATTAACCGCGAGGTTTCTAAGCCAGGATACCATTTTTGCATTCGTATATCATGAGGCTAGCACGATGATACTTTTATGCCCAGGGAAGTCGAGACAATTTCCAATCCGAATATTGCCTAGACCGGCACTGGGAATCGAACCCAGTCACACTCAGCATGGTCTTGCTTTGAAGCCGCGGCTAAGGAGGGCCCACACAAAGATCAGCCTAATTGTGACGTGAATATTCTACAATCTACAACATGTTCGATCATAATGTGTCTTAGATGCTCATACTTTAACCATATTCAATTCACATTTCATCCAACAAAACAATAATACTTTAGTTAACACTAAAATCATAACCACAATAAACTACAATGCGTATTGTGTTACTATAATATCCTTACGTAGTCCAACGTCTACCTTGCGGTCGTGTCCCTTTGTGATTTTTTCAACCCCCCCACAAGATAACAGAAAGCCTTAGTTTCGCGTACCCACTTGGAAAATAGCAGATGGCGCCACACAACGTAAACAACGGGCCATCCTGCATCGCCGACACGGTTTTGTTGTAAGGGAAAATATATTTTGGTTTCGTCTTTTGTTGATGCCAAACTACGGGCAAGAGTTGCAGTACAAAAAGGCGTAGAGATAATTGGAACCATTAATTGAACTAAATTAACTAACTAATTTGATTTCATTAAATTTTTCTTGCATTGAGTTTATATCTAAGTATAATATCTTCTGTATAATAAAAATGAAATGGTCTGATTTCGTATCCGCATAACTCGAAAACGGCTGGATGGATTTTCTTCATCCTTTCAGCAGATATGTTCATTATTGTTTCCGACGGGTTTATATGATATTTCTTCCTACGAAAATCACGACTAAAGTTTAGTAAATCGTGAAAAACTCAAATAAACATTCGTATTGAAATTTTGCTTGGGCAGTTCAGAACGCGCATTTTCGCGTACTATACAGGACAACGTCTGCCGGGTCGACTAGTATAAAATAAAAGTGGGTGGTAATCCAGTTGCGACAAAAATACTACTCGACTACGATAGAAGATAAAACCGATGCCGATGTTCCGGTTGTTGAAACGCTTGCGTCCGCCACTGTGGTTGATGACTTTTCACTTCAATCATTGATTTATTCAGCAATCCACGTCAAAACAGTTTATTTGAAAAATAAAATGTGAGCATTGTAAGCATGAGCTTGTTCAGACTTCAGAACATATTGAGGCCAACAAAGATGATCTTTTAATTTGCAAAATCCCGGAGACGGAGTTAAAAATACTTATTAACGATTAACCGAAACACGAACTTCAACGGTCGGGAAACATTATGCGCAGCTTGGATATCGCATCGTTATGAACATCTACAACACCCACCAACATGTTTTCTTAACAAGTTAACTTAACACAGGAAGCAATTAATAATCATCGAAGTATTTTGATGAACTTAGGCATTGATTTTAACCTGAAATATTGGCTTGAACAATATGCCTAAAATTTCGAAGGCATAAAAAATTCATCAGTAATAAAACTCATAAAACTGATTCTTTTCCGCGCCGAATAAAGCCCCAATCACAATGTTAGCGGAGCGCCATCGAAAAGGGCAAATTTGACAGAAACTATATGGGCTAACTGTTGTCACACGTTGTCCTATTTCAATAAAAATAAAATGACTTGAATTAGACAAATATAACCATTTCTACTAGTGTCAATATTATTATAACTATCTCAACAACAACACAGTAACCATCGAACTGTCAAATTGTAACTTAAAGTTAAACGAATCGGTGGAATGGATCACAGCCTAAGTACTCCTATAATTGTTTCGATTATTCCAGCGCCAAACCAGGTTTTGATGATATCTATATAATTCATCACCCAGCTCCGTAGAGCTTGTGTATATACGAGCCTATATCAAAATAACTAATGAGGAATGTAATTGTGTGATAAATGATTAAAAAAAATATATAATTAAAAATTGGGTTTATTTTTAACTTTTTACGCCATATTCAGAAAATGCTCACGAAATAATCGAGTTTGACAGAACCACCTGAACCAATTTTTCGGGGTACACTGACAGTGTACTGGAGCTGTCAAGTTGCTCACGGGTTGGATTTTTTTGACGTAAACTCAAGGGCCTCATACGCCTGTCACTGGCGAACAAAGTTCGTGTACTCTGCATCGAAGCTTAGAACCGCTGTTAGGGCGCAATCGTTAATGCGTTCATATTTATATTCGGTTAGTTACTGCAAATAATTTCTTTTTCGAGTCGCCATAATCAAGCAGGTATCTAAATCATACCACATCGTTACATTGCTGCATGATTGAGTGGTTGGGTTTGATAAAATATCGAAAACAAAAGAGCGCATAAAAATTGCCTCGCCATAACAAAAAAGTGGTAGAGAATTAACACTGTTGTTTACATTTTAGAACCAAATCCAGATGTCGCACATGTTGGGGTAGGGCTTCAGTGCTCCGCCTTCTCCCCCTGCGTAAACTACGTCTAAGGGGAAGACTCGGATACAGGGTGACAAATGAAAATATCCAAATTCGAGACCGTCACGAAACCATGTAAGATTTCGAACTTTAATAGCGTCTTTATCTTCCGATGGATTTTTGAGATCATCAATCGACTCGGAAATTATCTACCAATTTGTCAATGAATTATTGGCAGTTGCTGATTTTTTACTCGCCGCTATCACATCCCGGCGCTATAGTATATGCGCAAAATAGCCAGCATGAGTTAACCGCCAGAAATTTGTATGGCGAAAGACATCTAACGCGGGTTTTCTCAAGATTAGGAACTTTTCATGAAAAACTATTTAGTACCGGTTATGAAGGATGGTGTCCGCTACTACGCCTACCAAATATTTTTTCGATTGAGGTGCTTAATTTCGAGTAATCGAACCGTAGATGCCTTTCGCCATACTGATTTCAGAAAGTTAACTCCTTCTGTGCCGCTGTAAGCACGCTCAAAGTGGGCGATTCATTATATTGAAACTTTGGGTTATGAACGTTAAAATAGGGTATCGGATCATTTTGGCAGTACCCTCTTTTCTTGTCCGCAAGAGTCTCGTTTCGGCCGTCGCCGCTCAGTGCGGTTGGCTTTTGGGCTCTGCTTTTTGTGCGGTGTTTCGCACAAAAAGTAGAACAATGGAGCCGGACCAGTGACCGCGGTCGAAACAAATGTAACAAAAATGCGTGTATAAAAAGTGATGCAGCAGATAGGGGCATGTTTGTGCAGGCATGAGACGATCAATTGTTATCAGGGAATCAATATTCGAGCAACGCCTAACAATATACCCTTTGTCGTCAACAGAGTTTGTTACTGACAAACGCACCTAGCGACAAACCTTTATCAGAACCCAAAAACAATATGACAAGAATCATTTGCCTTGCATGCTCTCATATTTCCGAGAATACGATGCTATTTTTGTAATCATTGTTCGATTCTCGAATATTTCCATAAAAGCAGAAACTATGATAGCATAAAACCGAAATTTGCTCTAGAAATAATGCAAAATAACGGGATGAAAAGTCAGCAACAAGATTGTCTTCTTTTTTGTTGCTGACAAAAATTTTCGAATCTTTGTCATTATTATCTCCGACAAAAACAAAGCTTTGACGTTGGTTCTCTTTTATCGCTTGTTTCGCAAGCGCATTTCAGAAAAATTGATTCCCTGATTGTTATCATGCCAATGCCCTTGCTAGTAATGCAATCATCGCAATATAATTGCACAAACATGTTTATATTTAAAAACGACTTTGGAAAATTATGAGCAGTTTTTTGCAAACTGAAAATTAATAAGGCCGTTACACATATTTCAAGACAAAATTTTCAAAACGACTTATCTGCTTTTGTAAACAAAGATTCAAACGACGATTTGGCGAATCTGATAACTCTCCCACGCAAACCAACACCACAAATAGTTAGGTGAAGGATTCCGCTACCTGTTCATGGTGTTGGTTTGCGTGGGAGAGCTATCAGATTCGCCAAATCGTCGTTTGAATCTTTGTTTACAAAAGCAGATAAGTCGTTTTGAAAATTTTGTCTTGATTTGTTAAAAACTAGCGAAACAAATCCAGCTTTGCCCGGGTGTTGAAAATGTCAAAATAAACTATTTACAGCATCCGTTTGTTTTGTTTTCCTCAACAGCTGACCCAAAATAGTTTTCTAATGATTTTTTACATTTCCCCGTTGAATTCACCAACTTACATATACAAACCTTGCGGATCCCAAAACGAATCGATTAGGGAAAAAATCTTGCAAATCGATCAAGCCGTTCGCAAGTTAAATCGCGAGGAAGAAAATTTCAACTCATTTTTAATATATAGAAGTTTATGGTCTACGCAAGGTTAGAGATGTCGCAAATTAATCGATTACTTCGATGATTCGATTCATCGTTGTGATAATCGATTAATGTTGAATCGATTATTACCCAACGATTAATCGATTCAATAATCGAGAGGAATCGTGAGTAATCGATTAGTTACTAATCGATTAATCGGAATTTTACGACATCATAAGGATGTCGAAAATTAATTGATTATTTCGATTAATCGATTCATCGTTGTGATAATCGATTAATTTTGAATCGATTACTATACAATGATTAATCGATTAAATAATCGACAAGAATCAAGAGTAATCGATTAGTAACTAATCGATTAATCGGGATTTTACGACATCTCTACGCAAGGTCAAGGTCTACTGGTCTCCGCAAAGTCAAGTGAGAGGGGGTAATCATCTTCTTCTTCTACTGAATCGAACGGCGTGAAAATTTGAATGCAGAGGTTTTTGGGGCCGGGGAAGGCTCTTAAGATGGTTCGAGACCCCTCTCCTCTTTGAAACCTGGCCCCTATACAAATGAAACACCAATTTCATCATAACTCGAGATCAAGCAAATGGAACCAAATCTGGCGTGTAAAGGTTTTGGAAGGGAAGATATGTTTCTATGATGGTTTGCAACGCCTCCCCCTTCTGGAAAGAGGGGCTTCCATATAAATGAACCAAAAATTTCCGCATAACTCGAGAACTAATCAGAGAATAAATCAATTTCAGACGAAACAAAGTTTGTCGGGTCTGCTAATAAAAAATAAATATTAAAATGTTAAAACAAAAATAAAAAAAAACTCCTCGTATTTGTTAAAGAACGTTTTGAAAATTCTCAAAATTTACCTGATTTTTTATTTTATTTTATTTAGATATTTATATCGCCCTAATAATATTTTGTCCAATTAAATGCGCGCCTGAATAAGAAGGATTTAACTCTGATTCAGGAAATGTGAATGCACTTAAGATATTTTTATAATACGTGGGTGCAATATTGTACACGACAAAAGCTTCGGAACGCATACGTTCTTGAAGCGGGCTATATGAGTTACAATAGAGTTATCACCTTCTTGATCCCTGATTCAAAAGTCTTGCAATGATATTAATAAAATGGTTGCACAAATATATTATCCACTAGCTTTATGTACCCGGCCTTGCTCGGAATTGCCAGTTTGGTTTGCAAGTTTCTTTTACAATCGGAAAATGATAAAACCAATTGGTCAACAGGGTAATTGTGTTTATTATTCATACTTTATCATTTGATTGAAAGAAGGGTTTCTAAACATTGGCTGATTTTGAAGAAGGGATTTCAGACCCACGGATAGGCCAACGTCTATTTCTAAAGAAGGAAAAACATTCATCGATGCCATATTCCGGGCAACGCATATTTTTAAAGAAGGGATCACACCTACCATTGCCTTATTCCGGGCAAATGCTTACTTTTAAAGAAGCAATCACATCCACCATTCAGAAGGAAACACATTAATCATTGCTTTTCACTGGGCATACCATTATTCCGATGAACAATAATTATCATTATTTTATACCCAGCAAATGCTTGCTTTCTATGCAAGATTTTTCTGATGCTGTTCATAATTATCCCAAATGTCCTTCATGTCGAATGACCTTAGGCCAAATAGTGTTATGTTAATGGCCTGCTTCATTCAGGGATATGTCATTTTCAGCGAAATGTCATATTCTGAGATATGCACGCTAAAAATTAACTACTCAAAATTGAGTCGAATCCGACTCATTTTCATTAAAAAGGGGACAACTCAAAATTTGAGTAAAAGATACTACTTCAATAAAATGATGATTGCACTTAAACTAGGAGTCTGTTTGTCGTAAAATGCTCTTAGATAGATAGATAATTTTGATTCGCATCTGTCGTATTAAAAATTGATGGAAGGCCAAGCTTAACTTTCGCGAAATCATTATTTTATTGAAGTAGTATATATTACTCAAATTTTGAGTTGTCCCGTTTTTAATGAAAATGAGTCGGATTCGACTCAATTTTGAGTGGTTCATTTTTAGCGTGTGTGTATCGGGAAGTATCGTTTTCGGGAAATATCATTTTCGTTAGTCATTTTGGGGGAAATGGTATTACCTGGAAAATGTTATTGTCGAGGATTTGCTATTTTTAAGGAATTCGGGCAATTTGTTTTTGGAGCATTGTACAATGTCAAAGTACCTCGGATGTTTTAAATAAAGGGATTTTAAATTAAGTCGTTTTCTAAGCAATACCCATTCCCAACCCCCCTCCCATTCCAAAAGTCCCTTCCAGCCTCTCTATAATATTTTCCTTTGGGTAGGGAACACGTCTTCTTCTTCTTCTTCTTATTGGCATTACATCCCCACACTGGGACAGAGCCGCCTCGCAGCTTAGTGTTCATTAAGCGCTTCCACAGTTATTAACTGCGATGTTTCTAAGCCAAGTTACCATTTTTGCATTCGTATATCATGAGGCTAGCACGATGATACTTTTATGCCCAGGGAAGTCGAGACAATTTCCAATCCGAAAATTGCCTAGACCGGCACCGGGAATCGAACCCAGCCACCCTCAGCATGGTCTTGCTTTGTAGCCGCGCGTCTTACCGCACGGCTAAGGAGGGCCCTGGGATTACGTGTTTGGTTTGAATTGACCTATGCGATAAAAAGGTATACTAAACTGTTCGTTTAATGAATATACCCTCTCTCTCATTAAGCTATGGCACTCCTACCCAGTCTAATATAGACAGATAATATGGGTTCCAAATTTGATGAACATCGATAAATGGGTTCAGAACTCATGCTGAATTGATTGATAACTAAACAATACCCCTCTCCCACACCCTCCACACCTAGTCCGATCTGGTTAATTTTCAATAGGAAACTATGGGAGAGTATTATGCGTCGAATGCAACTTGTTGCGAGTAAATCGGTTAAGGATAAGTGCTTGAAAAATGAAAGACATTTTTTTACTCAATTTTTCTATAAAAAAAGTGGTATTTTGGCCATAACTTCCGAGCCGATCGGAGCGATTGGAGCGATCATATAGCCTTTACGTATACGTAGTCTAACGAGAAAGGCAAACATGTAACTCCGGAGCGACTTGTCTAACATCTCTATTTTTTATTTATAATGTGAAATAAAAAGATCTTCCAATGGAAACAATTTTACGCAAAGAGGTCTGAAAAGAGCCGATGCGCCTTTTCAACCACTAAAGCAAACAAGCGATAATCAGAATGACTTCTCGAAGTTATCAATTGAGTGCTGCTTCTGTTGATGACGGTACTCTAAGATTTACCGCAAAATCACCGAAAACACCATAGAAGAAAATAAAATCAATTTACCAACCACTGGCAAAGACCAATGATTCAATATAAAGACGTCAGGCATATCAATATATTTCTGGAAATTCAAATCAGCATAACATTGTAAAGAATAATCCGATTTTGATCAAACGCGGACTATCGGACGCGGACACTCTTCTATGTAGTATTCTGTCCCAATCCAAAACCATAGATTTGCTCTTGGCACCGCAGATGTTCTGGGTTTTCCAAGGCTATGTAGAAAATGCATTTTTTTTCTCCTATTTGCCATTGTGTGGGACGTTTACTTTTATCATGGAACATGATGAAATGATAACAGATCGGAATAAAGCGAATATGGGTATCTGACTTAAGAAATACAGCACAGAAATCCGTCCACTTCAAAAGATATCAATAAATTAAAGAGGATTTTAAGTAATTATTTACGAATAATTTATCCTATCCTGTTCATATACTTAACAATAAGCTTTCAGGCCGTTTAGATGGAAAGTATAGGCTTTGAAATCAAAACAACATAAATCGAAAACAAGTCACTACGCGTGTAGGTAGAACATGATTGCATCAAAATTAAGTGTGTTTTAATTACAAATTGTGATTAATAAAATAAGCTAAGCGGAATATAAATCAAATACGCATTTAACTATTTACAGTGGTACATAATTAAACCAAATTAAGCGATATTTTCATCGCACCGATGAATGATTTGAGTTACTAATAATTTGGGCGAAAGTACCAATCGATTTAGTGGACTTTCACGATGTTGTGGAAATAAGTATTTTCAAAGTATTTTCCTAAACTATCATAACGTGGTGCTCAATGTCATTTTGCCACTAGCTTCGACCATAAAATCGGACGCGCTCATTTCGATGGCAGTACATCGAAAAATAAACCTGAAAAAATATTATTTTGTTGTCCTCATTATATTTTTCATCGACAATCGATTTTATTATTATTTACTTGCAACGTTTTTCTTCTTTCAATGCAACATTTTTGACAGATGCCGCAGTCTAATTCCCATTTTTTGCGGGGGGTTTAAAGAGTCTTATAATAGATTTATAGCCACTTGGCCATATCTTACTCTTATAGTGGTCATCAAAAGGTTGCCGTGTATTAGTGGGTTTTAATGTAAGATATTATAATCTTGATAACCATTCCTAGAGCGGAGTAAATCTTGAAATGTTACTTGTACGTGCTCCTGCATCAACGATAAACGTTTCATTTGCATTCGTAACCTTGTTTCTAGTGCTGTTTTTCCATACTGAGATGTTTCAGTGTACGGAATTCGATGCCTCACGGCACGGTATCATATTTTCGTGATGGTCTCCGATTTTCGCAATCGCAAAGTGTACCAGGGAATTCAAAACACAGATGCAGTCCTATATCAAAACTGTTTTTATGTTTTTGGGACCGCTCTATATGACATAATTCTTTTTTTTTGCAAAAATGCTTAAAACTAGATTCTCTACATATTTATTTTTCTAAAAAAGTCACAAAGGATCACCCTAATGTCGACTTACGCCAAAAATAGATTCTTTCTTCTAGACAGGTTGCTTTAAAAGACGCCAAAACTCTGGTGGTTTTTGAGTTATCGATTTATGCCGTGAAATCCGATGAAACATTTTCGAAAACTCCTGGATGATCTGACAAACCGTTTTTGAGTTATATTTTTTAAAAGTGTTCAAAGTGTTTTGCCTAGGCTCTTCTAACTAGTTGTGCTATAGTACTCAAAATAGCACACCAATTGTCAAAAAAGGCATATGCACAATTCCGTTTCATTTCCGCTCATATGTTTAGTTCCTACACCCAATGGATCTGAAATTAACTGGTCAATGAACCATGCCGTGAAGACGTTTAATTAAAAAGTCCCTCTGTGTCGTGGGAAAATTCTATAATGATCCCACACTGTGAATGTTTCCATATTCAACTCATTTAAACAGTTTTCTATCCTTTCTTCTCTTCCCACAGGATGTCCTCTGTGTTCTTCTACGTGAGCAATGTGCACCCAACCGGCAATGAACAGGCATGGGAACAAAATGTCTGACAGTTGTGAAGAATAAAGTGTCCCACAGTCTATTCAGCAGGTGCCAAGCGGGTGTGCAACGACGTCTTTGTGCTAATTAAAAGAACTGCCATTGAAGGCATTGAGTGATCCACTTTTGGGGTAGAAGAAAAACTTCATATCATACGCATACATGTGGTAATCGCTGGTGGTGAACAAGTAGGAAAGTTTAAACTTTTGAACTCAAGTGGAACAACCGCGGGCTTGAAACAGAAAGGTAAGCATTCCAGTTCTTTGAAGTTGATAGCATGTTTTGAAGCCCACCGTTTAGAATTAATTCACCAAATAAGAAAATAATGTTACCATACAATAAGAGGTACGGTATTATGCCTTACTGTTGAGCAGTGTTGGTAAAATCATTCATGAAACTTAATCATTGAGCGCTTCCGCGCGAAATAACTCGTTTGCGAATTTAAAATAATATGTACATCACGTCTGAGTTTTTCATGCTAAAACGGATCATTCCACTCATTTCCCAAAAAATCATATCGCTCTAAAAAGTGTTTATAATCATTTTGGGGGCAATTTATTGTTTACAAACGCAAGAGTATCCATTGTTCTATGTGTTGAACGCTAGTTGACTGTTATTTTACGAAGGAGAACAAAAGAAAACCTACGATGATTCAAATGGATGATGGTGCTGAGGTGGGTGGGTTCCAACTCACGAGTTATTTGAATCGTTCATGAGTTTTGAGATTTTGAGTTTTTCCCAACACTGCTGTTGAGTACATATTTTGACTTTTGTTGAGGTTTAAAATTAACCCAGATGTGAGGTGCTCTTTTTGATTTATGCTGTAAGATTGACATGGATTTCTTATTGACAAACCCATCTGGGTATGGCTATATTCATTATAATTTCCACAATGTTTTTGGTGAAATCACTAGAAAGAAATCTTTCACCACTGGTGTGTTTAGTAGACACATTGAAGCAATTAAAGAGTGTCCACAGTTAAGTTGCATCACTTAGAACTACTCGCCAATAATAACAGATTGCCATGAAATGGTCAAAAAACGAAACACAAACTTGGGTTGCGTTTGACAATTTTATTCTACTTCTTTAACACGTCCAACTGCCCGCACTTTTTGATTAACTACACATAGACCGGCATTTTTATGTGCAATTGATCAAAAAATTATCTAAAACTTATTGCTTCCATTAACCTTGGAGCACATAATCGAGATACAGACATAACGTCGGGTCGGGGCTCTTCTAAACCACACCGAACGTCTTTTTGGTCACCCCCTAATATTTTGAACTGGATCACGGAAGTTTATTCATTTGAAGGGGGTATGAGCAAATATTTGATTTTTGATCAATAGAAACTGCTACATGAGATTTGAGTGTGACTGTCCGGATCGTAGTGTGCGCTGTTAAAGTACGGACGCGTAAATTTTTGTTCCGTCAAAATTTTGCCAGATTTTTACAATTAGTTGAAAGTGAAAAAGTAATTAATTTTTAAAGTGCCCAATTAAAATAGCATCTCAATGAAATTGAAAGTGATACAAGTGAATCGTGAAATTGATCTGGTTCTAGACGCCGCAAATATTTGCCGCTTTTACTACTATGTGATCGAAGCCTGTGTTTGGTGCTCCTGCTGCGACCAATATGCCGCGTTTGGCGACAGGATGCACATGTGCGGCGGGGAACCGCATCACGGAATTCCGGAATCCGGTGATTATTCTATATTTGGTGAGACTGTTCCAATATGTTTTTACGTTGTTTCCAATACCAAAACCAAATACGCGCTGGATTAGAGAATCCAGAAGCTTGTTTATGGGCCCATTATCCAATTGATAATGGTAGCATAAACAGCCGGGGCTTATTGTAAGCAAAAGTGACCTCGGACTGGTCATGAAATACCAGGCAGTCTGAAACGGGTCACTGGAGCTGCAATAGAGCTAGCACCTTCTAACTCCCGGATTAAATCTGACTGTTAAATCATGTAATACAGACAGCTTTCTTCCATAATATCACTGTCAGACAGTGGGGGTTAGTATTGGAGACACACACACAGATAGAAACTGCTACACGAAATTTGTGCTAATAATTGGGATATTTTCCGTTGGCATTTGCTATGGTTTAGCAGAAACCCGACCATACAAGAGAATTGGTTTCACAAGTTTTCAACCAAATACAATTATAGTTCCTCACAAACTTTATAATTTATCGTAAAAAAGTTTTATCAATGGTGCCAAATTCATTTATAGAGCGTAATATAAATTTGTCTGTGATAAGTCTTCTAAACATCACCATGATTGCTCATTTGCTCTGTTGCATACCATTCCCATACCTAAACAGTTTGACAGTATTAATGGAAACATTTTCAATCAACGCCTGGCTTCACCTATTTAAAAACTTTTTCATTGTCGCAGCTTTCAACGTCCAACTACGGTGTAATTATTTGGGAATGTTTTACAGCTATGCTTGAAGCTTTAGGATCGGATAGTATTTTCTGAGAATTTAGGAAATTATTCAGACATCTATATTGCTCCGAAAGATTCGTTATCAAAATAATCACGAAACGTACATATGTATTAGATCTCTTTTCGATTGCAAACTTTTTTTCATAGAAAAGTTCATTAATTATAAGAGAACTGCTCAGTTCTCGTCTGAAGGCCACAAATCTCATTTCGAAATAAAAGAACAAAGCTTTATTTTCGCCAGATTTGCCAATTGGCATGTTTACTGCCGAATAAAATATAATAATATGGAACAAATTCATTTGGTTTTTATTATTCCTTTGCCATTGATAGGATGATTGTGAGCTCCTATAGCTCCTATAAACCGAAACAGCAATGCCTTGGTGGGTATATAAAATTTGTATTTGCGTTTGAAATAACTCATCCGACACTTGTCTTAATAAATAAATACTCTAATTGATTCACCTAGTAGAAATACTATCTCGTATTTAGCCACAGCATCAATCGTTTTCGTTCGGTACACCATTTTCTTCATGACTTTTGATCGCAATGACTGATCATAATCAAATTCGATAGTAATCAAAAAAGCTTTACCACAGTGCAACTTATTGTGAGAAAAAGCGCAAATAATAATGAAGAAACCACTTGTACATAAAGGTTCAAATAAAAGATATTTTAGTTACTAGATAAAGATTGTCGCTTCGGTTCCCTTTGTTCTGCTGTCCGAAACATGTGTGGTACATACCTGTCAAATCGTATGGATTTTTCTTCTTTGACATTTAGCTCCCCTATCCTCGCCAGCAAAAGATGTTCCGGACAGCGACGACAGCGACAATCTTTATCTAGTAACTAAAATATCTTTTGTTCAAATAAATAAAATGGTTTTATATTTACTTCCAACTGAAACGGGCGTAAACCAGTCAATTTACATACAAATAACTTTTATTTAATGAAAATGTAGTTAATTTGAGCTGGCAGGCACGATTGAAATTCATTCTAATTGCTGGAATTGAGATTTTGATTTAAGAAATCCGTTTTGTATGAAAACAAGTAATGACGTCATATTTATTCGCGGGGGCGTAAACACAAAATAAACTCAACTTTTGACATCAAGAAGTTTCGCAAATCACTAACACTTACTCACTCATGGGTTCTGTGCATCCCTAAGGGACATAGGGCCAACGTGAGAGATCGCCATCCTGGGCGGCTGTTCGCTAATCGCTGTAGCCTTGGCTCTAGACAAAATTTCTATAGTCTTTCTTCATTTCTTTTTGAGGCTTCGCTACCACGGGCTCCTGGTGCTGCGATGTCATGCCGTGTTCCAATATGACACATTGCTTACAGATTTCGACTTTTAGCGCAATGTGTGGCCGACCTGATGGTAATCAAACGACACACAGAACTTCAAGAACGTAAATGGATTTAACGCTCTTGAATTTATGTTGAAATCGGCTGTTGATAGAATCGTTGATGGAACTGCGCTTTCGAGATTTGTTTTTGTGCCTGGTTTTGTGTTTTTGTTAGCCTACATCGATATGGTATTGAAGAACCGCTTATTTGCAGAATTCGTCTCCGCTCTCCGCTTTCCGCTCGTAATGTGTGGCCGATCTACCTCTATTTACACTCTCAATTTTTTTTGATATCGGTTTTGATGCCTTGCCTTCTACATCTGCCTTCAACAATTGTTCCATTCCAGGTCATCAAAGAATTTCCTCGTAAAGCAATTGCTGTAAGCAATCGGAATATTTCATAGAGGCATTTCTGGAGGAATTACCGAAGGAACTCCTGGAGGAATTCATGGACGCATTCCCGGAAATAATTCCGAAAGATATCCTGGCAAAAAAACATAAAATAATTCCTGGAGGAACTTGTCATAAGACGAGTTTGTACAATCCCGACTTCGACTTCGAGTCGAGTCAAGTACAAGACACTGAAGACGGCCTTACTGTTGAGGTCGAAATACGTATCTGTCAAGATACTATTAAGTGGTGGAATTCAATGGGATTGTACAAACTCGTCTTATGACAAGTGAAGACATTCCACTAAAAAGCTCAAAATAATTTTCTTAACAATCCTGGAGGAAATCATAGAGGACTTCTTGAAGGCGTTTTTGTGAAAATCATGGAGGTATTTCCGGATCAATTCCTATTGGAAAATCTGGAAGAATTCTGGAAAAAATTCCTGGAGAAAGTTGTTACTATTATAGTCTTTATTAGACAGACTTGCAGGCCAGAGAAATTTATCGCAGAAGTGAAAGTAAAATTTCTGCAAAAAACTTCTGACCAAATGCTCAGATGAATTGTCAAAAAAATACCCCAAAAAATTCTTAGAGAAAATCATGGATGTTCTGATTCCTGCCCTCGCTACCGCGGCTTCTGATTTTCTGCACTTCTAAATCTTTTGCTAGGTTGCATCAGTATGGTGCCACCTTCCGAAACATCCGTTCTTCAACGAACGTTCTCATCCCAGATTGATGTTTTAGTCGGCGTGTGTTTAATCGCTTTCCAAACTTACCGTTGAATGCAATAAGAAGGTGATTATCAGATACGAATATGAAGAAAGCTCCGTCTCTATGTTCAGCTAATGTTATTGTCACAAATTTCTGATGGCTCTTAGAAAATGTATTTACAATGGCATTTCATTTTTCTTTTTTTCATTTATTTCATTTCTTGAGGGGAATATAGATGTTATTGCGAACTCTGCCTACTGAACTTGTGTTCTTTAAAAGGTGTTGTTCTTACTTCACTAAAATCCTAAAACTATATAAGCTTAATAGATAGTATTATTAACATAAAAAATTATTAGACCTCTATCAAATTCACAGAGTTAATAACTATGTAACTTTTAAGATAGCCCACACTCCGGAAGCACTGATGATGATAAGGACGCATTCTACGCGCAGCTGGAACGTGAGTACGACAGCTGCCCAAGCCACGACGTCAAAATCATCATAGGAGATTTGAACGCTCAGGTTGGCCAAGAGGAGGAGTTTAGACCGACTATTGGAAAGTTCAGCGCTCACCGGCTGACGAACGAAAACGGCCTACGACTAATTGATTTCGCCGCCTCCAAGAATATGGCCATTCGCAGCACCTACTTCCAACACAGCCTCCCGTATCGGTACACCTGGAGATCACCACTGCAGACTGAATTTTTTTTTATGTTGTTTTATTGGTCATAGTTTAGTAATTAATTGTATTTACAAAGTCTTCTTAGCAAATTAAATTAAATTTAAAACTCAAGTCTCCTACATCAATTATATTGTTACTTTCGTTAACATGAGAGATGTATTCGCAAAATACATTTAAAATTAGAATTCGTTTTCTTCTATTTATACCGTTTAGGACAGGTCTTATAAGCTCTTCGAATGAAAGATGTCTCCATCCATTCAGGATACTACCTATCTTACGCTGTAGGATTGACCAAGCGAGCTCCACTCGAGGACATGAATGGAACTTGTGTTTGATTGTTTCTATTTGTTGGTTGTTGCAATGGACGCAATTCTCATCATCTACTCTTCGCATCACGAACCACAACCTCCTGTGTTCAATCTTTTCATTAATCGCTAAATACAGTTGACTCCGTCTCGACGATGTGATCTGCTTGTCTGCAATGTTTCGCCACATGCGGGGCCAGTTGGTGTTAGGGTGATTTCTCTCGATTTTTGGCTGCTCCGTACGTTGTATAGAGCATCGATGAATTTGATAGGCCGAAGGATTCTCCCGAACAAGATCTGGTAATTGTGATATGCTTGCTACAATTTGTCTGATATCGGGAAGATCCAGTGGAATTGGCTGTCGAGGGTTTGTTTGGACGATCAGAGAGCTGTAGAAAGGTATCGATTCTAGTTCCTTCAGGTGTCTGTTGGTTGCTAGGGACGGACTTTTCAATGCAACCACATGCAAATTAAGCCCTCCCTCCTCTTTGCTACGTGCTAACTGCATGATGGGTATTCGAGCGGCGATCCCATTCCACAAAAAAGTACCCATTGTGGAGGTGATTTTTGCTGTGTGCACCGCCAGCGGCGGCAGAATCGAAGAAAGATACCATATCCTCGACGTACCAAATGTATTCAACATCGCTACTTTTTGGTGTAGCGTCAACGATCGAGCTGAATGAAGCCACATTTGTTGTGAAAATCTTCCCACTTGCGCATTCCAATTCATTGTCGTCATAAGTCGAATAGAATTAGCAAAAGTAATTCCCAAAATCTTGATTGAGTTTTCTGTCTGAAGCCATGGAATATTAATTCTACCACCCTCGAGAAATCCCACGTCTATTGATATTGTTTTGCGCATATTAAGCTTCGCGCCTGCTGCTATCTCAAAATGCGCAAATAATTCTTTCATGTCTTCGATGCATCTAGCTGATTTTGTAACCACACTGATATCGTCAGCGTAAGCTACAATCAGATCATCATCTCCACATACACGCTCGAGTCTGTACACCAGGGGATGAAGGTACAATACAAATAGGTGCATGGATAGAGGATCTCCTTGCCTCACCGAACGTTGGATGTCGATCGGTTGAGACAGATGCCCGTTTATCATCAATCGAGATGTGGAGCGGTCCGCAATTTGGGAGAGAAGAGTAATCAGATGTTGGTTGAAGCCAAGTGCACGCATGGTCTCGAAGAGAAACGAGTGCCGTACTCGGTCAAACGCGTGATCAAGATCGAAACTCACCAGTTTTCCAGCAGAACGACGATGGCGAAGACTTGCTATTCGGTCCTTCAGTGCAAGTGTCGCCTGGAAGATGTTCCGTTCCGAATTCGAGCATTTCTGCCCGTCACTCAGTATGTGATGTGCCTTCATCACTCTCTCCAACCTGGTTTTGAGTATGCGGGAAAGGAGCTTGTAGTCCGAGTTTAGTAGCGAGATTGGTCGGTATGATCGTGCTGTGTTGTCTCCACCACGCTTTTTGACCAGTACGATAATACCGTCAAGGAAAGATGCAGGAATGTTGCCGTTGAGGGCTTCATTTAGCAGTAGATTAAGCTCCCTGTGAATGATATCGAAAGTTCTGCTATAAAACTCCAGAGGAATCCCATCGCAGCCAGCTGATTTTCTGGGTGAGCTCGCTTTGATGGCAGACAGTATCTCCGCCGTGGTGATTTCACTTGTACAAGCTTCGTTTGCTTCGTCGTTCGGAGGAATGTTGTTTTCGCAGCCAAAGTTGTGTATTCCATCACCCCGCACGGGTTCCGTTGGCTCGGCATACAGATGGGAGAAGTAGTTCACAAGATGGGCTTCTATTTCGTTCGGCGCAACTATGATGTCATCTTCTTCGGTTTTCAGCTGCGTGATAACAGTTTTCTTTTTCCGTCTCTCCCCTAGTTGGAAAATTGAGATTGGCTCGCCCGCTACGTAGGTCTCGTTGCTCCTCATAAACATGTGGGTGAAATTACGCTGGTGGGACAGCATTTCAGCTTTCAGTCGGTTTATTGTGGTAACCATTGCTGGGTTCTGGTAGTAGCTATCGTACGCAAGCCTCAATTCAGCATATAATCGCTGGTGTTCATTGTGGAAGTCATTAAATGCAGCTTGTGACTTCCATTTGAAAAACGATTTTATTTTCGGCTTCGCGTACGTTAGCCACCATTCCATCCAAGAAGGGTAGTTCCTCCGTTGCCGTGTCCAATATTGCCATCGATGTTGAAAGTCTTCCATATTCTCATCAGTTAGTAGGTGGGGGCGCAGGGACCAGAAGCCGCGACCATGCTCCCGTCCAAGGTGGGGTAGACACAGTCGGAGTGTTAACGCTTTATGGTCGGTGAATGAACAGACATGTGTATCGGCCACCTGTAATTGATCACGGAGACCACTGCTCACGTAAATTCGATCGAGACGGGATTGAGCGTTTCGGTTCACGAAGGTGTAGCCAGGTTCTCGTGGATGCAGTTTTTCCCATACATCGTGCAGCCCTATTTGTTGTACGGCCATTTTGAGAGTCGGACTTGCGTTCGGGCTTGATGAGTCGCACGGCCGAAGCACGCAGTTGAAGTCGCCTGCTATGATGGTGTGCTGCGTACGATGACGGAGGTAGTAGGGAAGAGTGCAACTGAAGAATCGTTCTCGCGCGGCCCGATGCGCCGTGCCGGAGGGAGCGTAGATGCTGCAGACAGTGGTATCTTGAACTCGTAGCGCAGTTAAACGGCCATCCAGGCTTTTTTCGACGTGTGAGTATGGAATATGTTCTTTTAAGGCAATTGCTGTCCCTCGTCTCGAGTGATCCACGTTGGCGATAACGTTGTAGCCGGGTAGCGAAAGTTGCTCATTCTCTACCTCTTGCAAGCATACGATGTCAAGCCATTGGCTGTTTACGAAGTTTCGAAGAGCGTTTATTTTCGTTGGACTTGTGATAGTGTTGATGTTTATAGTAGCGACGTAGTAGGACGAGAGAGACATTTTACTGTGTATACTCTTCATGCTCCACGCCATCGATGCGAATTTTCTTTGACCGGCGGGTTCGCCTGTTGCTCGAGGATGTTGAAGATTCGTCGGTTTCGGTGCCATTATTCTTGCTTGGTATTGCTAAATGAGCACCGGGTTTTCTGAAGTAATCAGTCGGGGTGTTGGTATTCGGAATAACGAAAGCTCTCGTCGCTGTGTTGGTCAGCGACGATGACGTTGACGCTTGATGCGTGTCTGCATCGGGAGTAGCAGCTGGAATTTGCGTGATGGTGTTTGTTGTCGGTCTAGAGGTGTCGTCTAGATTCGGAGATGGTTGCATTGCTGGAAAGTCTTCTGATGAAGCAAGCGAAGGCGCAGCCGGCGTAGTTAGTGGACGAACGGCTGGTTTAGTGCCGGACGGTTTTGTACCAGGCGGCTTTTTTTGTGTCTGTTTCGGTGGCACTTGTTTGGTTACGTTTGCATAACTTTTCTGTAACAGCAACTTTTTATTTTGGACGCATGAGATCCCTGCATGTGCTTGTTCGTGACAGTGTTTACACGACTGAATTTGACCCTTGTAGACAATATAGGCCTGTTCTCCGTCTATTGTTACCCACGAATCAATGTTTTGCCTCAACACGTCAGCTCGCGAATTGAGAGAACAGTCCCATAGCCACTCAAGTATTCGACGATAGTCGCCTCCGAGACATCCTCGGGCAAATCGTGTATTTTTACTTCCACACTTCCATCTTCTAACGTTATTCGTAGCTTGTACTTCTTCCCTTCACTCTCCACTTCGTGTTTTTCGTCGTGCTCTTCGACCACTTTCTGTGCGATGGCTAGATCGCTGACCTTCACAAATGCACATGCTCCACCTCTATGGCATTGTAGTCTTTGCACTTCTTCCTTCCTTAAACCGAGCACTGTGCGACAAAATGCGTGCAATTTCTCGTACGACGGCTTCAAGGGGAAGTTCGAATAGTCGATTTTGAATGTATTTTCACGCCTCATCGCGAATCAAAACACACGCGACGCGGCAGACCGATGATAAATTTGATAGCTCTGTTGATTTCGATTGCTTGACTTCAAAACGATTAACGTAATCTCAAAAGCTGAGCGAGAACTGATCAAAATGGTACACCTGGAGATCACCACTGCAGACAGAATCACAAATCGACCACGTTCTGATTGATGGACGGCACTTCTCCGACATTATCGACGTAAGGACATATCGTGGCGCTAACATCGACTCTGACCACTATCTGGTGATGGTTAAACTGCGCCCAAAACTATCCGTCATCAACAATGTTCGGTACCGACGACCGCCGCGGTACGACCTAGAGCGACTGAAGCAACCTGATGTCGCCACTGCATACGCGCAGCATCTCGAGGCAGCGTTGCCGGAGCTCGATGGGGCCCCTCTTGAGGACTGCTGGAATACAGTCAAAGCAGCCATTAACGACGCAGCGGAGAACAACGTCGGGTATATGGGTCGAAGTCGACGGAACGATTGGTTCGACGAAGAGTGCAGACAGATTCTGGAGGAGAAGGACGCAGCGCGGCAGAACGTGGAACGTTATAGACGGAAGCGGAGACAGCAGACCCGCCTTTTTCAGGAGAAGAAACGCCGCCTGGAAGAAGCGGAGTGCGAGGAGATGGAACAGCTGTGCCGTTCTCAAGATACACGCAAGTTCTATCAGAAGCTCAACGCATCCCGCAAAGGCTTCGTGCCGCGAGCCGAAATGTGCCGGGATAAGGATGGGAGCATCTTGACGGACGAACGTGTGGTGATCGAAAGGTGGAAGCAGCACTACGAGGAACATCTGAATGGCGCTGAGAGTACAGGCAGTGAAAGTCAAGGCAGCGGAGGAGATGACTACGTCAGTTAAGCGGACGATGGAAGCCAACCAGCCCCCACCTTGAGGGAAGTTAAGGATGCCATTCAACAGCTAAAGACCAATAAAGCAGCTGGTAAGGATGGTATCGGAGCTGAGCTCATCAAGATGGGGCCGGAAAAGCTGGCCACTTGCCTGCACAAACTGATAGTCAGAATCTGGGAAACCGAACAGCTACCGGAGGAGTGGAAGGAAGGGGTTATATGCCCCATCTACAAGAAAGGCGACAAACTGGAGTGTGAGAACTTTCGAGCGATCACCATCCTTAATGCCGCCTACAAAGTGATATCCCAGATCATCTTCCGTCGTCTGTCACCATTAGTGAACGAGTTCGTGGGAAGTTATCAAGCCGGCTTCGTTGACGGCCGCTCGACAACGGACCAGATCTTTACTGTACGGCAAATCCTTCAAAAATGCCGTGAATACCAGGTCCCAACGCACCATCTGTTCGTTGATTTCAAGGCGGCATACGACAGTATAGACCGCGTAGAGCTATGGAAAATTATGGACGAGAACAGCTTCCTTGGGAAGCTTACCAGACTGATCAAAGCAACGGTGGATGGTGTGCAAAACTGTGTGAAGATTTCGGGCGAACACTCCAGTTCGTTCGAATCGCGCCGGGGATTAAGACAAGGTGATGGACTTTCGTGCCTGTTGTTCAACATTGCGCTAGAAGGTGTCATGCGGAGAGCCGGGTGTAACAGCCGAGGTACGATTTTCAACAGATCCAGTCAATTTATTTGCTTCGCGGATGACATGGACATTGTCGGCCGAACATTTGCAAAGGTGGCAGAACTGTACACCCGCCTGAAACGTGAAGCAACAAAAGTTGGACTGGTGGTGAATGCGTCAAAGATAAAGAACATGCCTGTGGGCCTACAGGGCCCGCCTGGGAAGCAGTGTTACGATAGACGGGAATACCTTCGAGGTGGTCGAGGAATTCGTCTATCTCGGATCCTTGCTAACGGCTGACAACAACGTTAGTCGTGAAATACGAAAACGCATCATCTGTGGAAGTCGGGCCTACTACGGGCTCCAAAAGAAACTGCGGTCGAAAAAGATTCGCCACCGCACCAAATGTGTCATGTACAAGTCGCTTATAAGACCGGTTGTCCTCTACGGACATGAAACATGGACAATGCTCGAGGAGGACTTGCAAGCACTCGGAGTATTCGAGAGACGGGTGCTTAGGACCATCTTTGGCGGTGTGCAAGAAGACGGTGTGTGGCGGCGAAGAATGAACCATGAGCTCGCCCAACTCTACGGCGAACCCAGTATCCAGAAGGTAGTTAAAGCCGGAAGGGTACGATGGGCAGGACATGTTGCAAGAATGCCGGACAGCAACCCTGCAAAGATGGTGTTCGCTTCCGATCCTGCAGGTACGAGACGGCGTGGAGCGCAGCGAGCGAGATGGGCAGACCAGGTGCAGAACGACTTGGCGAGCGTGGGGCGTATCCGAGGATGGAGAGATGCGGCCTCGAACCGTACATTGTAGCGTCAAATTGTTGATTCAGTGTTATCTGTTTAGATGTTAACTAAATAAATGAAATTAATGAACTTTTAAGATTACGCTTGAACACGAAAACGGATGGAGCACCTTTCACGAGCTCGGGAATTTTATTATACACATGTGGCCCTGTATTGGAAAATCTACGCTTTCCTATTTCTGTTCGGAATGCAACCCGTTGAAGCTGATCCGCATATCTTGTACGATGTCGATGTTGGGCACTTCTAAACGACCAGTTGTGGAGGGTACCAGAATCGTTGATAATTTTGTACATGCAGATGCCGACTTGAAGCATGTATATTAGACCTCTTCATGTTTTCAAAAAATATCAAAAATTCAATCGGTCAGCCAAGAATCACAATTCTTATGCTAAAATAAGTCTCCTGTCAAATTTTCAGCTAATTCGGATAAAATTTCGAGGTGTCTCAAGTCGATTTAGTGTTTTTGGGCTATTTTCAATTTTAGAAAAAATCTTACAAGAGATATAAACGTCGAAAACTATCGCAACAACCTCTATACGAAAGCTTTTGGTGTGCTCTACAAGTCTTGTGAACATTGCGATTCGTTCCGTTCACGTTTTGTCCATGTTAAAGTGATTTTCAAGCTTTTAAGTGCATAAAAATACTGTTTCCCCCAAAAGTCGTTGTTCTACAAAATTCTTGAGTTTATGACAAATGATTGTTAGTTTATTATATTATTATTCCTCTTTTTTTCCTGGAAATTTGAGTAATATAATTGCCCATGTGCGATTTACCGTTAAATTCTTAAAAATCAGAATCTGAACATTTGTCATAAATTTGCACGCTAAGATTTCTTCAAACAGGTTGTTCAAACAAAGAAGCTTCGATTTCACTTGTACTACGATGCACTCAATGTTAAAAGCATGCAGACATATGGTGAAATTAACAAAATTTTGAAGTAGTTTGTTGTAAGCATCAAATATCATATGATTTGATTTATGTTTTGTTCGAACAACTTTGCTTGAAGAAATCCTAACGTGCAAATTTATGACAAATGTTCAGCTTCTGATTTTTAAGAATTTAACGGTAAATCGCACATGGGCAATTATATTACTAAAATTTCCAGGAAAAAAGAGGAATATTAATATAATAAATTAACAATCATTTGCAATAAACTCAAAAAATTTGTAGAACGACGACTTGTGGGGGAAACAGTATTTTTATGCACTTAAAAGCTTGAAAATCACTTCAACATGGACAAAACGTGAACGAAACGAATCGCAATGTTCACAAGACTTGTAGAGCACACTAAAAGCTTCCGTATAGAGGTTTTTGCGATAGTTTTCGACGTTTATATCTCTTGTTAGATTTTTTCTAAAATTGAAAATAGCCCAAAAACACTAAATCGACTGGAGCCACCTCGAAATTTTATCCGAATTAGCTGAAAATTTGACAAGATACTTATTTTAGCATAAGAATTGTGATGCTGGGCTGACCAGTTGAATTTTTGATACTTTTTGAAAACATGAAGAGGTCTAATGTATATCCCTGATATAGGTGGTACCGTATGATATGGCAGACGGAACAAGTCGCGTGTCGGGAAACGATTTGGTAAGTTGAATATAGCTTTGAGGCAGCGGTTCTGTTGAATCTGAAGCGGTTTTAAGTGACCCTTGGTACATGAACCCCAGTTTACTGTAAAACATACCCGCCCGATGCCGGTGCATAACATTGCATTAGCATGAGAATTCTAACCCATGATCTGAACCTGGCAATGATCATTCTCTCATTTAGGTGAATTACAACAGAGTCCAAAAATGCAAGCCCTCACCTCGCGTTTTTGCTCGTACACAGGGCCGGATTTAGCCGGAAGGAGACAGTATGTGGGGCCCCAAAATGTACAAAATAGGTTGGTTTTTGTTCATAAGATTTGTGGGGGCCCGGGGCCATGGCCCAAACGCCCTGCCATCTTAGTTATAGAAAATAAATTTATCCTCAATTTAAAAGTTAAAAACTCGATTTAGTTTTCGTTTTCACGTTACACCATTCTCTCTACTTGCCATAGCTGCTGCTGCTTGAGGATAATTAGGAATGATAAAAGGAATGCGAAATAGTCTATAAATTGATTATTTTTCTTTCGTCTTCTTCTTCTTCTTCTTATTGGCATTACATCCCCACACTGGGAAAGAGTCGCCTCACAGCTTAGTGTTTATTAAGCACTTCCACAGTTATTAACTGCGAGGGTTCCTAAGCCAAGTTACCATTTTTGCATTCGTATATCATGAGGCTAACACGATGGTACTTTTATGCCCAGGGAAGTCGAGACAATTTCCAATCCGAAATTTGTCTAGACCGGCACCGGGAATCGAACCCAGCCACCCTCAGCATGGTCTTGCTTTGTAGTTGCGCGTTTTACCGCACGGCAAAGGAGGGTCCCATCTATTAGAGAATATACGACACAGCTTTGGTACCGATGAATGGAATTGAACTTAAGGTAAAATTATTGTTTAGGATTTATTGAAATAGAAACATATTACCATCCCAGTTTTCTCACGAAATTTCTAATATCTTTTAACTACTTAACATAAAACTACTCGAAAGACCTCATTACAATCCGACCCTTCACCTGGTATGTAAAAAGACATCCATCCGTGCAATCCATTTGCACTGTACTTGTAGGTACTAATTAGGGTCAACAAAAGAGTCGACAATAATTTGATTATTTTAAAGTGTCTGCTCCCGATGTTCCACCAAAGTAATGCTTTGCATTCCGAGAAGCAAAAATACATTCGTTTTGGGGCTCCAGTCCAGGGACGACCGTACTGACTGTGATTGTTCTATGATATTACACGACGAGCTTAATGTCGCGATGCTCTGGTGCTACGAGAGAAATCTAATTCCATGACAAGTGCGAAACTTCAACTGGCATTTCCCATGTTTTTATTATTCATGCAAATCATCTACATAATGTGACAGTGATTTCTCTTGTGCCGGCGTCGCGCTGCGGCACGGAAGGCACTCTTCTGAACCAAGTAGGTAAATCGGGACTGTTGACGAAAACTGACAGATTTTAAATTTGTCCCGGATAAATCTGTCACAGCTCCGTCAGGCATTGCCTGGTAGAAAGCATTGTCGCAAATTTTATGGCCAGTCAAACGCGATTAGGGATTTTATTCGTGATGCATCATCATCTTTTCAGGTGCTTCGAGTGCGTCGTTAAAGTATCGTTACTTCAGAGCTCTTGTGAGCAGTGTTTTGACGCGTAGCTGCTTTGCAGTCATCCCCGAATCTCCTTCGATTTGGTGCAAAATAATTTTCACTTAGAAGCTACTTGAAAACATATGCAGATATTTTCCATGTAGTTTCGTGTGTAAAAGTTAAATGATTTATTAGTGATGGCACTCATTATACTCAATTCACTAGAAAATAAAATGAAATTTAAGTGAATTTTTGTTTGGCCATGTACTTAAATTTTAAGTAAAACTTTGATAATTTTTTTCTATAGTATCCCTATTAGTGATGTGTATCCCGTCCACTAGAAGCGGACGAGGCCAAAAATAGGAGTACAAAACTATTTCATACTCAAACATTTTGCTTCGCAAATCGTTCTCATAATGCTTTTGCAAAATGTTTCATTAGCGATGGTTGATAAACATACATTTCGCTCTGAGAATCCCACTCATATATTTTTCATACATTCATTTTGAGTAGAATTTACTAGAAGAGTATATAGATATTATTTTCAATGTTTTCTAATGAATTCCACTACATTTTTTATTAAGATGCACTTGTGATTTGAGTAAGTTTTATTTGATTCCAGTAAGGTCGATGAAAGTTTCAATTTTTAAAGTCTACATGACTTTTTATAGTGAAATTAAAATGACAATTATTTTGAGTGTGCGCATATCAAAATAAATGTCTTCTTCTTCTTATTGACATTACTGGCCCCCACTGGGATATTGCCGCCTCGCAGCTTAGTGTTCGTTCAGCATTTCAATGATTATTAAGGTTTCTAAGCCATGCTACCATTTTTGCATTTGTATAGGGTAACCGTACCCTTAGTGGAGGTAGCACCAATAGTGGAGTTAGTGGGGTTTTAATGATATTTATCATATTTATACACTTTACGATGGTTTGAGTTGATGCGCCGTGCTTCAAATATCCTGTTAAATGCAACTTATCTTAAGATTTCACTTGAAAAACTATTAAAAACAATTACTTTCCTTAACAAAATTGACTCCCTTGCACCTATAGTGGTGCAACTGTACCAATAGTGACGAGTCTCATAAGATACCAATGGATAGCACCACTATGGGAACCAAAATTATTTTTTACCGCCACTAAAGGAACAGTGTACCCATAGTGGTGCAAGCAATATTTGGTAATTATTGATGTTAAATGACATCTATCTCATTTTTGTTAGCAAATTTATTAGTTTATCTATTGACTAAGATATTACAGCTGTAAATTTTCCATAATTATCAATTTCTAAAAAATATTTTCTTTTGTGGATCTACTAATACCTCCACTATTGGTACCGTTACCCTATCATCCTGAGTAGATGAAAATGGCTCAATAATATCAAATGTTGATATGAAAGCAAAATGAGATATGGACATGATAGATATAAGAGATAAAATATCAGATGAAACCATTTTTCCTGACGGAACGAAACGAAACGAAATTAGAAATGCTCCTGTAGGATCGAAACGAAGCAAAACGAAATTTAAATTTACTTCCGAGACTTCGGAACTAAACGGTAGGGTAACTGTCCTATTTTGGACCCCTAGAGGAAGTGCATCCCAATATATGCTTATATCTATTGAAATACAGGTTCGAAACGGGTGGATATAACACCATTGCAAAGATGAAATAAAAATTCGAAATGAGCTTCAGTTATTGATAAATCAGTGAAATTTGCCATTTTCTGAAATGAAAATATTCTTCGTTTTGGACAGTGATGTAGAACGTAACGCATTGTAACGCTCGCCTTCTTGAACAAACTAATTTCCTCGAAATTTCATCTAAATATCGCTTTTTCGCACGGGAAACCAGTGAAACAGATGCTGAACAATATTAATTTCCTGAAGCCAATGGGGGAATTAGCAGTGGCATTGTTTTTAGTTCAGAAATCAGAAAAATGTCGCCAGGAGGGTCCAAAATGTGTAGGGGTCCAAATTAAGTTGGTTACCCTATCCGGGTCCAATTGATTCGAAATTATACGAAACGAAATTTAATTTTTTTTCCGCGGAAGTTTTATTAAATAGTTTTTTGAGCATAATATGCGTAATGCAAAAAACGAATAAAAAAATCCACGGAGAAAATAATTTTGTTTCATATTTTTAGAGTCAAATAAGGTCGATTGACTTGATAAATTGACCCCCTAGAATTTTTATTCTCTAAAATAAAATTTTGAAGCGGCAAAAAAATCGAAAAATTATAAGGATTTTCAAAACATTCTTTAACAAATCCGAGGAGGTATTTGATTTTTTTTTCATTCTAATATTATCTCTTATAACCCCCTCCCCTTTGACATTTCCGGCATCAGTAGGACAATTTTTTTTATTAAATGTAACGGCCTAAGAGCAAAATCAGAGCAATGCTCATTTTGAATCCGTAACATTTATTTTCCCAGCAGCTGTTCAGCAGCTGCAGCCTAGTCAACTGTCAAAAACTTAAAACTGGCATAACGCTCAGTTCTATTTTCTGCCGAATTGAATCACGAGTGTCAAATATTTTGGTGTATGAATGCGTCATTTTATCTACGAATCAATCAACTTTGCAATTACGGCGCCTTTCTTGGCACCTACATCATTATTTAATTTAATTGAAAATTTTAAAAACTTGTGTTGTACATCGCTGGGGAAACCAGCGAGTTCGTTCTATGTTGTTCCAGATTCAAACTAGAATAGTGATCAAAAATTTGAAATGAAACTGAATCACTACTGGTACTGATTTCATTCTACATAACTGTTACCCAAATGCCATAGGGAAAATCTAGCTTAATTTTACAAAAGGACATGGGTAAGTAACAGATCATTTTGAATCTATTCGCCATTTTCAAAAGTATGCCCCTTACCATAAACAACGTGAAAATATTCATCGCTTAATATTTTCAACAGACCTCAGTGAAAATTGAAAAGCTGATTTTTTAACTGCAATCAACAGATTTCATATTGATTAGATCTGTTCACCATTTTGAAAAGTATTACAGATTCAAAGTGCCACCCCTCCAATTTGCCAATTTTTGACTTTTTCATGAAGATTAATTTTTTGACTAAATTCACACCAGTACTTGTACATTGAAGATGTGAGCTAGTCCCAAGCAAACATCTGTTGGTTCCCTGTGCAAGAACAGCTGATCTGGTCATAATGGAGTAGCAACTACGAGCAGTCAATCAAGCTCAAGCTCAAGATTATTTTTTTGACTAAATTCATGAAGATTAATTTAAAAATAACAGAACTGTGCAATAAAAATCCTATTCGACTAAATGCTGATGTCATATTAGAAATTTGGAGACAGTACTCGTCGATAGCAAATCCTTCCGCACGCGATGGCATATGAGCAAGTCAAACCACCTTCCTTTTGCCAGTGGAGATATATCAGCTTCCACACTGATATTCTTCCCTCCCCCTTCATACGGGAGCTTGGCAGAAGGAAGGTCGTGTGATATGTGCCATCACAAATATTGCCCTCCGCTCGCTTTCAAATCGACTTCTATAAAAACATTCTTCATGCCTGCCGTATCCTAACGGAACTATCAATTCTATACTTTCGCCTCTAATTCTATCATGAACATGTACGTCCAAGTTTGGAAGATGATATTAGCATTTCCATATCATTGTAAATCGTTTAACTTCACGTAGAAGTAACACACACGAAATCATTAATTTACTGTAAAACTACTTAAAATGGTCATTTCAACGGATTTAAGCAGTATAAAAGCTGTTGATTGCAGTTAGCGACTCCAGTTAGCCTTGCGTACAAAGGCGTAGGATTGCCAATCTGGAGATGGCGAGTTCGATTCTCGGTCCGGTCCAGGATGTTTTTGGGTGGGAAGGCATCGTAAGCATTAGCTTATATAAGAGAAGCGAAAGATTAGAACACAAAAGATTTCACTGGAAAAATATGACCGTTTGATAAAAAAAATGACAAAAAATTAATATAATTCTTGAAAATAAATTATTAATATATTATATTAATAATTTATTAACTGTTAAAACCAGCAACACGTCCAAACTAACAACAAAGTGCCCCATACGGAAAACGCACTGCACCGGTACGATATGGATCTGAAGAATCTAGAAAATGTGACAAAATTATAGATTTCAATTATAGTCATGACAATGATCTCAATCGGAAAGATATGAATCAGTTCCAGAATCCGAAATAAATGAGATATCGAATAATGCCTTAAATCTGGAGCATTCTTAAATCTGCAAAGATCTAACAATCTACTAATTTAGAAAAACTTATGAAACGTCTCCATCTCCATTTCATTACTTTCAAACAATGGTTGTTCAAACCGAATACTTTCAAAAGACAACAGAAAACTGACAATACTTAGTTGATTAGTGAGGATTGTTTAGCTTATCGAAGAGTTTCCACAACTAGAAGAACACAAATTGAAC
This sequence comes from Armigeres subalbatus, assembly GCF_024139115.2. Classification (NCBI taxonomy): domain Eukaryota; kingdom Metazoa; phylum Arthropoda; class Insecta; order Diptera; family Culicidae; genus Armigeres; species Armigeres subalbatus. The sequence goes on along the minus strand of NC_085140.1, from coordinate 155,287,556 downwards.
AATCGCCTCATAAATACATTACATATTACATACACAACTTAGTTAACTTAAATAAAAATATAGCATACCAAAACAAACTATTTTCACTTGACTGAACAATATTATTTAAATAAACAAATATGCATTACGTTTTATACTTGAACACTTTTAACAAACATCGAAGATATTTTCAAGTGGAAAGCTAAATGCGCTTCTGTTGAAGATACAAAATTGTTTTATGTAGTGAGATTTAGTGAAAGAATTCTCGCTTAACTTTTCAAAAGGACCTAAGTAACATTTTTTTCATGAATTAATTTGAATACTGCAATCAATAGCTTTCATGTTGTTCTGTTGATTGCGCTATTCAAATTAATTCATGAAAAAAATGTTACTTAGGTCCTTTTGAAAAGTTAAGCGAGAATTGTATAAAATTTTGGCTTTATTCAACGGCGCAGCCGAATTTTTTTCATGATATGAAAATTTGAATTATTAGAAAATAATTTCAAAATTCCGTGAAATTCCGTTTAATTTCGTTAAAAGTATGATTTTTCTGTCGAAATTTTTGAAACTTAACGATACGAAACGAAATCAGAAAATCAGATTTCGCCATACCCAAATTCCGCGGAATTCCACGTAATTTCGTTTCGAATGCCCTAAAACGAAATTTTTCGAAATACCGCCTATGCTTAATAGGATGACAATATAATTCGTCGTGCATCGGAATAAAATTTGGCATCAGTAGTGGAGGGAGGGACAATATGCCCTAGTTAAGCAAATACACCCAGGTTTTTTTTACACTGTTGGAATTCATTAATTTCCCGGGTAACCCGAACTTTCACAACTTTTAAAATACCCTCTGAATTTTCTTCGATTTTTTGTGATTTTTTTCGTGGGGTTAACTCATTGTTTCATTGATGCTGAAGGTCTTAAACGACTAAAACCAAACCGTAAAAAAAAAACCTGGGTGAACTCCCCTAATGTCTTAGCTGTAACGAGATTTTCATGGGTATTTTAAACCACATTTTGGTTTAACCATTATCATGGGTAAACCACACCTGGTTTCGGATTTTGTTGAAATTAATTGAAATTAATAATCCGATAGCGAATATGTCCATCCAACTCACTCCAAAATAAGATTTTTCTTATTTTGACTATACAAAGACCGATAAGTACTCTGTTCATCGACCATAATACTCAACATACTTATTGACCCATATGGGTCCACTAGTCCACGGTTGGATTTTTATTGATTAAATTGATTCGAATAGATCCGTTAATGAGCGACTATATAGAGACCATGGATTGCATTGACCCCACTAGGGGAACTGTTCCGTTTTCCATCTCACTGACCATATATTCATCTAATCGCAAAGCAAAGAAATACAGCACCAATCTCGTTGCTTATTTTTGCTCATATTCGTGCCCATTGCTGGAAAAAATCACCAAAACTCAGAAACAAATCAAATTCATTTTTATTACTTTATTTTTGATCGGATGAACTGAACATGCAAGCTATAACAGGGTGTAGACTACCTGGAAAAACCTGGAAAGTCAGGGAAAGTCAGGGAATTTCATTTTGGACCTGGAATGTCAGGGAAAGTCATGGAATTTTGATTGAGGTCAGGGAAAAAATCACAACACTCAACATTGAAAATTTATAGTGATTTTTTTTTTAATTCGAGCAGTATACTAAACTGAAGACATTTCCAGGCTCGTCCCTTTCCTACTTTGTATTTCTATCTTAGTTCTTTCTGTGTTTCATGTTCAAGCAAAACGATTCCTACTGTTATAACCTTCCACACAATCCCAAAACCTCCCGTGGCATCTATGAGAGGTCGTAGAGTTCTCTGCATCTTTCTTAAGTAGGTGTCCAACTAACCATCCTTCCCCTTCCCCAGCATTCGCAAGAACGTGGCCAGGACAGATCTCGACTATTGGAGAGTGCAATGCTTTCATCTAAGAGATAGTGATTAGTCCCAAATCAAAATCTGAGGTAACGGATGAAAATAATGCTACTCTCATACGTAGGCTTGTACAACCTACGAATTTGTGCGAAATGCTCAATGCTAATGCTATACTAAAACTAAACTAAAGACATTTATGACAAGGGGCCATCCACAAAGAACGTCACGCTCCTAGGGGGGAGGGGTTGGGCGGTTCCGAGCAGCGTGACGACTCATACAATAATTTTAGCAGTTTAATACCAAAAGTGTGACGAAGGGGGGAGGGGGGTTGAAAATCGCCAAATTTTGCAAGACGTACTTTATGGATCTTCCCCAATGAAACTCTGAACCAATTTTAATCCATTGAAAAAGGACCAATAACAGAACTGAAACGTCGAATCAGAATTAATATAGCGTTTTAGCTGGTCATGAGACTGCATAGCCGATAAACAATACTCCGATGCAGTTATAATCGACAACCCCCTCCACTATCAAGCCACAGAGAAAATTAAGCAATAATGCAAATTTTTGGTGTGACCGTCGGCAGTATTTAGACTAAAAGTCTACTCCGGCCTCTTTTCATGTTCCCCATCATGCTATTCGAGTTTGTTTTCATTAATCTCTGAGCAATAACAGAGATTCCAAAGCCACGTTGCTCAAATGGTCACCATTGAGAACTGATCCAAATAGTTTTTTTAAGTCCTCATTAATATTTTAGATTATTTAGTTTGAGTGGTTTTGTGTAAAAAATTACTAGCGTTTGAGTCATGTTCCCATCAAACAAATAAAGCTCTGAAAGTTCGTTCAAATACTTAATCATCAATCGCGAGAGTCATTCCTTGTAAAATTATGTTGATGTACTTATGATATAACAAAATTTCATTTAATGTGATCCATCTTGATATAGGTATTTAAATTGCCGACTAGTAACCAACAATAATGAAAAACATAATATATCACATTACCTTTTAATGAAAATGTAACGCCCAAATGTTTGAAAATTAGTGAAAGCAGTCGTAACTGAATCAAATGGCTGAAATAGGCCATAGTTCAGAACCGTTCAACAATCATCAAACATGTTCATCCTAAAACCAACAACTAGATATTTGGAAGCTTGTCAATAGAAAACGCCGATTAGTATTTTTGTGCACCTGTGACGGCACTCCACAGCATGTTTTGCAAACATTTCATGAACTTCCATTTTATGATGGGCTTAAAAAGTCATTGGTCGATCCTCACGTCCTTAGGTGGTCAAATTAATGGTCATGTAGAGAGAATGATAGTGTATAAAAGCATCATATGGTCTACCTCATGTACGTAGGTGACGATTGTCTCAATTAAACGTTACTCGATAGTCTCGATACTCCATAATCATGCTCGAACGCAAGAGGAGGATAATGTTGTTGTCATGTTGTCAATGGTAATGTTTCAGTTTTACATTCGCTGCTTTTAATGTTTATAGAACAATGTCATCAAGATATATTCTGGTTGATCTCTGAGAAGTTTGTTTAGAAATTACTTCAGAATTCCCACTGAAACATAAAAAAAAATCCCAAAGGTATTTAACCCTTTTGTTACCGACAGGGTACCCGGGTACCTTTTTCGTTTTCAAGTGATTTTTTTTTAGGGTTCTGAACATCGCAGGAAATTGAAACTCCGTGACATCTTCAAACTCGGCAAAATTAAGGTTTGGGTGGTACGAAAATGAAAATCCAGTAAGGGGGGGCTTGGGGAGGGGCTTCTGAATATTTTTACCCCGTAACGTACCGACAGGGTACCCGGGTACCCACGTTTTGGTATGACCATAACTTCGTCAGTTTTCAACCGATTTCGACGATTCCGTTTTCTATGGATTAAGAAATTCATCCTCTATCCGTTTCATGTCACATAGGACCGATCCGGATTACCTGGTTACCGGAGTTCCGGATTTGCTAGACCATGTCTCAAAAATGGAGAAGTTGATCTTATAGAATCCAAATGATGATTTCTTGTACCCTGAGCTACCAGTTTCGCAGAAAATTCGAGGATTATGACTTCCCAACGTATTAGGACCACGTGATCATATGGACTCGGAACGGACATCCCGGAATAGGTTCCCGTGGGCCCTATAGTGGTCGCAAATTCATTCCTGGCAATATGGGTATCAAAATTCTTGAAATTGTTTCGGGAACATGTTATTCATATAGTTGAAACCATAGGATGGATATGAATCGGAACGGTCATTCTGGAACAGGTTCCCGGAGGGCCCGTAGTGGCCAAAATTTATTTATTATTTAATCAGACTAAGGTCGAAGTGGCCTGTGCGGTATATAAGAGTCTTCTCCATTCGGCTCGGTCCATGGCTACACGTCGCCAACCACGCAGTCTACGGAGGGTCCGCAAGTCATCTTCCACCTGATCGATCCACCTTGCCCGCTGCGCACCTCGCCTTCTTGTGCCCGTCGGATCGTTGTCGAGAACCATTTTCACCGGGTTACTGTCCGACATTCTGGCTACGTGCCCGGCCCATCGCAGTCGTCCGATTTTCGCGGTGTGAACGATGGATGGTTCTCCCAACAGCTGATGCAATTCGTGGTTCATTCGCCTCCTCCACGTACCGTCCGCCATCTGCACCCCACCATAGATGGTACGCAGCACTTTCCTTTCGAAAACTCCAAGTGCGCGTTGGTCCTCCACGAGCATCGTCCATGTCTCGTGTCCGTAGAGAACTACCGGTCTAATTAGCGTTTTGTAGATTGTCAGTTTGGTACGACGGCGAACTCTATTCGATCGGAGCGTCTTGCGGAGTCCAAAGTACGTACGATTTCCAGCCACTATGCGTCTCCGAATTTCTCTGCTGGTGTCATTTTCGGCAGTCACCAGTGAGCCCAAGTACACAAATTCTTCTACCACCTCGATTTCGTCACCACCGATGCAAACTCGCGGTGGGTGGCTCACATTGTCTTCTCTTGAACCTCTTCCTATCATGTACTTCGTCTTCGACGTGTTGATGACTAGTCCGATCCGCTTAGCTTCCCTCTTCAGTCTGATGTATGCTTCCTCCATCTTCTCAAAGTTACGTGCCATAATATCTATGTCGTCGGCGAAACCAAATAGCTGGACGGACTTATTGAAAATTGTACCACTCGTGTTAATCCCTGCTCTTCATATTACCCTTCCAAAGCGATGTTGAATAGCAAACACGAGAGACCATCACCTTGCCGTAACCCTCTGCGGGTTTCGAAGGGACTCGAGAATGCCCCTGAAACTCGAACTACGCACATCACCCGATCCATCGTCGCTTTGATCAACCGTGTCAGTTTATCCGGAAAACCGTGTTCGTGCATTAGCTGCCATAGCTGGTCCCGATCGATTGTATCATATGCGGCTTTGAAGTCGATGAATAGATGATGTGTGGGCACGTTGTATTCGCGGCATTTCTGCAGTACTTGGCGAATGGCGAACACCTGGTCCGTGGTGGAGCGTTCGCCCATAAAACCCGCCTGGTACTGCCCCACGAACTCCCTTGCAGTTGGTGCTAGTCGACGGCATAAAATTTGGGAGAGTACCTTGTAGGCGGCGTTCAGCAATGTGATTGCGCGGTAGTTGCTACAATCCAGCTTATCGCCCTTTTTGTAGATGGGACACACGACACCTTCCATCCACTCCTGCGGCAAAACTTCCTCCTCCCAAATCTTGGTAATGACCCAGTGCAGCGCTCTAGCCAGTGCCTCACCATCGTGTTTAAATAGCTCTCCTGGTAGTTGGTCAACCCCAGGGGCTTTGTTGTTCTTCAGCCGGCCAATCTCCAAACTCATTTTGAATAAACCCTGGCAATATGGGTATCAAAATTCTTGGAATTGTTCCGGAAACATAATTTCCATGTAGTTGAGACCATAGGATGGATATGAACCGGAACTGTTATTTTGGAACAGGTTCCCGGAGGGTCCGTAGTGGCCAAAAACTCATTTTGAATAAAACCTGGCAATATGGGTATCAAAATTCTTGGAATTGTTCCGCAAACATAATTTCCATGTAGTTGAGACCATAGGATGGGTATGAACCGCAACGGTCATTCTGGAACAGGTTCCCGGAGGGCCCGTAGTGACCAAAAACTCATTTAGAATAAACCCTAGCAATATGGGTATCAGAATTTTTGGAATTGTTCCGGAAACATGTTTTCCATGTAGTTGAAACCATAGGATGGATATGAACCGGAACGGTTATTTTGGAACAGGTTCCCGGAGGGCCCGTAGTGGCCAAAAACTCATTTAGAATAAACCCTAACAATATGGGTATCAAAATTCTTGGAATTGTTCTGGAAACATATTTTCCATGTAGTTAAGACCATAGGATGGATATCAACCGGAACGGTCATTCTGGAATAGGTTCCCCGAGGGTCCGCAGGGGTCAAACACTCATTTAGAATAAACCCTGGCAATATGGGTATCAAAATTTTTGGAATTGTTCCGGAAACATGTCGTTCAGTCGTTCTTTTTATTTTTGTAAATTATTCAGCAAACACCAATGATACTTACAGCGTCTGTGGTTCATTATAAATCATTTCTGAGTACCTGTCAAGAATTTTCAAGTCTTTTTGACAAGAAATAACGGGAAAATAAGAGAGCAAGTGTTTCTTCTAAATGAGGGTCCCCTTGGAAACCTGTGTGAGAATGACCGGTCCATTGTCAAACCATCTTATGGCCTAATAACCCAAAAGATCATGCTTCCGAAACAATTTCATGAATTTTGATACCCACATTGCCTGGGCTTCTTCAAAATGAGTTTGTGGCCACTTTAGGCCCCACAGAAACCTGTTCCAGGATGACCGGCCCGTTTTCAAACCATCCAATGGTCCAACTACTTATCGGATCATGCTTCCGATACAATTTCATGAATTTTGATACCCATATTGCCAGGGTTTCTTCAGAATGAGTTTGTGGCCACTTTAGGCCCCACGGGAACCTGTTCCAGGGTGACCGGTCCGTCGTCAAACCATCCTATGGTCCAATTACTTATCGGATCATGCTTCCGAAACAATTTCATGAATTTTGATACCCATATTGCCAGGGTTTCTTCAAAATGAGTTTGTGGCCACTTTAGGCCCCACGGGAACCTGTTCCAGGATGACCGGTCCGTTGTCAAACCATCCAATGGTTCAATTACTTATCAGATCATGCTGCCGAAACAATTTCATGAATTTTGATACCCATATTGCCAGGGTTTCTTCAGAATGAGTTTGTGGCCACTTTAGACCCCACGGGAACCTGTTCCAGGATGACCGGTCCGTTGTCAATCCATCCTATGGTCCAATTACTTATCGGATCATGCTTCCGATACAATTTCATGAATTTTGATACCCATATTGCCAGGGTTTCTTCAAAATGAGTTTGTGGCCACTTTAGGCCTACGGGAACCTGTTCCAGGATGACCGGTCCGTCGTCAAACCATCCTATGGTCCAATTACTTATCGGATCATGCTTCCGAAACAATTTCATGAATTTTGATACCCATATTGCCAGGGTTTCTTCAGAATGAGTTTGTGGCCACTTTAGGCCCCACGGGAACCTGTTCAAGGATGACCGGTCCGTTGGCAAACCATCCAATGGTCCAATTACTTATCAGATCATGCTTCCGAAACAATTTCATGAATTTTGATACCCATATAGCCAGGGTTTCTTCAGAATGAGTTTGTGGCCAATTTAGGCCTACGGGAACCTGTTCCAGGATGACCGGTCCGTTGTCAAACCATCCTATGGTCCAATTACTTATCGGATAATGCTTCCGATACAATTTCATGAATTTTGATACCCACATTGCCAGGGTTTCTTCAGAATGAGTTTGTGGCCACTTTAGACCCCACGGGAACCTGTTCCAGGATGACCGGTCCGTTGTCAAACCATCCTATGGTCCAATTACTTATCAGATCATGCTTCCGAAACAATTTCATGAATTTTGATACCCATATTGCCAGGGTTTCTTCAGAATGAGTTTGTGGCCACTTTTGGCCTTACGGGAACCTGTTCCAGGATGACCGGTCCGTTGTCAATCCATCCTATGGTCCAATTACTTATCGGATCATGCTTCCGATACAATTTCATGAATTTTGATACCCATATTGCCAGGGTTTCTTCAAAATGAGTTTGTGGCCACTTTAGGCCCCACGGGAACCTGTTCCAGGATGACCGGTCCGTTGTCAAACCATCCTATGGTCCAATTACTTATCGGATCATGCTTCCGATACAATTTCATGAATTTTGATACCCATATTGCCAGGGTTTCTTCAAAATAAGTTTGTGGCCACTTTAGGCCCGACGGGAACCTGTTTCCGGAATAACCGTTCCGGGATTAATTCATAAAATGGTCCTGTAACGTAGTTAAGTTATATTCTTTAAATTTCCAACGAAGTTGATTAGTCATCACGCAAGAAATCTTCATTTGGTTGAATATATATCTTCAATTCACACATACTTTGGGACTTGGCCCAGTTAATGCGGAATTCCGGTCACCAGGTAATCCGAATCGGTTCTCTGTAACATGTATCGAATAGCGGGTAAGTTCCTGCATCCGTAGCAACCAAAATCGTCGAAATCGATGAAAAACTGACTATGTTATGATCATATTAAGTCCGTGGGTACCCGGGTACCCTGTCGGTAACGTAAGGGTGTTTTTTTTGTCGGTAACAAAAGGGTTAAAAAAGCTGTATCGATAGTTTTTATCCTGGAGCTCCTCGATGGATGTTCAGTAGAAAGCTCCGTTCCAAGAACTTGGTATGGTATTTACTCAAATTTGATTCATATAAAAAATATGCCAAGGATTCTTCAAACATATTTCCATGAGTTCTTCAAAAAGCTCTATTAGATGTTCCTTGTTAAGTTTCATTGGTTGTTGCAGTTTTCTGACATCTAGTTGACAGTAGTTGAACTTTCTATAAATAAAACAATGCTGGAGCTCCAAGACCGTTTTAGAAAATCAACTAAAAATCGATAAAATAAATGGAGCAGGTGTATGTGTAGTAGATGAGACTATGCCACTTCTTCCCAAACGCGACCTATTTGTTTTGGATATTTTCCATAAGATCATTGCTTTATTTAAACCGAAGGCAACAATCGATGAAAATTAAACGACCTGAGTCTATTATTTATTCAGATTAAGGCCGAAGTGGCTTGTGCGGTATATAAGAGTCTTCTCCATTCGGCTCGGTCCATGGCTACACGTCGCCAACCACGCAGTCTACGGAAGGGTCCACAAGTCATCTTCCACTCTTTCTGTCCTGTCCAGCAAATCTCCTGCAGCGCCACGACGTCGAGGTTGCGGGGATGTAATTCACCTTAGATCATCCTGTCGGAACCTGCGAAACCTAGCGACTTGCAGTTCCATGTTCACCAAGCTTCCAATCGTGATACTTTATTCGTCGCCTAGGTCTTTGCCGATTATATCGAGTCGTATTATCTCTTATATTGCTCGTAATTATTGGTTTTCCAGGCGGCTTATTGGGCCTGCGCAAACCTCCTGTCTTGTCGGAGAGCCGTCGTGTCAGGTCTGTTTTGTGTCCCACCTGACACCAGGACTTGGGCTTGTGCGCTTTGAGCGGCTTTGGCGGATTCTACTTGCGGATACATGCAGCTTTTTATAGAAGTTTAATACTGCCACTGTCAAACAACACCACATCCTCGGACATAGTCCCTGCTGCCCGAGACCTGAGTGTATTCAAACTAAATTATTTAGAGTATTTCAGTGGTTAGAATGTTTTTGTGGGATTACTGTAAGTGCTGCATAGATTTATGTGAGCTTGTTGGAATTGCATTCTCGATTATCTGGAAGATTGCAAACAATCCATAATTATTTTTAGGAGTCCATCAACTCCACACGGAGTGAATAGGAATTGTTACTCCGTAAGTATACTTGAGAACCAATTGAGGTTTCTCAATGTTTATAAAAAGACCTAATCCGTAGGATTTTTTAACGGCATTACAAGGATTTCTAGGAGCTCCCACGATTGTTTGGAAGATTTCAAAAGTCGTGTCAAAAGATACAAGATTTCACACAAATTTCCAGAAGGATAAAAAAAACTTCAACGATATGAAGAAGTCGGTCAGTAGTCTTGGAGGTCTATTGCGACTCCAGGGAGTCCGTGAGAATTCCCAATGATGGTTAAAGGCATTAGAAAACTTATAACATTAATTGGAGCTTAATTTGAAAATATGTGAATTATGAAAATCTTTCAGGAGCTCTGCGCATTTGCTTGAACCTTTGTGAACGACCAGCAATACCTACAATATTCTACAAATCCTTAATGTTCTGTTTCTAGAATTGATTAGGCTTCCAGAAGCTCAGGAGCTCATATGGATTTCAAGGATTCACACATGCAGAGATTTTCATATTCTTCTAGGAATTGAAATTTCATACCTGGAATTTTTCGAAGAATGGTTTGGAAAGCCAGTGAATTTTATTCTCTAATTTGAGTCGACACCCTGATAAGATGAAGCGTCGAACAGTTCCTCTACATAGTAGCGCTTGGGTTTACGAAAAAAATCTTTTCGGATTATCGTAAGTTTATGAATATTCAAGGAAGTTTGTTAACATTTAAAGAATTTTCTAGGAAAATTTTCGAAGTTTGACAATCCGTACTGACTTAGTCATATCCGGAAATAGGTATGCAACCAATGGCTGTGGGCTTAAATATGTTATAAATAAAATATTAATTTGGTGCAGTATGCGCAAAACATCTTCATCACCCTTTGTGTTTTAACGACCTGATTTTTATATAAATCGTCATGTTTCTCAAACTCCATTTGTTCATTATGTGCTTTATAGATGATTGTAATGAACTTTCAGCAGCTTATTTGAATTACTAGCCCAGCTTTGAGAGAGATGTGACATATTTTACAAAAGGTGGGGTGCTGTTCATATACCGCGTGGATAGGAATGGTCAATTTTCGATACGCCTCTCCTCCAGTGTGGAGAATTGCTCATATGAATCTTCAAAAAAGTCCATTACGAAAACTACTTTATTGAACAGAAGAAAAAAGTCTTGCACAGCCTGGCTGCTTAAGTGACTGCAAAAAAACAGTTAAAGTGATTTTTCATGCAGGTTCATTGCTTTTATCAGTTGAAGAAGTGCATGAATCTACCGCAATGTAAATAAAATAAAGCTTGATGTACTTTTTAAAGAAGCAGTGATGAATATCTTTACAAAACAATGTATTATCGCTAAATAATTGATTAATTTGCGTAATAAGTAAACATTACATCCAGGGCTAAAATTACCTCTCGTTTCTTATGTAACATTTTTGGCCAAAATTTCGTTTGTTTGAGAAACTACATATTTATACACATTTTAAACGGCAATTATGGAGCACTGTTTGTCGTTTCCGAACTGAAAGTGCCCCAGGGCGATGAGTTTAGCCAAAAACTTTTGGTATGTATCGAAGAAATCAAAATATTCGCTACCAAGGCCAACTTGTTCAAAAACAGTATTTTGTTGATTTCTCGGAATTGTGAGAAATGGATATACACAGTTTTTCAAACAAATGGTTCAATTGCCAATACCGAACATCTTATTTTTCTTAATAAAGAATGCTCAATGTTTCTTAGTAAGGTCGCTGAACTTTCACTCAACGGTTCTGATTTTTTCTATTTCACCCAAAAATTATCAGGACAAACTTTTTATTTAAAAACCACGATTCTCGGAGGTTTTTAGACTTTTTGCTTAAATTTTCACTAAAAGGGGAATAGTTATACTTTCATGTACATGACCCCTCCGCTATCCTTCCCCGCAACATTATCCTTTTTAGGGCTGCAAAAACTATTTGGCTCAATTGCATAATTTTAGGTTGAGATATAAAAATTCTGGTACAACAATTGAACTCAACTCCTGGACAATTTCAAGAACCTAGAACATCTGCGTTGGTCTTATGGGTCGTACACATATTTCGAAAGCATTTTTTTCTGAGTTTTTCGGCACCCCCTCCCCACTGTAAGATTTTTTTCATACAAGGGATTTTTTATTTATATGGTGCATAAGATAATGACGGACCTCCCCCCATAAGTGCTTACGTAATATGTGTACGGCCCCTTAATTGAGTGGTGAAGCATTCACAGATGCTCTAAGGGGTAGTTGACCTGGTAGACCAATTGGATTTATCTCCCGGACAACGTGGAAAATCATGAACATCTGTATTGGACTTAATTGAATGGTATAGCATTCGCAAGGGCTCTAAGCACTAACATTTATTCGTTGCGTTGCCAGCGATTTGATAGAAGGTAACCTGGTAGACTAATTGAGCTCAACTCTAGGATAATTTTGGCCAATACAATTCAACTCCCGGACAATTTGAAGAACCAAGAACATCTGTGTTGGACTTGTTTGGATGGTGAAGCATTCACAAATACTCTAAGGACCTACTGGGTTTCTATCAGTTTGATACCACTCGTAGTTGGCCTGGTGGACAAATGGAACTCAACTCTCGTACAATTCGTAGAACCTAGTGTAGTAAATGAGACGGTATACATATAAAATAATTCTCAATACAACATCGACGTTGGATTTATTTGAATGGTAAAACAATATCAAGGGCTCTAGGGACTAACATGAACATGCTGAATTGCTATTAATTTGATACGTGGTGTAGTTGACCTGGTAGACCAATTGAACTCAACTCCCGGACAATTTGAAGAGCCTAGAACATCTGCGTTGGACTTATGTTAAAGGTGAAGCATTCACGTTGGGTTTTAATCGGTTTGATACCATGCGTTGACCTGGTAGACCAATTGAATTCATCTTCTGGGCAACTTGGAGAACCGTGAACATCTACTTTTGACTTAATTGAACGGTGGAGAATTCGCAAGGACTCTATGGATTGATTTGAAAGGGTTGGATTGCTATAGGCCCATGCTACATGCAAATTTTTTTTTTTTTTTTGGAGGTCTTAAGGTGAACAGTCATCAAATCGTCAACATTTTTATCATTGAATTTTTTTTCTACAACAAACATGATTTTAAATATGTATCAACGCCGTGTGCTTACTCGCAATCTACATGCTGATACATAATACGCCGCTCCAAAACTACGAGGTGACGATGCTAGAAAGAGATAAAATATAAGAAAAATAACACGGTGTGTAGTGCCTCCCCGAATCACATTAAGATAGTTCTTGTTACATTATTTGCACAGTTCTTATACAATTGGATCATTACCCGTAACGCTGGATAGACACCTTTACATACATGGTGTGTTACGGGGTAAGATACAGTTACATTGCCAGCTACAGGTAAATCTTGAAACAAAGAAAACCTATATAAGGTGATTATAGAATGAAGCCCGTGGTGAATTTCAAAATTCACCACAAGTTTATCTACATACATTTCCAAAAGCCCAAATCTGGCGTTATAGTTTTCGTACAGTGCCGAAACTCAAATTATGATTGTTCAGCATAACTAAGCAAACGATCTACCATTATTTCAGCCCCATATGGTTCTTTCATCTCGTGCTCTTGAAAAAAATATTGGAAAAGCACGTGGTTTGCAAAATGACCGATTTCTGGTTTTATTGTATAATCACCATAAGTACCACATCAATACTCAATCCACCCCCTCCCCCAAGTTACGGTGAAGATGGGCGTGACCAGGAGTAGTAATCACCATGCTTTTGTTATTTTTGTCTAAGACTGGAATCAAGGACCACTCCCCTTCTTGATTTCTGATAGCATTCTAGATAAGGATCTCAAAAGTAAAACGTGAGTATCACTAGTGTCTAATCTACGAATTACAACGTCACAATGCTAATACTAATGCTACATTCTTATACAATCGAATCATATTGAATAGTTCTTATCATACGGGAAGTAAATGTACCAATAAACCAATTTTTATATCTCAGCATAAAATTACACTTTTGACCATCCTAGTTACAATTTTAGAAAAAAATCCAAGCAAAAACCTCCGAGATACGTTGAAAGTTTGTACTGGTTATTCACGGGTTAAGGGGCAGTACACTAAAAAATCTCATCAATTTCGATAAAGTTTTACGATAAAGTACACAGTTAAAAATTCTGAAAATTACACGCCATGGAAATATGTAAACGCTTATTTTTGTGATCAAAAGCCTCTAATTTTACATCCAACTTTTTGTTGCATGCAATATTGAACACAAGCTCCATGGTAACGACGACCTGTAATTTTAAAATGTGATGGAAAAATGAGTCGAATCGAACGGAGCCTTTTTGTTACATCATATATGCTGTAACATTTTTATAACACTTATAACACTTTTTTGTACTTAGGCTTATCCGGAATACATGTTGCATTCGACGCGGAATCCTTCCTAATTTTTCGCTATTGAAAATTGGCTCAATCCAGCATTGCGTTCCTGAGTTATTAAAAAAACATTGTTTTTTCCCCCATTTTTCTCAAGGATTGGGAAAAAAATTCATTTGCTCTTGGAAAAAATATTTCAAAACCGAATTTTTTTTTTTTTCAAAAGCTACTACAATGCATTCAAATGAACACAAATAAATGTGAATTGATACAGTCGCCTCTCCACATCTCGATATTGAAGGGACCATCGATATAGGGAGAGATCGAGGAATGGAAGAAAAATTGAAATAGGTACCTACTAGATCCAGAAAAGCTCGTTGCCATGAAAAACGACAACAAAACAAATGTCATTGCCTGTTGTTGATGTGTTTGTTATTGTCCAAAGGTGGTCTAGTAGCCTAAAAATGTGAACACATCGACATAAAGAGAGTAAATCCTGAACAAAATATCACATCGATCACATCGAGATAGAGAGATATCGAGATAGGGAGGTTATCTAGATGTAAAAAGCCCAAATGTATGTAGATTGAAGGGACTGAGGGAACCATCGACATAGGGAGAGATATCGAGATATAGAACATCGAGATGTAGAGAGTCGACTGTAGAAATAACTGAATCTATCACCCTAAAGTGCAATTTTTACCTATCTTATGTGCTTTTCTTGTTACTTTACTAGGTTACTAGGTGTTTTTTTATTTTATTATACACGAGAAAGACACCATCACCGCTAGGTGGATTATTCTAAGTTTTTTTTATCTTGAAGAATTTAGGTACTACCCCCTTAATAAACTAATTTCGTCCGTGATTTGCCATAAACATCAGGGGTAGTCAACGATTAGTCTGTTTTATATATCATCAACTAGTACGGTGGGGTAGTGGGTGCTCATAACAAATTCTGTATTCAAACAGTTTTTAGAGCTATTGGTATTTAAGTAGTTTACAGCTTGAATGAAATAAAAATTAGGCCATTTATAAACTCATGTGGCAAGCGTTATATCTATTCATAATAATCGAGAGCATTTACAAGTCGAAATATCCTTGAATGGAACTGGGAACTTACGTCTTTAATCTTGACAACACGTTGCCATCATTGACTGGGTTATTTCAATATTGTTAACACAAAAGCTATGGGTCTCCAGTTAGCCTAGCGAGCAAAGCCGTAGGATTGCCACTCGAGAGATGGCGAATTCGATTATCGGTCCAGTCTAGGATGTTTTCGGGTGGAAAATATTCTCGTCTCCCTGGCAGGGATTGAACTTATCATTTCATTATCATTTAGTATTCAGCCAATAACTCATTCCAGAGGCGGAATTCCTAAAAGTGTTGTATGACGGACTTCTAGTGCTGATTCCCCTTTACAACTTTGTCTTAGGGTACATTGCTCTATGTCTTATATTAACAGCGTGAAACCCTAGTATCATTTAATATACTAAATGATAATAACACTTATTATCATTTAGTATATTGAATAATCCTGGGGTTTCACGCTGTTAATATTAGACATAGAGCAATGTACTCTTAGACAAAGTTGTAAAGGGGAATCAGCACTAGAAGTCCGCCATACAACACTTTTAGGAATTCCGCCTCTGCAATGAGTTATTGGCTGAATACTAAATGATAATGAAATGATAAGTTCAATCCCTGCTCCCTGGGCATAGTGTATCCATTGTACTTGCCAAACAAGATACATACTCATGCAATGGAGAGCACAGAAAAGCTTTCAAATTAATAACTTAGAAAATGCGGATACGATACTAAGTTGAAAAGCAGGCTAAGTTCCAGTTGAAATGTACAGCTATAGAAGAAGAAGAAGAAAAAAAAGGACACAAAAGCTGAGTGGCTCCAAAGCAGTCTCTTCGGAAGCCGACTGGGTTCGAGTTCCGTCCCGGTCTAGTACGAACCAGGGTTGAATTTTTTGGACTTTCTTGGGCATATATGTATGCATGCTGATCATGCGATAGTACAAATGGTGTTATGGTAACTGCTTAGAAACTACGCAATCAATAACTGTGCAAATCCTGAATAGCTCCAGAAATAAATGGCGGTCAGATTTAGCATCCAACAATCACTACCAGCCCGCCAACTCGCAAGAAAGTGACGCCCGTACTCAACAGTAAACAGACCTACATTCTCGGAAGTAAAAAGTAGAGAAATAACTCACCGCAAATTACATTAATTAAGTCTTTCCATAAAGTTTATCACGCTAGAAGTAAAACATTTGCATACGTGCACGTGGGTACACCATCGCCGTTAGGTGGGCTCGCTTTGTTATAGCTTGAGCGTAAAATTTCTCATTTGCGATGTCACAACGTTTATTCTTTTCGCTAGGCAATTGCGCGGTCAACATACGGACGGGGATGTGAATGGGATAAAGTATCGTGATTATATCGGGAAAATAATTTACTGCATACCTACCTAGTGATTCATGGTATTTAGAGGTAGCATAAGATTACCGTGTGTAAATAACCAAGGTTGTTATGATAAATATACAATTTGAAATTCAACAGATGTTTTTGAATCTCATTTTCAAAAACCGAAATCGTTCAAAATACTCGATTACTCATCACAAGGTGCCTTATGGGCCAAGCACAAATGGATATGTTTGCGTGCGTTTTGACAGTTTTCCCATGAGAAAACTATCAAAACAAACGAAAACGTACCCATTCTGCTTGGCCATTCCCATTACGATTTTTACAATCCGTCCGTGGTTGTCAAGATGACTGATTGTTGGTTTTGTTGTAATTCACCTTATCATTAACCGAAGATTAAAGTCATTATGTTGAATCTTTGACTATCATTGTTAAATGCCAACGCGGTAGTGCTTTCAAAAAGTCACCTCGCAGGTAGTTAAAGATAACGAAATTGATTTTCTAAAATCACGATTCGGATCTGAAAAATAAGCATTCCATCCAAGATGGTAGTTACTCCCACGCTAACGCCGTGGTAGTGATATAGGTACCAAGTGTGAAGCAAGTTTTTCCTCGTGAGGCTTATATTTTTTAGCACATTGGTTGCCTATTAGAGTGGGGCGCAGTTGTATGGAAAAACGCAAACTTCGTCCGATCAAGTGAGATCAAGGTTTTTCTAAATCGATTTGGGACCCCAATCAACTGTGCAAAATATGGGCTCGATTGGTTGCGACCTCGCATGCCGCATCGCGTTTTAAATTTACATGGAGATTAGTATGGGAAAATGTACTTTTTAACATTTTTGCTATTAGCGGCTTCAATTTATCATCAATCACGTGACTCAATACGTTGGCATATAGTCTGGAAGATGCCGAAAGACTTTGCCGAAGAAGGTACATAGCTGGAAGGTCTACAAAAAATGTTATTACGTTTCGAAAATTGATTGTTCAAACCATATGCAAGAAATCAATGTTTCTGCCAGCACTACCGGGCGACCTATAATTATCGAAGGGCAAAACCCATCTTCCTTTTTGTCGGATTTTCTTCTTTGCGAAATGATTCCGGATAGCTCCCATTAGCTCTAAAGTCCTATAAGATCAATTATTTCGAAATACCACTCAGTTAAATTATTGGTCTACGTAGTACGGCAGTGCTGGCAGAATAAACGATTTTTTGCATATGGTTTGAACGCTCAATATTTGAAGCGTCATAACTTTTTTCGTGGATGTTCCAGCAACGTGCCTTCTTCAGCAAAGTTTTTCGGCATCCTTTGGGTTATACTTTAACGCAATGTGCCACTTGGTTTACGATGAACTGAAACCTCTAGTAATAGAAATGCAAAAATATACGTTCTCCCATACTAATTTCCATAGAAACTTCAAACGCGATGCGGAAAGCGAGGAAGCAACCAATTAAGCCCAAATTCTGCACAGTTGTTCAGGATCCAGAATGGCTTTCAAAAACCATTGATTTGAAAAAAATGGCAATGACGCCCCACTCTATTGCCTATGATAATGCCTCCGAAAGTTTGTGAACAACGTTGGCGTTGACGATTATTTAGCGTTCTTCGTTGACGTCAATTTTACGAAAGTATTGCCGTTTGCGTTGAATGCGCCAAGTAGGTACAAGCAATTCAGAAGGTTTTGGTAGTACAGAATTGATAGAAAATCTAATAGTCGCTGGGTGTATGCTGCTGTACGAATGAAAATGGGTAATGTTTCATTAGCGCTTGGTGCGATTTGACAGAGCTCGCCCATATTTGCTAGCAGTTCCGTAGGAAGGTTTTCGATATTAAGCCTCCCAATATTTTTTCGACGAAGATGTTCATTTTGGGAAACTTGATTTATCCAGTCTTTTGCGTTCGGTAATGGCGGCGAAGTGAGTACCATTTTGACAATTAAGAGGTATAAAATATTTACATATTTCAATCAATGTAGACTTAAAAAAATGCAAAACATTGGCATTTACCAGCTTTACCTAGCAACAAACATTTTCAACTTTCAGTTGCTGCTTTTAAAATGTATCTTATTTAATGACTGAACAATAAAAAAAAACACAAGCAATATATTTTGTCAGTCTGAGCGAATACCAATTCGCTATCAGCACTAGATGGATTATAAAAACGAACACGAACTTTCGGACCACTAGATGGATTATAAAAACGAACACGAACTTTCGGACCACGGACGAGCTTGTATGGTTGTTTCGACGGAATTGGATAACACAGGTTTTCTCTCAAGATATGTATCACTCAGAATAAACTGCATATTGTATTTATATGCCCCGCACTTATATTTTGACCAGTGTACTTTGCATTTGCAAAGTATGTGCGGCGCTAACGGATATTTACCGATTCAATCATCATGGGTTTTATGTGCAGATGTATTGATTTTTCCATTAGATCCGCACATATAATTCATGACAAAAATAATTCGTCCCTATTTATTGCGTTTGAAAATGTTTAAGTTTTGGTTTGAAACAAAGATGAAATAATTGCATAGTGATTAAATGATTTATTGCAACTAAATGCTGTTACATACATTTATGCATAATCGTATACATTAATTAAAGCATTTCCGCATCGAAATAAAAACAGCGCTCTAACGTCTAGAAGCTCCTGCAAAGAAACAATTAATAATAAATTAATGAAGTATACGTTAAAAACAAAGCTACAAACCTGTAAGTGTATTATGCACAAATTCGGTGATAGGTGTGGTTGAATCCTTGGCTTGGAGCATAGCAAATGGTGGTGCCGCACAAACTTTTACCATATTCAGCAGCAAGTTTTTAACCTCGTTTCTAACCCAGCTACCGGAAGTCTTTCTCAAAAGATACTCCGCCGGGTGTTTGTTTGGAGAAAATACAAAACATTATCCTATGTATTTCAGCCGACATCTCTCTAAATATGCTATATAACACAGATAATACTTTTAGCAGATTATGTGGATACATCCCAATTCTGAAATCGTAGAAATTTTTGTTTTAGAATGCGCGAAAAAGAAAAAAGCTTTTTACTTACTTTGTTCAATTACTAACGATGCTGATTTCAGTTTTTAGGCTTGTTGACAACATGGTGGGTTCATAACCAATGTTATAAATTTTATGTGCGCATGCGTATAGTAACATTTCAATAGCCATTGTCCTTAAAATTATTTCGATTATGTTTTGCAATGCAATACGCCTGCACATATTTCACGGATCGAAGAGTGCCGCGGTCGCGAGTGGACGTGGAAAAAAATGTTTCGTCAAACAATAATAATCTTTGATATTATGTTTTCGCGTGAAGAATTTCATCCGAAAGTGGTTTTATGGTCCTTAAATACCAAGTGATACGATCGGAATCCATTTAATCTCGATGAGCACAGCTTCGCGAGTAAATTTAAGTTTGACATTGCGAGTTTCGGTGATTTCCTGAGGCTTTCAGTGGTGCATGATGAATAGTGATTTTTGCAAATTGCACTCTGATTTGTGCCTATCATGAGTGAAATGATCCCATTCAGTGATATCCAACAAAACAAACGAAGAAGATCATGGAATTCGTATATATATACTATGCACTCCGATGGAAAACGGTGAGCTCGTTTCATGCTTTCTATTTCAAGACGTTTTGTAAAAATTTCAATGCCTTTTTCACAATCCCATAATTGTTCTTGCATCGTCCAGAGGTCCAGATGGAACCCTTTACACCTACAAACTTTACACTACGGACAGGACATTTACACAACATCCAATGGACCAGCGGAGAATTAATCGCTATATTAAGGGTTTTCTTACGTTGCTAACCGCACGGCCACGAAGCTCATAATTTGTTTTAGGTTCGATCGCCCTCGCAAATAAATGATAGATCATTTACAATATGGAATTTTTTAGACAAACGAACAGATGTATGGAAGGATAAAATCAACGAAAAAGTATATTAAGTGGGAAATCTACCATTTTGATTGACATGATTATATCTACAACTAATAATTCTTCATTATTATATTCATTACAGTACAGATGATCCGATATAACATATGTCAATTCACTCGTTACTCGAATTTTCTTTATTCATCCTCTCTAGGAGATGAATATTATAATCATCGATTAAACAAATTAAACTAATTAATTCCTTTATATTCATTTTAACTTCATTATACTCTTAACATGTAATAAATTTATTTAGTTCATTTTAGTAATGCCTTATGGCATTGTTCATATTTATCAAATTATTTATTTTCATCTCATCATTTCATTTTATGACTGGATCTAGGCCCTAACTCATCATCTCTAGTCGAAAAAATTTAGGTTCTGGTTTGCAAATCTATTCGTGACATTTATAACATTTTTCATACACATCACATTCTTTCCTCAAAATATTATCATACATTATCATCATTTTTAAATCATAATTATCATTAGCTGTAGGTATCCGGCCTTGATGAAAGGGAATAATAGCTGCGGCGATAATTTATTCATTTCTTTATTTATGACATTTAGTTCATCGATAAATACACATAGTTACATTTTATATTATATTGTTCATAAATATGATTATTATTGATTTATGTAGATGGATACTTTTCGTCCCAATTGTACTGAATTTGATTCCCGAAAGCAAGAATTGTTGCTAATTTTATTATTAGCATGCTGGATTTCATTATTATAAGCAGATTCTCTGTAATTCCCGGATTTCGTAAAGTAACTCTGTAGCCACCATTCTTTTGGTCATGTATACAGTAGTATATCGAAAGTAGAATAAGAACGCGATTTGGCTACACAGTTGAGGGCAGCCGTATGACGAGTGAGAATTGAACCAGGATGGAGGGTAGTTAACATATACAACATAAAAACTAATTTTATAAAAATTATTTAAATATCCAGGACTATTCTATATATTTCATACAGGAAACTTTAATTCATCATACACTCCGTAACTTTGAATATTTTCTGACACGATACTTCTTGTTATGAAGAATATATTTATTTTAAAATTTTTGTTTATATCATATATTCGATGACTCTCATCCATTACAGTTGATCAATTATTCTACTTGTTTATTAAATTTTGTATATTGCATTTTTGAGATTTCTTCATATAAATTCTAACCCCTCGGTCTACAATGCTGCCTATCAACAATCCTCATGCAATGGATAAAAAAAATATAATTCAACATCTTTTGATTTGCAATCCTAGGTCTTTGCAAACAAGGCACGACATTCATTATATTATTGTTCACATTGTATTTTTATTATTAACTTTTTGTATTTGTTACTGTTCTTTATCTATCCGTCCTTCATTGCTTAATAAATTTGAGAAAAAAAAAATCATAAAATTTAACATTAAATACGTACGGGGCATCGTTTGCTGCTATTGCCGCGGATATTGTGGGAGTCCCAGATATCCGGTTCACGCTTTAGTTGGCAACGGTGGCTCTTCTCGACCTTCTACTTCCTGAGTAGTTAGTACGAATAAGGGCGTCCTCGGAAGTTTTGCTGTACCTGTTACGAACAACTAGTACATCCCATTCCCCACACTTTCTGAAGAAACCTTTCTTGCTTCAGAAGTGACTCCTTTTTAACGTACTGGTCTTCGTAACAAAAAGGGCACCATTACGGAGCATGAGATCTGATCAAATTATTCGTAGTACTACTTGATCACCGCCCCCAGTTGGGTGAGGAATAGAGGATGACACACACACACACACACACACACAATACGCCTGCACATATTTCACATAAGACGCACATAATTTTGAAAATCAGTGCTACAAGTGACTTCTATGCGAGTTTTGCACATAGAATTTATCAGTAGAATAATTTGAGTGTAGGAATTGAGTTGGTAGAAAACAATTTTAAAAATTTATGACTAAGAACATCCGTCCGAAAAGAATTATTCATTACTGGTGTCTTTTGATGGTGGGTAAATTTATATGAGTTCATAAATTCACCTGTGTTCGCGTTATTCCGTTCAAGCTCTGGCGAACTATAATCGTCAAAATCAAATGGATGTACATCAAGTTCGTCCTGGTGTGCTAATGACTGAAGTGCGGACCGTCCGTTAAGTTCATCTAATCCGTCTAAAAATCCATTAAAAGATGAGTTTTTGAAATTGATTACGACCAGTACCTTGAGAACAAATCAGACACGCCATGAACCATGGCACTATGTACACTATGGACTACACTAAACCGAAAGTAGCCGTAGTCGAATAACAAAAAAAAACTGTTATATGAATAATTCGGCTTTGACAAAATAATTTTACGGATAACAACTGCAGTTTTGTTACTTTTCAAACATTTCGGCTGCTTTCAGGTGCGGCTGGATTCCTCTGAAACTATGAGCAGCTAGAAATTCAAATTTCATATTTGAGAACTGAGTCTCAATTAAAGAAACAACCAAATCGACAAAGGAAATGTTTTAATTTGATCTACAAAATTATCAATTCAAGGCAGAGCTGATGAGTGCGAATATCTTTCATTGAATCAAAGCCTACATTGATTTAAATATGTAAATATTTTACAAAATATTGCATGGAACCGCGAAACAGCTCACTTTGATATGGTTCGTTTCACTCAAATCCGCCGTTGCGTGGAAGAGGCCAAAAATAAGTAAAATGCGAAAAAATCTGGTGAGTACTTTGCCTTTGCTCCCGTGTTGAAATTTCATCCACTATGAAGTTTCACCAACTCAAATTTATGTTATTTTCACTCACTCGAGACTATGGTGAAAACAACTCAAATTTGGCTTCTTCCACGGAACACCACACGTTGGGTCGATGCAGCTCTCTTTGTTTATAATATCATTTATGAGAGGAAGTGAGAAAACTACTTACTTTTGAGTTCAAAATTTGAACTTCGTACTCAAAGTTGAGTTCTTTAAACTTTTTTTAGGTTCTTTTCTTTTTCTGTGTGGATAGATAATTTTCGTCATTTTGTTATGACTCAAATCCCGAACAATAAAGTAAACCGAACACTCGTCACATGTATTTTTTTACCGACTTTTAGATTATCCTAACTAAGCGTGTAAAAAAACAACAACCATTCGATTTTGGCAACATTTGATTTTGGCTACATAAATGAACGTGTTGCCAAAATAAAGCCTACCCGGTAAAAATCGTTTACTCATCAATGGGTACTTTTTCTCTGCTATCTCTTTCTCTCTTCTGAAAAATTTACCCATTTTGATAGAATAAGTGGATTTACTCATTTAAATGAGTAGATCCACTTATTCTCCTAAAATGGGTAAATTTTTCAGCGGAGAGAAAGAGATAGCAAGGAAAAAATACCCATTAATAAGTAAACGCGTTTCTCCGTGTAGATCATTTAGAAATGGGGCACTTTATTTAAGATATAGTAGCGTTCCTAGTGGTTCCTAATCGACGGTAAATTCTTCTCCGACATCACGAACGTACGCACTTACCGCAGTGCGAATATTAAATCCGACCACTACCTCGTTGCAGTATGTCTGCGCTCAAAACTCTCGACGGTGATCAACACGCGTCGGAGTCGTCCGCCGCGGCTAAACATTGGGCGGCTACAAAACGGTAGACTAGCCCAAGACTACGCGCAGCAGCTGGAAGTGGCACTCCCAACGGAAGAGCAGCTAGGCACAGCATCTCTTGAAGATAGTTGGAGAGATATTCGATCCGCCATTGGAAGCACCGCAACCGCTGCACTAGGCACGGTGGCTCCGGCTCCGGCTCCGGCTCAGAGAAACGACTGGTATGACGGCGAATGTGAGCAGTTAGTTGAGGAGAAAAATGCAGCATGGGCGAGATAGCTGCAATACCGCACGAGGGCGAACGAGGCACGATACAAACGGGCACGGAACAGACAAAACATGATTTTCCGGAGGAAAAAGCGCCAGCAGGAAGATCGAGACCGTCAAGTGACGGAGGAACTGTACCGCGATAATAACGCACGAAAGTTCTATGAGAAGTTGAACCGTTCACGTAAGGGCCACGTGCCACAGCCCAATATGTGTAAGGACATAAACGGGAACCTTCTTACAAACGAGCGTGAGGTGATCCAAAGGAGGCGGCAGCACTACGAAGAGCACAGAGGGAGTAATACGAAGGGCAGGTATTGATACGAGTGGTACGATTTTCACGAAGTCCATCCAGTTATTTGGTTTCGCCGACGACATTGATATCATGGCACGTAACTTTGAGAGGATGGAGGAAGCCTACATCAGACTGAAAAGCGAAGCTTAACGGATTGGACTAGTCATCAATACGTCGAAGACGAAGTACATGGTAGGAAGAGGCTCAAGAGAGGTCAATGTAAGCCACCCACCACGAGTTTCTATCGGTGGTGACGAAATCGAGGTGGTTGAAGAATTCGTGTTCTTGGGCTCACTGGTGACCGCCGATAACGATACCAGCAGAGAAATTCGGAGGCGCATAGTGGCTGAAAATCGTACGTACTTTGGACTCCGCAAGACGCTCCGATCGAATAGAGTTCGCCGCCGTACCAAACTTAACTTTTAACTGTTCATTTTGAAATAACTTTGGAATGTCGCCGTTATCCCGTGCATAATCAGCGCTAGCGTCATGCCACATGCCAAAAATGCCACTGTGCGCTAGTATCGTTATGCATGCAAGAGCATACCAGCGCCATCGTGTTGTCAAAATGAGATTGTGAGTTGCAATGTCGACGTCGATGGCGTTGAGGTTCGGTGTGTTTGTTTACACATGTTTTGCAAGAAATTTTGTTCGAGCCTCCATGTCTGTTCTCTGAGGTTCGATTTCTCAAAATTAAGCACCTTCATCGAATAAATGTGAAAAAGCAGAGCATGGAGTTGGTTTCGTAGTGATGGGCAAGCAGATGAAGCGAATGATGCGGTGGAAACCCATTAGCGAACGAATCTGTGTGTTGAGGGTACGGGGCAAATTCTTCAATTACAGCCTAATCAACGTTTACGCATCGACAAACGATAAATCCGACGACGTGAAGGACACGTTTTATGAATGTCTTGATAAAGCCTATGGAGAGTGCCCGAAGCATGACGTGAAAATTGTTATCGACGACGTTAACGCTCAGGTCGGTAGAGAGGACTTATTTCGTCCCATAATTGGTAAGAAGAGCCTTCACTCCGCTACCAATGACAACGGCCTACGGCTAGTAAATTTTGCTGCTGCCAGAGGGATGGCCATCAGTAGCACCAACTTTGCACGAAAGAACATCCGAAAGCACACCTGGAGACACCCAAATGGCGAAACTTGCAACCAGATAGACCATGTTCTGGTGAATGGGCGCCATTTCTCGGATGTTATCGATGTGCGGACATTCAGAGGTCCGAACATTGACTCTGATCACTACCTCGTTGTCAGTAAAATTCGATCACGGTTGTCAACTGTATCGAACGAAAGATCACAGCGAACGATGCGTTACAATATCCAGCGATTGTCGGTGGAAGGAGTATCGGCTCTGAGTACCGCCAGAAGCTCGACGAACGGATAAGTGCAATCAACGTTAGCGACAACATCAACGATCTATGGGAGTCGATCCATGGAGCGGTGAGCACAACAGCACGAGAAGTGGTAGGCACTGCACAGAGGCGACCCAGGACGGGTTTATTCGATGTGGAGTTTCAGAGAGTGACAGACGAGAAGAACGTTGCCAGAAGCCGGATGTTGGTGTCAGGTACCCGATCGAATAGAGATCGGTACAAGGAAGCAAGAACAGTCGAAAAACGAACCCACCGCAGGAAGAAAAAAGAGTAAGAAGAAGTTATTAGTGAGGCGCAGGAAAAAATGGAGCAGAACGATATGCGGAGGTTTTATGAGTCTGTCAATGGCGTGCGAAGAAAGACAGCGCCATCTCCCGTCATGTGCAACGACCAACAAGGGAATTTGCTGACAGATAAAACTGAAGTGGCTGCCAGGTGGAAGCAACACTTCGAGACTTTGTTGAATGGAGGAAGTGACGGTGCATCGGTGAACAGAATAAATATTAGCGCCGATGGACAAGCTGTGAAGTTACCTACACTAGATGAGGTTAAAAAAAGCTGTCAAAGAGCTGAAAAACAATAAGGCTGCGGGGAAGGACTAACTCCCGGCGGAACTTCTCAAACATGGCAGTGGGCAGCTTTATGAAGTTCTGCACCATATTATGTCGAAAATATGGGAAGACGAGGAAATGCCTGCTAGCTGGTTGGACGGCCTCATTTGCCCTCTCTTTAAGAAAGGGCACAGACTGGAGTGCGCCAATTACCGAGGAATAACCCTCCTTAATTCGGCGTACAAAATTATGTCCCGTATTCTGTTCAACAGATTGAGACCGCTTGAAGAATCCTTCGTCGGCGAATACCAAGCAGGTTTTCGTGAGGGCCGATCAACGACGGATCAAATGTTTACCCTGAGACAAATCCTTGATAAATTCCGGGAGTACAACTTGCAGACACATCATCTGTTTATTGATTTCAAGGCGGCGTACGATTCAGTGAAACGGAATGAATTATGGCAAATTATGCTTGAACATGGTTTTCCTGCGAAACTGATACGGCTGATTCGTATAACGTTGGACAGATCGAAATCAAGTGTAAGGGTTGCGGATGAAATATCGACGTCATTTGTTACCTTAGATGGATTGAAGCGGGGTGATGCACTCTCGAACCTATTGTTCAATATAGCGCTCGAGGGAGCGATTAGGAGAGCTGGTGTGCAAAGAAGCGGTACCATTATCACAAAATCGCATATGCTCCTGGGATTTGCGGACGATATTGATATTATCGGAATTGATCGCCGTGCCGTAGAAGAGGCTTTTGCGCCTTTTAAGAGGGAGACAGCGAGGATTGGACTCACGATCAATACCAGCAAAACGAAGTACATGGTCGTCGCTGGCAATCAACGTGGGTTCATTAGTGGTGGTGGTAGCGAAATAGTGCTGGATGGTGAAAAATTTGAAGTGGTAGAAGAATTTGTGTATCTTGGAACATGAGTGACGTGCGATAATGATGTTACCCGCGAGGTGAAAAGGCGTATTGCAGCTGCAAATAGGGCTTATTACGGACTTCGTAACCAGCTTAAGTCCCGTAGTCTGCAAACGAAAACAAAACTCGCGCTGTATACTACTCTGATTCTTCCGGTGGCTTTATACGGCCATGAGACATGGGCGTTAAAGGAGGCTGATCGGAGAGCTCTCGGAGTGTTTGAGCGTAAGGTGCTGCGGACAATACTCGGCGGTAAACAGGAGAACGGTATCTGGCGGCGACGCATGAATCACGAATTGTACCAGGTGTATAAAGGGCTGGATATTATTAAGCTTATACAACATGGCAGACTACGGTGGGCTGGTCACGTTGTTCGTATGCCGGAAGAACGTCAAGCGAAGATAATATTCAGTAGAGAACCCGGAAGAGGCCGCAGGCTTCGTGGAAGGCCGCGTACACGATGGCTTTTTGCAGTTGAAGAGGACCTGAGGGCGCTCAATGTTCAGGGCGACTGGAAGCGATTGGCCCAGGATCGAGTCCAGTGGAGAAGGATACTCCATTCGGCGTAGGTTCATCGAAGAGCTGTAGCCCATCAAGTATCAAGTATAATCGAAAAAATATTTGGTAGGCGTAGTAGCGGATACCTTCCTACACAACCGGTACCAAATAGTTTTTCATGAAAAGTTCCTAATTTTGAGAAAACCCCCGTTAGATGTCTTTCGCCATCTGGTGGTTAACTCATGCTGGATGTTTGCGCATATACGATTGCGCCTGGATGTGGCAGCGACGGGTAGAAAATCAGCCACTGCCAATGATTCATTAGTAACCATTCTTTTCATTCTTTTTTTTACAGTTTGAAACAAACGTGGTTTCAAGATATTCACCATGCACGAAGAGATACGAAAAATAATTATGCACAGTCCTGCAAAATCCATCTGCGTCAAAAGCTGGATTTTATCCTTCTTTCAGTCCTACGATGGCTCATTTACTTTTGGCTTGATTTAGCCAGCTGCCATTGTAGCAAGGAAGTGCTTCAATGGTACTACAATAGTGGAGTCCAGTTCATCCCAAAAAATCTGAATCCATCAAATTGTCCTCAGTTCCATACAATAGAGTAATTTTGGGTGATTATTAACCATAAACTGACGAGCTCAGTGGTCTAGTGGCAACCGCTTCTGCCTTTTAAGCAAGAGGTCGTGGGTTCAATTCCAGGCTCGCTCCTTTCCTACTTTGTATTTCTATCTTAGTTCTTTCTGTGTTTCACGTTCTACCAAAACGATTCCTACTGTTATAACCTTCCACACAATCCCAAAACCCCCCGTGGCACCTATGAGAGGTCGTAGAGTTCTCTGCATCTTACTGTCCAACTAACCATCCTTCCCCTTCCTCAGAATTTACAAGGACGTGGCCAGGACAGATCTCGACTATTGGAGGGTGCATTGCTTCCATCTAAGAGATAGTGATTAGTCCCAAATCAATATCTGTGGTAACGGATGAAAGTGATGCTACTCTCATACAATAGTCTTGGCTTGTACCACCTACGAATTTGTGCGAATTGCTCAATGCTAATGCTAATGCTAATTATTAACCATAAACTGAAGATGAAGGGAGCACTGATATTGGCCGTATGAAAAATTGGTGGAATCAGCTAGCCAAAATCATAACTGGAGAAGGTGTGCGCCGACTGACAAGCGCCATCAACAGGGAACTGCGAGAATTTCTTCGAAATAACTATGCATGACTCGTTTCAGTCATTCATATAAAATAAAATAATATAACTTTTGTTTTTCGATCAAACTAAAAGATAAAAAAATACACGCATTTGAAAGTGCCCCATTTCTGGTGAAGGTTTCCGCTACCTATTGGTGGTGCTGGTTTGCGTGGGAGAGCTATCAGATTCATCAAATCGTTGTATGAATCTTACAAAAGCAGATAAGTCGTTTTGAAAATTTTGTCTTGAAATGATGTCGAAATTTCATCAGCTACCCTTACTTTTGATTTCGATCCGTCCAACGTAACACGAATCAGCCATACCAGTTTCGCCGAAAAACCATTTTCTAGCATAATTTGCCATAATTCATTCCGTTTTACTGAATCATACGCTGCCTTGAAATCAATGGTGTGTCTGCAAGTTGTACTCCCGGAATTTATCAAGGATTTGTCTCAGGGTAAACATTTGTTCCGTCGTTGGTCGGCCCTCACGAAAACCTGCTTGGTATTCGCCGACGAAGTACTCTTCAAGCGGTCTCAATCTGTTGAGAAAAATACTGGTCATAATTCTAATTTGGTAATTGGTGCACTCCAGACATAATTTTGTACGCCGAATTAAGGAGGGTTATTCCTTGATAATTGGCGCACTCCAGTCTGCGCCTTTTCTTAAAGAGTGGGCAAGTGAGGCCGTCCATCCAGCTAGAAAGCAATTCCTCATCATCCCATGTTTTCGACATAATATGATGCAGGACTTCATAGAGCGCACTGCCATGTTTGAGAAGTTCAGTCTGGATTTGTTCCTTCCCCGCAGCCTTATTGTTTTCCAGCTCTTTAATGGCTTTTCTAACCTCATCTAGTGTAGGTGGCTCAACAGCTTTGTTCATCGTCGCTAATGTTTATTCTGTATTAAACAAAGTCTCGAAATGTTGCTTCCACCTGGCAGCCACTTCAGATTTATCTGTCAGCCAATCCCCTTCTTGGTCATTGCACATGGCGAGAAACAGTCTCATGAAACCTCCACATGTCGTTCTGATCCATTGCTTTCTACGCCTCACATACCAATTGTTCTTCATCCTGTTTTTTCTTCCTGCGGTAGTTTCGTTTTTTCGGTAGCTCTTGCTTCCTTGTACCGATATCTTTTCAAAATATGATTATCAAATGTTTATTTAAAAGTTCTGTTATTTAAAAAAAAATAAGTTCTAGTAAGCCGTTGTATGCACGCTAAACGCAAGTAGTTCATTGGCTGTAGAACATTTTTCTCTTTAGAACTATTTTGGCGTATATATTCGAATGTTAGCACATTTTGTTTCAAAACATATACAGTTTGATTCATATTCCAAACACTTAAGGACATTTTTCACTTGGTACTTGAATTAAAATATTTTATAAATCAATTTTTCCAACGGGTTGCGAAAGAAAAGAACTCTTATGCAAGCGCTTGATAATCATATTTTAATGATTGTAACTACCAATCTTCTTCTTATTGGCATAACATCCCCACACTGGGACAGAGCCGCCTCGCAGCTTAGTGTTCATTAAGCACTTCCACAGTTATTAACTGCAAGGTTTCTAAGCCAGGTTACCATTTTTGCATTCGTATATCATGAGGCTAACACGATGTTACTTTTATGCCCAGGGAAGTCGAGACAATTTCCAATCCGAAAATTGCCTAGACCGGAACCGGGAATCGAACCCAGCCACCCTCAGCATGGTCTTGCTTTGTAGCCGCGCGTCTTACCGCACGGCTAAGGAGGGCCCCTGTAACTATCAATACTGAATGGTTTTAATTTGCCAAACTTTGTCGTATACGCACATTTTGTCTCAAAATCCGAACACTTGATTCAAATTCCGAATAGGGTAAATCACTACTTGGGCCTATGGACCCGGTTCCCGGCTCACTGCTCATAAAACTTATGATCTATACTGTGTGGAAGCCGTAAGATTATGATTGATAATTATAAAAATGTCTCCTACTTATCTCGCACAATACTCAATATTTTTCAACAATTTGTTTTACTCCTAATTGGTCTAATTATAGAAAATAAAAATGTAGATTTTAAACATTCGCTCTTCGTTACAACACCACTGAGCCGGAGTGATTCTTTTCACTTTTACAAAACGGTATCATCGAATAAACACCTACCTGAAAATCGTCACAGTGCTGGATACTACCATTGCTTGAAGCTGTTAATCACCACACCATAATTCTAATCGAACGCACTTCAATTCTACCTATTTGTTAGTTCCACTAGAACTTATTTAAACATATTAGAATAAATTTTAAAATGCATCCTCAAACCGAACAAAAAATCACCTCGGCCCAAGAAAACACAGCCGCACAGTGCTGCCAAAAGGCCAGGGGCCTTTTTTTAATATGAAAATAATCCTTCATCGTTAATAGGAAAACTGTCTAATACGTTGACGCTGTCATATCATTTATTATTATCTCGATTTCAAAAAGTGAAATAAATATTTATTTAAGTGTTTCGGATGAATTTTGATATCTTCTTAAACAAATAAAAATTATTATGAATAATACCATCTGGCATCACGTTGTCGTGGAAGGCGCATATTTTTGTTTACATCGCATTTCCTACCGTCCCGGAGAGAGAATGAGAGTAAGATGCTGAGAGAATGAGTAAAATATTGCGTATGCCGATGAGATTTTGGGTATGCCGGAAAAGCCATTCGATGAGACTGAAATGAGTACTGCACCTTGATAATTTAAATCAAATAAAAGCTTTTTCAATCGATGTTTAGCAAGAATAGGTATTTTTCCAACAAAGGTGAACCCCATAGCAGTATTACACGGCCCACAAAATTCAAGAAAAGTTGCTCCTTGTCATAAATATCAATTAAATAATGCAGTCGTACGCATGTTAGGCCGGGAATGGGGTAAGAAACCCTACTATCTTAAATGCAGTAAAATGAAAAGTTTCAACGTAATCTCATTGTTGGACAATTATCATGTTCATGATCTGTACGCCAAAACGGTAGTTGGAGAAACAAATTTTTGTCGTTTTTGGTGAATTTTGTGTTTTGTTATACAGTGTTGACCCGATTTTGTCACTCCCCGATTTTGTCTTTGCCTGATTCTATCTACCTCCGATTTTATAACGTTTTCGAACATCACGCCCCGATTTTATCAAGTTTTTGATCCGATTTTGTCACCCCAAAAAATTTGTCATTCTTTTAATTTCGTAAAAATACCAAAATTAACATTGATTTTCATGAAATAACTTTCACCGCCTGTAGTTTATTACGAACGACTTCTGAGTACCTGAGAAAAATTCTGTAAGCAATTTCGACAAAAATTAACAGGTACCGTTCAAGCATTTGGCCTTTCCAAGGCATAAAATGATTAAAATTTGTGGAATGAATTAAAAAAAATGAAAATATTTTTTTTTCCAGTTTTGTCACATACCCTATTTTATCACCCCAAAATTCACCAGGGGGGTGATAAAATCGGGATATTACTGTATACTGAAAAAATATTTGATATTTGCGGTAAGACGCGCGGCTATAAAGTAAGACCATGCTGAGGGTGGCTGTGTTCGATTCCCGGTGCCGGTCTAGGCAATTTTCGGATTGGAAATTGTCTCGACTTCCCTGGGCATAAAAGTATCATCGTACTAGCCTCATGATATACGAATGCAAAAATGGTAACCTTAGGTAAATGGCAATGGCTTAGAAACCTCGCAGTTAATAACTGTGGAAGTTGCGTGCACAATGCGGTCGGATCTTGACGACCGACTGGCAAATAGCTTACACAACCTCACTTGTTCAGTACAGTTGCTGATGAAGAATGTGTACAGCCGCCAGACATTCTAAATACTCACGCACCTCTAATGTGAACATGTACTATACACATGTGGAAGTATTGGCTTGAGAAATGGATTGCGAGTGATTTGACTATGCGTCCAATTTGGGAATCTCGAGCTCGTTCAGTAGCCGCTAGGTTACGAAGGCCGACGGAGGTCGTAGCTTAGTTGGTTAAAGCACCAGTCTAGCGTCCTGTAGGGTCATGGATTTGAGTCCCGTCGAAGGGAAAGTGCCCAGGTAACCAGTAAGCGTTATATAAAGCATTTAAATGGCATTATATGCGACTTTACTGCAAAACATAAAATGCCAATAAGCCCTATAGTCGAGCCTTTAATGCTATTTTAATGCAGGTTTTGGCCCAATATATCGCTGTTTAAATGGTCAATCCTACATTATCGATAAAGTAGAAATTTTGCTGAGTAGCATTTATTCAGCATCCGAAATGCTGAATAAATGCTTAATTTTAAAAAACAAGAAAAAAGGGTTTTAATTGCATATTTTTTCTAATTCTTTTTTTACATAGTTTTTTTTCATATCATATCGTTATTTTATTTTCACATTAAAAATAGAACATAATTTTTTACTTTCTTCGAGCGGGATTCGAACTCGCGGCTCTTGCCCCCGCTTACCAGCTGGTCCATAAGAGAGAGATGGTAGTGGGAATAATTTAGCCCAACATAAACTATGCAATGGAGTAATAAAATGTAGCTAAACTATGTAATAAGTGATAGGGTTAAGCTAACGACAAGTACTCCTGTCAATGGTTGGAATGGAAAAAAACATACTGCACGTACCGATTTCTATTCACAAATGTAAGTTCATTGGACAAATAGTCCCCGCTATATGGTTCCATATTGGAAAAGTTTGACGTATGAACACTACAAGCCTTAAATTGGCACTAAAGTAGCTGTTCCATTGCACTTAACGAAAAACAACATTTTGCATTCAAAATGCTATTATAAGACTATGCCTCTTAGATTGCTTTGAGAATGCTTTTTTAGAACAGCCTGGTTTTCGAAATGCTTATTTACAGCATGGAGGATATGCAATGCCAGTATAATGCTACTATAGTGCTTACTTTAATGCTTATTGGTTACCTGGGTGGTTACCTCCAATACATTTTCCAAATCAATATCTTCCTCATAACGTAAATATTCACATATGAGTTTTCACAACATTGTAAATTAATGTCCAAGGTGGGTGGTTTAATCCCCGGAAATAGGCAATTAACTTTGATTGAACTGAACTGTAGAAATGCTTGATGAACACTAAGCTGCGAGGCGACTCTGTCCCAGTTTGAGGATGTAATGCCAATAAGAAGAAGAAGAATATTTGAATAAAAAATAATTGCGGAAAATCATTTCTACAGCCAATCTAGTGCATATATGCATTCAAATTTCACCCCACTTTTAATCCATATGATCACTTAGAGTGGTAATTTTGTGACACTCACTCCACTGCAGAAAAAGAAGAGAAGTTCAGCCATTAAAAATCTGATATTAGATTACGTTTCCCACCTTGAACTTTAATTCAATTCAAACGGCCTTGTCATACATATAGCAACAGTAGATTGCATAGATAAGCAGAGCCATCGTTCTATCTGTTGGATTCAGTGTTTTCGCCGTTATTTACAGATTTTCACACAAATTGAACGGGACAGGTTCTATTGCTTGGATTGAAAATTGATATAATGCTCCTTTAACTATATGCATGTAATAACACCTCGTTTGTTAACCGTTTCAAGTCGGTGCGATAATTAATTGTCACCAAGTTGAAAGCGACACGAACGGTCATGACACTTCTAATTGAAGTTCAATTAAACAATCAGTACCCGACTGTGACAGAATGTTCGCACATCGGAAGCGCATCATTTGAAGTGCTTCCATGTGACATCAAATTACCCTGGGAGGAGATTAATTGTTCGAGTGGGAGTTGATTATCATGTTCAGGCCATATCGCCCTCCACTGAGGACATTGTGGTATAAAATCATGCAGCCTTTAGACACGTTCTTTTGTGCATGACATGAGGATGCGTGGAAAAAATATAACCTCAAGCGCTGCCCATGCAACGGCATCAAAAGTGCTTTAGATGTTTTTTTTTTGCGGACGATAAAATCGACAATAATGCTATTAACTGCGGAAATTGATGCGAAAGCTTTAAAAAATATGCAGTGAATAGAATGTGTGACCTAAATGTATTATGAGGCATTCATTTTATTGGTATTTTTTATGGTGATGAGGATCATTATTGTTATCATGCGATGGGATTTGTAAAATCATCATACACTAAGAAATATTTCCCCTATAAAAGAATACGTATAGGGTAAAAAAAGAAACCTGAAGTCAGTATCTTGGTGGTTAATAACCACTTTTCGGATAATTTATATTTTTTAATTGTTTCCATCATGATTTTTTGAATGTACAAATTCATTTCCTTTTGAAAATTTGAACGTTTTTATTTTAGTTAATTTTTTGCTTAATCGTTTAATAGTCATTCGATATGCCTTTCGTTTGTTTCTATTTGCTTTCTGTTTTTTCATCTTCTGAGCCTTGTTTTAAACCAACCATTATATGGCGTATTTCATTGATTTACGGTAATGCATTTAATTTGGATGATCAACATTGTTATAACAACAACAACATTGAAATGTTTTCAATATGTTGCTGTATTTATGGAAAAAAAATATCAACGCTATCAACTCATAATACATATTCCCCTACGTCCCAATAAAAACAGCATGATTGTTTTTGCTTGCTTTTCTTGTACCTGCTTTGAATCATGTTGGTACAGCTCTGTTATGCGTCCAATCAGGCGGAAGTGCATAGCATAATTGATTACGCAGTGTAGAAAATATTAGCCTTTCGCTCCATATACGACTCCAATCGAGAATAACTTTGCACACAAATCGCTGCACCCCCACCCCATCGCTTGTAATGGTTTATAACTTTTCGGTGCTCGCATTGTTCGTTCTTGTCTCAGTTAGATTCCGTCCATCATATCCGATTTTCCGGTCAATCGATCATTTTTTTTTTATTTTCTATTAACCCAATCCCCACAGATCTTGTTCGGAAAGTACGAACAGGAAATGGCTTTTCAGATGGAACAATTGAAGCACATTCCAGCAACGTGTTCATCTAGTGAATGCTGGATATAAGTTGAGGGGCATCGTTCTTCTTCTCACATTTTCTTACCATTCGTGATCGGTTTCCATTGTTTTACTAATTGGAATGTTAGAATAGGGTCTGTTCAGTTAGAGTTGTAGACAAAAAAAAAAGAAAATCAATTTAGCTCCCAAGTTGGCCTCTCACATTTGCCCTCCAATTAATTTATCAGCCAGGTGATTACGCTCAACGTGATTCATGATACCCTATATTTATATTATTTGCATAGATGACTTTAAAAACAACTGCTGGCAACTACCGCTTTAGTGGATAATATAAAAAAAGTCTTATTGAAAACTGATTTAGATGAAAAATAAAAATCATTTTATTTTATTTGAAGTTACAAATTTGCACAATCAAAGAATATGGTGTGGTGCCATGCATTTGAATAGTTCTTGGCTTACACTTTTACAAGAACATATGCTAATTTATTACATTAAAATTCCCAAAAAAAAAAACTTCACACACGGCTAGAACGTGCGTCTTTGCAAGTTTTCAGCTATATTATCAGCGCATGAATAACGCTCACAATGTATTGTTAACCTACTGAGTTATTATGATTCTATTGAAATAAGTTCCACGAACCGAGTTTCCAATCGCTAGTCCCTTTTCGTCGCAGTGGTCTTCGCCGATGGTTCCGGTCCGTACTCTCTTGTTGATTGTTCGTCGCGTGAGTTTTTTTTTGGTTGGCTTGCAGGGCCTGACACCAAACCTCCTAAATTTCCGGAGGACCATTCCTCCTTATTTCCAGTGGACCATGGTGCACAGTTTGACTTAGAGTCCCTCGCTGGCACTCGGACGATGATCAGCCGCCCCTAACATGGAGAACAGACGCTGTTGTGAGCCGATCCTGACATGCAGAACAGACGCTCAATAAGATTTGCACCTCCGGAGAGGAGCAAACCCCCCTTCCCTGTCAGCATACGACCATAGTTCCCACCGGGGTTGGTTACCCGATCTTCCCTAAGGTTGCTCGTATCCCGGCCAGCACCACAGGGAGGTAGGTATAGGAGTTGCTGGGTAAGAGGCTAAGGACCGCGAGATGGGGTCTATTTTATTCCTTCAGGTACGTGAAGTACCAATGGTACGCTTTACCCAACATTTGCCGTGCCTCTATTGAAATAAATAGCTCATAAAAATCCGTATATTTCCAGAAAGCGGTAGATGTCGGATAATCTAATACCACATTTTTGCCTTACTCGTATACAAAGTATACGGAAAGGCTTATATGCTCACTTAAAAAAAATTAGGAGGCCCTATTACCTTGGGCTATTTGCACCATGAGTTCAGAAGTTATGACCAAAATACATTTTTACGCTTGAAAGACGTAAAAAATGTCTCGCCAATTTGGACATTAAAGGCTTGACATATTATTCCAACAGCAAGCCACCGCAAATTTTTTAAATAAAAAAATCGAACATACATTGGTGTTAGCGATTTATAGTCGACTTCATGGAAACAAATTAGAGTGTGAGTTAGGAGATGACTAGTTCTTATTTGATCAGAGCAGAGTTCAAATTAGCTATCCACCTGATTAGTTTCCGGTTTATCCCTCGCCTATCTACCACTAGCTACTCAGACGCAATCCTAAATAGGATTTGAGCTGATTTTCCCGTAGACCAAATCGTTAAATTGTCGTTAAACAAATAAATTTAAACAATAATGAGCATTTACGGTTAAAAGTTACCAGATAATAGTTATCAACTGTAATTGTTTCGGTGTTGTGTTCATCGGCTTTGCAGTCTGATGACCAGCCAAAACGCTATATTGATACGTTTCAGTGCCATTATCGGTTCTTTTTCAATGGATCAAAATGGTTTCGATAGCTATATTGTTCTTTTTGCCTTTCTCGTACAACTAAGTTGTACCGAAAGGCTATCATTTCACTCCAAATTCGAACTTTTGATAGAGGTCCCGGAGACCCATAGTGTTATATACTATTGGACTCAGCTCGATGAGCTAAACAAATGTCTGTCTGTCCGTGTGTGCGTGTGTGTGTGTATGTGTGTGCGTGTGTGTGTGCACAAAATGCCATAAAAAACATTAGCCAAATTTTCACATAGAAACTCTTAACCGATTTTCTTGCAACAAGTTGCATCCGACAGAGACTAAAACGCTGTTGATCACTATTGAATTTCATAATAATTGCAAATTGCAAAAAATATATAATATTAAAATAGTGATGAGACATAGTCACATAGAACAATAATGTGTTATGAAAAATGCATTGCATCTATGAATATTTTTAAAGTTTATCCGTGGCTTTCTCCCATTAAGAGTTTCATCGTACTATAAAGATGCTCGTGTTGCACGCATTTAGGCGTAAGTATGCTCTTCGTTCAGTTTCATAGTACTATGAAATTGTCCGAAAGTCAAAATTCAAACATAGGAAATTCGAGAAACTTTTGGCAGCGCCATCTATCGTCTACTAGTGTAAATTTTCTATCATAACATTAGACGGTGTAACTATTTTGCATTTCTTGTACATCATCGAGGTGTAAGCGTAAAGACTACATTTATTACCTTTTTGCGCGAGAAAGGCGCCATCACCACTAGGTGGATTAATCTGGGTTTTTCATAATGAAATAATACTGAACATATCTGTATACAAAGGTGACGTATACGGATTTATTGCCCTTTAGGGACTGGCAGTAGGGGAATGTGGGGAGACTTGATCACCCCCCGTTTTATCGAGAACTAAAGTAGTTTTGTTCTAGCTTATTTTTTTGTATAGATCCTACACTGGCGGAAAAAACATTTTGATTTCCATAAGTTTTGCCTTATGAAACCATATAAATTCATTAATTTTCATTTCATAAGGTACCGACGAAAGCCATAAGTCTGCCTTATGAAATTCATTGACATTTCTTGTGAAAATCAATCATAAGGTAGTCTTATGAATGGGGGATGTTCATTTCAACGTTCATCCTGCTGAAAAAAATAAAAACAGTTGTCAAACAAAAATGGATTGCTTTTGCCATCTTTTTTAGAAACTTTGAGCGAACTTTGCTAATTATTCGCAACCGCTAGATCATAAGTAAGTATAGGTTCAAGTATAGACCTTGGAATACCTACGGAATATAATATGAATTTATTTGAAGATTTTATTGCAGAACAATTTGTATTTATACATGGTTGGGATCAA
Source organism: Armigeres subalbatus (assembly GCF_024139115.2). NCBI lineage: Eukaryota > Metazoa > Arthropoda > Insecta > Diptera > Culicidae > Armigeres > Armigeres subalbatus. Next base: position 155,248,176 of record NC_085140.1, on the reverse strand, counting down.
TCACCGGAAACTTCTAAAGCGGAAAAGCATCCTGGTTAGATTCGTATATTTCTACAGACATGTACAAATATACATCCGTTTCCATGCGGGCAATTAAATTCGAGATTGGACCAGCATTCTCTATAAAAATGTCGTGGCGGCTCTCTTCAAGCCAAGTGAACCATACGTTGGAATTAGTAATGACCACGGAAGTCCTAGAGAGACATAACCTCGAAAATGCAAACAGCCACTGGAATCAGGCAACGGTATGCTGATCGACACAACGCCACAATACACGGTTCAGTTACTCTAGGTCGTACCGCGGCGGTCGTCGAACATTGTTGATGACGGATAGTTTTGGGCGCAGTTCAACCATCACCAGATAGTGGTCAGAGTCGATGTTAGCGCCACGATATGTCCTGACGTCGATAATGTCGTAGCCCTCCATCAATCAGAACGAGGTCGATTCGTGATTCTGTCTGCAGTGGTGATCTCCAGGTGTACCGATACGGGAGGCTGTGTTGGAAGTAGGTGCTGCGAATGGCCATTTTCTTGGACGCTTCGATGATCAGCCGCCCTAAAAAGGAGAACAGACACTGTTGTGAGCCGAACCTGACATGGAGAACATACGCTCAGTAAGTTTTGCACCTCCGGAGAGGAGCAAACCCCCTCTTCCCTGTCAGCATACGACCAAAGTTCTCACCGGGGTTGGTTACCCGATCTTCCCTAAGGTTGCTCGTATCCCGGCCAGCACCACGGGGAGGTAGGGATAGGAGTTGCTGGATAAGAGGCTAAGGACCGCGAGATGGGGTCTATTTTATTCCTTCAGGTACGCGAAGTACCAATGGTACGCTTTACCCAGCAATTGCCGTGCCTTCGTTATTATCATCGGATTGGGGCATTGGGACTCTTTACGTTGTTTACGTAAGTATTATGCAATAAAAATGATTATATAGTGTTGCAATTAGAATTTGATATGCGCGCAATCCTCAAATTGAATCCATGTTTACAGAGATTTTAATTTAGAAAATTTTTCTTTCTGCAGATACTTTCGTTGTCTACGAATGGATTCCCGGCCACTCATTTCTACAGGATCCTCCTTGTTGTTTCGTGATGACCATCAATAGAGAAGCAATGTCGCTAGAATCAAATATCGACAATCAAGAAATGGGTCAAATGGTTAAAAAAATGTCCAATCCATAGTTGATATTGATTATTCGATCAAAACGGACGAGCAGTAACACAGCCATTACCATCAATTGATTTTAATTTGATTTTTTTTTCGTTTCGTACTTAATTTCAATTTAATTTTTCATTTTATTTGTACCTTTTGATAATTTAATTAATGTTTAACATAGATATTAGTTCAACTGAATAGATCTGAATCCTAATTAAATTATATGCTACCTTCATCCGAAAATTGTTCTTATGTTTCCATGTGTTTAACAAAAATATTTTCTTGCTGTGATCAAAAGAATTCCATTACAAAGACTTATGAAATTTCATAAGGTGGCTCTATGGATTTCTATGGCGATCTTATGAAAAACAAATGTATTCATTTAGTTCAAATTCATCCGAAGTTCATCCCATTTCATAAAGCTACCTTATGATTTTCATTCCTTTTCCTTGTGGCTAAATTTCATAAGGCAAGTTAATGAACTTCGGAAGGTTTTTTACGGCAGTGTATAGACAAATGACCTTTATGTGATGAGTTATTTTTTAGATTGACAACTTTATTTATTCTGCAGAGCGGTTTATATGTTTTGACCTTCCCAAAGATTTTTTTATCGGCCACGCAAAATTTGAACAACTTTTCATAACAACGACCAAATGCTTTTGTTTTTTCACAGCACAAAGCCATAAATATGCTTAATGATTTGTACTGGTGAAAATGTCAACCCTCCATCAAAGTTTTAGGATATTTGGATTTGAAGTTATTACCCTAATATGGGGAGACTTGATCCCTCATTAGTCATCCATACAAAAAATTGGCGAAAAAAATCAAAAAAATATAAATCTGTTCTCAGGGTTCTTATTTCTTGTAGATTTGACAGATTTGATATTTAATGCGTAGATATCATAGAAAGGGGACCAAGTCTCCCCAAATTTTAAAATTGCATGTGCTCTAAGTAAGTCTATTGATTGCATCACCGAGCTTTAAATCGTTTTCTATATTTTTGCATTTGATTTACACAATATCTATCCAAAGATTCCGACTTTGGATTTAGTTTGTGATTGTAAATGAGCATTATTGAAAATATATCTGAAAAATATTCTGATTTTGAGTGGTCACTGAATTAAAAATGAATTAGAAAATACCAGAAATTTGAAAATTATTCTTTCCTTGCTAATGAAAATTTTAATTTTTGAGCCTTTGCCGAGTTTGTCTTGGCGATACTAATAAACAAGATCAGATTTATTTTTATAATGTGCCTTTCCAGACATTAATGAGAATTTGGTTCTGGTTGACTAAACCTTTTAAAAAAACTTTACTTTCTACTCTTAAATGGCTATAGAAGCTATCACAGCGAATAACTTTTCTGTCGCAACCATCGCTGATGGCCATCACCGCTACCTACAATATCATTGTTATTGAATTTTCTGACGATTTGAAGAAAATTTATTTTGAATCAACTCTCTTTTGGTAAACATGGTGGTCCTGACAACTCAAGCTGCACAACCGAAGCGAATTCGGTTGCTGCGACTTGTTTGTGACTGAATCTGATCACATATAAGTTGCAGCAAGCTGTTTAGTTAGAACATATGTGTCGCATAATACGCAAAAAAAAAATCAAAGTTGTCTACGGCAGAGCTTCCCAAACCTTTGGGTATGCGACCCACCTAACAAAATTCTATATGTCTCGCGACCCACCTACAAACACATTTTACCAAGTAGTATTAAGCATAAATTGAATCAGTATGTCATCTGTTTCGGCTTCTTTCACATAAAAAATATTCACGTTACCTTACATGTACAAATGCAAAAAATGACGAACATGGTATTGTTTGTCAAAATGTTAGCGTGTTTATTTTACTTCATTAAGGTCACTCCTGACGGAATCCAAGTTTAAAAGTGCTCGCGTTTTCGGCGGCACACCACTCGATACGGAAGCAATGCACAACTGTCATTTTTATTATTTCACGCATGCTGCGACGCAGCAAAGCTAAATCAACAAAAATGACAGTTTTGCGCCGCCTCTGAATCGAATGGTGTGCCCCCGAAAACGCGAGCACTTTTAAACTTGGATTCCGTCAGGAGTGACCTTAAGGGGACAGCTTTTAGGCATAGGTAAATGTTTAAAAATAAATGTGCTGCTGGATATTTAAAATAAAATGCGGTTTGAACTTGAAATAATGTTCCTGAAAAAAATGATCAAAAGGTTCGGCATTCGAGCTGCAATTCATATTTGTACTGCGCGACCCACCAACAATCCGCTCGCGACCCCCCTGGGGGTCGGGACCCACAGTTTGGAAAACCATGGTCTACGGTAACAAAATCGCAAGCGCCGCGTTTTTAAGAGATGATGCAATAAGTTTGTTCAAATGGATCGCATCAGCAGCATAAAATTTTCTCACAAGATTCTGATTTTGTTTTATTGCTGTTAGGGATTGAAAAGTCGAATTAATGGAAATATATTAGTTCTTTGCTGGTCCATTATTTTAAACAAGGGAAGGTAGATCCGAAAATTTTCTTCAAAGTGCAAAATTAATGATTTGGCGACGGCAGAAAGTTGCCATTCGGTAGCGCGCGTTGGAGGGTGATGGTGCAATACATTTGGATGGATGGAATCACTAACAGCAACCAAGCTACCACGCCAAACGCCGAGGCCACCGAAACAGTTCATTTATGCAATCAACCCTTTCTTTCCAGAAAGTGCTTCCTTTCAAGAAAATTTTCTTTTCCCAATGCGCCTTTCCAATAACTGACTGTAACCAAACAGAATCTATACGACAGAATCCGACAGCTACTCGATGACTTTTCGGTAAGACGCCACAATCTGGAATAAAATTCCAGCATTACCACTGGACAATGGTCCGATTCAGTTATTTAGCAGGAAAAAACTATTTTCCTCCGTTTTCGTTCTATTTAGACACTTGGTGTCTTCAGTGAAGTTGTTTATAATAAAATATTGCTTCTTCGGACAAACAGTTCGATAGGGTGGTCCTTATCGTTTCTCAAAACTGAAATTAAACTTTTTTAATTCGGGTTTTTTGTGGATGACCTCTTCAGCAAACTTGCAGTAAACATTATTTGATGCAACTTTGCCGAAGACACCTTGTGTCTATTACATAAATTGAGTTCAGTAAATGAAATTTTCGATTTTAACCTAGGGTGGCCCCAAAAAAATCAGTTTTTCTATTCTAACTTTTTTGTTTTGAGTTTTACGAGAATGTGGTCTTCAGAAGAAATGAAGAGCAAATGATGGTGCATATTTTTGCTGAACACATCATGTTTATAAGTCTTACCATTTAAAAGTTATATGCAATTTATACCAAAAAACCATGCAATCTCAAAATGCCTATATCTCATGGAGATGGTTCGATTAATTTTTTTTTAAGGTGTTATCTGAAAGGGCACATATATAGTAACTTTTACTGCAAAAATTACGGGAACGTATTTTTTTTAAATTGAATAAGTCGACTTTGAAAATTTCTTCGATTAAATTTAAATTTACTAGTATTTCACTATATATTAAAATTATGAGTAAATTACCTTCGGCAAAAGTTCAAATTTAAACTAAAAATACATATCCGATTATTATTATTTAATCAGACTAAGGCCGAAGTGGCCTGTGCAGTATACAAGAGTCTTCTCCATTCGGCTCGGTCCATGGCTACACGTCGCCAGCCACGCAGTCTACGGAGTCATCTTCCACCTGATCGATCCACCTTGCCCGCTGCGCACCTCGCCTTCTTGTGCCCGTCGGATCGTTGTCGAGAACCATTTTCACCGGGTTACTGTCTGACATTCTGGCTACGTGCCCGGCCCACCGCAGTCGTCCGATTTTCGCGGTGTGAACGATGGATGGTTCTCCCAGCAGCTCACCCGAGCAGAGTCGGCTATCAAAATATTATCAAAGTGATAACAAATTGAGTTTTTGATATCATAACTATAATATATTTTGATATAGAATTGCAGAGTACTCTAGCAAATATCATATTTTGATAACTGAAAATATATCTATGGGGAAATATTATTTTTCAAAAATCAGTATCTCTGAAACACCCAACACGCGAAAGTATACGCTCTCCTCCTCCATATAGTGGGTAAACTAAAATGTTCAATCATCTATAACAACTTTTATTTTTTTCACTATTTTTGGTGCAAACTTCATAGAAATCACATCGGCTATCAGATTTAATTCCTCAAAAATGTGTGGAAAAATGACCCCCGATAGAACGTGAAACAGGAAAATCTTTACTTTCGTGTAGTGAGTGTTTTAGAGATACTGATTTTTTGATAATAAGCCTCTTCGGACAAGGACACCGTGAGAGTCCGTATTCTATAAACCGCATGAAAACATATTTGAGGCTGTACACTTATTAACTGAAATTAAACTCAAAAGTGACATTTCTATAATTATCGAAAAACCATGCTCGCAGAGCAATATTACCTTTGACAGGTATCGAATAATTTTGCATCGATGTCTTATTGGAATTGCTGGGTAGCACCAGCCATTTTTATGGCCGGGAGATTTTCTAATTTTCGAACTGTCACTTTTAATTTTAATTCTCCAAATATGACAGACCCTTAAAGAGGGAGGAGGGATCTGTCATTTTTACGTTCTTATGAATGAAAAATTTATTTGCAAAAAAGGTTATTGAAGGAAATCTAACATTTGGAAAGGGCGGTTGAAAAATCCAAAAAAATATCATACATAATAAAAGTACGATCCTTATTTTCTATATGAATAGAAATTAACGGTGAAACGGTATATGAAGATTTTTCTTACGGATTGAAAAGATAAATTATAATATCTCCTGCACGACGATCATTCTGCAGTCATCAAAGTGGCTTCGAACTAAAAGAAGCTTATTCATTACGTCATAAGCAATAAATCGAGATAGAATTATTTTCTATTATCAGTTATCGAATAAGACTGAATAATAATGAAATAAAATGATTCAATACCAAAAGTCAAACTAATTTTGATATTTTTATTTTGATATCATCTCAAATAAATTAAAACCAAACAGGAACTGACTTAGATATTTTTCTGATATCAAGACTTATAGCAAATAATTAAATGATAACTAATCTAGTTTGTAAATCTTGATATCGCATAATATGTGTTCAATCAAACGAGTAACTGAATAAGATATCAGTATTTTGATATCACTATATGATTCGTGAATCAAAATAATATCAAATTGAGATTTTTTTTTGTTTTTGCTCGGTATAGTCATTATCATAATGAAAACTCATTATGTAAACCGTAGAAAATATGCCCAATATCAAAATAAGTTTTGTTTTGTTTTCTGTGATATCAAAAATTGTTATTATTTTGTTTATTTGGATACAACATTAAGTTCTCAACTTTTGATGTGATTACTATAAACTCGACCACAGGGTCACCAAAATTAGATATTGCAAATGAAAGTATCAAAATATCAAAATAAGTTTTCAGTTTGTTTTTATTTTCTGCTCGGGCATGCAACTCGTGGTTCATTCGCCTCCTCCACGTACCGTCCGCCATCTGCACCACACCATTGAGATTCTCACGTCCGAATGTGTGAGTGGCGATAAAAGGAAAACAAACACTCCTAGATGGTGCTACTCAGCAAAGTTTGGGTAAAAATGAGTATATTTCCATATATTTTTTGACTCCTTCGCAACCATTGTGATGACTCGATCAATTTTGAGGTTATGAGCAGAAGGAAAACAAACATGTATTTACACATGGCGAATTGCACATCAGTGTGCGAGCGTTAAACGTCACTCATCTCTATAGATGGTACGCAGCACTTTCCTTTCGAAAAATCCGATAAAAAACTTCGCGATACTTCGATACAAAGTCGCGAAAATCGGACGACTGTGGCCGGGCCAGGGGGAGAAGGCGGAGCACTGAATCCCTACCCCAACATGTGCGACATCTGGATTTGGTTCTAAACTGTAAACAACAGTGTCAATTCTCTACCACCTTTTTGTTATGGCGAGGCAATTTTTATGCACACTTTTGTTTTCGATATTTTATCAAAATTAAACACTCAATCATGCAGCAATATAACGATGTGGTATGCTTGAGATACCTGCTTGATTATAAGGACTCGAAAAAGAATTTATTTGCAGTAACTAACCGAATATAAAAATGTTCACATTAACGATTGCGCCCTAACACCGGTTCTAAGCTTCGATGCAGAGTACACGAGCTTTGTTCGCCAGTGACAGGCGTATGAGGCCCTTGGGCCGGGCACGTAGCCAGAATGTCAGACAGTAACCCGGTGAAAATGGTTCTCGATAACGATCCGACGGGCACAAGAAGGCGAGGTGCGGAGCGGGCAAGGTGGATCGATCAGGTGGAAGATGACTCCGTAGACTGCGTGGCTGGCGACGTGTAGCCATGGACCGAGCCGAATGGAGAAGACTCTTGTATACTGCACAGGCCACTTCGGCCTTAGTCTGATTAAATAATAATAATCGGATATGTATTTTTAGTTTAAATTTGAACTTTTGCCGAAGGTAATTTACTCATAATTTTAATATATAGTGAAATACTAGTAAATTTAAATTTAATCGAAGAAATTTTCAAAGTCGATTTATTCAATTTAAAAAAATGATAAGGGTTGTATACAAGACACGACCGCCCGACGTAAACTACGTAAAACAGTTTGGTGAAATGAAGAATCTTGTGCCAGTGCAAGAATACATATTTGCAGCAGCTCTCTACAATACGCGCTCGTTATTCTGCTACGAACGGCAACGTAATTCGGCTACGACGTCGTACTTTGAACGAATTCGTCTCGCCTCAATCTTCCTATGTTTAAAATGGTGTCCATGAGAAGAATCGATTAATTCCCAATAATACATATTTCGAATCACTAACGACCACACGACCCACGCCATCATAGGCTGGAATAACAAAACCAAATAAGAATCTTGAAAGAATTAAACTTGACTGCCACTGAAGCCATCCATGCAAATACATATTTGTAGCATTTCCCTCCGACGCGCGCTCGTGGTTCTGCTACGGACGCCAGGCAACTTTATGGCGTCTCCAAGCGGTTAATTTGCACTTTGAAAAAAGTTCGCCTCGCCTCAATCTTCCTTTGTATAGAATGAGAAGAACCGATTTTTCCAATATCCCATATGTATTTGGAATAAAATTTGCTCAGCAACTCCGCCGATGCTTAGAGATGTTGTAAAATCTCGATTAATCGATTACTCTCGATTCTTGACGATTATTCAATCGATTCATCGTTGAGTAGTAATCGAATCAAAATTAATCGATTATCATAACGATGAATCGATTAATTGAAGTAATCGAAATCTAATAGTTGTCGTAAAACCCCGATTAATCGATTACTTTCGATTCTTGTCGATTATTGAATCGATTAATCGTTGGGAAGTAATCGATTTAAAAATTAATCGATTATCACAACAAATAATCGATTAATCGAAGTAATCGATTAATTTGCGACATCCCTACCGATGCTGGGACCGCTCTCCGCGATATTTCAAATGAAATGCCACGCGCGCGGGTTAGAGCAGTTTTCTTATAATCAATAAAGATGGCCCATTAGTCCCGCCTCTTTGTTATCCGGTATGACTGCAAATATTGTGTACCCGTCACACACTTACTAAAGGGGCGTGACTACAGGTTTAGCTTTATTGATTACAAGAAATCAGCTCTTCCGCACGCGCGAGTCATTTCGTTCGAGATGTCGCGAAAAGCAGATCGTAGTCCCAGCATCGGCTTCGGCGGAGCTGCTACCGGAAATTTCATTCTCATCGATGGTGTGGTTCATGCGGTCGTTCGCGCTCAGATTAAATTTTCTTGTCTGAAGTACTAATGATTGGCTACCATCAGAGAAAGTAGCTCTTAAGTCACAACTTGAGGCGAGATGAATTTTGCTCAAAGTAAAACTTAATTGCTTGGTGATGGCAGATTGTTTTCCATCGGTAGCAGAATCACAAGCGCGCGTTATAAAAAAAGAAAATATGTATCTTACATGATTTCGTGACGGTCCCCAATTTGGAAATTTTCATTTTGCTCCCTGTATCCGAGGCTTCCCCTTAGACGTAGTTGTCAAAATGCGCGAACAATAAACACGTCCGTACGTGCTGCTGTCTCGAACTGGAATGGGCCACGCGCGCGCGGGAGAGCAGCTTTCTTATAATCAATAAAGATGGCTCATTAGTCCCGCCTCTTTGTTGTCCGGTATGACTGCAAATATTGTGTAACCGTCACACACCCCCGTGGGCGTGGCTACAGCTTCAACTTAATTGATTACAAGAAAGCAGCTCTTCCGCGCGCGCGAGCCAGTTCGTTCGAGATGTCGCGGAGAGCAGACCGTGGTACCACCTTCGGCATCGGCGGAGCTCCTACCGGAAATTTTATTCCCGGCGATGGTGTGGGTCGCGCGGTCGTCGTTATTAACATTAGCAGCGCTCAGTTTAAATTTTCTTGTATGATGTAGGAGGAATGACGGCTTTGGCAGGTTTTGTTCTATTATTGTCGGGGGGGTTTTTGTTGACCAAATTTTATGAAATTTGGCCACAATATTCTTTGTTATGTTATGATATTTGATATGAAGTACTAACGATCGGCTACCATCAATGAAAGTGGCTCTAAAGGTGACTCGGGGAGGCACTACACACCGTGTTATTTTTCCTATCTTCTGTCTCTTTTTAACGATGTCACCTCGTAATTTTGGAGTGGCGTATTTCGGTTTTCAGTTGTTTGATGTAACTGTAAATGTATCAGCATGTAGATTGCGAGTAAGCACGCGTCGGTGATACTTTTTCAAAATCATATTTGTTGTAGAAAAAAAAATTAAGCATTAATGATAATCAATAGTATCAAAAGAATTGGCAAATTGCTGAAGGGTTACCGAATCGATTGATAAGCAAATGTCGAAATAAGATAAAGACGCTATTAGCGTTTGAAATCTATCCTAATTTTTGTGACAGTCTCGAATTTGGAAATTTCCGTTTTAAACCCTGTATCTGAGTCTTCCCATTAGACGAAGTTTACATCAAAAATCTGTAGCAAACATCAATACTGACGCCATACAATTTTTTCAGTCATAATGCGAATCAATTTTTTGCATGGTCTCTTTCCGATACTTGCTTGGGATTCAACTACCGACGTTAGCGTTGCGCTTTGAATAAAGTTCATCTCGAAAACGATTTCTTTTTCAATCAACAGGAAAAATACAAAATTAGTCTCGCGGGAAAATTTCATGTTGTGCCGACAACATCCAAATCGTTGCAAACGCCACGTTAGTGAATAAATTGCTGTAGCAATCTTCCGATGACAGCCTATACTCGGACCGGCACTAATGCTATGATTCCGCTACCGATGCCAAACAATTATGCTTTGTTTTATTTAGAAAGTTCGTCTAATATCAACATTCTCAATCACTAAAATCATACAACTCCGAATTACGCTAGAAAATTTCACCGAAGAATTTTCCAGTTCCTAACGGTTGCACTTTAGGAAAATTATTTCAACTTAACCTTCCTCCCAAATATAATGATGGTCCTGAAAAGAACCGATTAATTGCCACTTATGTGCAGCCACTGGGCTGCGCGACCGCCATCCGATGATTCGGCTCAACGAACGCCGTCGATTGACAGATCCGCCGAAGATGGGACACGGATGAAAATGATGTGCTGCTGCTTCCACGACCGCAACCACCACCGACCGAAAAATTTTCATCCGCACCACCACACCGCTGAGACAGCCGTTGTCACTGGGACCGCTTCTGGACGCCCTGGTCCGCTCGCCGTGACATCCAGAATGAAAATGACGCGCGCACGTGAAACACGGGGCTTTTTATACACAGGGAAAACGAAGCAGTGGATCAAAGGATCCGTACCTTACTGCAATCTGATGTCCGTGTTGGGGATTTATGAACGGAATTGAATTTTCCACCCGGTTTGGAAAGAAACAACATTTTCAATAGTTTAACGTTGATAATCAATAGCATCAATAGAATTGGCAAATTGCTGGAGAGTTTCTGAATCGATTGATAAGCAAATGTCGAAAATCCATCGAAAAATAAAGACGCTATTAGCGTTTGAAATCTATCCTAATTTCGTGACGGTCTCGAATTTGGAAATATCGGTTCTACACCCTGTATCTGAGTCTTCCCCTTAGACGTAGTTTACGTCAAAATACGTTCCCGTAATTTTTGCAGTAAAAGTTACTATATATGTGCCTTTTCAGATAACACCTTCAAAAAAAATTAATCGAACCATCTCCATGAGATATAGGCATTTTGAGATTGCATAGTTTTTTGGTATAAATTGCATATAACTTTTAAATGGTAAGACTTATAAACATGATGTGTTCAGCAAAAATATGCACCATCATTTGCTCTTCATTTCTTCTGAAGACCACATTCTCGTAAAACTCAAAACAAAAAAGTTAGAATAGAAAAACTGATTTTTTTGGGGTCACCCTAGGTTAAAATCGAAAATTTCATTTACTGAACTCAATTTATGTGCTAGACACAAGGTGCCTTCGGCAAAGTTGCATCAAATAATGTTTACTGCAAGTTTGCTGAAGAGGTCATCCACAAAAAACCCGAATTAAAAAAGTTTCATTTCAGTTTTGAGAAACGATAAGGACCACCCTATCGAACTTTTTGTCCGAAGAAGCAATATTTTATTATAAACATTTTCACTGAAGACACCAAGTGTCTAAATAGAACGAAAACGGAGGAAAATAGTTTTTTCCTGCTAAATAACTGAATCGGACCATTGTGCATTGTGCACTGGTAGCGCGGGATTTCAACAGTGCTCAAACTTTCTTCACACAAAAGGCTGGTTTGTTGAGGTTGAATGATCTGCAGCAGCACGCTAACCGCCACCACCAATGTGATGGTTTTCCGTAGAAAATGTTACCAGCGCCTTCGTCCGCTGATTCCGCTCCACTGCGTACGCTCCACGTTAAATCTTGTTCGAACTGAGGGTTAGATCCAAACTCGAGTTGCTTGATTTTGATGTCTGTGCTTGCGATGCATGTATGTGATTGGTTGGTTTACCTATAACTAAAATTTTTATCAATTATTGATAACAAATCGTTAAGAATCAGTAAAATCAGCGTTGACTCATCCGTTGGCTTGATCAAATGGTTAAAAAAAAATGAAAATCCCATTGAGAAACAGCTGATATATTAAAGCTCAAAAACTATCATATTTTCGTGACGGTCACCGATTTTCGCAATCGCAAAGTATTCCCCAATAAAGAAAAGGACAGGCGTAGTCCTACGTCTAAAAAAGAAGAATCTTTTGGAAGTTTGTTTTACAGTCAAAAACTTATAAAGCACCGTATAAACGCTTGCAGTTGAAACTGCGTTCCACTTCTCCACCGCTTGGCACATCCTCTGGATAAAAGTATCCGAGGTTTTGTACCGACCGCAAACGTCTAGCATAGCTCTTCTTTCGACGTCAAAACGAGGACATACGAACAGTATGTGCTCTGCAGTTTCGTCAACACCTGGGCAGTCAGGGCAGACGGGGCTCTCCGCGTGCCCAAACCTGTGGAGGTACTGCCGAAAGCAGCCATGGCCTGACAGGAATTGTGTCACATGGAAGTGAACTTCCCTATGGGGTCTCTCCACCTAGCTCGATATGCTAGGTATCAGCTAGTCCATCTACCTTTACAAGAGTTATCCCACTCGCACTGCCATCTGGCAACCGAAGTCACACTGATGCGTTCACGGGCTCCTCTGGTGCCACGTAGCTCGAAACACTCCTCGTCTTCCCGGATGACCAGTCCGACTGGCATCATGCTCGCAATGAAGCAAGATGTATCGTGTGATATCGTGCGGTAGACATATATCACTCTGAGACACATTAAGCGGTACGTGCTCTCCAGCATCTGCAGGTAACTGGTTACCCCCAGAGCTCTCGCCAAGGACGGGCCGCCGTACCTAAGAATGGATACGGCAACGCCTGCCAGTAGCCTACGTCTACAGGCACACACCTTGGAACTGTTGGACATCATCCTCGATAATGCCGCAACAGCAGTCGAAGCCCTCTTGCACGCGTAGTCGACATGGCTGGCAAAGGTCAGCTTGTCGTCTATTACGACCCCAAGGAGCTTCAAACTCCGCTTTGATGCGATCGCGACTTCACCCACGTGAATGTTGAACCGACTTGCGGTTGTTGACGATAACTCCGTCTTATGTTAAGCGAGCTGCAGGCAGGCCTCTAGCGCTCATCCAATCCTCCACCGTGCTGATCGCGTGTGCTGCGGTCCGTTCTACCTCGGGAATTGACTCCCCGTAGACCTCCAAGGTTACGTCATCTGCGAAACCGACGATCTTAACACCCGGAGGGAACTTTGGTTTCAGAACCCCGTCATACATGAGGTTCCATAGTGCCGGGCCCCAGAGATGCATCTGAACACGAGAACGCATGTGCGTGTTCAAAATGTTTTGAACACTGCACACTGTTCAAGAGCACTGACCTAACTTAGCAACTTGTATCCTAGGAAAACAAACTCAAGTGACGGCATGCTACTCATTTTTCGGCTAATAATGGAACACGTGGGCATCTAACGGATAGAAATCAAGCATGCTCGTATGTTTTTGCATAGTTCCAAATCTAAGGAATCTTAGTTACCATGATCGTTTTGCTTGCGTACCAACCCAGTGCACACTGAACTGGGTTCAGAGTTCAAAACTTAGAACACCAAGGCACGCTCTTGGCTCATGTTCTGTTCAGAATGCATCTCTGCCGGGCCCAGTATTGAACTTTGCGGAACTCCTGCGGTAATAGGCACGCTTCTCTGACCGGGATCCGTCTGGTATAATAGTACATGGTTCTGGAAATAGCTTTCCAAAATCCGATACAGGCCCACCGGCAGGCTAAGCCGTTGTAACGAGAGCGCGATGTCATCCCAGCTTGCGCTGATGAATGCGTTCTTCACATCAAGTGTCACTAACGCACAGTATCGAATACCTCGCCTTTTCTGTTGGATCGCAATCTCGGCAGTCTTTACTACCGACTTAAAAGCGTCCAACGTGGACTTACCCTTGCAAAAACCGAACTGCTTGTTAGACAGGCCGTTCGTACCCTCTGAGTACGAGGTCAGCCTATTGAGGATGATCCTCTCTAGTAACTTGCCCGTCGTGTCTATAAGGCAGATTGGCTTCCCGGCCTTCGGCAACAACACCAGTTTCTGTCTTTTTCATCTTTCGGGGAATCAACACTCATCTAGGTATCTTTGCATAGCTAGCCTGAACATGTTCGGGTTCGCTATGATTGCTGCCTTGAGAGCGCTGTTCGGAACTCCATCAGGACTTGAAGCTTTGTTCGTTACCAGGGATTCGGCCACCGCGAGTAATTCTTCGTTCGTCACCGGAGCCACCATTTCGGCAGCACCCATATTGCCTTGTGGTGCAGGAGGCCAGGGACTTGTGACTCGAGATGGGAATAGTACCTCGATAATCCTCGCCAACCTATCCGGGAACCGTTCAGGGGGTGAAGAGCTCCCTTTGATCTTGGCCATCACTATCCTGTAGGCGTCACCCACGGTTTCGCGTTGGCTCCTTCGCATAGCTTGTCGGAACACGCTCTCTTACTGCTCTTGGTGGCCTTGTTAAAGGCCAGTTTCGCAGCTTGAAACACTTCACGGCGGTGCGGGCACGTAGCATCCTTCGTCTAGCCTTGAGGCAGGTTGGTCGAAGGGCCGCAATCTCGGGACTCCACCAGTATACCGGGCGTCTGCCATTTTCGGCAGGGCTTTCCTCGGCATGGTGGCGTCACACGCGGAACCATCATTGACTAGCACTGTGTCGAGCTTCGCTAGCGCCTCTAGTAACGCTTGACCCCTTCGATTGGTGCAGCAGCTGCCTCACTCCACTGCCCAAGCGTTAAAATCTCCTGCTATGACGACCGGCTTACGACCCACTAGGTCAGACGATAGCCTATCTATCACCTGGTTAAACTGTTCTAATGGCCATTGATCTAAGCTATCGCGACACTCTCAGCAGAGGAGTGTACCACCTCTTGGATCGGGTACCGTTCCATCGTGCAAATAGCCGCCATCCTAGACCCGTCCGCCACCCAATTGCCGTTATCGAGAGGGACGTTGTACGGGTCGGACAGGAGGGCGACATCAGTCCTCGACTCCGAGACCGACTGCCATAACAGCTGCTGGGCAGTTGCACAGTGGTTAAGATTCAGCTGTGTTACTTGCACGGCTTATTCTTATTTTTCTCTCCGATGGGACACGAAGACCCACCCAAAACGTGGTTACAGGCTTGCTTTTTGCTGGCGCAGATAAGGCACTTTGCTGCCTTATCACATTCATGCGCCTTGTGCCTTTCCTCACGACTTCCAACGACGACACAGGTTGCTACGGTCTGGGCCCTTACAGTTGTAGGACTTATGTCCCAATTCTAAGCACGGATAGCACCTGTCCACTGAAGGCGGCTGGAGTTTGCTCACTGAGCATAGTGACCAGCCGATCTTCAACTTCCCCCGCTCCATTACCTTTTTGGCTTCCCCAACCGTTAACCTAAGGTAGGCTACCTGCGTGTCAAAGGAATCGCCTCTTAGGCGTACAGAGGTCTTATCGACCTCTATACCGCACTGGTCTCTAACGGCAGAGACGACGTCGTCCGCGTTCGTTACCTCGTCCAGTTGCTTGCACTGGAGGATCACTTCCGCCCCCAACGACCTCACTTCGGCGTCGTCACCCAAGACCTCTTGGGCCAGCTTCCTGTAGTCAGTCCCACTAGCCTGCGCTCCGCGTTTCAGAACCAAGATCATTTCACCAGTGTTGGTGCGTCTGACGCTTCGCACGTCCTGACCCAGCGCCGAAAGCTTTTCGGCCGCCCGCATCGATTTAAGGACTTCAGCGTACTTTGCCTTATCAGTTTTCACCAACAAGGGCTCGCCTCTGTCCTTAGCTTTCTTTGCGGGTTCGACTTCCGCTTTGCCCTACTGACCAGCTGCCAGGGATTTTCGGTCCCTTGAGTCGATGGAACAGGCTGGCTGGTACCCTCTTACGGCCCGGCGACTTGCACCTGATTGATGCCTTTCGCCTTTATGGACCGAGAAGTCACCTTCTCGGGTCAACGCCCTTCGGGCTCCTCTGCACCCCGATCTGCTCCACCCAGACGACGTTTGGCCTTTACGGTTGCACGTCGTTTGGCTTTGCTCTGAGCGCCTTCGCCTTCGGTTTGAGCACCTTTGCCGGCCTTCTCTCTTCCCACCACCCACCTGATAAACGCATCCTGTTCTTGTCTTGCGACTCGAACAGCCTGGTAAAGCATCCGAAGGTTCTGTTTCAGTTCCCTTACTGATGTTCTGCCTTGCGTTCGCGAACTCGATGATATCATCGAGTTGCTCGGCGACCACCCGCATCCCGGGTAGTGACCCGCCGAGCGTGCCGATAGGGCTATACCCTGTCACAGCTGAGGAGACTCCGGTGCTGCTAGTTGCAGCCTCCGTCGCTCCGCTCTCCGCCTCACTGGGAGGAGATCTCACCAAACACCCTTGGCGAAGGGGTGCTCATTTTGACATAGAATTTGTGATAGCTTCAATCTTGTTGAGCAGTGCTTCAGTTCTGCAAAGGGTGCAAACGTCTTTCCTCTTGATAGTCGATGTTCTTGAAGAATCCATTTTCCAAGTGTGCAGTTTTAGTATTCGCTTCATGCTCATGCTTCGTAACTGTTTCACTCAGGTTTTAGTGGTGAGACTTCTTCAAACGCCGCTGCTTCTTCGAAACGAAACATCCGAAACGTGATGTAATCGAGTTTATTTCACTTTGTTAATAAGCTTCTAAACAAATAAAACTTTTGATTGAAAAATCACAGATATAACAAATAAATTTAGGAAGAAAAATTGGGGAGCACACAAAATTGTTTTTTTATACACGGTACCCGAGTAGACAAAAATATCTCAATAATATCAAATGTTGATTCGATAGCAAAATAAGATATGTACATGATTGATATGAGAGATACAAGATCAAACGACAATATCAATAATATAATATAATATAATATAATATAATATAATATAATATAATATAATATAATATAATATAATATATTATAATATAATATAATATAATCGCAACTACAATATCATAAGGAGACTGGTTATACTCAGAGTCTATTATATAGAGTTGCGCAAATAGGATCTTCTTACTCTTATTCTGAATAATGCTCTTGTTATTATGTTGAAAACTTTCATTTTTGTTCAACCCTTCAAGTGACTTCACGGGAGTGATCACTTCTAAAGCTTTTTAATTCGATAACCAAAGTCATCTACAGAGTGCAAACACGTGAGTTTCTTGTTGCAACTTTATTGGGGGGTGTATTGAAGTTTTTTGAAGCTGTTTCTAGAACAAATCTAATACATTTCAATTCATGAGTTTTAATTCGCCATAATAATCATCAGGCGATAACAATACTTCCGCCTTACCAACAAGCATTTGTTTACTTTGCTCGATAGATAAACGGTTTGACAGTTCAATAGGTAGATTTGGCTTCACTCTTTGCGTAACTCTATATATAAAAGACTCTGGTTATACTATTTGTAAGAAATGATCAATATAATGTGCCATTAGTTTGTTCTTCTCCATGGCATATATTGATATTTAAATGATATTTCGGTGAAATTTTTTGATATTTTTGCCTGTTATTTTAACTTTTATATCAATCAAGTCCATATCATGATTTGTTATCCAGCTTGGGTGGAGTTATCGCCTCCTATCTCCACGGTTAAGCATATTCGAAATTTAATGTGCTCTGCTGCCCATTGACAAGCAAGATTGACCCTTATTTATCAAAGCCTGAGCCCATGCACAAATCGTTGATGGGATTGCAGAGAGAATCTCATTCATATTCATGGTAGATTTTGACAGAACCTAATCCACGGGGACCCGATTCTTCCCACACGCCTGGTCAATCCCAGCTAAGTTCCAATAAATATTGTATCAATTTCAATTAATTAATTAATTAATTGATTAATTAAAATACTGTAATAGTTCTGGCACTTATTTCGGCGAGCGGCGAGGCTAGCGCCGTATTGACTCAAATCCCGAAAAGACTCTTATTCAGAACACTTGTCACGTATTTTTTCGGCGGCGTACAGATCAACGACATCAAAATTGTCCACCAATGAGATAATGTTGAAATTTTGCATTTTAGTGCATTCAAGGTTGTGTTCGGAATTTGAGACATAGTTTGGCAGAATAAAATAAGTCAGTATTGATAGCTACAATCAATAAAATATGATTTTCAGGCGCTCAGATGAATGTTCTATTCTTTCGCTACCCGCTGGAAACAATAAATCTATCAAAATATTTTTGATAATGTGCTTTAAATACCTCTGAAGTGAAAAATATGCTCGAGTGTTCGGAATATGAATCAAAACGGTGTGTATGAACATACAAATATTTGGATAATGCAATAAAAATAAATCGATCTCATCGAATGCTTTTACATGTCATGTCGAGCCGTTTGATATTCTTTGAACCAGTGAAACGCTTTTCGTTCATTTGATCACACTTGACCCAAACTTACTCAATAATTATTATCTTTAAAGATAAAAGCTAGTTTCCCTAGTGAAGGAACACCTATTTTTAAATTGCATAGAAATACTTGAGCACTGATTCCAATCCCGTATTGCTTCAAGCATTGAATTGATAAGTGCAATAATCGCGTATGTTTAATGTATAATTACGTGCTTACAACACTACGTATATGGTCAAGCATCATGATTAACAGCAAAACACACAAATTAAAGCGTCCATTAAAAACATATCTCTTTGGGACAGTGTTTGGTTTCAGCACTTCAGTCACCATCACTATCTCTGTTCGATATTTATATTATATTAATAGGTTTTTAATGGAATACATCTGGATTAATCCATGTTGCAGCGAAACTGCATTTTTCTTGATAAGCCAATACAATTTTATTTTATAATAATTTTAAAACTTTTCAACGCATTCGTTGACAATAATAGAACAAAACCTGCCAAAGCATTATTATTATTATCTTTATTAGTGAGGTTTTCGGCCCTGGGCCGGTTCACCTCGCATACCTGCCAAAGCAATCATTCCCCCTACGTGAAAGTAAACGATGATATGAAAATATATATACAATGATATGAAAATGCTAATATCATCTTCCAAACATGTTCATGATAGAATTAGAGGCGAAAGTATAGATTTGTTAGGGTGGGTGTACCAATTGTCGTCATACATAAGAACAACTGTTTAAAAAAAAAGGCATGCGGGTCGACTTTATATATATATATATATATCAAGCGAAAGGTTTTACTTTCTGTTCCTTAGAACAGCTATGAAAACCACAATACAATCCGTTATAATCCTCAAAACTGATTAATCTATAATAGGAACGCATGCACCAGTTGTACTATTCTTAATTTTGGTTCCTTATTTGGCAAATCCCATTGTTTTCTTATGGGATTGGCGAAATAGGGACCACTAGTGCGACAACTGGTGCAGAGGACGTCAAAATTGAAGCAAAATCAATTTTTACAATTATGCTTTGCTTGGAGGAGATCAAAGGTGTTATCGTATCAAATCATTATGCTTTATCGAACTGAACTTGTTTGGTGGTGATTTGATTGGCCATTTCGCATATTAAGCACTAGTGCGACAACTAGTGCTATAGCCACGACTGGTACATCTAGCCTAGTTTCGTTAGGATACGACAGGCATGAAGAATGTTTTTATAGAAGTCGATTTGAAAGCGAGCGGATGGCAATATTTGTGATGGTATTGATCTCACGATATTCCTTCTGACAAACTCCTGTATGAAGGGGGAGGGAAGAATATCAGTGTGGAAGCCAGTGGAGATAAATCAGCTTCCACACACAGCATTACTATTATTACTATACATATATAATAGCCCTGTTTGCTGTCCGGTGACAAGCCAACCAGACGCAGCACGCGGGAAAATTCTCACACAAAAATAAATATTTGGCACTTCAATTTGTTGTATATACTCACATTCGAATAATTCATGTTTAGAGTATAAGCATCTCATGAACGTGAACCGAAATATTTTATAAATTCATTGTATACTTACCCATACGCACTCAAATCTTGTTCATAAAACCAGTTGAATATACAGCCCAGAGTTAGTCTGGTTTCAAATAGCGACTAGTGAACTTCTATCGATCCGAAACACCTGACACAAAAAGTGGCGACGAGTCTGGGAGTTACCCGAATTAGCGACAAATCTTAAATCAGGACAAGTGAAATCATCTCAAGTGCTCGGGCAAAGAAAAAGGCCACCATAAGCGTAGAGGCTTTGTGAAATACCACATTTCGGTCAAATCCCAGCCTTTGTGCTTGTCCCGGTTAGGCGCATTGTTCGAGTGCTTTTTATAGAAATTCCGCCATTGATCCTTCATAATTGATGTATTGTGCTTTTCGTGCAATTCAAATAGTATTAGAATGACTTTTTTATTATAATTAAATTCATTTTAATACAACTACTAATTATCTATCCTAAACTCATATACCAATATTTAACAATAGGTGGTTTTGGTTCTTCACGCCGTTATGCCATATTAATTTATACACCACATGTGGTCGCCATTCTTCGACTGTTTTTAAAGTATCGTTTGTCCTGTTTGGAAAGGCGATAGAATTCTGTATTCGACTCGACAGTAATAAGAGTATCTTTTTATTATACAGGTAGAGTGAATATTGATATTGTATCATTGTGAACATCAGCTCTCCATAGTTGGAAGCGTGGAACAAAGAACAACAGCAGTCTAGCGGGTGGCGTTTATTTCTGGCGGTAACACGACCCTGTACCATTCATATCGACTGATAGAAGTTGGTCTACGAAGCTGAGAGCCAGGTGGAACAGAAGTGAGTTGCTCTGGTTTGAAAATCTAGAATATCAGCAACGGTCGATAGGAGTGAGGATTTCACTGGTAAGTCAACATTTTTTATTACAAAGTTGTACAATTTCGACAAAAAATTGTTCTTTTTTTCTGATTCTTATTTTTTGAACGTTTTATTAATTTGGATATTTGGTTTGTGGCATTGCTGATAATTTGGTCGGTTTGAATATTGTGCACATCTTTTTGATTGTTTCTATTGTGTTTGGTGTATCGTAAGCAGCCCGGTTGATTGGGGAAAAATGGCACAATCAGCGTTGGCAACCAGCATCGAACCTTACAGGAAAGGTGCTGGCTTCACCGAATGGGCAGAGCGTTTAGAATATCTATTTTTAATCAACACAGTTCAAGAGGAGCACAAAAAGGCCTATTTGGCTACTTTGGGTGGTCCTGTAGTTTACTCCGAACTTAAGTTATTATACCCTAATACGGATTTAAAAACTGTTGCATATGATGATATGATATCTAAGTTGAAGGCTAGATTTGACAAAGTGGCGCCTGATATTATTCAGCGTCTTAATTTTAATAACCGTGTCCAACAAAAGGATGAATCAGTTGAAGACTTTGTATTAGCAATTAAATTACAGGCAGAGTTCTGCACGTTTGGCGATTACAAATCTGTTGCCATTAGGGATCGCATTATAGCTGGAATACGGGATAAAGCCCTCCAGCAGCGACTCCTTAATGAGGATAATTTAACATTGGGTGGTGCTGAAAAAAATATTGCAACCTGGGAGGTAGCAGGGGCAAATTCCAGGGGTTTAGCTGATAGCAACACAATAGAAAGGATAGCTGCAATATCAACCATTGGTAAACCAGACAGATACACATCCACTAGACTAGAAAAATTGCTTGCAACGATAGATTTAGCGAGGGCAGAAAACGCAGATCCTATAGAGGGGCATAGCAGAGGACCGGTAAAATCAATGCTAGGTTTTAGACCCTATTAGCAGACAAACGAATCACAGGGGACGAATGGGGCCATACAGTCCCAGAATGCGGGGAGACTGGAAGAGCACTCGAGAAAGACAAAGAGAACAATACGCTGACCTGATATGTGACTTTTGTGGAATCAAAGGTCATATCAAACGCAAGTGTTTCAAGTTGAAAAATATGAAGAGGGACGCCGTCAGGTTCGTGGATCAGGAAAAGACTACACGGAACAATGACGATAGTTTGGAGCAGCTGTTTGACAGATTAAAGGCGGATGATTCTGGAAGCGATGATGATTGGGATGCAGGTGATTTACAGTGCATGAATGTGACGTCTTCTAAAAGTAATCCATGTATACTAGATGTAGTGGTTGAGGGCAAAAATTTGCAAATGGAGGTGGATTGTGGAGCGGCAGTGTCAGTAATTGGCAAAACTGATTATTTTAGAAAGTTTGGAAAGCCGTTATCACGTTGTAATAGAAAGTTGATTGTCGTCAATGGAGACAAACTCAAAATTGAGGGAGAAGCTAATGTTTTGGTTCATTTCAAAGGAAAAACAGAAAATTTAAAGTTGTTGGTGCTTAATTGCAGTTATAATTTTATTCCGCTGATGGGCAGAACATGGTTGGATATATTCTTCCCAGACTGGAGAAGTTTTTTTACGAATCCAGAAAATATTAACAATTTATTGATTGACAAGACTGATACAACTATTAAAGAAATGAAACAAAGATTTTCAAATGTATTCACGAAGGATTTTTCCTCGCCAATTAAAGGATATGAAGCCGACCTTGTACTGAAGAATGAAGTACCTATTTTTAAAAAGGCTTACAGTGTTCCTTACCGGTTGAAAGACACTGTTTTAGACTATTTGGAAAAACTTGAAAAACAAAACGTTATTACACCGATAAAAATGAGCGAATGGGCTTCTCCTGTGGTGATTGTGATAAAAAAAATAAGAACATCCGTTTAGTAATTGATTGCAAGGTATCAATCAACAAAGCGATCATACCAAATACGTATCCTTTGCCCACAGCACAAGATTTATTTGCGGGCTTAGCAGGTAGTAAAATGTTTTGTGCATTAGATCTCGAGGGAGCGTATACGCAGCTAATGCTGTCTGACAGATCGAGGAAGTTTATGGTTATCAACAATTTAAAAAGGCTTTATGTATATAATCGATTGCCACAGGGAGCTTCATCCAGTGCCTCAATCTTTCAACAAGTTATGGATCAGGTGTTACAAGGGATTGATTTTGTCTACTGTTATTTAGACGATGTATTGATTGCCGGGAAGGATTTTGAGGACTGTAGGAACAAGTTATTGCAAGTTTTGGAAAGGTTATCAGAGGCAAACATTAAAGTAAATTTAGACAAATGTCGCTTTTTCGTAACGGAACTTGAGTATTTAGGACACATCATCAGTGACAGCGGGTTATCGCCTTGTCCAGAAAAAACTCTTACGATAAAGGAAGCAAAAACTCTTAAAAACGAAACTGAATTAAAATCTTTTTTGGGACTTATCAACTACTATAATAAATTCATTCCCCGTTTATCAATAAAGCTGTACCATTTGTACAATTTATTGGAGAATACGGTTACGTTTGAATGGGACGCAAATTGTGATAAAGCATTTAATGAAAGTAAACAATTGTTGATGAATACGAAATTTTTAGAGTTCTATGATCCAAAAAAACCAATTGTTATTGTTTCGGACGCATCCAGCTATGGTTTAGGAGGAGTTATTTCTCGTGTTGTTGACGGAAGCGAAAAGCCAATTTGCTTTACATCTTTTTCATTGAATGCGGCACAACGTAAATACCCTATTCTGCACCTTGAAGCGTTAGCTTTGGTGAGCACCGTAAAAAAATTTCACAAATATTTATATGGACAAAAATTTAAAGTTTTTACGGATCATAAACCTTTAGTAGGGACATTCGGTAAATAGGGGAAAACTCAATTTATGTGACGCGATTGCAGAGGTTCATACTGGAGCTATCCATTTATGAATTTGACATTGAATACAGGCCTGCATCCCGAATGGCAAATGCGGATTTTTGCTCCAGGTTCCCGTTAGACCAAATGGTCCCGGAAAATTTAGATACAGAATGGGTAAATAGTTTTAATTTCGGAGAAGATCTGCCAATTGATTTCAGAATGGTCGCCAAATGGTCCAAGAAGGATGATTTTTTACAGCAAGTCATATCCTATTTACAGAATGGTTGGCCAGAAAGGTTAGAGAGGCGTTTTATTGATATTTTTGCGAATTATAAGGATTTAGAAATTTTTAACGACTGTTTATTGTACCAGAATAGGGTGGTGATTCCCCAATTAATGCAAAATAAAGTCCTAAAGTTGCTGCATGCAAATCATGCGGGAATAGTAAAAATGAAACAACTAGCGAGACGAAATGTCTATTAATTCGGTGTAAATAATGATATAGAAAAATTTGTTTCATCCTGTGATATTTGTGCCAGTATGGCAATAGTGCCAAAACCAAAAATGCTATCCAATTGGATCCCTACTACTAGACCTTTCAGTAGGATATACTTAGACTTCTTTTATTTTGAACACCATATATTTCTGCTATTGGTTGACAGCTACTCAAAATGGCTCGAAATCGAGTGGATGAAAAATGGTACAGACGCGCGCAAAGTTATAAATAAGCTAGTTTCCTGTTTCGCACGATTTGGTTTGCCGGATATGTTGGTATCTGACGGTGGACCACCATTCAACTCTCATGCTTTTATTGAATTCCTTGAAAGGCAAGGTATAAAGGTGTTGAAAAGTCCACCATATCATCCATCCAGTAACGGTCAAGCAGAGAGATATGTTAGAACGATAAAAGAGGTTTTAAAGAAATTTTTAATGGAACGTACTATTATGACTCTAGACTTGGAGAATCAAATTAGCTTATTTTTTATTACGTACAGAAATAATTGCTTAACGAAGGAAGGAAATTGTCCATCCGAGAAGATATTTTCGTACAGCCCAAAAACTTTGATTGATTTAATACACCCGAAAAAGCATTTTAAACATTATTGGCTAAATCCACCACCGCATGAGGACACTAACCTTTCTAAAAATGATGGAAAGGTCCATGAGAGATCAAATGATCTGCTAAGTAATCTGACAGCGGGCGATGAATTGTGGTATAAAAACCGCAACCCCCATGAAAAAGCTAGATGGGTGAAAGCAACCTTTATTAAATGGCACTCCCGTAATACTTTGCAGGTGCAAATTGGAAACGTTTAAATAATGGCCCATCGAAACCAGGTACGGAGATCTAACGTCGACGATCATTGCAATCCAAACGTGGTGGTGCTTCTAAGGCGGCGAGGCGTACGATTTACATGCAAATGAGGGTCATGTTGAATCATCGGCGATAGTCGATGAATCTCTGGTGCATACAAAAACGAGACACAAACGGAAGCATGAAGAAACCCTCGACGATAGGGGAAGAGGCCCCAAAACGCCCCCCCGATGCAAAACGCCTTTTGTGGTTTCCGTCATATTTACCGTCATTAAGATGGCCGTAACAAAACTAGATCTAAAATTATGTAGGTTTAACGAAACAAGTTTCAAAATAGTGTATGGGAAGGTCGGAAAACCGAAAATTTCCACATTTTGAAGAAACATCTAACATTTTGGCGAGGCAAAACGCCCTAGTGGCGCTAACCTACAATGTACTTGCGTCTCCACGCACTATCCATACCAGAATGCTGATTCGCCGACGCATGGTACTTTGTTCCCTAGTAGTTGCCAGCTAAAAGCGTTTTGCCTCATAAGTTTTCCGGCAACAGAATATCACCACTTTTTTGAAATGTGAATATTATCAATATGATTGAGATTTTTGACAATTTTTGAATAACATCAAATAGCTATCTTGTTTAACTGTTGCATAATGTAAAAATACCCATGAATAGCGTTACAAATTAAACAATAAATCAGTGTTTGCTTAGCTAGGGCATTTTGCCCCCCCTTCCCCTACATTTTCTCCACGAAGATCTAAAAGGTCTAAGAGACCTAAGAGGGATAACATATATGTGTATACCTGATCATTCAGTGAGCTCGATTTATAGACTATGGATTTGAATATTGTTTTTTTTTATTACCAATGAATTAACCATTCTCTCGAATTCTCAATTCGATCAGTGAATCAAACTCGAATTTATATATATATATTAATAATTTCATAATGTCGGTGAAATCCGAAGTAACAAAATCCGAAGGGGTGAGAAGTTGTTGTATATACTCACATTCGAATAATTCATGTTTAGAAAGCATCTCATGAACGTGAACCGAAATATTTTATATATTCATTGTATACTTACCCATACGCACTCAAATCTTGTTCATAAAACCAGTTGAATATACAGCCCAGAGTTAGTCTGGTTTCAAATAGCGACTAGTGAACTTCTATCGATCCGAAACACCTGACACAAAACAATTCTTTTTTACTATCAGATGCAGAAAACAAAACCAGTGACAACCTTAGACAACCAGCCAACAGACGTTGAAAATTTCGATTTTTTTTAATGCATGAATTAATGAACCATGGCATGAGTGCTACTGCGTCCACGAATAAACTAGTATCTTCAGAATTGACGTAAACAACTGATTTTTGTTGAACAGAATTGACGTAAAAGAACTAGTTTGAAGCCTGATACAATACATATTCAACAACTATCCAACAAACAAAATAACAAATTATCATCTAAAATCTGAGTCTACAGATGTAGATAATGACACACAGCGGGGAAAATTTGATTGGTCACATAAATGGCTTGTTGAATCGATAAGACAGCTTAGTACTGTGAAACTGTATTGCAAACGTGCGGTTTGTTCCAAACACACCAAATTAACTTCAATACCACGTTGCAACAATCAATTACCGTCTCTAATTCATGCAAATTTGAATTCGTCCTGCTTTGCTTCATAATTCCCATGAAACTTGATATCCAATCAGGACTTACGTCCCAGATTGATGGAAAGGCACCCAGAGCGTAAAATTCAGCATTGTTTCAAAGCAGTCCGAAATTCCAATTAAAAAAATATAATCAATCATCAATTCGACGTTAAATGAAGATCTGTGCTTCCAGGAACATTTTGATTGATTTTTTCCATTTTTTTCTCGGACGAGCTGCATATTTACCAAATGACGTGGTAGAATAATCCCACAATTCAAAGTGGAAAAATAAGTATTGCTTGAGTCTCCTTAACCTTTTGAAAACTTAGTCCCTACAGAAATAACTAAAAAAATGGAGTAAAAAACTCGATTGATCCATTTGTTGCGAATAATTAGTAGGGTACTGCTTCCATTATTGACAACATGTTCCTATATCAATAAAATTCGCAAAATGCACAATTTCGGCTTAATCAGAAATTCACAAAATGAGAAACGAAGCAATTTGTATTCCAATTCTTTGTTATATTTTTTTTATTAATATGGTTGGTTAAAATTAGCATGAAAATTACAGTTCCAATTTGTTTTTTTTTATTTCTTATTTCATGCTGCAATAATGTGTATAATAAAATTCCCGAACTCGTGAAAAGTGCTCCATCCGTTTTCGTGTTCAAGCGTGATCTCAAAAGTTACATAGTACATAACTCTGTGAATTGGATAGAAATCTGATAACCTTTGATGCTATTAATAGAATCCATTAAGTTCAGAAGGCTGAGTTCGCAACAGCATTTGTATTCCGTTCAAGAAATGAAATAAAATAAATGAAATGAAGAACTGAATCAGTAGATGTCATAGTTCTTTATCATAAATGGAGCCATCTAACTTCAAATATTCGATTTTCAATGTTTGTCCAAGGCATGCTTCATATAGGGGAAAATACCTATTCTTGGCAGTCTAAGACATTCACCAAATTGAATGATAAAAATAATCAATAATTACACTAAAAAACAGGTACAGTTTAACTGGTATACATTTGCATGCTCTTTCTTTTATGATTGGTATTCACTAAATATAGCAGCTTTTACCACAAACTCAGTAAATTTAATATGAAGTAACAGGTCAACGTTTCTTCTATTGGCATAGCAATTTCTATTATTAGCAATGAGTTTGCTCCCTTTAGCAACTAGACATGGAAGTAGAAAACTGGTAATGTATTGGTGCCAAATGCTGTTTGTTTATATCCTCCAGTAGTAAAATTCATTCATATTAATCGGCCGCACGCTCATCTCGCTTCACTCAATTTTGGAACAAACTTTATTATTTATCAAAACTGGCTTAAAACAAAACATGAATTTTTAGCCTTGGCATCAATTTTATGTCATGTAGACAGATAGGCAAAAGCATTTAAACACATTGTAAAATAAATTTAACCCTTATGCAGCCAACAAAAAAAAGACGTGAATGGCAGGTAGGGTACTAGTGTATTCAGATATTGACATTTCCATAACTTTTACCATTTTCAACATATTTGAATAATGTTGGCCATTTTGGAGAAGGGAACTTATATGCTTTTTGTCCGCTGCCAAGATTTACATCTTTTGTCTTTTGTAATGCCTTAGATTCGTAAGCAAAAGTCTATCAACCAGTTTCAAATATACAACTTGCTCTTTGCGGTCCTTACGTGATATGTTTGTTTCATCAAAAAAAAACTTGGTGGTTGTGTACAAGACACGACCGCTCGACGTAAACTACTTAAAACCAAATCTATACACATAAGAATTATTTTTTGTCTGTCTGCCCTTATAGATCAGGAAACGGCATGAACATTTGTATGTAGAGGTTTTTGTGAACGATAAAGATTCTTATGATGGTATTAGACCCCTCATCTTCTGGAGGGGGGACTCCCATACAAATAAAGTACAAATTTCTGCTGTAATCGAAAATTAATCTAAAAAATGGAATCCAAATTTGCAAATTTCGAATACTTCTTTTAAATAATGTAAAAAATATATAATTAATCAGTTTTAGGTGAAACGAAGCTCGTCGGTTCTGGTAGTATAGTATATTAACAATATATTCTACCTCGTAAGTCTTCATATGTTGAATAATGGGCAGCACTGTCCTATCCAGCCGCTGGAGCCACCCCATTCTTACACTACGTTTCACAGTTGAATAATAGATAATACCCTAAAAGTAGGCAATTATTTATGGTTGAAAAGCGCTATGTAGGAACGGGAATGGTTATGATTTTTTTGATGAGCCTGGAAAGTATTGAAGTTGCAAAAGGAAAACGGTCCTGTCAGCCACATAAGGGTTAAAATACTACGGTGTTACTATCACTTTTGATATAATGCATGGTCTGCGTAAAAAATATGAAGCATTTGTATTTTAACACTTTTTTTTAAATAAATGCCATCGCCGGATATTTTGTTCGTATTTTTGCTAAAATCAACTCACATAGAATTGTGCGTGGTATCTCCTTAGCGTGTGTTTGATATGCTCACAAACACATTCTCTCGCTCTATTCCGAAGTGTGCTGCTGTCAAAGAAAACGAACAGTCCCGATTTTATTTAGTGAAACATAGAGCAAATATTGCTTAAATTTGCTCTTTGTGGTGATAATCAAGTGGTGATAAAGTGTAAAAAGTAGTTTACGTACTTAATTTGTCGTGTCATACGCAATTAAGAGGAGAAACAGGCGATCCAAAAAAGTAAGTAACAGTTTGCTTTTCGTGCGCTGCTTTCTTTGGCAATGCAATAATGGCAAGAATTTCGTAGGTGCAAATTTGTTTCGGTGATTAACACATCAAATCTTGCTACTTTTACACAAACAACTTATTCAAATGAAAGCTTAGACTTGAAATTGTGTGATTGAATCAAGATTATGTTCATAAATAGCGTATGTTTGCTGGAAAACGCAAATATTGTTGAGGGTGCCAACAACTGTCGCACCCTGCCAATGCCGTATTCTACCCTACATAATCTTTTCACAGAGAACCAACAGATGAAGTTTGGGACTAACATCATCTTCACTGTGTAAGAACTGGTGACCCAAAAATAAACAATACCAGCGCTGGCCGTGTCCGAATGCAGTGTAATTAAGAAATAAGTAGGAAAATGTTGACATGATACTCGCTTTGATAGAAGGCGACGAGTCATCTGCACTTCCACGAGAAACCACTGGGATGTCGGATATGTGGAGTAGGGTTTGTGGCGGGTTCGTTTTAGTAAACGGTATGCCGTGTATAACACGTAGTGTGATGGATTTTACACAAAAACACATTCGAACGAACATTACGAACGCACAAAGAAGCACAAAATTTCGATGACCGGCCGATCCGACCCGGTGACAAGCGCGGTGTCATCATCATCAATAGACATAGACCGCTGTCATCATTGAAACGCAGTATGAAAAAAAATTATAGCCCAGGACATCCTGGCTACGATCTGGCGATGGGCTAAACAATAGGATGTCAGTAGCCTGGGCCGATCGCTCTGCTAACGGAAGAAAACACGACTTGACGCTATACAAATTTCCACTTTCCGATTCATGAACAGCTTCGGTTGCCCTATTCATGACACTAATTAGATTATTCATCATACCTGCAATAATAATATTACATCCCCACCAGGTCTGTGATTCCTTGCGGCATAACACTTCAAATCAAAGCGTAAATCCGCTAATCTTCTCAAATATTGCGATTCGCGTGTCTGACGGATGTTGCCTCCCACAGTCGACACCATTACCTATCACGTTTAACTTTATTTCGATTGTTGACTTTATCGTTGCGCTTGGTCCCCGGGACCTTTCTAATCTTCCCCTCCGGTGGGCCCGGAGACCTACTCAGATCTCGTTAAAAGTTTATCGTCGTCACTCCTCGGCGAAGCATTTATCTGCGCTGGAATAAAAAGATGGAAAATTCGGTGGTATGTCGGCCGAGCAACCAATGCCCGTCCATTCTTTATTTCTTATTTCTCTGGGGACGAAAAATTCCTGCAATCCTCCGGATTCATTTGGTGGATTGTTGTTGGATCTCGGAACCCATTTATCGTGACGGTATGTCATTTCTCGGAAAAAGCAATGCGAATGGCAAGTTAATTTGCTGAAAGGTAACAGTTGGCTTTAAATCTTTAATTGATTTTACCCACGAACCATCAACTTGATTCGTTCTTTCAGGGTGGAAAAGTTCTCACAAGTTGTTTGTCAATCGACGCTGGAAGAAAAGGATGGCTATGGAAGATTGATTTCAAATTAATTATTAATGCGCTGGAAGTTTGGAGAGTGGTGACATTGGTAAAGAAATGGAATTTTAGGTTTCTGATATACAATCGCCGATCCGGAGTGTTTAAAAGAAAACTGAGCTATGGGCAGGGTAGGGCGAGTAGGGTTAGATTAGCTTGATTTAGAAGCACTTTGGTGCCTAAGAGACACCCAACTGATATTATTTTATTGGGGGGTATTGATGCCGGGGAGAAGAAGAACGACAGTTCTCAAATATCATTGATGGTGGATGCCTTCGAGACTTTTAGATAATGAGTCAGTTCAGTTGTGTATTGAATTGTCAATGAAATGCATGAACATGCATCATGACAGTTTTAAGGTAATTAGAACATGATTTAAAACTGCTTTAGTCCGTACTACACTCGTAGCTTTGAACGCGTTTTGCTGTTGGTTGATTTTGGCCAAAGTACATACAAAAAATCAGGTGTTTTTGAAAAGTTGTGGAATTTATTCCAAGTTAAAGGTGAACCAGTACATTCAATTTAGTTCTACTTCTGTTGACGTCCAACCATAAACATCTATGTAATTACACTGGGGTAACCACCCACTGGTACCCGAAGCAATAGAGAACGGTACAGTGTAGCAAAGGCAGAAGAGAAACGAATTCATAGCATAGCATAGTTACGGTACATACTTCGTAGACACTTTTGATACTGAGCATGAGGATGAGCATTATGACCGTACAATTCGTAGTTGGTACTCCGTGATTGACTGAAACTTGTCAAATTGCACAGAGAACCAGAACGGCGCCGGCCACGTCTTCTTCTTCTTCTTCTTATTGGCATTACATCCCCACACTGGGACAGAGCCGCCTCGCAACTTAGTGTTCATTAAGCACTTCCACAGTTATTAACTGCGAGGTTTCAAAGCCAAGTTACCATTTTTGCATTCGATGATACTTTGATGCCCAGGGAATTCGAGACAATTTCCAATC
The DNA here is from genome assembly GCF_024139115.2 of Armigeres subalbatus. Classification (NCBI taxonomy): domain Eukaryota; kingdom Metazoa; phylum Arthropoda; class Insecta; order Diptera; family Culicidae; genus Armigeres; species Armigeres subalbatus. The sequence goes on along the minus strand of NC_085140.1, from coordinate 155,216,068 downwards.
CGAAAATTGCCTAGACCGGCACCGGGAATCGAACCCAGCCACCCTCAGCATGGTCTTGCTTTGTAGCCGTGCGTCTTACCACACGGCTAAGGAGGGCCCCACGCGCCGGCCACGTCCTTACGGTCATATCGGAAAGGAAGGATTGTTAGTTCGACCCTCGTTACTACTAGAGACCGAGAACACCTCTGCATCTTCACGATTGGCTTGGGATGTGATATTGTGTTAGTTGTAAGAGATGTTTTATCTGGATTTACTTTAGTGAGTTATGAGATATATGATAGGGGATTATATTAAATGCAAATAAAAGAGCACATTAATTGATTTACTTTCCGAATTGTACATAGCAAAACAAAATATCTCGGATCGCGTGACCGTTTTGCTTGCTAATCGAAATACGATCAATCGCGTAATCAACACAGAACTAATTTCTCGGATCCACGTCTGATACGCAATACGTTATATTACGAACTATCTGCTTTACTTTTCGACCTCATTCTATACGAATCACGAACTAATTGCTTCACTTTTCGACCGCGTCCCATGCGAATCACTTTCAAATCCCAAAAACCGCATTTGTCTCGACCGGAGCCAAGATCAATACAAATGAGCTGAAACGGTGAAACTGCTGGCAAGGACAAGATATCGGTCAAGCTTATCAAACTTGGAAGTGAGCTGCTGCATCACATTATTCAATGAATATGGGAGGATGAGGAACTGCTTAAGAGCTGGTGAAGAGCTCGGTTGTCTAGTGACTCCCGATTCTGCCTTAAAAGCAGGAGGTCGTGGGTTCAATTCCAGGCTTGCGCCTTTCTTACCTTGTTTTTTCTGTGCCTCGCGTTCTACCAAAATGTGGCATTCCTGCAATACCTGACATACGGCGTACCTGGTCTGTGGTAGAGCATTCACCCATTAATCCCGCCTGATACTGCCCTATGAACTCTCTTGCGGTGTATGTTAGTCGGCGGCATAAAATTTGGGAGAGTACCTTGTAGGCGGCGTTCAGCAATGTGATTGCGCGGTAGTTGCTACAATCCAGCTTATAGCCCTTTTTTACCCTTCCTTCGGAAGTGTCTATAATGAATCGCCTGCTTTGAGCGTGCTTACAGCGGCACACTAGGAGTTAACTTTCTGAAATCAGTATGGCGAATCGCATCTAAGGTTCGATTTCTCAAAATTAAGCAAAATAAAAATATTTGGTAGGCGTAGTAGCGGACACCATCCTTCATCTCCGGTACCAAATAGTTTTTCATGAAGAGTTCCTAATTTTGAGAAAACTCGCGTTAGATGCCTTTCGCCAAACAAATTTCTGGCGGTTAACTCATGCTGGCTTTTGTCGCATATAAGATAGCACCTGGATGTGGAAGCGACGAGTAGAAAACCAGCCACTGCCAATAGTTCATTTAGCTTTGTATGCGTTACGCAGGCGTGTTGCGTAATAATCTATCAATAAATCTAATGATTTATTAAATAAAATGTATGGTATTTGGAACAAATTCACTTTAATATTGAAAATATAATTATAACGAATGGAATGATATGGAAATATGTTTTTTTTCTGATTTGTTTCAAAGAAACAATTGATTTCAATTATGGAACATATAGAAACATATACCAAACAATCTTCTCAGAAATGCAAAAACGTAAAAATTTGAAGGGATTTCAAAAATTTCTTCAGTGGAAGCAAGATGGCAAATGTGAGTATGTTTTGAGACACTAATAGACCACTTATATGCATGCATGTGTGTGTGCGTATGTGTGCAAATTCTGAAATTTACTAACATAAAAATCTCACTAATTTTTAAGGTATTAAACAAGATTAATATTACAAAATTAGGCATCCATAAGGCGCAATATATGTTATTATTGAACACTATTGAGTTTCGTTCAGATCAATAGCCGATTTAGTTAGTTCTGGATTAATTAATATCGAGGTCTCTGAAAATTACTGGTACAACATCTGCTACCAGCGTTACGATAGTTACTAACCATATCACAATAATCATTCAATCTTAAGAGCGCCTTTTCTATTTCACATCTCGATATTCCCATGAGTCGACCGTCCTTTCAACATCGACTATTGAAGGTTTTACTGCGGATGATCTTGCTCGGGTTTGTATTTTATGCTCAAACCTAGGTTTAAATTGTCGACTATATTGCGAGCATGATTGTTTTCTCCACGACACACCAGATTGTTTCAATTTCTTGATTATCCGACACTTCCAGTTAAATTTTTCGTTTCCGCATATAAACAAGCACTGTGGATCCCAAGACGAATTTTGTTTCGGTTTGTCAAGACTATTCACCGTTCCTGAATGAGCACATGCCCTTGGATCATATGTTCCGGGAGCTGCAAGGCCATTTTAAGCACTTATTTAACTACAACGCTTGGTTCTCAGATACATATTTCATAATTCAACGACACCTGACATGAAAGTAAAGTTAATAAGCACACCGCCATCGGGGGTGACAATGGATCTGGGGGTGAGAATGGGTCATCGCTGTCTCGCATCGAGAATGGGTCATCGCATCTCTCGGTCTCTTATATTTTAGTCTTCTTGCCCCCAGATACATTCAATATATTCTACAAGCATTCTAAGTAGTTGAAACAGTGACCCACTCTCACCCCTATTTGACCCATTGTCACCCCCGACGACGGTAGTATAAAACAAATAGAAAAATTCAACTTTTGTGCAAATTCCTTTGTTGACAGCGAAATAAACAAATCAGTAGATATCGTTGGTAACGGGGAAATCACCGTCTGCTTAGACGAAAATTCCAGTTAAGGTGATTATAGAAGGAAGCCAGAAATCGGCCATTTTGTAAATCACGTGCTTTTCCAATATTTCTTTCAAGAGCACGAGGTGAAAGAACCAAAAGGCGTATAGGACTGAAACAATGGTAGATACGCTGAACAATTATAATTTGAGTTTCGGCACTGTACGAAAACTATTACGCCAGATTTGGCTTTTAAGGTCTGTCTCATTTGGAGAATTAAACTTAAAAGTGACAGTTCGAAAATTAAAAAATCACCCCGTTATAAGATTGGCTGGTGCTACCCAGCAATTCCAATAGGACATCGATGGAAAATGATTCGATATCTGTCAAAAGTAATCTTGCTCTGCGAGCAGGGTTATTCTATAATTATTGAAATGTCACTTTTAAGTTTAATTTCAGTTTGATTATCCAATTGAGACAGACCCTTAGAAATGTATGTAGATAAACATGTGGTGAATTTGAAATTCACCACGGGCTTTATTCTATAATCACCTTAAGTGTTTCGAAACAGTTCTTGCCACACTATCCTGCTTTCTACGCTTGCCATAAAATATTAGAGAGGTGATTTATACATGACGTATGCTTTGTACCCTTTTCTATAAAAGCATCGTAGTAGCCTTGAATAAAATTTGTTTAGCAACACGTCAATATTTTTCACAATGTTTTATTCACGGTAAATTGTGTCTTTACAAACCTATAAATAATTTTAAATCTATATTTCAGAAAGTGAGATTCATGGTTGGACAAAAAGTATAGTAAAAACACACCGTTATTCAGCATTCCACATAGAATGGGAAAAAGATTAACTATACGAAATTACTTGTTGGGGTAATGGCATTATTCGCAGCGGTCATTCAGTTGCGGATAGATTCTAGATTGTACGGCAGCAGCCTTAAAGTCTGCATGAAACCGTTTCTCAGAAGCTTCGTGCATTGTTAACGTATTTCTATATTACATTCTATTTTCTAATCACATACATGCATTATTTCTCTCCCATACAAATAAATTGACAACATAATAATGACAACACTTTCACTTAGAAATTGAATATAAGGCCGATACAAATATTTAAAATCTATTTTGTCCCCCCCTCCCCTCGGATTTTTTGGCTAAAAAATAATATTTGGGGGGTCAACAAAATAAAATTCGGATAATTTTGAGGATTTTCAAAACATTCTTTAACAAATCTGAGGGTTTTTTTTTGATTTTTTGCCTTTCTCGTACAACAAAGTTGTATGAAAGGCTATCATTTCACTCCAAAATCGAACTTTTTATAGAAGTCTCGGAGACCCATGATGTTATACACCAATCGACTCAACTTGTCGAGCTGAACAAATGTCTGTCTGTCCGTGTGTATGTGTGTGTGTATGCACACGAAAACCGAAAAACATTAGCCACTTTTTCATATAGTAATTCTTAACCGATTTTCTCGCAACAAGTTGCATTCGACGAGGTAGACCTAGACCCTACACCCAAAAAACAAATCTGACAATTATTGTATAAAATACTGTAATTGTATACAATTCTGTAAGCTTTTTATACAAATATTGTATTAAAATAATACAAAACTGTATTATTTCAATACAACAATTGTATTAAAATCTTCCGACATTGTATATGCCCAATTATTATACAGTTTCTGTAAGGTTCTTATGCAGAACTGTATTACAATCTGCCTGCCGCTGGTTGGGTGATAGACCCTAGTAGATCACTATTGAATTTGATAACGAGCGACCATTGCATTTAAAAGTTATTAAGAAAATGGAATCGAACTATGTAAGCGCCATATAAGGTTGGTGTCTTGGCTAAATGCGAGAAAGGCAATGTCACCACTCGGTGAATTAAGTTCGGTTTTTTATTTTATTATTTATTTTTTATTATCCCCCCCCCCCCCTTGACCTTTCAGAGACCAGTAGGACAAAAAGTAAATTAAATATTTGTAACGGCCTAATTATCATCAAGTAAAATTCGTTGTCGTAAGCGCTGACAAGTCAAATACGTTGGATGGATTCTCCAGGAACTGGTTAGGAGTTTGCAGGCATGACTTGAAAGTGACTTTTGACCTTTAAACCTTCGTAGTGGTGCATATCGAGAAGATGACAGATAAGATTACTCATGGACGCCACCGAGCGGCTTAGAAGTCAATGTCGGTGCTTTGCCGAATCTTGCCTAAATCAGAAATAAAGGCAAGGGCTTATTACGGAGAAACGTATGTTTCTCTTCTGGCACGGCAGCGCATCTCACAAACGTGTTCTTATCGTTCGGAGGAACCCCTTAGTCACCTGAAAACCCCAATTCCGCTGGAGAACCCCATTTTAAAAACAAAAACTGCATTCATTCTTGATTGACCTCAAACGGCTATTGGACCCTTCGTCAATACTATCGAGAAAGTTAAAGAAGAAAATTCACCAAATTTAATTTGGGCTCGATAGGACCATAAAAAGACAGCTGAACGGAAAAAACAAACACAACTGTACTAAAAGTCTTTTGACGTAGGATTACGTCCTTCCGGAAGATAGGGAGGTCATTCTGCAGATTCAAATCTGAAACCGTCACGAAAAGTGGTCAGGAAGTATGGGCTAACAACTCAGCCGTTTCCCAACCGATTTTAAAGATTTTGGTATTAATAGATCGACGAACTCTTTAAGATTTCGCACAACTATCGAAAAAATGTATTCGAGGTGCATTTCATTGGTGCAAATTGCATTTCATCAGGCACTGTGAAAAATCGTTAAGCCAACCAATCGCGTATGTGCATCGCAAGCACAGACATCAAAATCGTGCAACTTACGGGCTGGACTCTAATCCTCAGTTCAATTAAGTTTTCTCGGAGAGCGGACACAACGATGACGCCCGTTGCAGCAGTCTTAGCAGAAAGCGGGTTATCAAGAGGCCGTCGCCAAAAGCAGCAATCTTCGGACTATCGTTTAGTTACTGTTCGTGGCACATTGTGGAAAGAAAATAGGTTCTTCTCAGGACCAAAATTTCATGAGAAGAAAGGGTTGATTGCAAAAATGGCGTCGATTACGGTCCCCGGATACCAGTGGCGTCATTGAATATCGGGCCTATTCTACGAGTGGAGTGACGTGAGATTGCTCGAATGACGTGAGTCGCATATCCCCATTTGAATAACATGGCACCTCAAGTGAGAATTGCTAAAATCGACTCACCTCACGTCACTCGACTCGTAGAATAAGCCCATATGTTTTCTTAATAGTGGCTACTAAGCAGAAAATTATCGAATGACTGTTCGACAGCAGCAGCAGTCAAGTGAAATGTTTACGCAAGGTACGGACTATTGTTTGTTTGCTATGAGGCGCATTGTGGATCAAAATCGATTCTTGTCAAATCTACCATTTTACTCAAGAGAAGGTAGAACCGAAATATTTTCTTCAAAGTGCAATTCATAACCGCTTGGCGACGGTATAAAGTTGGAATAGGTAGCAGTGAAAGCGCGGGAAGTAAACGCTACAAATTTATTTGCAATGTCGACGTCTCATATTATTGAGTTGCGTTATAGCATTAAATGAAATTTTCGCAAGATTCTGATTTCGGTATTCTTGCTGTTTATTATTGGTAGGCGCGTCATTTGAAACAGAATCATCATTTTACACGAAAGAAGGTCGAGCCGAGACAAATATTTTATCAAAATGCATACCATAATCACTTGGTGACGGGCGAAATTCTTTGTCGGTAGCAGTCCATGCGCTCCTAGCAGGGAGACGCTGAAAAACAATGCATTAGAATGGATAACTTTTATCGTGTTCCAGTGGTAAATCATAAAATGGCTGACAGTGGCAACAGTAGCAGTGAAGGAAATTCATTTCAAAATTTAGATTTCCTACGTGCGCGGTACGAAAACTCCTTTCCTCTTTGAATGGGACTGGGGCCCTGAAAAGGGCCGTTTTAAGTGGAGCTACGTCCTCGTTCATTCACTAGGAGCTGACTTACTTGGTGACGATTTTGGAACCCTCCGAGACGGCGGGCTTGGCCAGCTCGATACGCATGAAGATGTCATTTACGAGGCTGTTTATGATGCTCGACGCCTTCGATGAGACGCCCTTGATGATGTTTCTCTGAGCCTTGCTGTCGCCGCCCGTAGCAACCATCATCGCTGCTACCTTTTCCGCAGCCTTTCCACCGCCGATGATGTCTGGTTTGGCGCTGCGATGCAATTGTTCTGTCGATTCTGTCGAGGAAAGCAGACTTCGGCTGGTCAGAGTACGTTTGCATGAAGACCGAGGCCCCGCCCCTTTGGGAGCCGCATCATTGAGATCGGCTTGCTTGCTCCACCTTTCGTTCGTTTGATGCCAGTGCTTTCGTACATAACCTGGGACAATGCATTTTCTTTTTCTTTTACTTCTTCAAAGTGCAAATTATAATCGCTTGGCGTCGGCATCAGCGCAAGCGCTCTTCGGAGGGAGATGCTGCGAAAATTGATTCGCATGGATGGTCTCTATCGTGTTTTAGCGACAACTTATCAAGTGGCTGACGTTGGGGTCAGTAGCAACAAAATGAAATTTTATCTAGATTCTGCTTCGATTTTGTCGCCGCTTGTGATTGGAAAGGTGCATTACTGAAACAAATGGGTTCTTTTCAGAATCATTATTTTACACGAGAGAAGGTTGAGCCGATTCAAATATTTTTCAAAGTACAAATCATAAGATTTGTTGCTGCTTGTATCAATATGCATACATTCTATAGCACAGACATCACTTTTAATGGCTAACGTAATCCTACGTCCAATTGGCGGTCGTGTCTCGGATACAACCTTCTACTTTTTTCATTTAATTTACTAAAAAAAGAAAATATGCAATTGAGAATCAGAAGCGATTAGGGTAAATGATGTATTTTGGACATCTGAATATATTTTGGACTTTTGGTTATATTTTGCGTGTTTTTCAATTTAGCTTTTTTTAAATAAATAGGAATCATGTGTCTGTTTAGCCTCTGAGGCATTCCACGGGGGCATGTCAGTCGATCCTGAGCGACCATTTCAAAAATATTTGAAACTCTGCACAGTTTTTCAATTTCATCTAAATCGTCATTTTTCGATATCAAATCTTCATATTGAGTCACGACTAACTTTTCAAAAGGGTGTATGTGAAAATGGTTCAAAAATATTTAAAAAGCTGCACAGCAAAAACGGAATGTTCGATTGTTATGATTTTTTCAGCAAAGTTAGACAACTAAATGGTGATTCTTAAGAAAATGTGCACAATAAAAAAAAATAATTTTTTGCCTTTAAAAATATCATTTTTGTCACAAAAACTCAAATATCTCAAAACCCTATCTTTTTTCGAACGTAATTTTTTTAGGGAAAACGGTCCATTATATTAGCTATCTACCATAAAAATTGGTGATGGTAAACTAATAAACAAAAAAGTTATGACATTTCAAACATTTCACAATTTTCACATTTAGTAAAAAAAATTTTTTTTCTGTGTAAGTTATTTCGAGAATTGCAGTTTGATGCAGATTTTATTGTTAAGGGACGTGATTTAAACAAGTTGTTTTCATGATATTTTGATTTAATTATTCATAGCATCTATAAGAAACTTAGACACGATCCAGTGTTGTGATCAAAAGTATTGATAGTGTCATAATTTTCATTGCACGTGACTGGCGAAAAATTCTTTCAATAGTGTTGAAACCTGTTGATAATAACGTTGATAGAAACATATCAGAAATGTTATTTTTAAGACAAAAGCTGCAAAATCAAAGATTTATATACACGTGTACGTCTATAGTTTACCTGCAAAAATATACCTCTTAGAGAATAGACTTTATGATCGGGAGGAAACGGGTATCTTCAACAACAACAAATGCATGATAGGTACATACCATGACAATGCTCACGAAAAAGCAAAAAATTACTACTACTAAGGTTGTTAAAGATCTTATAGTAATTTTTTCTTCAGTCAAGCAAATGACACCAAACTAGTCAGTAAAAACTTAAAAGTGATTTTGTTTATTGAAATATTACGAACAACATGAGTAGCCGCTTTCTCAACTGTTGTAGGCCGTTTGATGGAAAAAAGTGTTCAAAAGAGTTACGAAATCTCACCGAAAGCACCATAGATAAACTGAAAGCGACTGGTTATGCTCCAATGTCCACATTGAATACAAATTTACGCATTTGCACGTCCTGCCGTCTAAACGTTGACAAAAGAGCAATCTGTATATCATCGGTTGAGCAGAGCGCAGGAAGTTCGAAAACGACAGCAACTGAGGAATTGCCAGATGTATCGACAACAACTGAGGAATTACCAGAAGTATTAAGTGCTGAGAGCCTTGCCACCGTACCATCAGCGAAATCTGTTTCAACAAATCAATCGGAAGATGAGTGTATCCAAAAGGTCAACATCGAACGCTTTAACGAGGGCATAGCTGGGATAAAAGTGACTCCGATTAAATGGAGCTGGATGGACTACGTTTATTACCCGGAGAAAAAATACCGTGAAATAAACGAAGCTGTACGAAGAAACCTCTTCAAATTAGGACCTGATGATGTGGAAAATACAGACTACGATGAGGTAATTATAAATATGAAGGAAAGGTTCTCGAATGCAGCCACGACAAGGAAAGAAAAATTATTGATTTTGTCGATGCTGCCAAGTTCGTGGTCTATCCAGGATGCCATTGATGAGTTCAAAACCAATAGAAATACAGTAAAAGAGGCAAAACAATTGAAGAATAACTGTCTTTCAACCAAAAATACTAGGTCTAGTACTGCATTAACAGATGAGACAAAAGAAATAGTAGTTCAATATTTTGAAGATGATGAAGTAAGTCGAGCTATGCCTGGTCAAAAGATTATGTATCAGTAAAAAAGATGGAAAGCGTCAAGCAATCCAAAAACGATTAATGATGACGACTTTGAAAGAAGCGTACACACGCTTCAAGGAAATTCACGATAATATTAAAATAGGTTTTTCCTCATTTGCAAGCCTTCGGCCAAGGCAATGTAAGCTTCTTTCCAATTCAGGAACACATAATGTGTGTGTGCACAACCCATGAGAATATTAATCTTATTTTACATAGTTTGAAAAGAATCAATTTAACAAAGGATATTAAAATGTTAACTGGTAGTCTTTTGTGTGAAAATACAACATCAAATTGCTATCTACGATCTTGTTCGGATTGTCCAGATTCTTCATCATTGGAAAATACTTTATTCGCTGAGTTTGAAGAATAATATATTGATCAGTTATCATTTGAGCAATGGGTGACCACGGATAGGTGTGACATAGAAACTATTGTAAAACCTGTAGATGAGTTTGTGTCATATTTTGCTTGAAATTAGAAAGTTTAATCCTCACGATTTCATTAAAACAGAACAATCCAGCTTTTTAAAAAATACGAAAAATACATTACAAAAAGGGTGAATTTTTAGTCATTTGTGATTTTTCTGAAAATTACAGCTTTGTATTGCAAGATGAAGTGCAGTCCCATCACTGGAACGTACAACAAGCTACAATTCATCCATTCGTTATTTATTTTAATGGAAGTACGCAAATTGAACACTTAAGTTTTATTATAATTTCCGAAGATTTAAGACACGATTCAGTATCCGTAAACTTGTTCATTGAAAAATGATTAACTTTTTACGCGTTGATAAGCATAAAGAAGTCAAAAGATATATTTCATGTCTGATGGAGCAGCGTCGCAGTACAAAAATCGTAAGAATTTTTCGAGCCTATGTCAATTTAAATCAATGTACGGAATTGATGCAGAATGGCATTTTTGCTACATCACATGGCAAAGGTCCTTGTGATGCTATTGGAGGAACAATAAAGCGCATGGCCACAAGAGCAAGTTTAGCCAAAGAACGTGAGCATCCAATTAAAACTGCGAAAGAACTTTTGATTGGGCAAATCGTAGAAAAGAAAAGATCTAACCAAATTATCATTTTGTTTTACTACTACTGAAGAGTACGAAATAAAGGCTTCAGAGCTCAGCGAGCAATTTAATAACGCGAAAACGATCCAAGGAACCCAAAAATTTCACTGTTTCATTCCATTGTCGGAAAATAAAATTAAAAGCAAAACTATACTCAAACTGTGCTGATAATAATTCAAAAGTGTTCGATATTTTAAAAATTTGAATAAAAATAAATAAAAAATAAGTATTAATAAACTGTTTTCATGATATCATAACCCATACCAAAATTCAAACCCAAAACTCTTAGAGTTTCTATAACAACATTGTGTAACTGCCACATTTAATTTAATACTTAGGATAATATTAATTCATTTTTATTTATTTATACATATAATATTTATACATATAATATACATAATATCGATGAATACATACATATGGAATATCATACAAACAACTTGTTTAACTCACGCAAGGCCCTTAATAATAAAATCAGCATCAAACTGCGATTCTTGAAAAAAAAACACGGAAATTTTTTTTGTTTACTATATGTGAAAATTGTGAAATGTTTGAAATGTCATAACTTTTTGTTTATTAGTTTACCATCACCAAATTTTTATGGTAGATAGCTAATATAATGGACCGTTTTCCCTAAAAATTACGTTCGAAAAAGATAGGGTTTTGAGATATTTGAGTTTTTGTGACAAAAATGATATTTTTAAAGGCAAAAAATTTTTTTTTTTTACTGTGCACATTTTCTTAAGAATCACCATTTAGTTGTCTAACTTTGCTGAAAAAATCATAACAATCGAACATTTCGTTTTTGCTGTGCAGCTTTTTAAATATTTTTGAACCATTTTCACATACACCCTTTTGAAAAGTTAGTCGTGACTCAATATGAAGATTTGATATCGAAAAATGACGATTTAGATGAAATTGAAAAACTGTGCAAAGTTTCAACTCAATAGAAAATCATGAATTAAAAATTTTCTTAAATTTTGATGCTGTTGCTTGGAATCGCTCCTCTTTCATAATAATATTTCTAACCACATTTATGTAACAAAATAATTAAAATATTGCAAAAAGGCCAAAATATATTCAGATGTCCAAAATACCATCGTTACCCTATTTAAATCTGAAAACATTTTTCCTGACGTTGGTTTCCATTAATTTCCATTACTTAATTTGATATTTTTTGTGGCCGTTTTTGATTGCAGCATTTTGATTGAAAAAATCAAAATGTGTTTTCTATATGCTCTCATTATGCTTTCAGACTTTGCTCGGGTATTGTGCCTTGCAACAAAATGACAACCTTCGTGATCATTTTTCAATGCTTCCGAGATCTGAAAAATTCATCCGCAGCACGTGCTATCAAAGCATTCATCGCTACAAGCCACCACGTGGCGGTCTAATTTTCAAAATTATCAAAGTAGCTTTTTTGCTACAGGAATGTTTTTCTTAGGCGACTATTTGGCGCTTATTTTTGGTTGCGTCGAGAAATAAGCGGATGAGTAGATTTTTTATGCGCGGTACAATATGTTTGAAAGAATAAAATACTTAGCCCGATATATAAACGGCGAACGGACCACAAACTATATAAAAGATTATCTGAAAATCGCTTGATTTCATCTAATTTCATCTGATAAATTGTATTGTCGGCGTAGCATTAAATTCGAATTCGGAAGAAGGGACTCCGAACCGAACTTTCTACCAAAGTTTTATCTGTCAAACTAATTCGGGCGTTGTTTAGCGCATCTTTATGCGCTCTACTTCTAAAGCTGGGTAACTGTAGTAAAAAAGTAGGTAAGTTAGTAGGCTAAATCCACCTTCGGTAGTTAAAGCCTACTAACTTTCCATGGGATGGACAACAGCTCATCACTGTCTGAATATGACTAGCTTTGTTTCTCTTCTTCTTCTTCTTCTTCTTCAAAGGCATTACATCCCCCACTGGGACATTACTGCCTCGCACAGTTATTAACTGCGAGGTTTCTAAGCCAAGTTACCATTTCTGCATTCGTATATCATGACGCGATGATATTTTTATGCCCAGGAAAGTCGAGACAATTTCCAATCCGAAAATTACCTATAGACCGGCACCGGGAATCGAACCCAGCCACCCTCAGCATGGTCTTGCTTTGTAGCCGAGCATCCTACCGCACGGCTAAGTAGGGTCCCTTTGTTTCTCTATTCGTGCTAAATATATAAATTTAAGCACCTATCAAAAGCATATGTGTTTAACGACTTCAAAATCCAAAACTCTTTTTTAAATGTAGGCAATTGCTACCTTCATTCTTCTTGATTACAATCATTCGATTTTAGATGAAACTTCCAATCATGTGTTTCGAAGTATCATGACAGTTAGTTTTTCTTGGAATAGATCGCAGAAGTATACCAAGTGGTAAAAGTTTCCAGCAGCTTAATATTTGCTACTGACTTTGCCCACGCCTGTCCTTTACGGTAACAGAGAACTAGCCGTAGAAGTTGCTGCAAAAGGCTGAGCCCCACCGAGCAAGCCTTTGATTCAAGAGCTGTTCTTCGAAAAGTTGCGCTCTCGACTAAGTTTGTTTTAGAATTCCGTTCTCGCTCATCATTCAAATAAAAAGTTTCCAATTGGTTGGAACGAAATACACTCCACCTTAGAACTTTTACGCCTGAGTCCGCACAGCCAAAAATTCCACCACAGATCCTTTTCCGCCGCAAACGAAAACCACTAGGTAGCGCATTCTCGCCGATGGTTTACCGGAAAATTTAATTACGATTCTACAATCCAGCAACAAAGTTTGAGGTTTTCTATACCCGTCGCCACTGCACTGCCAGCCCTCTTCTCATCAGCTTAGTGATATGAAGGTCTATAAGAGCTTAATTTGGAAGCAACTTGTTAGTCTTTGCCACTACAAACATGTAATTAGGAGAGTAAGGAATTTCGCATGTAGGCAAAAGAGTTTGGGCTCATAAATGCTTTTTGTTAGCTAGTTGGTTCACACGTAGTATATACAGTTTGCATTTGATGCCATGCCGTGATTTATGTGCAACAGAAAATCTGATGAAGATGGAGAAAATTATACCTAATTAGCTCATTTTTCAACGGATTATGGAGAAGTGTTAGTAGAATTGCTTCCGCAAGTAATTTTGTTCGTCGGTCGTTCTAATTAGTTTGGGAATTTGGAGCTGTTTGTCCCTAATGTGTTTAGGATATATACAGAAAATGCTTTTCAATGCCTGCCACTGCATTAATATGTCTTTTATGTGGCAGCGAGTCGAGAATTTTCCTAACCAGGAAACATCCTAGACCAGACCGAGAATCAAACTCGTCAACTCCTGATAAGCAATCCTAGTCGTAACTTGCCATCGCAAGGCCATCTGAAGAAAACTTTTGTATATGCAAGTTTGAAATGGTATAAAGTGAAAAAATATGCAACCCCTTGAATAAATACGTTTGACCATAACAATAAAAGTGAAAGAACGGATTGAAAAAGCCAAGAATTTTCTCGGGGATAGTTCGAAATTCTCCAAAATGCAAAAAGTTGTTGAATAATGAATAAAACCAAAAGATTGTACCTAAAACGATCTAGATTGTAATTGTAGTAAAAGTGCCGATCCCAAGCACCGTTGGGTCGAATCTTCTAGTAATATATAAACGTTTTCTTTGTGTACACCCGGTTCTTTTTTTTACACGGGTGGGTTTTAGTTGATTACGGTGAAAAAAATTGATTTATTCTATCTCTTTGAAAATTTTTAAAAATAGTTTTGTTGAGTGTTGAATAGCGCAATCAACAGAACAACATGAAAGCTTTTGATTGCAGTACGCAAATTAATTCACGAAAAAAATGTTACTTAGGTCCTTTTGAAAAGTTAAGCGAGATTTAATATGAATAAATATTGTCTGTAAACTTATTGTTAAAAAAACGTGGAATTCTGAAGGGCAACTTTTTGAATAACAAACTCTGGAAAAAGGTTTCGAAGGTGAATTACCATGAAAAAATATAATCAAACGAAACGTTAAAGAATGAGCAATTTTTAAAGAAGGAAACAATATTTTTAATCATGGATTGAATCTACAACAAAATGAAAACAATCAAAGACTTATCATCAAGATAAACACTCACGGTACCGTGAGAGACATTTTTCGTAAGTTTTTACGACAATGAACTGATTAAATTAGCTATAATGTTTTGATCATAGTTTTATTTTTTCATAAGTTCATTTAACTTTTGCGTTATCCAAAATTAGCAATCATTTTGAGAAGCGAAAATAAAAGATTAGTTGCGAACGAAACGGTAGCAATCAATATTGAAGCACAAAGCGTGAATTTACTTTATAAATACTGTGGAGTTTGTTCCGTTAATATCCAAGCGGGAGTCTCCAGGAAAACCTTTTACCTTCGATGATGTGGCACATGTGACTGACATCCACGTGCAACGACTGCTTCGATTATTGTTTATTTTATTGTAGGTATCAGGCCTACTTCGATGGTTCAAAGCCATTGAATATTTATTTATATAGTAAACGGCAAGTGCAATTTCACCGCCACACATTCCCCCCCTTCTCAGGACTTTTCAATTTTTTTTATTATTATTACACTTGCCAAATATTATGAAAATGGCTTTATTTAAAGATTAGTTTCCTTATTACTTGCTTCCCAATAAACATTGGAAGTTGATAGGCCGCTTGTTTAACAAAAATAAGTCTTCTTCTGCTTGAAACTAACTTTTTTTCAGCTTAAGTCGTTTGTTGGATTGCTGAATTTGACTATTATGAGACCATTCATTTTTTTATTATTAATTATTGAATATAATCATGGAGCGGAAATGAGCTAAATAGGGTAGAGAACCATTTGGGCAGCACCCCCTATTCCCGTCAGCAACATTCATTACTTGAACGCATTACAACCGAATTACTTGTTTTTTGGTATATGGTTAGTTTCTGTCAGTATCTAGTGATGTACAAACAATCAAGCAATTTGGTTGGAACGCGGTCGAGTTATTAGCGTTGCGGACGGGAATAGGGGGTGCTGCCCAAATGGTCCCGCTCCCTACATGCTAAACTTAAGACTGTTCTCCACCTAAAATTTGGAGTTTGTTCCGTTAATATCCAAGCGGGAGTCTCCAGGAAAACCTTTTACCTTCGATGGTGTGGCACATGTGACTGACATCCACGTGCAACGACTGCTTCGATTATTGTTGGTATCAGGCCTACTTCGATGGTTCAAAGCCATTGAATATTTATTTATATAGTAAACGGCAAGTGCAATTTTACTGCCACACAAATACGTAATAAGTTTACCTTTTCGATCCTTTTATAGTCGCGATTCGCTGGTTAGGCCACGATCTCGGCCCAACTAACGAATTCGGTTTCTTAGTTGGGTCAACTGACAGCCATTTGAACACATCACAAATGATGTCCAGTGACGCCCAATCCCGTTTTCCGTGTTTAGATTGAATTTTGACGTACGGTTGCTTTTTAGTTGGGCCATGGCCCAACCAGTGGAGGCCCAACTAAAAAGTTACCCTTGTGTTAAAATCCTAGCCAGCGAATCCCGACTATACTTCGTTTTGTAACACTAAGGAAATAACCGAAAAAAAACTTCTGAGTAGGTTTTCACTTGATAAAAAATGGTTTCTTTGTTAAACGGAATATAGGCATCAGTTTGATTCGGTAGCCGGCACAAAAGATCGTGCTTATATAGCGCTAGGGTGACCATATCAAATTTTTCCAAAGGAGGACAATTCCCCCGAATCGTAGCGAAAAAGGAGGGCATTTGGTAAAAAAGGAGGCCATAAAAAACTTCGTAGATTGTTAAATTTTAAAATTTATAAAAACATAACGTTTTTTTGGATTTTGAACATCAAAGTTTATTGGAAGTAGGTTTTGTAATAAGGCAAATACGGCATCTTTTTGCCTTTCTCGTATACAAAGTACATATACGTAAAGGCTATATGTTCGCTCCAAAACAAACTTTTTTTAAAAGGCTCGGAGACCCATAATGTTATATATCAATCAACTCAGCTCGACGAATTGAGGTGATGTCTGTGTGTGTGTATGTGTGTGTGCGCGTACCAAAAGAGCAAAAAGTCCAGCTCACTTTGTTGTACTTACTCTTGACCGATTTCTTTGTATTCGACGCAATATACTTCCCCATTGTTTCCTATTGAAAATTGGCCGGATCGGACAATGGACTTGGAAGTTATGGCCAAAATACTTTTTCTCAATAAAAAGCGCGTGAAGCAATTTTCTCGCAACAGGTTGCATTCGACGCAAAATCTTGTCTCATTATTTCCTTTTGAAAATTGGCCGGATCGAACGATGGGCTCAGAAGTAAGGCCCAAAATCTCGCCCGAAATACTATTTTTTACCGCACGAGAAAGGCATCATCACCGCTAGGTGGATTAATCTTGGTTTTTTCATTAACATTACATCTCCAGATGGAACATTTCCGACTCTCATCATAGTCTACATAAAGTACTTTCCAATTGTAAATTGCAAGCCGTAATCTTTATAAAAGGGAAGATTTTAGCTTCAACTAATTTTAAAATCAACAGGCAACAAGTGTTGAATATCATTCTGTTGGCCTTCGGCGATATTCCACATAATTTTAACAAGAATAAAAACTCATCTCATTCTGAACCAGCAGCAATAGACACCTGACCGAACTGTAGATTATATTAGGAACGAACACAATATGCTAGGTAGACCAGTGATTTGTTTTTCCTAAATCCAATTGAAAATCACAATTTAGGGCGTGTGAATGATAATGATATCGTTAACTGTATGACCAGTCCACACAGTCTTCAACTGAAGAAATTCAAAACTGTTCAGATTTAGACTAAAGAAACTTCAAACTGTTTTGATTAGTTTAGATTTCCATTCCATTCTACTGCGAAGCGTTCAAATAGAAATTCGATGGGTGAGAAGTATTTGCATTTTTTCTAATCCATTTCTCACATTTACGACTACTTTTGATATCTTCGACACCTGTATTACTGTAACTCACGGATTTATTTTTCGATATGTACATTGAATTTATTCGAAACCTTAAAGGAAAATATTTCTGATTAGAATTCAAAAAACACAAACGTGTGCAATGTGTTTTTGCGAATGGATCTCTGTTGTAATATTGTTTATTAATTTAATATAATATAAAACTAGAGTTTCTTTAGAAAAGGTTATTTATGCAACTGTTTTCTCAAAATATCTAAAAAGGAGGACATTTTAGCGCAAAAGGAGGACATCTGATTTTTAATGAAAAAGGAGGACATGTCCTCCTTTAGGATACCATATGGTCACCCTATATAGCGCATGCATGAAATATGCCAAAATCAGGGTTGTTAATCGATAAATTATTGTCGTTAATTTAACGCCAACTTCGATAACGATGACGGTTGTACGATGATCCTTCGTTGACGATAAAGTGAGCGTTGAACCAAAGTTATCGTTATCGAGTATTCGTTGATTTATCGATAATTATCGAGTTAACTGTAACAGGTGCAATAGTTAAAAGTACAAATATCCACTAGTTAGGAGCTGTACAAATACCACGTGGTCAGTTTTAGATACCCACCTCTCCCAGCGTGAACATCCGCTCATATAAATTTTACAAAAATGGGTATGGATCAAAGAAAATTTGCCATACACCTCCTCTCCCCTAAACTGCCCACGTGGTATATGAACAGCCTTTTATAATATTCAGAAACACCTTTAAATCCTGAAATTGAATTGGGATTTAAGGAGGTTACCGAATTGACCAAAACAAATTTCTTACAGAGTCGCAATTTCTTACAGAGAATCTGAGAGCATTTTTAATCACTCCTATTCTTGTTTACGGACGAACGAATGCAGTTCGTTTGAATCGTTCCCCCCATTGGCGTAACTACAGGGGCTATAGCCCCACCTAGAACTGAATAAGCCCCTCTAGAATTTTTGCCACTTTGCATGAATATTGTACTTATCTAGCTCTCTGATCATATATAGGCGTAACTTCCAGGAATGAGTTCTCTTCATTCACATCTCTCTCTCTACGAAACATTGAATCTATTTTAACAAATTTTCGAACTTCGAACAATTGTTATATCTTACGATAAGAATGTTAAACACAGGAGCATTACCCTAGGAAATTGGATTAGGAACAGTGGTTCCATGCTGATGCAATGCTGATTGAATAAATAATAGAAGCAACAGACTAAGAAAACAAACACAATTTCTAAAATTTTGATTAGATAAAGAAAGTTCTAGTGGCATACTGAACTGTCTGTATGGTCTTAATATTGACACAGCATGAAATGTTGGATAAACTGTTTAAGGAACACAGGATGCTTAGCTTATTGGCATATTTCTAAAAAAATCCTGATTTAAAATTGGTTTTCTCAGCAAGTATTTAATCTTTAAAT
Organism: Armigeres subalbatus; assembly: GCF_024139115.2. Taxonomy (NCBI): domain Eukaryota; kingdom Metazoa; phylum Arthropoda; class Insecta; order Diptera; family Culicidae; genus Armigeres; species Armigeres subalbatus. The sequence continues at coordinate 155,197,025 of NC_085140.1, read as the reverse complement.
ATTTTAAAGTTTTGAGTTTTGCGAGTATATTTAAATCAATCTAGCGTGTTCATAGTTCTTAAAGATGCAGCCTTTCTGAAAGAATTGTCAAAAGAATCCTTCCGAAAAAGTGGGAGCCAAATACTACGTATCATATGTCTGTATCGATCCAGATATTTTGAAAGCATTCATTTCTGAAGCTTTGAATGGTAATTTGGGGGATTTTTCTGCTATTTCCAGAAAATCAATTAAGAGATTTCAGAAAGGCAAAATCTTGAGTTTCCAAGAAGAGGTAACAAAAATTTGAATGAGAAAGAAATTGGAATTCTTTCGGATAGATAAAACTCCACAGGCTTCTTGCTACCCAACAAACAATTTAAGTTAAATAAGCTAGCGGAAAAATGAAATTGCGGCGAAATAAGCTTTTTATCAGCCTCCGATGCTAGTTGGGTAAACTCATATGTCTTTCTAATCACACAAAGTTTTTCTGGAATCTGACGACAGAAATTTCGACACTCACACTCAACCTTCTGTGAAATGATGGTTCTGAGGCGAACCGACAAATGCACCTTTCCAATCACAGGCAAAATCAGAATTTTGAACGAAAATCAACGTCAGATGATTTACGATCCATGAAGAAAAAATTTCTGCAGCGCCAAGCGATTATGATTTGCACTTTGAAATATTTTCGTCTCGGCTCTACCTCCTTTAGTGTATCTGAGAAGAACCGTTTTTTAAAAATAATTTTCCTTCCCAATTACAAACAGAAATAAAATCTGAATTTCGAAAGAAAATATCACTTGACTGTCACTGACAACATTTCTGCAGCGTTGCTCTCCGACGAGGGTTAGTGATTCTGATACTGACGGAAACTTCCTTCAGTACCGTGGGAATGCAACCGACGCCATTGTTTGCTATCTACCCTTTCTTTTTATAAAATGCTGGTCCTGAAAAGAGTCGATTTTCAATCCACAATGCGTCTTTCGAATCACTCACAGCGACGGCCAGCGCATTCTAATACATAGTATTTAATAATTAGGGAAAATCTTAAAGAGTTCGAAATCTCGAACTCGAACTTTCGAGATCTCGAAAATCGGTACTTTTCGTGAAGATCTCAAGTTTGAATATGCAGAATTACCTCCCTATCTTCGCAAAGGACGGAGTCCTAAGTCAAAAATTAGCCCCCCCCCTCCTAGAATTTTTCGTTAGTTACGCCAATGGTTCCCCCATTTGATGTTGCTGGCGTAAACGAGAATGCGCATCAGTTTTCGTTCGAAAGGGCGTTTGGATGTATACAAGAATGAGGGTGAATGTCTATACTTAATGTTTAATCTGATCATGATCAATCTGAAGCATGATCAACAAAACTTCTATTTGAAGATCCGGAGCACTCAGTTATATGATTATTTTATGACTCACAGTGTAGACCAATCTCCTTAGCGTTGCCGAATCACATTGCATTGAATAGGTGAATCAATAATTCTAGAGTGTCCCGCTTCAATTACCTCTGGTCAACCAGCTGCAAACAATTTGTTTCATTCTCGGCTTCTGTCAAAATTTAACCTCAACTTTGTTCGCGTAATCTAGTAACCCCATTATCGCCAAATTATCGAGTTGACTTACGTTAAATAATAATTCAGTTGATTCGTCGTTATCGTAGCAACGTTATGATCACAATCAACTTTATCGGCGATAACGATAAATCAATGATTAACAAGCCTGATTACGTCATTTGGCGTTGATGAAACTATGAATTAACCCCATGAAAAAAATCACAAAAAACAAAGAAAATTCAGGTGGTATTTAAAAAGCTGTGAAAAATCAGGTTAACCGGTAAATTAAAGAATACCAACCATGTGAAACTAATATTGGGTGTACTCACGATAAAATCATCGGCCTCATCGAGGCACAGTACCAGGTCTTCTGATGTAGAGTGCTGCACAATGGGGTCTTGTCAGATCCTACCCGGGTTTTGGCTGGTGTGAGGCAAGGATACATGTACAGGACTAATAACGAAATACAGTAAAGATATGCATCTATCTCTTATGTCATGATTACTGCTGAAAGCTCACGTTATTGGTTAGTGAGTGGGTGTCATACAACATAGTTTCCACTTTCCATTTCCTCAAACATCAATTTCAAAAGATTTTTTTACCAATTTTCTCCATTTTCCGCTCTCATCCACGCTTGCCAATCAATTGATAACAGCCATAAACATCGATCCCATCGAAAACGTCTCACTCATATTCACGCATCAGTCTTCTCCCCCGAAACATCAAGCCTTTGAGAAGGTCCGCGTAACATTTTATGAGATTAATAAAACTTTTCATCGACAAACATCTATCTGAATTGAAAAATTCTTTGTCAAGTCTATCCCACAACTTCTTCTACAATCAATGGAGGGGAAAACGTTTAGGCGTCAAACTGTTGGAAAAGCCGTAAAATAAATGGATCCTTTCATGTCCCATTTCGCCATTTCACTGTTCATCGCAGTGGATAGGACACAAAATTAACTTTTAAAGCGACATTAGAGGAGGAGATTGATTTTCTCATGCACAGATTTCTCGAATAAAAAATGTCTCTTTCGCGTCGCATTCACATATGGTAGTATGAGCGTATGAGTACCTATGAGATTAATGATAGAACCATTGGACTTTTTACTTTCACAGCCCCAAAGCAGTTCAATTATGTCTGTAAATTCGAAATTAATTGGTCTGGTGACTAAATTAAAGAATTTTTTGAAAGCACAAAGCTTCATTACTTTGAATTTATTGAAATTGTTATTTTCTATTTTTATTGATTTTTTTGTTCTTTCATTTTTTTTAACGCCAATATATTCGGTTCAAGTCCTTCAATGAATAAAATATTCTGAACGTACTAATTACCACATATTAAAGAACAACTTTATTGGAAATAAATTCACACAGAGAGCGAAAATAATAAAACTAGAAATATTCCCTCAAGTGTACCGAGAATCAATATCACCGCACTTTAACCAGACCAAGGCCTCATATGACAATTACAATTTTGATAATTCCCGATTGTAATTCTACATTTTTGCTTATTCGACATATGTTTTAGTGACTTTTTACTGGGATTGGAGCTTGATTTATCCTTCATGTTTGTTTTCTGAATACTAAATTACGAGGTTCAGAAACAAAGACTTTTAACAAGAACTTCTTCTTCTTCTTCTTTAATGGCTCTACATTCCAACTAGAACTTGGCCGGCTTTTCAATTTAGTATTCTATTAGCATTTCCTCAGTTATTTATTGAAAGCTTTTTATCCCCGCCATTGCATGAGTATGTATCTTGTGTGGCAAGTACAATGGATACACTATGCTCTATTATACACTACTCTACGGCTTCATATCTTGTGTGTAACGCACAGTGGCATAAGAAATCGATACACATGTCTTGAAAGTCGAAATACTATTTTCTAATTACTTCTCTATCAGATTGCCCTTTACGGATTTAAAGCGCAATATCCTGAAGAAAATTTTACATCTGCTTATCAGATGCTATTACATTACATTTATCAGAAGCACAAGAGCCATATACAACACTAAATCTCTAATCATCAGGCTACGGAAAAGCATCTCTTCATTCACGACGAACATAGCCATTTCCGTCGCAAAACCACATTAAACTACCCTCCGTATAGTTACTCAACGTTTCTATCTCCGTGTTAAACATCTTATCTGCCAACATGAAGCAGCAGGCCCACATGCCCTCCTGGAATAAGTCATATCCTGTCCTGTGGAATATGTTCTGCTTGGCCAGGCATAATAAATAAGCACAAAACATTTGCGAAAATCGGAGCAAAAAGCAGGCCGACTAATCTTTGCGCCATGAAATCCCACCACCAACACCACACCCGCAGAGAAATTTTCTCATCCTGAAAAATTGTCGGATGTACTGTTGGCAAAAAATAATATTACAAGCTTCGTTCTCAACGGTTTGCATTAACTGAAATGCCGAACAAGAACCGATTCTACGAAAGCATATCAAGATAAAAAAATATAATCAAGCTTCAACAGTGAACACCATGTCCAACGTAACCGACGTATGTTCGCTCATAGTCATAAATTTAAAGTCCAATTTTCTTAACCTGTTGATTTGTTGTAGCAGGGTTTCAATCTCTTGAAAATGTATAGGTATGCTGCTATTTTGTCGAGCCATAAGTGCGTACGGAACTTGTGGCTGCCAACAAGGCAAATGAGTATTATTTTGATTGGAGTATGTTTTTATTGCAAGAGGGCCAATCCATGCAAGAGAATAAGAAAAATGCAACAACAAAAAAAAAAGAAATTCTACTATTTTGCGTGAAATCCTGGCTTCTGGGCTGATTGTATTAAAATCTTCCAGGTTTGGATGTGCCAAAATTTTATAAAGATTTTGTACTGTATTAAAATCTGCCAACCGCTGTTTAGCTGTAACGATTGCTGTTGATTATTAAAATTCTTAACAGAATATCAAACAATTTGCATTTGATTTTTCCGATTGAACATTTACATTGATTCAATCAATTCTCTTACATTTTAAGGTCAAGCTTATCAAAATAATCTATTTATACGTTGTTGTTATTCCAGAAAAAAATGATTGCCTATATCATTACAGATGTGAATCATAGTCATGTGCAACAGATTCTCGTATTTTCCTACCAGAATGTGAATTGTTGGAGTTTAAGACACTATTTGGGTTAATTTATATGTGCGTAAAGAAATCAAATAATAATTTCACAAGGAAATCGAATTACCTACAATTTAAATTTCCAAACAATTCGCCACAAGCGTTTCCACTCCGATTTGTTCACATTTTTATGTATAAAAAGCAAGCCACAAGTCCAAGTAGTGCCTGTATTATTTGCACGATCATACGTTGTCATTTCGTTAGCTTTACTCTCCATCTGTCTCTGGTTGTACGGTTGCTTGACATAAAATCAAAGACCTTGAAAATGAAAAACTCTTGAAATTAAATTGAAGACTTTGAAAATGAAAATTTTCATATAATGAAAATCAATATGTAAGGGATCCATAGATCATAAAGACGTTTCGGGAAAACTTGAAATTTGAAAATCTCAAATTTATTGAAATCTAAAGAAATAAAAAAACTCAATACTTAAGATTCAAAGGACTAAAATTCAAAAATAGTAGTTTGTGCAACAAGTTGCAAAAAGATGATTTTTTCAGCACGAGTTGTACGTTTATCCAACGAGGCTTGCCGAGTTGGATAAATACTACGAGTGCTGAAAAAATCGAGTTTTGCAACGAGTTGCACACGCTATTTTTTGCAATGACGAAAAATGGACTTTAATTTGATAAATTTGTACCAAAAATGTACAGTCTAATTTTCTCCACATGATCATTCTTGCCGATAAATTATATTGCTGCAGAGAACAATCGGATTCCATGTTACCGTGCCACATTGCATAGTTTGCAAAGCCGTGAAGCGATAGATGGAAATTTTTGATGTCATGTCCATCAAACTATTTCAATTATTACGCGACGCAGAGAATACACTATTTGAACACTTACCCAAGCTCATTCAGCAAAATGTAGTCATGTAACTACTGTTCCGATGTTGGTTTTTCATTATAGCACCCAAATGAGTGCTGTAATGAATATTATGCAACCCATTTGAGTTGCATAATGTTCATTAAAGCACCTATTTCGTTGGTATGGAAAAGTAGGCCGTTTTATCACTCCAAGACGAACTGTAAACCAGGTATTATGATCAGGAATTGCAAAAAATATATAATGGTGTTAAGAAATTTATTTTGAGCTTTTTAGTGGAATGTCTTCACTTGTCATAAGGCGAGTTTGTACAATCCCATTGAATTCCACCACTTAATTGTATCTTGACAGATACGTATTTCGACCTCAACAGTAAGGCCGTCTTCAGTGTCTCGTACTTGACTCGACTTAGTCGAGGCACGACTTAGTCGACTTAGCCGAGTCAAGTACGAGACACTGAAGACGGCCTTACTGTTGCGGTCGAAATACGTATCTGTCAAGATATTATTAAGTGGTGGAATTCAATGGGATTGTACAAACTCGTCTTATGACAAGTGATATAATGGTGGTTCTAAAAATAATCGATTTATTTTCAAAAATGCTTTTTCAATCTTTAACAACAACATATTCAAAATCAGAATCTTGGAAGCAAATTTCAATTCACGTCCACTGAATGATTTGCGCTGAAACGCTATAGACGCCATCTATGCGAATACTTTTTTGCAACGTTCCTCCGAGGCGCCCATGTGGAGACTGTTTTTAATGCATGCACGTAAAAAAATTAATGTTGTTTATTATTAATATTTCTAATACTTTTTTGCCAAAGCAGGCGTTTAATGACATGTATAAGAAAAAACTTATACATCGCATTAGTCACATACATTCGGAAACTAATACTTTTCATTAACTTATGAATGTTATTAGCTTTTTGATATGGGATCGTTCATTAGGTGGCATAATGAAGAGTATAAGTATTTTCGAATGGTTTTTTGCCATAACATATAAGGTTTTTTTTTTCACGGGTGGGATTGATTCTCGCTTAACTTTTCAAAAGGACCTAAGTAACATTTTTTCATGAATTAATTTGAATAGCGCAATCAACACAACAACTTGAAAGCTATTGATTGCGCTATTCAAAATAATTCATGAAAAAAATGTTACTTAGGTTCTTTTTAAAAGTTAAGGAGAATTGTTTCTGAAATGTTTACTGGGTTTGTCATGAATTGAAAATTTTAATAGTTTCACGTGTATAGTCAAATGTTTTAATAAAATTGGAAAATTTTTGGAGAGTTTCCCAATCGATTGATCTAAGCTAAAGCTTAAGCTTGATTGACTGCTCGTAGTTGCTACTCCATTGTGACCAGAACAGCTGTTCTTGCACAGGGAACCAACAGATGTTTGCTTGGACTAGCACACATCTTCAATATACAAGTACTGGTGATCTCATTTGTTAAATCATACTGGCGCCTGCCACGTCAGAATGCAAGTCAATGTAGGGAATGGGGAGGAAATGATGATGCAGTCATTCGCCCACTGCAAGCCGAATATACCTCTGCACTTGCCACGAGTTCATGCGGTATTTGTTGAAATTTTTGGGTCAGGTTCCTGAGGCAGAGGTCCGTCTTGGTTAACGAGCTGCCAATGTGATTGATAGGAGAAGGCAACTGATGGAATTTCTAATTGGATATAGGAGCTCTATACTTACTTACTTATGGATCCTGTGCACCTCCGGTGGTGCAAAGGGCCGAATTGAAAGATTTCCATTCTGAGCGTTGCTCGGATATCGCTTTAACCTGTTGCCAGGTTAGATTTCGGTCGACTTCTTTTACTTCTTTATTGAGGCTTCGCCGCCATGAGCCTCTGGGTCTGCCTCTGCTGCGATGTCCCGCTGGGTTCCAGTCTAATGCTTGTTTACAGATTTCGTTTCCGCCCCTACGTAGAGTGTGGCCGACCCAGCCCCACTTCCGATCCCGAATTTCTGTTGCTATCGGCCTCTGGTGACAACGACGATGGAGCTCGTTGTTTGAGATCCAGTTGTGAGGCCACCAGGCCCGAATTATATACCGCAGGCATCTGTTAACGAACACCTGCAGCCGTTGAGTGTTCTCCACTGATACACACCATGTTTCGCTAGCGTATAACAGCACAGATTTCACGTTAGAGTTGAAAATTCGTATTTTGGTGCCTTCACTTATCTGCCTGTTTTTCCAGATATTTCTTAAACTCGCAAAGGCAGCCCTTGCTTTCTTGATCCGTGCGCCTATGTCGATCTTGGTACCGCCGTCTGACGCTATTTGGCTACCAAGATATTGGAAGCTTTCAACATTCTCCACTGGTTGCCCGGCTACTGTGAAACTGGAAGGAGTCACCGTGTTTACATCCAACGATTTGGTTTTGTTGACGTTGATGACTAAACCTGCCGAGGAGGAGCGCTCGGTAAGGTCGTTGAGCTTACTCTGCATATCAGAACGCCGTTGTGCGAGGAGTGCAACGTCATCCGCCAATTCGAAGTCGTTTAGGTGCTCCATGGTTATAGGCTGCCATAACAGCCCGCGGTTTGGTTCACGGTCAATCGCATCTACCAGAATTTCATCGATTACGATGAGGAACAGTAACGGTGATAGAATACATTCTTGCCTCACACCAGCTACGACCCGGATAGGGTCGGACAGGACCCCATTGAGCAGCACTCTACACGAAAAGGCCTCGTACTGTGCTTCGATGAGGCCGATGATTTTCTCAGGAACCCCCTTGCGTCTTAGGGCGCCCCACATATTCTCGTGATTGAGACGGTCGAAAGCTTTTTCGTAGTCAATGAATACCAAGTAAAGGGACTCTTGGAATTCGTTGACCTGCTCCAGAATTATGCGGAGCGTGACAATATGGTCCACACAGGATCTTCCGGTACGGAATCCGGCCTGCTGCCGCTGGAGAGACACATCGATCTTCTCCTGAATCCGGGCTATGATAATTTTGCACAGAGCTTTGAGAACTGTACACAGCAACATAATGCCTCGCCAGTTATCGCATACAGTCAGGTCACCCTTTTTGGGCACCTTCACTAAGATACCTTGCATCCAGTCGACCGGGAAAGTTGCGGTGTCCCAGATATTACGAAATAAGCGATGCAGTAGTCGAGCGGATGTCATGGGGTCAGCTTTGAGCATCTCGGCTGATAAGCGGTCGACCCCTGGGGCTTTATTCGATTTCATGCTTTGGATGGCTGTTTGAATCTCTAGCAGTGATGGAGCTTCGGTATTGACGCGTGTTATACGTCGGATCCTAGGCAGATCATGCCGAGGTGGTGATGGCCTGGCTGGCACTTGAAAAAATTGTTCGAAGTGCTCAAACCAGCGTTTCAGCTGGTCAGTTGGGTCGGTCAATAACTGATCATTCGCGTCTTTCACAGGCATCGTTGCATTCATCTTCGCCCCGCTTTAGCGTCCAGCGTAAACCAGAGTATAGCAGAACTTGTCCCGACGGCGTTCTGTGTTCTCCAAAGTTTGGCCAACGGACTTCACTCAGTCCCAGGATCTCAAGCTTGGGCTGGGCTAGGGTTAAAACGTTCCATGTTCCTATTCGTGTCCGTTGTTTCGCGCTAAGGGAAGATCCATAAAGTACGTCACGCAAAATTTGGCTATTTTCAACCCCCCCTCCCCCCTTCGTCGCCGTTATCTTTCATTATCGGATTCTCGAACAAATTGATGTTTCGGGAACAGTAGGTTGTTGGCCCAAGGTTCCCTATCCACCGGGATGGGACTGCCATCTTAGGTATAGCTTCCGGGGAATAGCATTTCATACTCAGCCGCTGGATACCAGAACAGACGCTGTTGGAGCCGTACCTCCTTGGTGGGCAGACGCTCGATCAGTCGGTTCAAATTTGTTTAAAGTCCCACCCAACACCAGGACTAGGCTAGTGCGCTTTGAGCGGCACACGGTCGCTTTGATAGGGTCTGCTTGGGGACACATGTAGCTTTTTATAGAAATTCAACAGAGCCCACTGTCGAACCCCACCACATCCTAGGCAGACCCCACAGGACGCACCCTCTCACTATAGCTGATGTCAGAAGGACAACAGTGCCCAGGCTGCACAATTGTCAATTGTCATCGGAAGACCCGTGGAAGCGTGAGTATTGGAACTTGTGAGGACCAGAGCTATGTTAGTCGCCCCTTCCCGGATGTCAACTCACCATTTCGCAGCCCAGGAGCTCTATAGTTCATTCCCAATTCTAGCAGATTACTGTTAGCATACTCAAATTGAAGGTATAGGAATAGTAATGGAAACGGCATGGAAGTCGATTTCCAGTTCTAGCGATTGCTAGAACATGAGAAATATAGAGAAAGATAAAAAAGAAGGAGAATTGAACGGACCAGGGATTGAACCTACGACTTCCTGCGTATGAGGCAGAAGCAGTAGCCATTTGACTACCAAGCCCGCTAGTTTACAAGTCGATTGATCTAAAAATGTTAAAAACCAATCCAAATATAAAGGCGCTTATAACAAACAAAATCTAAGGGTCTAGTTAGCCTTGCGAGCAAAGGCGTACGATTGCCAATCCGGAGATGGGAGTTCGATTCTTTTTCCGGTTTAGGGTGTTTCACACAATATACATACTCATGCAATGGCGGGCATAGAAAAGCTTTCAATTAATAACTGAGGAAGAAGTGAGGAATTAGAATTGAGACATCTCTCTTCCAACTCCTCGAATATCCTATTCGGCCGAATGAACCTTTCGGTTAAATGACCTTTTCGGCCAAATGACCTTTTCAGCCAAATGACGTTTTCGGCCAAATGACCCTTTCGGCCAATTGATCTTTTCGCTTGTCAATTGTCGTAAGACGAGTTTGAACAATCTCATTGAATTCCACCACTTAATTGTATCTTGACAGATACGTATTTCGACCTCAACAGTAAGGCCGTCTTCAGTGTCTCGTACTTGACTCGACTTAACTAAATCATTAATTCATCCCGTATATAATCTTTGAACAGACTAAGTTTGAGATCCTCGAGGATCATGCGGATTAGTCTTGCCGATTTCTGTTTTAAAAGCTCAAATACTGCACATCAAAAATTACATCACCATGGCATTTTAGCCATAGCTTAGATTAAATCATTAACCCTTATGTGAGTGACGGGGTACCCGGGTACCCATTCTGATATTGAAAGTTAAATAACTTTTTGTAGATAAATTCGAATACTATGAAACTTTCTGACATCTCGTAGAATGTTGAGACGAAGCGATGGGTAAAGTTTAAGGTCCAGGTTGCGATTAGAGCGCTTATTAGGGGTCGAAAACTTTTTATACCCCTTAAACGGGTGACGGGGTACCCGGGTACCCAATCATATAACAGAGGGCCTGTATATTTATATGAGTGTATGATTATATGAATCTTTGCGTATGTCACTGGGACAAAGGCTGCTCAAGTGCATGTACATATTTTTTGAGGTGTGTGTGTTTTAAAGGCCACCGGGTGGCCACTTGGAATATCCGGAACATCCGTAAAAATGGTCAATTCGTAAATTCCATCGTACAGCGACGGGATTTTTTTAGAATTATTTTTTGCCCAACCCTGAGTATGGAATTGATGCTTCGACCTACATACGGACCATTGTGTCCAATGAATGGTCCCCTGGAAGATCCGGAACATCCGTAAAAATGGTCAATTCGTTATATCCATCGTACAGTGACGGGATTTTTTAAAACCATTTTCTGCTGAACCCTGAGTAGGGAATTGATGCTTTGACCCACTTTCGGCCTTTGTGTCCACTGAGTGGTCCCCTGGAAGATCCGGAACATCCGTAAAAATGGTCAATTCGTAAATTCCATCGTACAGCGACGGGATTTTTTTAGAATTATTTTTTGCTGAGCCCTGAGTATGGAATTGATGCTTGGATTTACATACTCTGGAAGATCCGGAACATCCGTAAAAATGGTCAATTCGGTAATTCTATCGTACAGTGACAGGATTTTTTTAGAATTATTTTTTGCCCAACCCTGAGTATGGAATCGATGCTTTGACCTATATACGGACCATTGTGTTCACTGAGTGGACCCCTGGAAGATCCGGAACATCCGTAGCAATAGTCAATTCGTAAATTCCATCGTATAGCGACGGGGTTTTTTAGAATTTTTTTTATGAACCCTGAGTATGGAATTGATGCTTCGACCTACATACGGACCATTGTGTACACTACATACGTACATACGTAAAAATGGTCAATTCGTAAATTCCATCATACAGCGACGGGATTTTTTTTAGAATTATTTTCTGCCGAGCCCTGAGTATGGAATTAATGCTTTTACCTACACACGGACCATTTTGTCCACTGGGTGGTCCCCTGGAAGATCCGGAACATCCGTAAAAATGGTCAATTCGTAATTACATCGTAAAGCGACGCGATATTTTTTAGAAGCATTTCTGCCGAAACCTGAGTATGGAATTGATGCTTTGAGCCACATGTGGACCATTGTGTCCACTGGAAGATCCAGAACATCCGTAAAAATGGTTAGTAAATTTCATCGTGATGCGTCATGTTTTTATTTTAAACCATTTGTTGCCAAACCCTGAGCATGAAATTAATTCTTTGACCCAAAAACGGACTGTTGTGCCCTTTGGGAGATCCCCTCAAAAATCCGAAATTCCCGTAAAAATGGTCAATTCGCAAACTGAAGCGACGTCATTTTTATCAAACAAATTTTTGCAGAACGATGTGGATCAAAGCATCAATCTCATACTTTGGGTTCGGCACAAAATGGTTATTAAAAAAATCCTACCGCTTCAGAAATGGAATATTTGAAATGATCAATTTTACGAATGTTCCGGATCATCCAAGGGACCACCCAGTGGACACAATGTTCCGTATGTAGGTCATAGCAAAAATCCCGTCAACTTCGATTACGGAATATTCGAATTGGCCATTTTTACGGATGTTCCGGATCTCCCAGGGGACCACCCAGTGAACACAATAATCCGTATGTGGGTCAAAGCATCGATTCCATGCTCTGGGTTCGGCAGAAAATGGTTCTAAGAAAATCCCGTCACCTAACGATGAAATATTCGAATTTACCATTTTTACGGATGTTCCGGATCTTCCAGGGGACACCCAGTGGACACAATGGTCCGTATGTGGGTCATAGCATCGTTTCCATGCTCAGGGTTCGGCAGAAAATGGTTCTTAAAAAATCCCGTCGCTGTACGATGGAATATTCGAATTGACCATTTTAACGGATGTTCCGGATCTTCCCGGGGACCACCCAGTGGACACAATGGTCCGTATGTGGGTCAAACCCTCGATTCCATGCTCAGGGTTCGGCAAAAAATGGTTTAAACAAATCCCGTCACCTAACGATGGGATATTCAAATTGACCATTTTTACGGATGTTCCGGATCTTCCAGAAGACCATTCAATAGACAGAATGGTCCGTATGTGGGTCAAAGCATCAATTCCATGCTCTGGGTTCGTCAGAAAATGGTTCTAAAAAAAATTCCGTCGCTTTTCGATGGAATTTACGAATTGACCATTTTTACGGATGTTCCAGATCTTCCAGGAGACCACTCAGTAGACACAATGGTCCGTATGTAGGTCGAAGCATCAATTCCATAATCAGGGTTCAGCAAAAAATAATTCTAAAAAAAATCCCGTCGCTGTACGATGGAATTTACGAATTGACTATTTTTACGGATGTTCCGGATCTTCCAGGGGACCACCCAGTGGGCACAATGGTCCGTATGTAGGTCGAAGCATCAATTCCATACTCAGGGTTCAGCAAAAAAAAAACCATCTAAAAAAGTCCCATCGCTCAACGATGGAATTTACGAATTGACCATTTTTACGGATGTTCCGGATCTTCCAGGGGACCACCCAGTGAACACAAAGGCCGGAAGTGGTTCGAAGCATCAATTCCATACTCAGGGTTCAGCAAAAAATAAATCTAAAAAAAATCCCGTCGCTGTACGATGGAATTTACGAATTGACCATTTTTACGGATGTTCCGGATCTTCCAGGGGACCACCCAGTGGGCACAATGGTCCGTATGTAAATCCAAGCATCAATTCCATACTCAGGGCTCAGCAAAAAATAATTCTAAAAAAAAACCGTCGCTGTACGATGGAATTTACGAATTGACCATTTTTACGGATGTTCCGGATCTTCCAAGGGACCACCCAGTGGGCACAATGGTCCGTATGTAGGTCGAAGCATCAATTCCATACTCAGGGTTCAGCAAAAAAAACCATCTAAAAAAGTCCCATCGCTCTACGATGGAATTTACGAATTGATCATTTTTACGGATGTTCCGGATCTTCCAGGGGACCACCCAGTGAACACAAAGGCCGGAAGTGGTTCGAAGCATCAATTCCATACTCAGGGTTCAGCAAAAAATAATTTAAAAAAAATCCCGTCGCTGTACGATGGAATTTACGAATTGACCATTTTTACGGATGTTCCGGATCTTCCAGGGGACCACCCAGTGGACACAAAGGCCGGAAGTGGGTCAAAGCATCAATTCCATACTCAGGGTTCAGCAGAAAATGGTGCTAAAAAAATCCCGTCGCTGTACGATGGAATTTACGAATTGACCATTTTTACGGATGTTCCGGATCTTCCAAGGGACCACCCAGTGGACACAATGGTCCGTATGCAGGTCGAAGCATCAATTCCATACTCAGGGTTGGGCAAAAAAAAATTAAAAAAAATCCCGTCGCTCTACGATGAAATTTACGAATTGACCATTTTTACGGATGTTCCGGATCTTCCAGGGGACCACCCAGTGGACACAATGGTTCGTATGTAGGTCAAAGCATCGATTCCATACTTACGGTTTGGCAGAAAATGGTTCTAAAAAAACCCCGTCGCTTTACGATGGAATTTACGAATTGACCATTTTTACGGGTGTTCCGGATCTTCCAGAGGACCACCCGGTGGCCTCTGAATTCACACAGTTCTCTGAAACCACACTCACACACAAGCGCATACATAGACACAGCGATACACACCAACATACGCACATACAAACACCCACAGACACATAAATGCCCATTGTGAGGCGGTTGGGTACCCGGGTACCCCCTCACCCGTTCACGGTGGGAAAAATCGTCACTCACATAAGGGTTAATAAACAGAATAGTTTTCATTATTTGGAAGTAGTAAAACGTGTTGCAATCAAAATTTAAAACATGCAGTAAGTTCCACTTGATAGACTGCCAAATTTGTAACGATTTAGCTCAAACGGGACCCCTGTCAGTTTTACCCACGATGTCCATTTTACCCTCACCTCCCTTACAATAATATTGCAAGCACACTAGCCTCGCTTATTCGTAAAATTTATGATCTCATCCATTGACAAGTTTTAAACAAATGGAAAATTACGTTGATTGAAAAATTAAAAAATGACCCCAGAGCACAGACAAAAGGTGAACAACCTTTCGAATTTTGTAGTTTGTATTACTATTATTCTCAAAATATAGTTTTCTGCTAAAATTTGCATTGTAGGAGAATCGTACCATTTTCCACCTAATGCTTCTTCATCACGTTTGGAATGCATTACTTCTCGAAGCCATTGATTCAGCTAACTACATCAAAAGCTATCTCTTTTCAATCGATATTGATAGCAAGGTTGAACCCTTTCGTGGCTAAGTTTTTGTAAAGCACCACAAACTTCCTTCCAACAGTATCACAGAAACCCTACCATAACGGCGGTTTAGCAAAATAAGGACATCCTCGAGGGAAAGTTCAATTTTATTCAATGTCAATAAGTTTTTCTTCTTTAGCATTTTGCAAACTTACTATAGGTACATCCATTTCCACCCGTTATTATTTTAGCCTATCTAACGTAGGTAGTGTAGAACATTAGTCTTGATTTTGGGAGTGAGGAAACCGATGATTTAGACCAACTTCTCTTGGGCCACGAATCAATTATGCTATGCTATGTTTAATTAAAAAAAAAAAAAATTCCAGTGCATGGTATGCATCGACCAAAAGTTTGAGTTTACCCACTATATGATAAGCCGATCATAAGTTTGTGGACACTCTCCTGATATTTCAATTTTAGCCGAATTTTATCTGAGGTGCAGTTTGGCGCTTTGTTTGGAAACTCACTTTCTTCAATATGTATTTTGCCTGAATTTGCAATGTTTACTCAAATGTTGTATCATTAACTTTTCTACATTGCCAAACAAAAACTCACTCTCAGGTGTTCGGGGCGTATCGACACGGATTTGAGTTGACAATATCACAGGCCTTTCTCAGCCAATTTACCAATTTACATGTTTGCATACCCAAAATAATTGTCAGCTCATAATTTTTTGATTGATGATTGGCCACAGCTACATTCTGTAATCTACAGTTTTATATAAAAGATATTTTAGTTACTAGATAAAGATTGTCGCTGTCGTCGCTGTCTGGAACATCTTTTGCTGGCAAGGATAGGGGAGCTAAATGTCAAAGAAGGAAAATCCATACGATTTGACAGGTATGTACCACACATGTTTCGGACAGCAGAACAAAAAAATATCTTTTTTTTTATATGGACAAAAATGGCACAATAACATCGCGCAATAACAATTATATTACTGTTTTTTTTTTCTCGAAAATGTGGTAAAACTGATTTGATTTACAATTTAGATATGTCAAAACCGGATGTTTCAAGTCCTCCAAACCATTATGTAGTTCAGCCCAATTGGTCACCAGGTCAACTATACCCGGAACAAAATCGATAAGCCATCATGTCCATACAAGCTTTTTAAGGCCATACATTTGATTTTTAATTTAGAAATGATCAAATACGATGATTCAAGCCCCTCAAATCATCATGGAATTCGAAACAATTGTTCCACTAGGCTCGATTGGATATTTATAGCAACGTATCATGTCCATACAGGCACTTCGAGACCATGAGTACGGTTTTGGTGGTATGGTGCAGCATTTAAGATTTTCTTTTCCAAAATTCTCCAAATCCTGTAGTTTTGAATACACACGGGGACAACATTCATGGACAAGTTTCCGGAGTGTAAGGCAGTAATGCGAACCTACAAAACAATACAGTCAAACCTCCAAGAGTCGATGTTTTTTGACTCAATATCGACCCATGGAAGCAAGTTATGCAATATTTAAAAATATTTTCTGGGATACTGTGATTGTCCTTTTAACCTTTTGTCTGTGCTCTGGGGTCAATATGACCCCAAGCTACTTTGAAAGGCTGCAATTTTTTTATTTTTCAATCGATTTTCGTAATTCTTGGAAATTTGGTAAAACTCGCCGAGATCTTTACGCTAGGTGCAAATTTGCTTGAAAAATCTTGAAAATAAACGCTACGGTCTAATTTTATTGAAAAACTTACGTTGTCTGTGCTCTGGGGTTATATTGAGCCCAAATTGAAATTGTTTCAACTTTTTGGTTGTTTGGTCAATTCCGGAATTTTTTCGAAAGATAATCTAATCATCTTTTAGAAACGTACCTAAGATCGACCATAGGTGGGCGGGTACCTCGCGGGGAGGGGTTTTCGTAAAAAAAGTACGAAAACAGTGATTTTTTATGCTTATTTTGCTTATATCTGAAAATCATACCCATTTTGAACTGCACCTTTTCAAAAAGGTTATGCAGGAAGGCGTGTGCTTTGATATGAGGCATTGATTAGTTTAGAATTTGGCCGCTAGGTGGTGATATGTATGAACCCATTATTTTAGACTACTCAAGATACTCCGATATATGGAATATTGTACATTGTAAATATTTTTGGCGAACAAATTTGGAATTTGTAAAGATGATGTCTTTAGCAACGATCGTCTAGTGGGAATGGACTGCCCTGTGATGGGAGAAGTAATTAGGAATTTTACAAATAGGTGGCGCTAGTGTGCTTGCAATATTCTTATATGTGTGAAATATGGCTGTAGCTTGAGATCCTCAAGACACATTGGTCCTCAAGTTGTATTGGGCAAAGTTGTTCATGATGTCCAAGACTACAAAGGCGGCGCTAGTGAGCAGTTATTTTTGAGTATATTGTTCCATGTAAGATCTGATGTATTTTGAGGCGTAGCATTTGTGGCAAACATGAATGTTGCGGTAGGGTATTCCAAAGGTTTTATTTTCATTCGACTTGCTCTAGTATTGCAAATGTTAGAATGCATTCACAGTATACGTTCTTGGCCATCCAACAGTTCGCTGGAGTTAAGCCCTTTGGGTCTACACGTGTAACCAAAGGTCGGCCATTCTGTTTTAAATATGGCACATGCTCTTAGTGATACCAAGATTGAAATGAGTCCACAATATATGTTCTTGGCCATCCAAGATTTCCCTGGAGTTAAGGCCTTTGGGTCTACACGCGTAACCAAAGGTCAGCCATTCTGTTTTAAATATGGCACATGCTCTTAGTGATACCAAGATTTGAATGGGTCCAAAATATATGTTCTTGGCTATCCAAGAATTCCCTGGAGTAAAGGCCTTTGAGTCTACACGCGTAACTAAAAGTAGGCCAGTCCGTTTCAAATATGGTACATGCTCTTAGAGATAAAATGATTAAAATGCGTTCACAGTATATGTTTTCGGCCATCCAAGAAATCCATGGAGTTAAGGCCTTTGAGTCTACACGGGTAACCAAAGGTCAGCCATTCTGTTTCAAATACATGCAGAAGAATCTTGTAAGATTGAAACAACTGTTCCGATTGTTGCATCAAACAACGTGAATATTGTTGTTTTAATCTTCAATGTTGTTGTTTCATCATGTTTACATGCTTTATTCAATAGAATATTATTGTTGTTTAAATCTTGCATCGCATGATTGAAACAATGATAATATTGTTCTTTTGACAACCATTTAATGATTTGGAAAATCTGTATAAACTGATCAACATAAATCATCCTATCGACATGAAGTGAGCACGGTGCAGAGGTAAAGTTGGTGACTCTCACTCCCCATGTAACTAGTTCGATTCTGCTTCTGTCGCCTTTTGCTCTTTTGTTGTTGTCATTATATTGTCGATAAAGTAGTTTCACAGCGTTTTCGAATGCAAAAACAACCATGAATATAGTTATTTTCTGATGTACATGTTATTTGACAGTAACAGCTGGAAAGCATGGTTGAAACAAATATATTCGAAAATTAAATCAACTATCGGGTATGGTTTATTATATCCTAACGAAAGATCAGAAAGCCTGTTTCAAATATGGTAGATACTCTTAATGATACCAAGGTTCAAATGCGTTCACATTATATATGTTTTCGGCCATCCAAGAAATCCCTGGAGTTAGGGTCTTTGGTTCTACACGCGTTACCAAAAATCAACCAGTTTGTTTCAAATATAGTTCATGTTCTTGGTGATAAAAAAAAACTAAACTAAAAATACGTTCAAAATATATGTTTTTGATCATTCAAGAATTACTTAGATTTAAGACCTTTGGCTCTACATACGCAACTGAAGATCAGCCAGACTATTTCAAATATGCTACATGCTCTTTGTGGTAAAAATAATAAAATGCGTTCACGGTATATGTTTTTGGCCATCCAAGAATTCCCTGGAGTTAAGCCTTTTGAATCTATAAGCGTAACCAAATATATTAGATACTCTTAGTGATACCTAGATTACAATACGTTCACAGTATATGTCCTCGACCATCCATGAAACCCCAGCCCTTGACTAAACACTTTCAAGGCGATTTTTTACATGGATTTTACGTACAAATTTTGGTTTTTCCGCTCGATCCTGCCAAAACAAGTATAGAAAGAACTAAAAAGGTGTTAAAATATTTTTTTTGGACGTCATAGGCCGTTCAAACTGTTCTGGAGTACATATCCTCGAATTCATAAAAAAAATCTCTAGAAACAAAATGTCCAAAGCTGAGAATATGACCGAAAATATATATGTGATCATAAGACATGATATTATCGAGTTTTTAATTAATGTAACATATTTTAGGGTCTCCAAGACGGCCTGGAGTTCAGAACATGCGATCTACTCGATCAACCAAACCCTGAACGAAGTATTACTGCAGCGCTAAACCTCCCAGCATGTCCATTGAGCCGATAGAATTTCACTCATTATGGTTATTAGCTGCTACAGACCTTTTCGGTTTTTCAAAACGCCCGGGAGTTCAAAAGATGCGATCTTCTACATCAATCATGTCCAGAAAAATGTATACGTTAATCGCTAAACATACCGACAGATCCGTTGAGCTGATAGGATTTCACTCAACACTTTTACAAGCTACTACAGACCTTTATGGTTTTTTCAAACAGGCCTGGGGTTTATAACGTACGATCTACCCGATCAACCAAGTCCTGAACGATGTATTTGTTCAGAGCTAAACATCACAGCAGGTTCATTGCGTAGATAATATATCATTCATTATTTTCACAAGCTACAGAAGGCGCTACATGTTCTACGACTCGATATCGATTCGTAGAACAAATGATGCCATACTTAAAATCTCTGTTACTCTTATGTTTCTTTCGATAAAGTTTCCAAGGAGCTTCTATTCCACATCTCGATGTATACTTGAGTCAATGGTTCTTTTATTAGCGACTCATAGAGGATCGACTGTATTACAGACCCTTTTTGGAGCTCGGATCTTGTGATCTATCCAATGAAGCAACTTACGAATGGTGTATGATATGATATCGCAGTAGGTCCATTGCGTTGACTTCAATCATTATTCATATAAGCTACTACATATCTTTTAGGTTCACCAAAACGTCCTGGAAACCGTGACGATTGGACTATTTGAGCATCCAAGTCCGTGAACGCAGAACAAATCGCGGGTTAAACTTCATTGTGCATCTTGACTCAAGATCATTTTGGAGCACCTTGGACATTGGATTTCATGTTCACGGAAATTAGGATCATATGCTTATTACACCGAATTGGGTAAATAGCGACGATGAGAGCATTGCAAAAGCCTTGAATAATCCGGTAGATACCGTTAGCAGAGCTCCAGAACGTTTTGGAGTACCTTGAGCATCTGGTATTCAAGAAAATAGGGCTTGCATGATGCGTATATGCCTACTAAACTGGATTGAGTGTATACCGGTGATGAGGACATTGCAAAAACCTTGGTTGGCCCGGTAGATATTGTGAGCTGAACTTCAGAACGTTTTGGAGGGCAGCCCAAAAATTGTCCATTAAAACAGATGAAATTGTCCTTAAACAATTGAAAAATGCTCCTTAAAAAATTGATCATTTTTCTTTAAATGATTGAACAAATTTCCTTGAAATATTTAAAAAGCTCCGTAAATATTTGAAAAGTGTACCGTAGAAACGAAAAAAATGTACCGTAAACAATTAAAAATGCTCCTTAGAAAAACAAAGATTTGCTATTTAACTAATGATAATTGCGCAGTATATTGATATAAAAATTATTGTGAAATAGTTGAAAAAGTACCTTGAAATTGGCTGTCATAAAGTAGAATCTTCTGCACCATTGTATAGCCCCTGGAGTATGACGCTGATTGTTTTGCTTGGTAACCCTATTAAACAGAAAAATGCTCCGAAAACTAAGGAAAATGCTCCCTAAAAAGAAGAAACACTCCTTAAACCAATAAAAAATGCTCCTTAGCCTGAGAAAATGCTCCTTGAACTAAAAACAGGGTTCCGTAAAAAAATGAAATGCTCCATAAACTTATACAAAATGTAATCTTAGCCTACAAGCAATTCAAAGCATTGTTAAAGAAATTGTACCTTTCCTTGATCTTTGTTTTTCTAAGGAGCATTTTCAATTGTTTACGGTACATTTTTTTCGTTTCTACGGTACACTTTTCAAATGTTTACGGAGCATTTTATATATTTCAAGGTAATTTGTTCAATAATTTAAGGAAAAATGATCAGTTTTTTTAAGGAGCATTTTTCAATTGTTTAAGGATAATCATGATTGTTTCATGATGCATTTATCATTTTCCCGCTTTGGAGTACCTTGAGCATCTCGTATTCAAGAAAAATGGGGTTTGCATGATGCGTATATGCTTATTGAACCGAATTGGATGTACACCGACGATGAAGACATTGCCAAAGCCTTGATTGATCCAGTAGGTATCGGGGGCTGCACTCGAGAACGTTTTGGAGTACCTTGAGCGTTCAGGATGGCTCAACCCTTCTGGGTATTCAGAACTATCAAACAATGTGTTTGTAAATTTAAAAATGTCATACTGTAAACGCATTTTAATCTAGGTACTAACGCATTTTATTCATTTTATCACTAAGAGAATGTACCACATTTTAAACGGACCGGCGGACCTTTGGTTATGCTTATAGACTTAAAGGTCTTAACTCCAGGGAATTCTTGGATGGCCAAGAACATGTATTGTGGACGCATTTTAATTCAGGTATCACTAAAAGCATGTGCCATATTTAAAACAGAATGGCTGACCTTTGGTTACGCGTGTAGACCAAAAGGCCTTAACTCCAGGGAAATCTCGGATGGCCGAGAACATATACTGTGAACGCATTTTAATCATTTTATCACTAAGAGCATGTCTTCTTCTTATAGACATTACATCCCCACACTGGGACAGAGCCGCCTCGCAGCTTAGTGTTGATTAAGCACTTCCAGAGTTATTAATTGCGAGGTTTCTAAGCCAAGTTACCATTTTTGCATTCGTATATCATGAGGCTAACACGATGATACTTTTATGCCCAGGGAAGTCGAGACAATTTCCAATCCGAAATTTGTGTAGACTGGCACCGGGAATCGAACCCAGCCACCCTCAGCATGGTCTTGCTTTGTAGCCGCGCGTCTTACCGCACGGCTAAGGAGGGTCCCATCACTAAGAGCATGTACCATATTTGAAACGGACTGGCTGACCTTTGGTTACGCGTGTAGACCTAAAGGCCTTAACTCCAGGGTATTCTTGGATGGCCGAGAACGTATACTGTGAACGCATTCTAACGTTTGCATTACTAGACCAAGTCGAATGAAAATAAAATCTTTGGAATACCCTACAGCAACATTCATGTTTGTCACAAATACTACGCCTCAAAATATATCAGATATTTCATGGAACAATATACTCAAAAATATCTGCTCACTAGCGCCGCCTTTTGGAAGAAGTACTCATTATACTGAGCACCGCTTTGTAGTCTTGGACATCATGAACAACTTTGCCGAATACAACTTGAGTGAGCGTCTTGAGGATCTCAAGCTACAGCCATATTTCACACATATAAAACAATTGCAAGCACACTAGCGCCACCTATTTATAAAATTCCTAATTACTTCTCCCATCACAGGGCAGTCCATTCCCACTAGACGATCGTTGCTAATGACTGAGGTAACATTCTAAAAGATGATTAGATTATCTTTCGAAACAGCCCAAAAAATCCGGAATTGACCAAACAACCAAAAAGTTATAACAATTTCAATTTGGGGTCAATATGACCCCAGAGTACAGACAACGTAAGTTTTTTTGAGCACAGACAGAAGGTTAAACAGCTTTTCAAAGATTTCCTATGCCATATCTCGATATTTCCATGAGTCGATATTCCCTGCAATATCGACTCATGGAGGTTTAACTGTAACAACAAATGTCATTATATTGATTGTTAATTCCGCCTCTAAAAAGCGCGTACTATGTGAATGATGGGTCTTATGTGAATTAAAGTGTAGCTTTGGGTGTTAGTATTTCGCGCAACAAATACTCAAGTGGTTGACTGCTAGCGCCTCTGCAATTGGAGTTTATCGTCTGGTTGTCTGTGGCTAAGACATTAGAGCAGTATTTGCTTAGCAAGGGGCCCTAGATGTTTTCAAGCGAGTTATCGAGAAAATATTTGAACTATTTTCTTCTCCGCAAACCACACTAAAAGAGAATCTCCCGTACTTAAAACCCATAAGTTAGCATCGACCTCGGAAACCAAGGCTATCTCCGACACTTGTTGAAAAGTTGTTGATGCACATAAAAATCGATTCAGCCGGCCGAGAAGTTATGTGTCAATTTATCGACCTAAACGTTGGGACGGGCGAGCATGTTTGAAGCGGGTCCGATTTGCCAAGTTGATGCCAGTGTCCGTAGTGGAAATGGGTTTTGCCATCGGAGTAGTGTCAAACGATTCCCAGGATATTTTTTTGAGTGCCTTTAAACTCGACTCGACTGAATGAGTTGAAGTGCTGCAAAATGTGGGATTTGGAGTGAACCCACATCTTTTTTCCCACAGATTGATAGTTTTGGAAATGGAAGGTGAGCAAAAGTGGTACTTGGAGTGATGCTGCCATCCGAGGACATTTATTATCACGATTCCATTACCGTGTTTGTCACTGACAAATGTTTCAGTGGGGAGCTACTTCAGCTCATTGTGAGTCTTCTGGGAAACTGCTTAACTACCTAAAGGTATGTCTTAGCCGAACCATGACTAACAAAATGATAAATTTGCTTTCACTTCATAAGCCTACTAGGGTAAAAGACCCAATAGTGGAGGAACTAAGCACGTTTCACCACTATTTATTGGTTCACACCAAGCCTATACTTCATTTCACTTACCTCAAGGGTGCACATGGAAGTTTATTAATTATATTTGATCCGAAACGGGTCCTAATGGCAGCAGCATCCATCATTGTTACCTAAAATGGTACCTCCAATTATTGGTGCAGTGTTTCAATAGTTGCGGTATTTTTTAATTCGTGTTCCTATAGTTGCGAATCCCATTGTTTTCATATGGGACTCGCAACTATAGGAACACTACCACAACTATTGGTGCAAAGCAGAGAAAAGGAAAAGGTATTTTAGTGATACTTTACCAATTTTGATGCAATTCTCAACCTGTTTTCCAGTAGTTCGTGTAATGACAGGTCAACAAATTGATAGACGATATGGGTTGCTGCGTTAAATACGTAGATTGTGTAAAAACAACACTACCGCAACTATAGGAACACCCACGACTATCGGAACGTTTACCCTATTTCCTTTCTCCTACTTTCCCTTTTTTTTGTAATCAAGCACTACGTAGAAGTTGATGCCTTTGAAACGGAATAAATTAGAGACTCTTATGTACAGTTTGTTTTAAGGTATTTATGAATCTTGATAGAGTAAATGATCCATTAGTGGAGGAACCAAATACGTTCCAACAATATTCATTTTCCAAGAATAATATCAAATTAAATTTTCTATACCTTTGATATATTATTAAAGGCTTTCCGCTTCTATTTTAGTATAAAAATGTTATAGTTGCAAAGAAACTCGTAATTCAATCCGAAAATTATAACTTCAACTGTTGATGCAATGTTCCAATTGTTGATATTTTTTATTTTGCGTACCCATAGTTGTGAATCCCACTGTTTTCTTACAAGACTCGCAGCTATAGAAACACTACCGCAACTATTGGTGCACAAACGACAAAATGTTAAAGTACTTTTATTAGCAGTATTCAAACGCAGCAACCCAAATTTCATACTATCGCAACTATAAGAGGTTTTACCCTAGAAGTTTCATTCGCAATTTGTCCAATTTACCCCCACCACCCTATGTAGCGCTTACGATAAACGCTCTATGATAATACAATATTTTGCTTTTATTATGTGTACTTTGGTTGTGAAAAAACATACGAAATGTTATCGCAGGGGCTTACCACTTTTATTCTTCACAGATGAATGCTTGAAGATCGCTAGAAATTACTTAACTGCTTAAAATAAATAAATCCGGACTTTATTTTTTTTTTGTAGCAGCAGGTAAGCAATCGACAGCGAAATATATTTGTTCAAGCTGAATAAAGACAGACATTATGAAAATTTGAATTCCACAAGTTACAGGAAATAAAACCCGCCAGTTTCAGCATCCTACACGACTGCTGCTAACATTCCCTTTTGCAAAAGCAGACCGTCATCCATCTTCCAGACATGCTGTTTGCGGAGCTTAATTCCATAAATGTACAATGGCGAATGTTGCAAAACTATTCCTTTTCAGTTGCACCCATTGGCCGCGAACAAAGCATGCAAACCTTTCTCATACCAGTAATGCTGCCTCCGGTGCACTTTCTCGAGCAGCGTGAGCTCTTGTCGCCAGTCAGTGCAGCACCGTGCTGAAATGGGGTTGTAATTAAAATCGAGGGCACGTGATGGTTTCCCATGTTTTAATATAATTTGTTGGCGTATTTCCGACAAAAGATAGGTGGCTGGCTGGTTTTATTTATGTCCTGGGGACGATCCTGCTCAGCTAAATGCCTACATCCAACGCATTCGTTGATAGTTCAAATCGGTGCGGCAATACTTATGAGTAAGGCCATCCACCATCCAATGTGTATCAAGCGAACTGACATCACAGCTTTTAGCTGTTTTATATTGAATCAACTTACATAGAGCAAAAAGCGTCACCGAATGGAGCGATCGAATTCGTGTGGTTACGGCACATCAGTAGATTTAACTAATGTAAATGAGGTTTACTCTACCAGTTATACAATGATATTTAATTAAAACGACTTGTGTTAATCCTCAGGAGGTGCACGTTTCCCTGGCAGATTATGCGAATCGGAACAACTTGAGCAGAAATGTGCGAAACAGATTTAACTCTACCGTGCGACATCTAATTTAGTGCATCATTTTGGTGAGACCGTTTCGGCGTGATTAATTTCAAATTATGTTCTCTTCTTAGCAGCTGTGAGGATGTTTGCGGTTCAAATTGAGCGCCACATGCTGTTGTTTGTCATACTATTGATAGAATACGTTCCAAGAAGAAGCTAAGAAACTCTTGTTGCTAACCAAGTCATTTGGCGATAGTCACACTAATATGGTAGAGAGTTCTTGTAAATAAAACGTAAAACATAAATCACGCGGTTATGCAAATGGAAGTCGAATGCTACTTTGGTCACACAAGATGGGTTACTTTTATCTAAGAAAAAAACGAGTAATTTATTCATTCATTCAAATTAAGCCTCTGGACAAAAAAAAAGTTCATTCCACTTGGTCCATAACTGCACGTCATGTAGACCGCGCTACACAGGATCCGCACCTTCGACCTGCGAACACCTTAGCTTTTTGTGCCTGTTGAATTGTACACAGAGAACTATTTTCACCGTGTTGTTTGCCGATGTTATAGCTATGTGCTTGACCCACCGCAGTCGTCTAATTTTCGCGGTGTGAACGATGGATGGTTCTGCTAAGACAGCTGATGCAATTTTTACATCAGTCGCTTCCTCCATGTACCGAAAATGTACATCGGAAGAGACAACAGAAGAGCTATGGTTCACTCGAGCAACAAATTCTCCTTGCTGGAAAACGAGCATTAAGCCTGAAATCACCAAGAAAAGAGAGTAGCAGCAACCAGTGTAGATCAAACAACCAAGTGGAAGAAGAAGTACATCAAAGTGGTGTTGCGTGCCCTCGACAACGTGGATGCGAAGGAATTGAAGGAAGCTCTGGAGCACAGCGGTCTGACACCTTAAAGCATTTTCAAAATAACTTCGGTAAACTCATCAAGGCCACATCATCAGGACAATGATTGATTGGACCAAATACAAACCGATGTATCAACTGTCTTCATTTCGGCAACGTAACTCGAAACTGCTTTATGAACGCCCAATGCATCTGGTGCAGTGGTAATCGAAGAATGCAAACAGATAAAAAAGCGGACTCCAAGTGCGCTAACTTTGGGGACGAGAACCGGGCCCCACGAAGGCCTGCCCGAAGCTTGAGGAATTCTGTGAAGTCCTTACGAAAAACTCTACCACAACTCTTCTTCGCCGTTCGACGATCGAAACTTTCCGGAAATATCGCCCTCCGATTCTGGTCGTTCCACCGCTGGAACCACAGAAAAGGTTAGCAGTTGTCGCAGCATTGTTTCCATCCGAAGTTATAAGAAGTCAAGCAACATCAGCTGCATCCACCAACGAATGGTCGCCTCTTCCTCCCCTAGATTCCGCCGTTAGCAAGATGAGTAACCTCTACTTTCGGATGATTGCGCACCCATCTAAACGCTGAAACCTCCTGAAACCCAAAGTATGTGCAACAACAGCTGGTGAGGTTAGATTAAACAAGCCGTTAAAATGGAAACTATCATCTTCGTCGGCGTTGTCACGTTCATCGGGTCTTGTTGACCCACGCAAGCAAAATCCTGCGAATAAATATCTCACACAGCTAGCTTACACAGTGGCACGAGAAGTTTGCCATCACAGGAGACCTCAACGCCAAACATCAATCCTAGGGAAATTTTTGCTCCAATCAAAATGGCTTAATCTGGTACAATGATAAGCTGGAGCGCCATTACATAATCCTGAGACTTAACAGTTCCATCCGGTGGACAAAGCGGTTCACACCATGATTCGCTAGCGTTCACGTTAGAGTTGAAAATATGTTGGTGCGTTCACTTATTTGCCTGTTTTTTCAGATATTTCTTAAACTCGCAAAGGCAGCCCTTGCTTTCTTGATCCGTGTGCCTATGTCGATCTTGGTACCGTCTGACACCATTTGGCTAATTAGATATTGGAAGCTTTCAACATTTTCCACTGGTTGCCCGGCTAACGTGAATCTGGAAGTGGTCACCGTTATTATTATTATAATCTTTATTAAAGAGGTTTTTAGCCCAAGGCTGGTTCACCTTCGAGGGGTCACCGTGTTTACATCCAACGATTTGTTTTTTTTTTTTTTTGACTAAGGCCGATGACATAGTGACGCGTGTGCGTGCGCAAACGCGTCCAAGACAAAAGGAATCCTCTTGCTGATATTCTGCTTCACGAGTGCTTAGATGCGTTCGCGCACGCACACGCGTCACTATGTCATCGGCCTAAGCCTGCCGAAGAGGAGCGCTCGGCAAGGTCATTGAGCTTACTCTGAATATCAGAGCGCTGTTGAGCGAGGAGTGCGACGTCATCACCCAATTCGAAGTCGTTTAGCTGCTCCATGGTTATAGGCTGCCATAACAGCCCGCGGTTTGGTTCACGGTTAATCGCACCTTCCAGAATCTCGGTGGTTACGATGAGGAACAGTAACGGTGATAGAAAACATCCTTGCCTCATACCAGCTACGACCCGGATAGGGACCCTATTGTGCAGCACTCTATACGAAAAGGCCTCGTACGATGCCTCGATGAGGCCGATGATTTTCTCAGGAGCCCCCTTGCATCTCAGGGCGACCCACACATTGTCGTGATTGAGACGGTCGAAAGATTTTTCGTAGTCAATGAATACCAAGTAAAGGGACTCTTGGAATTCGTTGACCTGCTTTAGAATGATACGGAGCGTGGCAATATGGTCCACACTATAGATAGTAGAATCTATAGATGAGCGAAAGCATGGCTGAGTCGATTTTTTTGCCCGTGCATACGCGCATATGACGTCACAGCCCTTAACGTTTCCATTGAAATCGTGACGTCATGCTCGTTTGGAGACACGTTTGACAGTTCGTTTGGAGACAGAGGATTTATCTTCGCTCATCTATATATTCCACTATCTATAGTCCACACATTTGCATAGAACTTTGAGAACGGTACACAGCAACATAATGCCTCGCCAGTTATCGCTACAGTGAGGTCACCCTTTTTGGGCACCTTCACTAAGATACCTTGCATCCAGTCGACCGGGAAAGTTGCGGTGTCCTAGATATTACGAAATAAGACTTTGGCTCCTTTGTTTTGCCTTTCTCGTTTTGATTGCTCTACACGCTATTCTGGAGCTACCCATTTTTGGGTGAAAAATCACTCAGTCTTGTAAAAAGGGCAGCTACCCAAAAATGGGTAAATTCCCCCTTACCCATTTTTGGGTAAGCAACATTTTGGCCCAAACTGAGTCAAATCTACCCAGATTTTGACGTTTGACATATGGGTTGTTTTTACCCATTTTAACCGATTTTGGGAAACCACTAATAAATAACTTCAAACTGCTTCATTTCTCAACGTTGTTAGATCTACTGCATTGCAGTAATACATGGGGTTGGTAATATCTTCGACCACGTTCTCTGGACCATCTGAATCCGGAGCGAAGTCAAACTGACCTGGACTAGATTGACGGTGGGATGGATCCGTTACAGAGAGTCTTTCTGACATAACCTCATTCATCAATATTGGCTCTTGGTGAACATCAAATATATGTTTTCGAAAATGCTTATAAAATCGAAATACGACCTGGCAATCCGCACAAGCAAGCGGTATGTTGTTCCGTTTGCTGCAGCGAACATCGTGATCCGATTTCAAATGTTTTTTATAAAGTTGTTCGTCACCAACGACAAACATTTGGCAGCCAGGAAGGCGGCACTTAATGCCTGAATAATGGAAATTCGATACGATTTCTTCAAAACTGGTATGAAAAATATACTTACCAACGAGTCGCTGATAACTTTCGCTATCCAAACAATTTCGTAGCTGCTCCATTTCCGCTGTATGTACTTTTAAGCTTATACGCACAAAAACCTTCACGTGCAAAATCAGAACATACGCGCCATTTTGAACTTGCGAAAATTTTCAAATTACCGTTTACTCAAATCTGGGTAGATTTTACTCGTCGAAGAAAAATTGATTTACCCAGATTTTGACAACTCCTCAGAGGTCGCAAAAATGAGAGAATTCTACCCAGTCACTGGGTAATCTCAGAATAGCGTGTATCGCGGCTTTGGCTTCTTTTCGCTCCTCTATCTTCCTCCAGGTCTCATCCGTGATCCATTGTTTTCTCTGGGTGTGCAGTTCTCCCAGATTGTTCTCGCTGGTAGCGACGAAGGCATTCTTGATGGCGGTCCACTGGTCTTCCACGCTGCCACCTTCCGGAATATCTGCAGCACGCGTCTTTAGTTCTTCAACGAAGGACCGTTTCACCGTGGCATCTTGGGCGTATACGCCTCGAAAAATGATTTTGAATTTTTTGTCCCAGCGCACCATCTGTTTATCGATTTCAAGGCAAAATACGATAGTATAGATCGCGTAGAGCTATGAAAAATCATGGACGAGAACCGATTTCCTGGAAAGCTTACCAGACTGATCAAAGCAACGATTGTTTTTATTTTTTTTTCCTTGTTGGGTATTTTAATCACTGCAACCATTTGTTAGATCTATTGTGATATATGCCCCGTTTGATCTAGCTTTGTCAAGTTGACGCATCATTACTATTTAGAGCAATTGCATTACCTTGACTACCAGCGTTATCCCAATGCGGTATTATGGTTCTGATGAATCGTACTACCATATTGGGACTTGTTCTTCAAACTTCTGAGGGTTCTATCAGCCCCTTGTTGAAGAACTGTAATCTCTTTCTAAAAATTGCCGGACAATGGCATACCAGATGTTCCGAGTCTTCTACATGTATGCCGCAGAAACGACATACATCATCTTGAAGTTTTTCTAGCAGCTTCAAGTGATATCGGCTCGGGCAATGGCCTGTTATAAGGCCTGTGTATGTGTTAAGATCTTTTTTTGAAAGATCTAAAATTTTGCGAGTGATAAATACGTTTGGTGTGATGAAACGTTTAGACTGCCTCGCAATCAATGTGTTTTCCAAATGTCCTCTATTTTAGAATGTTCCCAAGATTTGAGTTCCATTCGAAGAGAACACGCAGATACACCACAAAATGGTTCGGGACCTATGAATTGTCGAGATGAACCAAGTCTGGCCAGCATATCAGCTTGTTCATTGCCTTCAATGCCACAATGACCAGGAACCCAATACAGGTTCACTTTGTTACGACTACCCAAGGTTTGGAGTGACTGAACACATTCCCAAACGAGTTTAGATCTACATATTGCTGATTTCAAAGCATTCAATGCTGCTTGACTGTCAGACATTATGCAAATATTTGAATGCCTTATTATTTCTGCGTAAGCATAATCAACGATGATTGGTGTTCAAAGCTGTGTGAAGATTTCGTGCGAACACTCCAGTGCGTTTGTATCCCACCGAAGACTTTTTTTAAAGACAGGAACACCGTCTTCGACCAGAGATCGTACAGACTGAACATATAACACCTAGACAACGGACAGGACACATAACACCCAGTGGACCGGTGGAGAATTTTTCGATCACAAAAAGTTTTCTCCTTACCGGGTCGGGAATCGAACCCGCGCTCCATAGCCCTTGCGTCTAGACGATTGACGTCGCTAACCGCACAGCCACGAAGTCCACAGTCCATATTGCGCTAGATGGTGTATGCACGGTGTATCATGTTCAGAACGCTCATGACATGTGTACAGCAATAGAAAATTAAGTAGTGGAACGGTTCGGTACTTCATCTCATAGCTCCCATTTCCATCCCATCAAAAACAAAGCAATGAAAAGGTAGGGGGAATGACGGCTTTGGCAGGTTTTGTTCTATTATTGTACGAGAGGTTTTTGTAAACCAAATTTTATGAAATTCGGCCACAATATTCTATGATATGCAAAGAATGTTTAGGCCAAATTTGAGCATAATTCGTTATAGAAAACCCCACTGACAATAATAGGGTAAAGGGTAAAAGGTAAGGATTGGTCCGGAGCTGAACTCATCAAGAAAAAGCTGGAAAAGCTGGCCAATTGTCTGCATAGGATGTCAGATTAAGGGAAACAGAATAGCTTAAGGACGAGTGGAAGCAATAAGGGCTTGAGTGTGAGAAATTTCAAGCGATTACTATCTTAAATGCAGCAAACAAAGTGATACCCCAGATCATACCCCGACGTCGGACCAGATATTAATTGTAATAGCAAAAAGAAGCGACAAGTTTGGTACTGTATTCCTCTGTTTTGTAATGAGATGAAAACATGTTCAGTGAGATGGAAAACAGAACAAATCCCCTATTATGTATTTTCTCCCGTAATTTCCCCTTCTTCGCCATCTAAGTATAAAGTTAGATTTTCTTTCTAGCAGAGTGTTATTTAAGGTCATGGCTCGAGCAATAGAGGGGGCGTTTGTACATAAAGTTGTGACAAAAACGTTCTATGCTAAGAACAAATGTAAACAATAAAACGGGACTTAGTTAACTCCTTGATAAAGGTACAATATATGTAGTCGAAACGTCGAATAAAAACGTAAAACCCATTTTTGAGCCTGAAAGCCATAACCTAAAATAGGTAAATAAATTTCTGTAGTAAGTAGTAGTTGAGAGAAATGTGGGATTATACATTCTCTCCCGAATACTTACGTTACCAATAAATGCATATCAAGGAGTGTTGACTTGAAAGCCTAACTGGAAAGACGTAATAATATAGCCCAAGTAATCCGAACGCCTCGTAGTTGTAGAATCCCTGTCGTAGTAGTTCTCGGTCGTAACAGTCTGGCGACGAGGAATAAAACATTAGTGGATTGAAACTAGCACTATTCGCGGAATAGATAGTGTCGTTAGTGGCGGCGTGTTCTATGGCAACAGTGGCAGAAGAAGGTGATAATAAAGTGATTGTGGAAGCCATGGACAAAAGAACAAAAGGAAAATTCCTGTGTATGTACCAGGTTTAAATGTTAATTCATATCTACAGACTGTGGAAATATTTTTCGCGTTGAACAGAACTCCAGAGGATGAAAAGGCGTTGGAGTTCATCACTAGTGTGGGACAAGAGACTGCGAACCGTATTATTGGTAGCTTTAAACCGGACAAAATTGTTAATAAAACATTCGCGCAAATAGTTGACAAGTTCAAGATCCTACACGAGGAGAACAAAAACGTGTTTGCTGAACGACATCGATTGATTACAAGAAAACAAGAAGAAGGTGAATCTCTTGATGACTTTGCAATAGATTTGCAGAATATTGTGGAACATTGTAGTGTTGGTGCTGAGACTGAAGCTACTTTGGTACAATCTGTGTTCGTTGCCGGTATACGGAGTGATAAAACGCGAGAGTCTATGTTGCGAGATGCAGATCACAATTTAAATCTGGCTAAACTCTTGGAGAAGGCGAAAACCATTGAAATAGCGGCACTGGAGGCGCGTAAAATGTCGAAGCTGAGTGTCGATGCAGTAAACTATATGGGGGCAATGAGTTCATCTAGGGGGAAGAGGTTCGTCAAGCAAGGTAGATTCGCTGAGTGCGCTGGCGGCGGCCAATCGCAAAAGGAGATTTCGAGTCATCGCGGAAATTATAAAGTCAGTTCGGACACCGTGTGCTACAACTGCTACAATAAAGGGCATCTTTCGTATCACTGTACATTGCCGAAAGCTAAAAAGCCTCGTTTTGGGTACCAACAGCCGAAGGGAAATACAGGTAGGAAGAGAGCTTTTGAGGAGCGGATAAATCAGTTATCGGCCGCGATGGAAGACCTGAAAATGAGTCTGGAAGATGATACGGATTCTGGCGAAGATCGTTCGGCTGATGAGCTGATACCTGAAGAAGGTCAGGATAATTGGATGAACAATGTATTACTTGGTAAGTCAAATAATTCCAAACCGGCTTTTGTGGAACTGAGCGTAGATGGAAGAAACTTGTTGATGGAGTGTGACACCGGTGCATGCGCGAGCATTTGCTCGTTTGATACATATAAAGAAAGATTTAATAGTTGTAAACTACTACCAGATCAACGAAGCTTTTTTGTTATCTCTGGTGAAACTGTAAACGTGTTGGGTAAAATTAGAGTGCGAGTTAAAGTATGTGAGAAAATCTGGGCTCTATATCTCTTGGTAATAAAGTCTCCGAAAAATTTATCTCTCTATTAGGCAGAGATTGGTTGAGCGTAATCTGGCCACACTGGAGAGATGTTTTTACTATAAATTCTCTGCGTGAAATTTCTAGAGATAACTGGGTGAAGAGTACCGTAAAAAAAACTAAAAACAGAATTTGAATCTGTGTTTGATGATGATCTAACCGAACCGATAAAAAACGTTGTAGTGGATATTAGAATCGATGATCTTGCTAAGCCATTTGTTCATAAACCATACACTGTTGCTTTTAAACATAGAGAGGTCGTAGCTACTCATTTAGATGAATTAGAGGCAAAAGGAATTCTTGAGAAAGTAGAGTACGCAGAATGGGCTTCTCCGATAGTAGTCGTAGTAAAATCGAATAAAAAGGACATAAGAATTTGCATGGATGGTTCGAAAACAGTAAACCCTCACATTATCACACATCACTACCCTCTTCCGATTATAGATGAGCTGATAACGAATAAGAGCGGAGCTAAAAGATTCGCTCTCATCGATTTGAGAGGAGCTTATCAGCAACTTGTTGTATCGGAAGCTTCAAAGAAGTTGATGGTAATAAACACTCATAAAGGTTTGTATGCGTATCGTAGATTACCATTTGGAGTTAAACCAGCAGCAACAATTTTCCAATCGGTTATGGACAAAATTTTACAGGGAATCCCTAATGTTCAGACTTACATCGATGATATATTAATTTGGGCTGAAACGGACGAGGAGCTTTTGAACACAATAAATGTCGTCTTGAGCTAGGATAGGATGTGACAACTCAATTTTGACTGCCATGTTGTTTCCTCAGGCGATTGCTTCAACGAGGTGGTGGCCAGTGCTTCCAAATATTTTTTATGCAAAATCCTCCAAATAATTTGTTATTCAATTTGATGTTTTCTCGTTCATTTCTTTCATCATTCATCGTAAAAGATGGTACAAACTAACGGAAACAAGTTTTTACGTGGAATTAGATGCGTTTCAGAGTAAAAATGGTTAAAATGTGGTCAATGATGCTTCAAAACGTGTTTTAAATAAGCACAAAATTTGAGAATCATGCATGCATCATTTGCAGTCTACCATAAATAAAATTTGCCCAAAAAAATCCAAAAATAAACTTTTGAATTTTGTCGTAAATTTCAATTTAATTACCCAGCAACACGGCCAAGGTAATAACAAGCTGCCCTTTTAAAAATGTGATACCGCCGATCGAAGTAATCGATTGTCATTTTCACCCAATCAGCAACCGGTACGATTTTGACAGAAAATCGGTACGATTTTTAATGACTAATTGGCACATCCTATCCTAGGTCTTGAGGAGGCTGAAAGAATTCAACGTAAAAGTTAATGCCGAGAAATGTGAATGGTTTGTTTCCCAAGTGAAATATTTGGGTCACATTCTCTCGGAGGCAGGAGTTTTGCCGAATCCGGAGAAGGTGAAAGCGATTACGGCCGTGCCAGAGCCGAAAAGCAAAACACAACTGAAAGCATTTCTCGGCATGATAACGTTTTATACGAAATTTGTTCCCAAATTAAGCTTAGTTCTTTCTCCACTGTACAATTTGTTATCAAAGAATACCAAATGGTTCTGGGACGCGAATTGCAGAAAAGCTTTTGAAAGAAGCAAAAATGCCATTTGTTGTGCTAAAATCCTCACGCATTTCGATCCTTTAAAGCCTATCACTGTGACATGCGATGCAAGTGATGATGGCATCTCGGGTATATTGAGCCACACAGTGAACAATAGGGAAAACCCCGTATTTTTTGTATCACGTCGATTATCAAATGCTGAAAAAAAGTACCCAATACTTCATAGAGAGGCGTTGGCGATTGTATTTGCAATGGAAAAATTTTATAAATACGTACTAGGACAAAAAGTAACTATAATTACGGATCACAAACCTTTATTAGGTATATTTAACAATAAAAAGGGAGGACCATCCGTGATTGCTAATAGACTACAAAGATATTTTCTACGACTCTCTATTTTCGATTTTAAAATTTTTCACATGGCAGGTAAAGAAAATTATGCAGCAGATTGCTTATCAAGATTACCTTTAGATCAAGATATGAATACTGCCGACCTAGAAGAAAGTCAGCGGAGTTCATTTAGTCAATTAAATTATCTGGTTGATGATCACAAAGTTAACCTTAATCCCAAGATAATCGAAGAAAACTCCATTAGAGATCCAGTTTTATCTAAAATTTTAACTTTCGTGAAAAATGGATGGCCAAGCCATGTAAAAGACAAACTTTTAAAACATTTTTATGCAAAAAGACATGAACTTGATATTGAATCAGGATGTCTTATATTTGGAGAACGGATTGTCATTCCCAATACTCTTAAGTTACCGTCTCTGGAATTACTTCATGCTAATCATCGCGGAGTTCACAAAATGAAACAAATTGCGCGAAAGTATTTATACTGGAACGGGTGTGGTACGGACATAGAAAACTATGTACGGTCATGCAAACAGTGTCAAATATTAGGGACTGATAGAACACCGAGAGTATATGGAAATTGGCCTAAAACATCTCAACCATTTGAACGAATACACATTGATTTTTTCCATAAGTACAATCGTACTTTCCTAATACTTGTCGATGCATATTCAAGATGGATCGAAATTCGCCGAATGACTAAAACTAACGCAGAAAACGTCGCGCATGAACTGGATAACATTTTCACTATATTTGGATTTGCAACATCAATCGTTAGTGATAATGGCCCTCCATTTAACAGTTTCAACTTCAAGACATATTGCGAATCGAGAAACATTGAACATATGTTTAGCCCTCCATACCACCCAGCCAGTAACGGTTTAGCAGAACGGGCCGTACAAACCACAAAAGCTGTGTTGAGAAAACTAATAAAAGAGAACGATTCCTGTTCATCATTACAGATCGACCATGAAATAAACAAATTTTTATTTCACCACCATCAAACGCCCACGACAGAAGATAATATAATCCCCAATGAACGTATTTTTTCATTCATACCACGATCAGAATTCACAGGGTTTAGAAAATTACAAACAAGTTTTAGTGATTTAAATAACTCAAAAACGCATCCCGAATTGAAAAAAAATAGCAAAGTAATTTACACGTACAAATCAAACGGTAGAGCTTTCAGCACAGAAGCAATTATTATCAAAAAAATTACTAATTTAACATATTTAATAAACATAGATGGTGACTATCGTACAGCTCATAAAAACCAGCTGAAAGCCGTACCGCAAAAACCGTTCGTTTTAAAACATAGCATACACGATGAAACAGAACAAAACAGCGCAGCGGGTGTGCCAACGATACAAAACAAGAAACAGAGAAAAAAGTAAAAACGATCAAGAAACGACCTACATTAGTAGCCACTCAAGCCTTGCGACGTTCAGCTAGAATTAGCAAATCTAAATACAGAAGTCTAAACTTAGGACATTTAGTAAAAAAAAGATTAAAAAATAAAGAGAACTAAAATGAAATCCGTAGTACACTAACATATCTTGAAT
This sequence comes from Armigeres subalbatus, assembly GCF_024139115.2. Taxonomy (NCBI): domain Eukaryota; kingdom Metazoa; phylum Arthropoda; class Insecta; order Diptera; family Culicidae; genus Armigeres; species Armigeres subalbatus. The sequence continues at coordinate 155,159,553 of NC_085140.1, read as the reverse complement.
GTATATAAAATGATAAAATGAATTGAAAAATGAAATTAAAATAGTATTAAGTATATAAAACTGTTTGTTGGAAAAATATGAATGATTTATTGTAAATATTAGTTAAGTTGAAAACAGTTTGCATTTTGTAAAAAAATAAATTGAATTGGTATGAATTATTTTAAGGGGGGAGATGAGAGAAATGTGGGATTATACATTCTCTCCCGAATACTTACGTTACCAATAAATGCATATCAAGGAGTGTTGACTTGAAAGCCTAACTGGAAAGACGTAATAATATAGCCCAAGTAATCCGAACGCCTCGTAGTTGTAGAATCCCTGTCGTAGTAGTTCTCGGTCGTAACAGTAGTAAGCTAATCCGTTTTGATAAATCACATCCCTTCACTGATGCAATCTATTTTGTTGAATTTTAATTGGTTAATTAATCATCCATTAACCAATCAGCATAAACAACCTGCAGCCTGTTTTGATAGGTTAAAAACATTTCACCCATTAGCCAATCAGCGAACAACAGTCTGCAATGATCGGCTATAAAAAAAGAAGGGGTCAAAACAAACCAGCCCATTCGTAATTCGGAAGCCGACCAGTGAAGACCAGCAGCAGCAACCGGCGGAGTAGAGTAGAGTGGGGCAAGAGTACGCACTTAGTTTTTAATCGATCATGTAGCCCTTATGAAGCCAGCTTCTGCATTTCAAATCAATGTCGACGATTCGTATACTCTTCTTCTATGTTACCCAGTGAGAAAAATATTGAGATTATTGTGATTCGTTTTAGCCCTTTTAGCCCTTATTGCAAGACACGTGAAAAACGCGTGGGTAAGAGTACGCATTTATCCAATCATGTGATTTAACTATATATTAACACAAATAAGAGTTAATAACATATTGCCGATTTCACCAATTTGAAGAGTTATATATTTAATTATTTATTTATACCTCATCTGAAAGTTATCTTAATGAGGATGAAGGATGGGGAAAAGCCCTTTTGATGAGAAAAAATCCCATCAAAAGGGCATAAAAACCCCATATCATTTCTTAAATACAGTTTTACATAAATTGAGTAATCATAGTAAATAAAACATAATATACTAATACAATATTTTCTCTTATGATTAAATAGTCAACTGATAAAAATAGCAACACGTATGAAGGGATGAATGATGACGTCACTTGATCCATTTTCAACTCACCGGAAACAAAAGAAAAGAACAGGGAGCATATTTTTTACAGTTTATAGTAATTGGAATCAAACTCACCTTTCTATGTTGTCTAAAATAAGCTCTGTTTGGAGATGAAGCTGTTTGAGCCGATTCTTGAGGATAGTTGCAGAGATGCTGTAGTCGAAAAGCGGGTAAACCTTGTTGAATTCTCGGCAAGTAGCAGTGATAGGTTCATTTTTTCCCGTAGTGAGTTCTCCTAAAGGTCAATCTCAGAGGGTTTTTTGACCGTAAGGCAATTGTCGGTGCATTGAAATTATTTTTTTACCAAAATTTGCGGCGCATCAGTCGAGCCTAACAGCAACTTTCCAGCAAAAACCATTCCATGGAGCCGGCAGCGAATTTCATACCGAGGCATGTTAGCTATGTCATTCCATGGAAGTAGTCTGAGGGCAAATCTAGTGAACCTGGATTGAATGTTTTCAATACGCTTAATCCAGATTTCAGTGTATGGACACCAAGCCACACACGCAGATTCAAGCGTAGAGCGAACTAGTGAATAATAAAGCGATCGTAGGCTGAATGGTTCCAAGAACTCCCGAGTTGTCCGCATAATGAATCCGAGATTTCTGTTGGCTTTAGCAATTATGGCAGAATAGTGATCACGGAAGGACATACTTGTATCCAGCAGTACTCCTAAGTCTTTCACAGTAGATACCCGGGGTAGTATTGTCCCGCATATTTTGTAATTCCAAATTATTGGGGAGTGTTTCCGGTAGAATGAAATGATAGAACATTTTTCAGCACTTATTACCATTTGATTTCTTGTGCACCAATCTTGAAACAAATCTATCATGCGCTGCAGCTCCAAACAATCTTCAATACTAGTAACAGCAATATAAATCTTCAAATCGTCGGCATAAACAATACGAAATCCAGTTGGTAGCAGACGGCAAACATCGTTTATGAATAAAGAAAACAGTAATGGCCCAAGGTTACTGCCCTGTGGTACTCCTGAATGGTTCGTAAAAGAGTCAGATTGCTCTGCATCAATTTTCACAGATAGCCGCCTATTTGTCAAATAACATTGAAGCCAGCGTGTGAAAAATATCGGAGCTCCCAGTCGATCAATTTTTGATAACAGAATAAAATGATCGACTCGATCAAATGCAGCCTTCAGGTCAGTGTACACAGTATCGACTTGGTTTCCTCCCTCGATGTTATTTATGCAGAAAGATGAAAATTGGACAAGGTTGGTATCAATCGACCGCCCAGGATAAAAACCGTGCTGATCAGCAGAAATATATTGCTTTGTTGCAAAGAAAACCACCAACAAGAATTTCTAACAGCTTAGAACCAGCGCAAAGTGAGGTGATGCCTCTATAGTTAACCACGTTTCGTTTATCGCCCTTTTTATATACCGGAAACATGAAGGACTCCTTCCATTGAGCAGGAAATGTGCATTCAGAAATTGATCTGTTGCAGATGATAGCGAGTGGAACGCAAAGCGATTCGGCGCATTTTTTAAGTACAATTTAAGTACAACGTTGTACGAGAGACTTGATTGGGGTGCAGGATCTGGAATTGCTTCGGCTGTACATATACTATTCTCAGATTTACCTGGTCGTAATAAAGTAGTGCTAAATGTACAGCAGAGCGGATTTGGCTTGAAAACTGGTTGCTAGCTAGCATAATTTATCCTGTTATGTGTAGATTGTGATTTGCCCGCTTCTTTTTCTCACACTCACTCTCATTTCGGGTTGATCGATTTTTGTTACTGAAATTTACCCAATTATAACCCATTACTCGTTAGTCACATGTAAGCGTGTACACTAAATCGATTCCCGCCATGATTTGACGTCTATTTGTTTTCAGGTTGAGCACTCACACACAAATATTATACACGGAAAATCAAACTTTTTTGAGTGTATTGAGTGTGAGAAAAAGATGACTGTGAGAAAAAAAATCTCGCAAAACTCTTATAAAGTGCAAAATGCGCAATATAATTGATGTTTAATGAACATATATTAGGGATTGTTTAAAGATTACATAACTCTTAAAGGGGGAGGAGTCCCAGAAATGTGAACTTTCATACTAAATACCACTGTTTACTTGTTATAGCTTAGAAACTACAGTAGTAAAATATATCAGGTTTCGCGTGGCGTAAACAAAGGAATTTTCCTTAAAGAAAGTCCACCAATCACGTAACGTAAAATTTGGCCATTTCATCACCCCTCCCCCCTATCTCACACTTTTTGTATGAATCCTCTAAAAATTATATGGATCGTCATACATCTCGCAACCTCTCCCAGCTAAGCATTGCGTAATTTATGGATGTTTCTTTTGATTAAATGAAACTATCATTTAGATGAAATTGTGTTTTCGTACTATGTTAAGGTGTACAACAAGTCCTAATACAATTTCATAAATTCGCTTCAGTGCTTTGTTCGCTAAGTCCTTTCTAACACCAAATTACTTCAACATATCCTCAAAACTTGTAATAATTTACGATTTCTGTCCCTTTTGTCTTAGTTGTGGAACTTTACACTTCGGAAGTAGTCTTATTTCGGCCAAAGACACGGATTTGACATCAGAACTTGAAGATTCACATGCGTACTCATGCCCCACCCGTTCCTGCGTACTTTTACCCCACAGTCCCAAAATTTATTCAAGTAATCGTTTTGACTTCTTGGAAAACCAACCGGATTAGTGTTCGGCACCATTAAGTGCTCTATATAATAGGTTATCGAAATGTTATAATGTTCACCTGATTGAACGTATATATGGTAATGAAATACTAGTTGCGAAAACATAATTATTTTTGGCAAAGTGACCAAAAAATTATCTAACTCCATATCTCACTTGTTGTTTATTCAAATCGTTCACAATTACACATGATAATTGTTGGCCAGAATACCTGTCAAACTGGTGCAGTTCTGCTAGTACTCGAAAACGTACTCTTACCCCACGCGCACTCTTGCCCCACTCTACTCTATTGACCGAGCGAGATCGTCTATTCGCTTGCCATTTAAGACAAGGACCGCAGGCAAAACGACTCATTCGTGGTCCGAGTCACGAATGAGTCGTTTTGCCTGCCGATCAGAAAAGACAAGAGAGACTGAGTAAACTTGTCTTCCTTTGTGAATGATTTCAGGAATCCCTCTTGTACAATAACAAGCAGCGTTCCTTGAAGTGCCGCTCTCTGGCCAAAATGATGAACAGTCACGACCAGGGTTGTAAATTTTCGGCAGCACTGGATGAAGGTGATGTTTTTTATTGCGCTTTTTGCACTTTATAAGAGTTCTGCGAGATTTTTTTTCTCACAGTCATCTTTTTCTCACACTCAATACACTCAAAAAAGTTTGATTTTCCGTGTATGATATTTGTGTGTGAGTGCTCAATCTGAAAACAAATAGACGTCAAATCATGGCGGGAATCGATTTAGTGTACACGCTTACATATGACTAACGAGTAATGGGTTATAATTGGGTAAATTTCAGTAACAAAAATCGATCAACCCGAAATAAGAGTGGGTGTGAGAAAATGAAGCGGGCAAATCACAATCTACACATAACTCTTCAAATTGGTGAAATCGGCAATATATCATGTTTTTATTTTCTTACTGCTTTGAAATCAACCTCACATTCCCGGAGAGGCAGAAAAGTAAACAACAGAACTCACATCACCCACTGCGCCGCGAAGATGAAATTTACCACAGCAAAATGTACACATTCACCCAGCAAATTGAAAAAAATCACCACGCGTTTAAATGGGCCACTCACAGTCATACGGTAAGGCGCAAGCTGAGCAGCCTGTCAGAGCGACTTGTGAGTGGCTGAATGCGAAATGGATCAATCAAGGTAACTCATTTTGCACTCATCGCATCAAAACAACGGCGGTACTGTATACGCATATATCTATTCGTGTTGTTTTGACAGAACATGCCTACGGTGGCTCGATCTGTTCGTTTCATATCGGCAGTTTTTGCTTATTGATTGATCCATTGAACTGTCGGTGTTGGAAATGATTTTTCGGCTGCACCCAGTCGGACTCACCACGGCGGCGATGAAGGCGACTGCAGATTATACTGAGATCCATGTTTTTCACTGCATTGACTGTGAAATATTTCTACCCCGGTCACGACAACGACTTTAATATGTCAATTTTGAATACAGGAAAAGTTACATGAGTAGCACGTCTAGCAAGAGATAGTCGTCTAGATTTTTCCATTTATTCAAGCTTATTATCGATGGACTGTACTTGAAAGGTGGTCCAACATCCCCATGGTAGTAGAAAATCATTTGTCGATCGAGGTCTTGATTTGCAATGGTCGTAATCAATCTGTTTCTATCGACCTCTCATATGACCTCACGAAGAACATCAATTGGGGAAAATATGCGGAGGCCATCATTGATGGCGTACAGTCGACAGAAGCACTTCCTCCACAAGAAGAGTACGAGTTTTTATCCCAGTTGATCCTTAAAGTGATTATACAATCAAGCCATGTGGTAAATTTCTACTCCTATAATCAAAAGTTCAAATCCGGCGTAATAATTTTCGTACAACGCTGAAATTAAAGTCGATTGTTTAGCATGAGTAAGCAAACGATCTACGGATGTTTCATCCCCATGGGCGTTGTGGTGCTGTCCAGGGATGCCAGAGGATATTTTCAAATGTCTTCACAATCGTTTAAAAATGTCTTCAAATGTCTTCAATATTGAAATTACGATTATTATCAGGGAGAAACTTCAAAATCCAATTGGTTTGTAAATTTTAGTCATCTCGTTGTTTATGTGTATGTGTATAACGAGTTTCCCCTAGAAATACTACAATAAGAGATCGGCGAAGACGCCATCTTGTTTCCAATCGAACCGTCAAAAGCGGTTCCAATTCGACTTGTTTACTTTTTGCATCCATAAGAAGCAAGCAAAAAGTTCAAGGGATGCCAGTATTATTTTCACGATTTCATAAGTTGCCATTTCGACAGTTTTTCACTCCGCCGGTCTCTGGTTATAGGGTGGCTAGTTTCCCCTGAATTTTCTACTGAGCATTTGGTTAAAATTCCACCGGATTTTTTTAACTGAATTTCCACGTGTGATTCTTCCAAATTTCTTAATAAAGAATACCCTGTAGAGATTCAAAACTTATAGTAAAATACTTGAAGAAACATTCAGATAATTTTCTGAATTAACTTCCGGATAAAATTGTGGAGTGATTTCCGGATAAATTCCTGATGAAGTTTTTTTTTACTTTTACTATTTTTTTCTGGATGGTGCTTAATGAATAAATTTCCCGAAGAATTCCTGTTGGAACACCCAAAGGACTTATTGAGGCAACTTCCGGAGCAATTTAAGGATTTTCAAGTGGAACTTGAGAAGGAATTCCTGTAGAAAGTTCAAGATGAATTCCGGAGGTTTTTGGACTTTATTTGAGTGCTTTTTCTTAATTGTTAGAGTCCATCACTGAAAAATCCACAGGGATTTTCTGGAGGGATTCCTGAAGGATTTTCCTGATGAATTTCTGAAGGATGTTAATGAAAGAATTTCCGGTGGTATTCCTGGACAAACTTCTGGAAGAATTCTTGGAGGTAGCTCTGGATGAATTCTTGGAGGAACTTCTTGAGGTATTTGTATATGTTTCCGAAAACAATTCTGGAGGAAATACCAGATAAATTCCATAGTATACTTCCGGAGGCATTCTTAGATAATCTTTCGGCAACATTCTTGAAGAATCTTCCAAAGGAATTCCTGGATAAACTTCCGAAGGAATTCATAGAGGAACTTCCAGAGGCATCCCTGGAGGAGCTTCTGCAGGAATTCCTGGGGAACTTTCGGCAGAATTTCTGGAAGACCTGCTGGAGAAATTCGTGAAGAAACTACCGGAGGAGCTCTGGAGGATTTTCCGAAGGAATTCTTGGATGTACTTTCGCAGGAAATTCTGGACAATCTCACGGAGGAGCTCCTAGAGGAAACTACAAAGGAATTCCTTAAAGATTTTTTTGGAGAAATCCCTAAAACTTTCGAACAAATTCCTGGAGGAAGTACAGAAGGAATTCCAGAAATAATAGAAGAACGATTTTTTGGAGAAAATTTATAGAGGAATGCTCGCAGAGAAAATACTGGAAGAATGTCCAAAGATATTTCTAAGAGAATTTCCAAGGAATTCAAGGAAGAATTTAACGAAAGAGTATATCAAGTTTCCTATGAATGTTCTACTGAGTATTTTATTAAAATTCCACCTAATTTTTTGTGACATTTCTCTGAATTTCTTTCAAGAAGATTTTCCTGTCTAAATTTACCATGGAAATTCTGAGAAATATCCATTTAACAGCAGAACAATTTATATTTTTTTTCGACATTCGAAAGATTTTTCTATGGAAATTAATTGAGACAAATTTCTTGTTTAAATTAATTTAAAAGGGATTTATTGTGGGAGTTCAGAAGAACTTGTGGAAATTAGTAAGAACTTCCCGTTTAAATTTATGAGGATTTATTTTATTTTTTCTTTACGGAAATTATTATTTTCTGCGATAACCTATACTGAATTTTCAATTTCGATTCTTTTGAATTTAGACAAGAAATTCCTCATTTTCTTCGGAAATTCTCCTTATTTTGCACGAAAAAATGTTTTTAATTTTCACTGAAAATTCTATTAAAAATCCACGGAAAATTCGAACAGTTCCACGGACATTCAGAGGAATGTCACATGGAAATGCCGAAAAGATCAGATGAATTCAGAATGAATTTAGAAAAAAAAATCTGGTTCTAGCTCAACGGTTGAATAGATTAAATCAAGTCATAGAAGAATTCAGTCTATTTTTGCAGTAAATTAGATCGGTCATTGCGTTCTGATATAATGATCGAAATACCTTTTTGCAGACACGTCAAAAGCGCTGCCGCCGCAAAAGAAAATTCAAACGAATGCTGCCATCGGGAGTTTTTTAAGTGCGTATGATGTCTAAAATGCGTTGCATCTATCAATCGGCTAGTGTGAATGTATTTTTATTAGATTTTTTATGTTTTTTTTCACAGAGATTCAAATGTCTTCAAATTGAAGACATGTCTTCAAATCTGGCATCTCTGGTGCTCTCAATTCGTGCTCTTGAAAAATCACTAGAAAAAGCACGTGGTTTCCAAGATGGCCGATTTATGGCTTTGCTATATAACCACCTTCATAGCGCTCTTCAGACAAAACCCCGGTCAGTGCCAGGAGCTTCGGTTCATAGGAAACCACACAGTCCGTGGTGGGATGTTAAGGGTACATAACTTTATCGCGAGAAATCCGCCGCGTTTAAGGAATTTCGGAAACACGGTTCGATCGTACATCATAAACGGTACACTGGGCTCGAGATCCAGTTCAAGAAGCTGGTCGAAGTGAAGAAACGCGGATATTGGCACACTTTTGTTGAAGGTTTATCGCGCGAGACCCCAATGAAAGCTCGTTGCGGTGGATCGACTTCGCAAAGAAAGTTTGTCCGGACTCGGTCCCGGCGAAGCAAGAGTTACGTGATGCTTTTGCTGACAGGGATGATATGGATCGCCTCTTTTCGATGTTTGAATTCTCGCTTGCTTCCCTTTCATGTAACAATTCCGCTCCAGGGATGGATAGAATCAGGTTCAATTTGCTTAAAAACCTCCCAGACGTCGCGAAGATGCGCCTATTGAGCTTGTTCAACCAGTTACTGGAGTGCAACATTGTTCCGGACGATTGGAGGCAAGTGAGGGTGATAGGCAACCAGAAGCCCGGAAAACCCGCGTCTGATTGTAATTCGTATCGCCCCATCGCTGTCGTGTCTTCAGAAACTGTTGGAAAAACGATTCTCTTCCAATACAAATGGGTTGAATTGAATAGTTTTTTGTCAGATACCTATAAGGTACCCCGGGGCAAGTGGGACCTAAAAAGCGCTAGTCCAGCGAAATTGTTAACCATTAACCACGGATACATCATTATATGCTTCCTTTGTTGAAGTGTAGACGTGTTGGAAGCCATTTATTCAATTACAAAAAAAATTGGTATAGTGAAAGAAATAAATTCACGTAGGACCCACTTACCCCTTTAAACGGGACAAGTGGTACCTATTCCGCTTTATACTATCGAACGAAACTAATTAAAGGAATATATTATGTTCTTATTATTTCTGAGTCGTAGTATTTTCAGATTATGAATGGAGGTTGGTTTCTTGTCGGACTTGTGTTTTAGCAACAAGAAAGGGATTATAATGTTATAATATCATAATGAAAACAAGACAACAGTCGAGTTACTGGTAATTGGCTCTTGTCTTGCTTTCCATTACCTTACTTTTGAACCAAAATGTTTTAGGTGGAAAGCAAATTTTTACATTAATCAGTACTTCACAAAAAAATCGTTTTTTTAGGTAATGCTTGATGTTCTAAATTTATAATAGAACGAAATTGCCAATTTATGTGTTAAGCAATTTATTTATCTGAAAATCTCTAAATCTGATGCTAAGTTTGAAAATACAAAAAAACAAAACCTGCTGACCTATTGTAGAATAAATGAATTATTTGCACTGTAAACGGAAAATATCATATAGGCTAGGTGTACCAGTTGTGGCCATAGCACCAGTTGTCGCACTAGTGCTTTATATGCCAAATGACCAATCAAATCACCGCAAACCAAGTTCATATCGATAAAGCATATTCATATGACACGATAACACCTTTGATTTCCTCCAAAACAAGCAAAGCATAATTGTAAAAATTGTTTTTGCTTAATTTTTAACGTCCTTTGCATCAGTTGTCGCACTAGTGGTCCCTATTTGGCCAGTCCCATAAGAAAACAATGGGATTTGCCAAATAAGGAACCAAAATTAAGAATAGTGCCACAACTGGTGCATGCGTTCCTATTATGGATTAATCAATTTTGAGGATACTAACATATTTTATTGTGGTTTTCACAGCTGGAGCAGGAAGTAAAACCTTTCGCTTGATATATAAAGTCCACCCACATGCCTTTTACTTATTTTTAAAAAAATAGTTGTTCTTATGTATGGCGACAACTGGTACACCGACCCTAGTTATAACAATTGCTCTTTTTCATTCGAAAGATAATTTTTGGAATGTAAAAACACATCTATTAATGAACTGTACAATACTTTTTCAACAACGAAACCAATGATATCAAACCGCATATGATTAAGTTCCATATGATATATATGAATGTCGAAGTTATTTTTCACTAGACAAAGATCTAAACACAGTTAAAATTGTTCCATGGAAAATGTTGTTCAAATATGTCCCACTTGCCCGTTAAAACTCAAGGGCAAGTGAAAATTGCAAATTTTGGCTTTAATTAAATTTTTTAAATCGTATTCGATGTCACACAATTATTTAATTGCTCAAACTATTCACCTTCCACATCAATGAAAAATTTTGAAACGACTATTTTGTTGGAAATCCATTGAATCGAAATAAAAGTAATAGCTTTCCCGGTAGTTTAAAATCATGATCAAACAATAGCATTAGCATGGTGCCACAAATGATTTTAATTCCAAATATTTTTGTGTCGGGTGAATTCATTGATAGTCCTGCTTAATCTTTCTAGAACATTGTTACCATTAAAAGCGTTCATCGATTCATCGGGCAGCCATAGTACCCACTTACCCTGTATTTTCACTTGTTCCGGGGTACCTTACACAATTTGGTTTCCGCGGGGGCAAGGGAACGAACGACTGTCTTGCGTTGCTTTCTTCATAAATTCAGCTTACTTTCGCTAAAAAAAAGAGCAAATTGGCTCGATATTAAGGGGAAAAATAAATATGAAAAATATTAAACGATCTCTGGCAATAGCAATAAACTGGCTGATAAATGACTGACATGCCAAGGCATGCCGAGGTTATAGGTATTGAAAAAAGTAAGTAAATAATTTCACACTTCTTGTAAAAAAAAAATTAATAATGAAAAATTTCGTCTTCTAGCTTTAAGCTCATAGGACAAAAACATTTGACAAAATTACCTATACCTTGGCCCCATTACAACATTTCCATAATCAGACTCATATAACTTCGGTAATAATAGGTATTTTAACACCGTGATATCTAGAAGGGCCATCAAAAAGTGTTGTCGATGAACTTCACCGTGAAGGTGCCTTACGTAGGTATTCGCAATGTACACTTTGAATTGCGTGATTTTCAAAGGGCCACCCACCCACTCTCACGCAAAACGTCTCAAGTAAACGTTTACGCTGGCATTCACCAGTATATAGCAGATGTTGTTGCTGTCAATTTCACATCTGGTGTTGGGCGGGTGTAGAGCTGAATTATGATGGCATTACCGTCACGGTTCGTGCCTTCCTAGTAGGATTACCGACTAACTTGTAGCTTCATGGGATTGAAATATTGTTAACAAAGGGAATTTTCTTCTCAGAGCAACTCGCTGTAAGACAGCCATGCTACCCGTATCCACGTAGGCAAATTCACACATTTGCTACTTTGAGATCAACTTGTAACTACGATATTTTCAACGATGACGTGTGGTGTAAAAAGTATAAGCGTGATGATGATTAATTTTATTAAGTAGGTCCAATCTTCCCGGTCTTGTCCGGGTTGTTTTGTTTTCGTCAATCGTTTAGTTGATTTGATCGTTCCCTCTAGCTCAATTTCAGTTCGAGCTTGAGGGTTTTCTTCATATCATGAGTTCTGATGTAGTATTTTCACCATCAATGTCAACAAGGCCAAACCGTTGAATGTCAATACGAATAATCCATCCAGCTTTACGGTACCTGGGCAAACAGTGGAGAATGTCGAAAACTTACAATATCTTGGCAGTCAGTTAGCGCCGGACGGTGGAACCAAGATCGACATATTATCACGGATCAGGAAGACTAGGGCTGCTTGTGCGAGTTTACGAAATATATGGAGATCCAATCAGATTAGTCAACGCACCACCTTTCGAATATTAAACTCTTACGTGAAATCTGTGTTGTTGTACGTTTATGAGACTTTGTGTGTATCAGCAGAGATCATGCAGAAACAGCAAGCATTCATCAACCGATGTCTACGTTTTATAATTCGGATACTGAGCCGAAGATGCCATCAAAAACCGATATCAACAAAAATTCGAGACCGTAAATTGAGGTGGTTCGGCCACGCATTATGAAAGAGCGGAGAATAAATCTACTAGCTTTGATAAAAACTATAAGAGCGCTACTAAAGAAATAAAAAAAAACTAATTCCAACAGTTTTTTCTTGTTGATTAAAACGCTAGATAAATTATTATGTTATTTTATGATCTCGAAAGTTACAATTTGAACTATAAGCAACTTGAAGTTGTATACCTTCAAGTTGTATAGATTTCAAAGATACTCTCAAGCAGGGATCTATATTAGAATATGAACACATACGTTTTCAGATGATTTACTTTGCATTTGTATACTAAAATATTACGAGGAGGAACCAAGCCGCATCAATCCCAAAGTCCTGCAAAAAATAGCGACCAATGAAAATTGGATTTCACGTGACCCCGTTCATTTTGAAAATCGACGTGAAAACCCCCATTCGATGCTTGCATCGTTCACTTCGTAATATCTGGAACTCTGCTACTTGCCTAGATAGTCGACTGGGAGCAGGACTGTGTTTCCATGCAAAAAAAAGGCATTCTCGAATTCGTGAACCAGTAAAAACAAAGTGATTTATGTCTCGGATACAGGAACACCAGTCACGTTTTCTAGAACGTTCCAGAAAACATGACTGTTGTTCCCGACTCGAATCCGTGACTTTAAAGACACCGTGATCTTGTTAGTTCACGAGTACATGAACGCTTTTCTTGTATATCGATCTCAATTCTATGCTATGGTATATCGTATAGTCGAGTCAAGTACGAGACACTGAATACAACCTTACTGTTGAGGTCGAAATACGTATCTGTCAAGGTACAATTAAGTGGTGGGATTAAATGGAATTGTACAAACTCGTCTTATGACAAGTGTTCTAGCAGCTTAAGGTCACTCCTGACGGAATCCAAGATTAAAAGTGCTCGCGTTTTCGGGGGCACACCACTCGATTCAGAGGCGGCGCAAAACTGTCATTTTTGTTGATTTAGCTTTGCTGCGTCGCAGCATGCGTGAAATAATAAAAATGACAGTTGTGCGTTGCTTCCGTATCGAGTGGTGTGCCCCCGAAAACGCGAGCACTTTTAATCTTGGATTCCGTCAGGAGTGACTTTAATCAATGGGCATATAGCCCAACGGTGGTCTGTTAAGTAAGCTCAACGCGGGTTAAATTCCTAAAAAAAAGCTGCATGTATCCGCAAGTAGGCCCCACCAAAGTGTGCCGCTCAATGCGCACAAGCCCAAGTCCTGGAGTTAGGTGAGACGCTAAACAGCTCTGACACGACGGCCCTCCGACGAGACAGGAGGTTTGCGCAGACCCAATAAGCCGCCTGGAAAACCAATAACTACGTACAATATAAGAGATAATGCGACTCGATATAATCGATAATTTAACCTAGGCGATGACTAAAGGAACACGATTGGAAGTGTGGAACATGGAACTGCAAGTCGCTAGGTTTCGCAGGTTGCGACAGGATGATCTACGATGAATTACATCCCCGCGATTTCGACGTCGTGGCGCTGCAGGAGATGTGCTGGACAGGACAGAAAGTGTAGAAAAGCGGGCAGCGGGCCTTCTACCAAAGCTGTGGCACCACCAACGAGCTAGAAAGCAGCTTCATAGTGCTGGGTAAGATGCGCCAACGTGTCATTGGGTGGCAGCCAATCAACGCAAGGATGTGCAAGCTGAGGATAAAAGGCCGTTTCTTTAACTATAGCATCATCAACGTGCACTGCCCACACGAAGGGAGACCCGACGACGAGAAAGAAGCGTTCTACGCACAGCACAACTGGACTGGAGCAGACATACGATGGTTGATTCGAGCCGTCATTGGTAGCACCGCAACCGCTGCACTTGGCACGGTGCCCCCGGATCAGAATAAGGACTGGTATGACGGCGAATGTGAGCAGTTAGTAGAAGAGAAGAATGCAGCATGGGCGAGATTGCTGCAACACCGCACGAGGGCGAACGAGACACGATATAAACGGGCGCGGAACAGACAAAACTCGATTTTCCGGAGGAAAAAGCGCCAGCAGGAAGATCGAGACCGTGAAGAGACGGAGCAACTGTACCGCGCTAATAACACACGAAAGTTCTTTAAGAAGTTTAACCGTTCACGTAAGGGCCACGTGCCACAGCCCGATATTTTTTTTTTCTTCCTAAACAATGGAGGGGGAATCTGCTCAACAGACATCCTGGGTTGTCCAGGAAGTGCGGGGTTAGGGATCACCTCCAGTAGCAAACGAGGGAGGCAGGACTACATCCCCGACCCGCTAAACCGTTTCCATTGCCGCCAAGCCCATAGTCCCTTCGGTACAACCAGAAAGTAATGCTTCAAAGGGGGGCCAGTGCACAACGCACCCTCGACGTTAGCTGCGTGTCCTTGCAGCACCGAACATCGTAACTCGCTTTTTTAGAAGAACACCATGGTATCGTGCCATCGCGTTGCCGGCTTTCCATGTGGCCTTACCACGCCCTATGTCCTCGAAAGGTGGGAAGGGTCGACTTCGCACCTTCTTCGCTCTGCACGACTGGTATCAAGAATGATGATGCCGCGTGCACCCCAAATTGACCTTTCTGCGATAGGGCCTATTCGCCAGCACACAGGGGGACTTGCCAACGCGGTGCCTACGCCTGCCCCAGCCTTGACGAGGACCCCTTTCCGTCCTCGGGCTCGGAACCCGCCCGGTTGACCGACGCCGCGAAAGCGACGATACCATGTTGTTCTTCGCGCGGCCACTTGTTCGATAAAAGGGTCGAGTTCGACCATAGAGCATCCAGACCAGACCACATGTGGCAAGCATGTGGTCACGCATTGCGCGAAAATGTGAGCACACGAACAACAAGAGTTCCGCCGTTTCCTCTAAACCTGCGCACACCAAACACTCGGGCGAGGACGAGCAAGCCAGCTGCGTTACCTGCACTGTGATTTTGTGATGTCGGCAGATATTGCTTCTGTCAGGGCCTTTGCAATCCCATTGCTTGTGCCCCGGTTCCAGGCACTTGAAGCAAACTTCGGGTTGCTCGTATATGCCCACAGGGCATACCGACCATCCCACCTTGACGCTCCCTAACTTGACTACCTTGGAGGCGTTCGCTGCAGATAGCTGAACCAATGCTACCTGCGTCCCTGCCGGACCTTTCCATAGCCGAACGGCTGCGGTGGGCGTCTCCACTTCACACTGTCGCCGCAGTGCCGTGACGAGCTCTTCGACTTCGGTGATCTCGTCCAGGTCTTTAACCCTTAGATTCACCTCCGTAGTGAGTGCCCTCACCTTGGCCGTCTCGCCTAGGACTTCCTCCGCCAACTGCTTGTAGGCGGCGCCCTTTTGCAAGACGCCCCGCTTCAGCTCGAGGATCATCTTGCCCATCCGAGTACGTCTTATTCGACGTACGTCGGCGCCGAGTTCACCGAGCTTGACGTCACTCCTCATCGCCTTCAAGACGTCCGAGTACTTAGCTTCGTCCGCTGTGATAACTAGGGCATCGCCCCTGGAGCGATTGGCGCCTACCCTAGACTTCTTGTTACCCTCATTCACCTGGACCTTCTTTTCGGCCCTTGACGTCTTCGGTTTCCTCTTGTTCTTGACCAGGGTCCAGGAGGCGTCATCCCCCTCTATTTTCCTGGTCTGGTGCGGCTGAGAACTTTCAGCCTGCCGTAACCCCTTACCACCGTCTTTCCTGGGTGGACGGACCTTTCCAGGTCCTTCCTCCCCCGGTTTTGGAGGTACCTGGCCGGGGTTCAGCTTCCCAGCCCCACTACCCTTGTTCGGGGTAATAACCCTCCGCGTTTTGGAGCGGCCCCCAAGGAGCTCATCCCCTGGAGACTGTCTCCCCCGTTTTTGTGTCTGCTCCGTTGGAGCAGTCACCCCCGACGTACCCGCAAATACTTGAGCCTCAGTCTGGGTAGACTTGGATACCACCGTCTTCGCTGGCACGCCCTCGGTCGATTCGACCTTGCCCGAGTCCGCGAATCTTTGGGCCTCAGTCTGGGTAGACCTCGACTCCACGGATTTCACGGGTTTACACTTGGCCGTCCCGACCGCCCTCTCCAGCTTGGCATCCAGCATCCACTTTCGAAGTTTCTGCAAGCTCCTCTTGAGGTCCTTACTGATATTATGCTTCGATGACGTAAAATCGATGATGGCGTCCAGCTGTTCCGTCGCCACCTCGAAGGCCGAAAGCCCATCGCGTTTGCGGTTCATGCTTCCACAAGCCATGGGCCGTCAATAACCCCTACCGGCGTTTTTTTAGCCGAGATGATGGTTAAGCGACCCACGCTGGCGCTGCGCAATGAGCTGCCGACTATTGCCTCTGGCCTCCTAGGCGGAGACCTGAACAACCCACCTCTTGCCAAGGGGTTGTCGCCTACACTACTACCACTAATTGAAGAATTGACTTGGTTTTCCATTTTGGTCTCACGAGTTGCTCGGGAAAAGAGGTCCACCACGCCAGAGCCCAGCATGACGCGGTAAGGGACAATTACTGTGGAGGGTGCCCAGTAGGGTGGCTCAAATTAGTATGGGAAAAACTTTTTTCAATTTTTTTGATGGGCCGCCCTCTTATTCGGTTCTATTTGATGCCCTGATGCTCTGAGATCCGAGTAAGCATTGCTTGTGAGCGGATGCAAACATAATTTTACTGTCAAGTTTTTCAATTTCGTTCTTTGTTTTCATTACCGTCCAAACTTAGGATATTTTTTTTACAAGTATATTAATGTAAATTGTGACTAAGTGGAGTGATTTGGTGGTGTCATTCATGTTTTCCATTATGTTGTGGAAATAGTTCTTTCCGTAGGGCTAAAACTTCAAGTTCTATACCAGTTTGGATAAAGTACTATTGCTGATTACTCGTTCCTCTATTGATGGCTTAGGAACGTAAGCAAGAGACGGGAATATGAATGCATTAACAGCCAAAACTGTAAGTTCGTTCCAATTATATTTCATTTTCTGGTTTGACACTAAATTCTAGATCAACCATTTGAAGTAGATATTATCAATTCAATAGAAAACCGAAATAGGCGTTTAGCGGGGTTGGATTTTTCTCACAGTCCGTATGCTAGACCAGGGGATATTTTGGTTACCATATGGAGATTGTCGCTGTCGCTGGCGAGGATAGGGGAGCTAAATGTCAAAGAAGGAAAATCCATACGATTTGACAGCTTGGTATCCAACATGTTTCGGACAGCAGAACAAAGGGAACCGAGGCGACAGTCTTTGTCTGGTAACTGAAATATCTTTTGCTAGACCTGACTTCGGAAGTGGTGCGTTGATTTATTTGGTGATGTGCTATACAGCACACCACTTCCGAAGTTGGATTTGACGTATGGATTGTGAGAGGAATCTAACTCCGCTGGCGCCTAATTCGGAATACTGAATTGATAATATGTATTTCCACATGTTGAGTGGTTCAATTTTTTCAACATATTTTCCATTTTACCAAGATCAATAGAAGCAATCTAAACAATTTGTAAAGAAGTTGGTAAACGTAATTATCAATGAGAAAAATCCGTGTTGAAATCCCTTTGAAAATAATCCGTTTATGAAAATAATCGGGTGTATGTCAAACTAAAGTCATTTAATATTGGAAGAGAAATAAGAATAGCGAAAGGAAACCATGTGAAAAGTTACTGGAAATAGCTAGCTGGAACGCCAAAGGTTGTAGAAATTTAGAAAAAAGAAATGAAATACTCAATGTCCACATTGTTGATATATCAGGATCCTGATGAAATTGATTCAACAAATTATATATGGAAAGTGAGCGACAATCATTCGAACAAAACTAGAGAATTGGAGGAGAAAAAAAAACAAATATTAAAATACTGAGTATGGAACAAATTAGAAAAAGAATTCTGTGGTGTACAATCAGAATTAACAATTATATCCTGATTATTATCAATATACATTGGCCAAATGTAAAACAGAGTACTTTTCTTAGTAAATTAAGTGAATGGATAGCTAACAGCAAAGACCGAAAGCATCTCATAGTAGTTGGAGACTTTAATACTCAGTTAGGATCAAAAGATCTGAACCAGGAAGATATGAAATGGATAGGTAAACTCCTAAGTCATAATAATTGTAATGACAATGGAGAGATTTTTAAAACCTTCCTTCACACTACTGCTAGACAGAAAAAATGTATCTTCAAAGAAAGGAAAAGGTGCTACAATCACATGGAGAAGTGGCAGCAGACAAAGTCAGATAGATCATGTTTTAACACCCATTATGACCGACTACAGAATCACATATATAACTGGAAATTAGACACACGTTAACTCAGATCACAAATTGTTTACTATAGGTATGAAATTTCGAAAAACAATGAGGAAAAGAAACAACCAAACAACAAAGATATTGATTATTTTACCTTGCGTTAGATGAATATAAAACAAACACGCTAACTGATTATCGCGAACAGTTAAAAGATAAATTAACAATAGCTCTACCGGAGCGATTGATTGTCTGCCCTTACGTTGGGTGACCAATGACATAACAAAATACGTCGTAACTGATCTATACTTTGTTCTCGCGTCAACATTAACATGCTAGTTACTTAGATTACATCACTTACCAAGGTGAATCCTGATCTAAGTAATGACACTTCCTCTCCCTATTTACAATACTCCTTCCCGTAACAACCGTAGAGATGCAGACGATTCGTCGGTCTCTAAAACAACGGTTGTTACACTAACATTCCTTCCCTTCCCTCGATGATCGTAAGGACGTGGCCGGCGCCGTTATTGACCCATTAAAAGTTGAGCTTTCGGAACGTGCACATTGAGGATGGAGTACTAACCCCAAGTCCCATCTGTTGGTTCCCTGTGCAATTCCGCTAGTTCTGGTCAATCACGGAGTAGCAACTACGAATTGTACGGTCATCTCATGCTCATGCTCATGCTCATGCTCATGCTCTATTTGATGCCCTGATGCTCTGGACAAAATTTCAGCCAAATCGGTCAACGTTTGGGTGGTGCTAAACTCGTTGGAAGTTTATATGGAAAAATGTATGCAGAAACATCCAAAAACAGTGAATTGCAGTTTGACGGCAGAGCTTACGATGAAGAACTATGATACTCATTCAGAACTTGGAGAATTTAATACAGAATGTTATGCAGAAAACCGCGAGAAGATTAGAGTTTGCCCGGCTAAGTTATTAGCATTTCTCTGAAGTGGGGTTTGAGCAAATTTCGTTTCTTTTACCTTTGAAAAGAAATAAATTCACCCCTACTACACTCCAGTAAAATGCTAATATCTTTGCCTAATAAACTCTAATCTTCTCGCGGTTTTCAGCATAACATTCTGTATTTAATTCTACAAGAACTGAATGAGTATCATGGTTCTTGATCGTAAATTGTGCCGTCCAACTGTAAATCACTGTTTTTGGATGTTTCTGCATACATTTTTCCATATAAACTTCCAATGAGTTTAGCACCGCCCAAACGTTGACCGATTTGGCTGAAATTTTGTCCAGAGCATCAGGGCACCAAATAGAACCGAATAAGAGGGCGGCCCATCAAAAATTTTGAAAAGGTGTTTTTTGAGCCACCCTAGTGCCCAGGTACCCCACAGGCTCAGTTAAAGACCTAGCTCATTATTTCACCCCCTGGCCATGCATCCTCTCGGCACGGGTCGCTTGACGCCTTGGGATTAGGGGTTAGGGACGATGGTCCCGGTCTAACTCGCAGTGGCCATGGGGAGGGGTCGTCAAGCCCTTGGACAAAGTCCCTGCTGCCCCCAACACAGACTGATATGTGTAAGGACATAAACGGGAACCTTCTTATGAACGAGCGTGAGGTGATCCAAGCACTACGAAGAACATCTGAATGGTGATGTGGCAGTTGAAGATGGCAGTATGGTGAAGGATCTGGGACAACGCGCACAGGACATAATTTTACCGGCTCCGGATCTCCAGGAATTTCAGGAAGAGATTGGCCAGCTGAAGAACAACAAAGCCCATGGGGTTGGCCAACTACCAGGTAAGCTATTCAAACACGGTGGCACTGGATACAGCGCTGTACTGGGTTATTACCAAGATTTGGGAGGAGGAAGTTGTGTCGCATGAGTGGATGGGCGATAAGCTGGATTGTAGCAACTACCGCGCAATCACATTGCTGAACGCCGCCTACAAGGTACTCTCCCAAATTTTATGCCGTCGACTAGCACCAAATGCCAGGCGGGTTTGATGAGCGAACGCTCCACCACGGACCAGGTGTTCGCCATTCGCCAAGTACTGCAGAAATGCCACGAATACAATGTGCCAACACATCATCTATTCATCGACTTCAAAGCCGCATATGATACAATCGATCGGGACCAGCTATGACAGCTAATGCACGAACACGGATTTCCGGATAAACTGACACGGTTGATCAAAGCGACGATGGATCGGGTGATGTGCGTAGTTTGAGTTTCAGGGGCATTCTCGAGTCCCTTCGTAACGCGTTGAGGGTTACGGCTAGGTGATGGTCTTTCGTGTCTGCTATTCAACATCACTTTGGTAGGGGTAATACGAAGAGCAGGAATTAACACGAGTCGCACCATTTTCAATAGATCCGTCCAGCTATTTGGCTTCGCCGACGACATAGATATTATGGCACGTAACTTTGAGAAGATGGAGGAAGCCTACATCAGTCTAGCCTACTGAAGAGAAAAGCTAAGCGGATCGGACTAGTCATCAACACGTCGAAGACGAAGTACATGATAGGAAGAGGTTCAAGAGAAGACAATGTGACCCACCAACCGCGAGTTTGCATCGGTGATGACGAAATCGAGGTGGTAGAAGAAATTGTGTATTTGGGCTCACTGGTGACTTCCGAAAATGATATCGATCGAATACCGATCGAATAGAATTCGCCACCGTACAAAACTGACTATCTACAAAACGCTCATTAGACCGGATGGCGGACGGTACGTGAAGGAGGCGAATGAACCATGAGTTGCATCGTTCACACCGCGAAAATCGGACGACTGCGGTGGGCCGGGCACGTAGCCAGAATGTCGGACAGTAACCCGGTGAAAATGGTTCTCGGCAACGATCTGACGGTCACAAGAAGGCGAGGTGCGCAACGGGCAAGGTGGATCGATCAGGTGGAAGATGACTTGCGGACCCTCCGTAGACTGCGTGGTTGGCTACGTGTAGCCATGGACCGAGCCGAATGGAGAAGACTCTTATATACCGCACAGACCACTTCGGCCTTAGTCTGAATAAATAGTAATAATCGAATCTGCTCATCTTCAAGCGAAACGTAACTTGCATCCGAATCTTTTGCTTTCTTAATAGTCATCATATGGGTACTTTAGGATTTGATTATATCTCCGTCTGATTATATAAAGTTTGTCCGACGAGCAATTGTAGATTACAGCTCCAAGCTTCATATGAGGTGAACCGGTCAAGGGCCGAAAACCTCATTAATAAAGACAATAAAAAAAAAAGCTCCAAGCTTCTTCAACAAAATTCTACGTACCCAAGTTACTTTCTTTGGATTTCTGTAGTCTCTGACGTATACAGATTCCCCAACAACAAATGTTTGTGGATTTTTTTTGCTAATCATCTTCTCAATAGTGTCGCACAGTGTCGCAAAGTGTTTTTCAGCATCAAACTTCAACTTCAATCCCATTTCTCTACCGAACATCAATTTAAATGGGCTTTCCGCTGTCGTTGCATGCTTCGAAGCTCTATAATGCATTTCCAGAAAAAAGTTGATCATCATGGACATCGATTTCTTCTGGAAAACTGCATCGTTGCTAATCTTTTTCAAAGCCGTTTTCACTGTTTTCACAGCATTTTCTGCGGCACCATTCGAGCACGGGCTGTATTGATTCCTCTTGATTTGCAATACTCTTGAAATTCTTCTGACGTGAATTCCGGCAAGTGGTAATTGCACCAAATATATTCACAAATTTTCTCAATTTTATTTGGACGTCAATGTGTGAAGGCTTCAATCCATTTGCTGTAGCCATCAACCATCACAAAAAAATCCGATCCACGAAACGAAAAAATGATTCATGTGAACTCTGTCTCCTGGTGTAGACGTCAGTCGCCAAGGCGAAATAGGATCACTTCTTTCTGGTCGTTGCTGAATGCACAGTTCACATTTTTTTTCCTTGGGTCTCGATATCACTATCCAAGTTTGGCCACCAGAAGTAAAATCAGGCCATACTTTTCATTTTTACGATTCCTGTTGGTGGTTTCTCAGCTTGGTGGGAACAACTATACGATAGCCCTATAGTAAAACACTTTCTTCTACGCTCGTTCCATCACGTTTTTGATAGAATGTTTCCAATGACGGAATATCCAGCCTCATGTTTTTATGAAAATCCGAGACGCAAATGAAATCAGATTCATTTGGGAAAACAAGAGTTATCACGGCTTTAATTCCATCGTTAGATGCGTCGCAGTATAACCTAACAGGAAGATTAGGATTATAGTGAGCCGAAACGGTATCTTCGGAAAGAAGCTTCTTTGCTTTCTCAAAATTCTTTTTGTTGGCCCAGGAGAATTTCGCACCGTCCTTCAACAGTTCATACAGGGGCTTCAAACACTGCGCCAAGCTTGGACAAAATTTCGCATAGTAGTTTGCCACTTCAACAACCCAAGCAGCACAAGTCAAATGAAACTGGTTGCAGCAAATTAATCGTGACTGATTTTGGTCGCAAATAAGCTAATGTGATCTCTTTTCAACATGTGTACTGTTTGGGTTGGGAAACGATCGAGCGTCCTTGACATCAGCTGGCGGTTGCACGTCTAAAATGGCTCTCACTTTCTCTGGATCTTTGTGTAATCCATCTTCATCAATAACATGTCCTAGGTTTGCAACCATCCGCTTGAAAAATTCGCTTTTTTCTTGTTAAACAGGAACCCGACTTTCTTCAAACGGTTTAAAACTTTGATCTTGTTGTGCTTGAATAGGCCTAACTCGCCTTCAAATACCGATGCATGTTTTTTCAATATAGGTTCCAATAACTTCTTACAATCCTTTCCGTCTGTTGATAAGAAGTGAAAATCGATTTTCAAGCTCCAATTCCTCATTGTTTGACGTCCGAATAACGGTTGACGTGATCCTTCAAAAACAAATACTTCTTCCATCGATTCATGTTCCTTGTACTTCATAATTGCTTAAAACGTCTCAACATTCCGGAAACCAGAACCATTGTAGCACAGAAATTCTTCAGTAGAATTTGTTTTCAACGGGATGTCCTAAAACAATCGATCATACATGCTCCTCAAAATAGCGTTCACAGGAATTCCGGTATCGACTTCAAAATTGACCGGGTGTTTATTCACAAAAACTTGCATTTCCACCGGCGGAATGAATATCGAGTTTGTTGATTCGCAAATGATTCACTTTCGAACTACGCTTCTCTCTTGGCATTTCTTAAAATCATGATCTCCTTTACCACACGCGTAACATTCGGATTCATTCTTGTACTGTTTTTTTTTTGCTCATGTACATTAATTTCGTTGCTCCATAGTAGATTCTCTCTATATGGCAATTTTCAAAAGGTTCTCCATCGTCGAGGTTGCTTACTCCTCACAGAGACGTTCAAAAAATTGGTCCTCTTCGTATGGCAGTCACAAACATGTTCAGAAAAAAACGGATTTAATTAGTCGCCGAACTTACAGTTCGCTGCTAATTTCTTCAAACGACTACCGTCAACTGGGGGGAAGATGATCATTTTTAAGACAAAACATGGAATAACAATGTGTGTTTACATTTTAAATCGAAACAAATATTTTCAAAACATGTACTGCTATACGTTGCAATAATCAACAACTTTAGTTTTCTGAAATGCGTTCGCATTTATGAAAATAAATTAAATTATCACACATTTTTTGAATAATCTGGTTTGGGGTGAAGTTGATCAAGACAGCTCTACTAAAACCATTGTGACCTAGTAGTCAAAATACACTAGGTTATTTGTATGAATGTTGAATTTACTACGTAAAGAAGTCTAAGAAGTCAATATTTGAAACGAAAATAGCGTCATTTATGACTATCTCTCTCTTTCTTATACAAAATACATTTTCATGATTATAATCGAAAAACTCGGATTTCTACCTAGCGGTAACATTACTTGAACGGAGAATATTGTTGACTACCGTTTCATAAAAAAAATTGGCACTTTTGACTGACACATCAAATGATCATCTTCACCTCTATGATCATCTTCCCCCCAGTTGACGGTACTCCATTCCACAATCGATTCCCCTTCACCTTGTCTTGCCTCAAAAAACTTTGCTCTTTCCCGGAAAACAACCAGCGTTGAGGTAAACAGCTGCTTCAATAAATCACATAGCTCCGAAAACCTTCTCATCGATTTGATAGGCAACTAAAAATCTCTTCAAACGCTCTTCATACTACGGCCAGGAATCTCCAATTTTGAATTCCGGAGGCTTGACAAAATTCATTCTTCCAATCTATAATTTTTACCCCATCCCCAAGTGACATTTTAAGTTTTATAATGCTCTTCAAGACCATTATTTTTCTACAAGAGTTTTATAAAACAAGCATAAAAAAAATGTTACTAGGGAGGTGACCTAGGGCAAGATACTTACACGAATCTTCATACTTCGGATAAATAAAATAGATTAAAAGAAGAAAATATTCCAATTAAAAATAATATTCTGATACTAATAATAATATTCTAGAACGTTGCTTTCTCCTCCACTGGCATTGGTTGCCAAATTGCACTCCCCAACAAACATTGAAGACAAATAAAGCGCCTATACAGCCAAAAATAGGCTTCTTCAGTTAACAAACTAGCCTAGCCTAAATTGTTTATTGGGTCGTTGGGCCCCTTCCGTCGTCGCAGCACGGCAGCGGCTGACAGACCTCTGATTATCTTCGTTTTCTTTCTGGTTCCATTTTCTGTTTTGTCGTCTTCTTCTTGTTCCCCTTCTTCACACCTGCAAGATTTAGGGACATGTAACATGCTTCCGGTAACCGTCCTTGATAATTAGTTAGGAGAATAGCAAGCTCCTTTAACGAATCGTCCTAGCAAGGCTGGTGCTTGAAACGCAAAATCTGCTGCTCCTCGAATAAAAGCCAACGTAGTTTGAAACAACTAAAACTGTTAGTTGAATTTCAAGCTAAATTTTTTGTTGTTTCAATGTCCAAATTTTGATCCTTCTTTCGGTGTAACTACCATAGAAACGGACTTAAGTTCAACTTTATGTTTACTCCAGACAAGCTATTGATTATCCGACTGAGTAGAAACACAGATAACAGACATGGAGGCTCGAACAAAATTTCTCACAAATACTGGTGTAAACGAGCAAACCGAACACCAACGCCATCGACGTCGACATTGCAACTCACAATCTCATTTTGACAACACGATGGCGCTGGTATGCTCTTGCATGCATAATGATACTAGCGCACAGTGGCATTTTCTGATGACGCTAGCGCTGATTCTGCCCTGGATAACGGCGACATTCCAAAGTTATTTTATAATGAACAGTAAAAAGTTATCACAACATAGCGAGTGCAGCTTCAACGTCTGTTCTCTGTGGTAGGAATTCTTATAACCTTTTGACATAGTGTGACGTTCGCATTCATAGATAGTGGTAACGTGCAATATTGTCGATTTGCACTACTTCACCAGAGCTAAAACAGCCCGTTTCAATTAATTTCTTCTTTAACGCGCGATTAACTAATAGTTGCTTAACTATCAGTGACTCTTGGTGCAGGGTCTTCAATGAGATTACCTGTCACGGTCGCCAAGTGACGTTCGTATTCATCTTTGAATTGGAGAGATATTCTTTATAAGAAAATCGGTATCACCTTACAAGCGGATGGTCATGGGTTCGATTCCCAGCCCCTCCACCGAAACCCTCGTCAGTCGCCGGACCCGCAGCCCATACGGTGGCGTTTGGGAGACGCGCCTTACCATCACGGCTGCCTGATGACGACTGACAAGTGACAACTTGTTCTTCTCGGAGGCATTCCTCCAACGTTACCCGGATAAATGGCAACCGAACAATGCAACGATCATTGGATACACGACATGGACAAACGGACACAATGGACTCACTACGAGATGGACTGGCAACGACAACGATAATGAATAATGGAAATCTAAAAATAGATTCTGTGTGGATTCTGCACAGCAGAATATCACAGTAGATCTCGGCACAGTAGCGGTTATGTAACACAGAGTGCCTGAATAAATAAAGAAAGGAATAAAAAAAAATCGGTGGCTAAACTAAAACAAGCTCGAAAGAGTAACCGCTGATTCAGGCCGAAAGACTGCTTAAGTCGATTCTCGGTCAATGATTGTTTTGTATTTTTAACATACAGAAATCATATAGAATTTGTACAATTTGATTATCTGAATGCCTACGCTAATAAATTTTTTTGGATTTCAGTCTTTACTGGCTATTAAAACCACCCCCATGAAACGGCTGTTATCCACGAACAACTCGCCTGAAGCCGAAAACATGGTGCTGCAACATGGTGCTGGATGTAAACATTGCCGGTTAAGCAATAAACACACGAAGTCAGAATGTCGAAGTCGGATGCGTAAGCGGCATGTGTTGTATTGTTAAATTATATTCAACGAGATGTATTGCATTGTTGCGTGATTCTCGACGTGATTAATTGGCGCTTTGATGTTGCATGAAGAAGAAGAAGCAGAAAGATGATATTTAAAAAAATTCGCACGAGAAAACATACAAAGATATCTCTGAAATTCTAAAGGCAATCTAATTAAAAACGGTAAACAGTACGGGGTTGGACTTTTCTTATACTGTGTATTAAGTATGATATCACAGAGTAAAAATTGAAATTGAAATATTGTGTTTATTGTGCAGTAGAAAACAAGCCTAACCCCGTACTGCTTACCGTTTTTAATTAAATTGCTTCTAGAATTTTAAAGAGAGAGAGTTTCAAAAATTTCTTCGTATGTTTTCCCGTGCGAATATTTTTGATTATCATCTTTCTGCTTCTTCTTCTTCATGCAACATTAAAGCGCCAATCGCCAATTCTCTCGCGGCAGTATGAACGGAGCTTAAAATAGGAAAGGCAACACTAGCGCCACCCAATCGGTAGACGGCTTCAAGAACTACATCTCATTTCAGGGGGGTGATTAAAACGACATATTTCTTCTACGCCCGACGTTTTAATGGTTTATTCTAGGAATGGGCGTTTTTCGGAAAAATATCGATACTACCGAATCGATGTTTTTATTGTCGAAAAATCGATGCCGAAAAATATCGGCGTTGAAACATCGATATTCCGATATATCGATACGCCCGAAAAATTAAAAGCACGAGCAAAAAAAAAAAACAGGGTTAGTTTAGATTTTTCATTTCAGGTCATCGAATCGCACATCAAAGTTTCGCTGTTTCGCAGTTTTTAACAGATTGTGCCTAATGTGCTATATTTTTGGAATTCAAAAAATCGAAATCCGATATCCGCTAGAAAAAATCGATACAGTGAAATATCGAACTTAAAAAAATCGATACGAAATATCGATTAATCGGAGCGAAAATATCGATTCCCGATATATCGTATCGGTATCGCCCATTCCTAGTTTATTCGTAGGGCGTAGAAGAAATATGTCGTTTTAATAGCCAGTAAAGACTGAAAGCCAAAAAAAATGTATTAGTAAGATTCAAACAGTCGAGAGCCTATTGAATGCCTATGAATAGAAGAGTGAGACAGCTAGAGAGACTGTCAAAAATGTTTATTACAATAATGTCAGTTAAATGTGGACCTAGCCAGATAAAGTTTGGGTAAATCTTGCGAAGAGAACAATAATAACATTTATATTCGTTGCCTCGGGTACATTTCCATTCTCAGATTTCCACGTAAAGTATAAACTTCAATCAATGATTTATTTTAAAAGCTGCACCCCCATCAAACTCGATCTGATTGACAAGCTCAAATGTATTTTCAGTATATTTTTTTTGTCATTATTCATTATTGTACATGACTCATCTCTAGGTCTCTGTGTGGTTTATTTACAGCATTTTAATCCAATCATTATTTTTGTTATTGCCATCGACGCCCAAAGCAAACGCTGTAGCCAAATTCATATCCTGATTGTAGGTTTTCATCCGGATATAGGCGGCAACAGCAAATTGATGATGTGCTTCATCCTTCCGAAATCAACCGTTAATCCAGTTCATTGACACAGTTCGTTTTGAAGTTTTATTTTTCATTTAAAAATGTTTGACTCAATTACACCTGCTATAGAGTGATTAGTCATGCTGAAACGTTATGCAGATAAAATTGATTTTTTGGAATTCTTGATTATATTAGCGGAACGGTTCTGTTTTCCATCCCACATCCACATCCATAACATTCATCTCATCGTGGAACAAAGAAATACAGTACACGCAAAAAAAGCGTTCATGAATTCGTGAACTAACAAGTTCACGGTGTATTTTTTCGTGAACAGCAGCCACGGATTCGGGAACAAAGTCACGTTTTCTGGAACGTTCTGGAAAACGTGACTGGTGTTCCCGAATCCATGAATTAAATCACGGTGTATTTTTGCTAGTTCACGAATTCGGGAACGCTTTTCTTGCGTGTACAAATCTCGTCGCTTCTTTTTGCTAACATGCGTACTCAGTGTTGAAAAAATTATAAAATTAAGAAACAAATCAAATTCCGTATCATTACTTTTCCGCATCTTAACTATGAGTGTTATTTTGACCATTATAGCACTCGAACGAGTTAAGTAACGTTCGTTAAAACATTTATTGTATGCCCTTGGTTGCATAATATTTTGAGAGTTTCGATCCAAATTACGCAGAAGCAAATTACGCTCTCACTCCCATATAGATCGTTCTCATAATTGAATCGTTTGTTTGTAAAACTGCATTGTAACATTTTTGGCCAACACGTGATTTTTATGGTATTCTGAATCCTTGTCAAAAAGAATGTGTTCTGACAAAAAAAAAATACAAAAAAATTGTTCGGAAACATATGAAACTTATGTTAGTTTGTTTGAGAAACTACATATGTACGCCACACACTTTGAACAGCAATTATGGCGCACAGATTGCTGTTTCCGAACTGAAAATGCCCCAAGAGCAGATTAAATCCGAAAGAAAATGAAAAATTCTATTACTATAAGGCTATCTGACGTTTATCCTCTTTCTCTTGCACGCGCACGGACGGGATAGGGTTTGTTTTCATACGGAAACGCTTCCGAAGCGTTTCCGTATGAAAACAAATCCTATCCTTCCCGTGCGCGTGCAAGAGAAAGATGATTAAACGTCAGATAGCCTTATGCCGGTCCAGTTTTTTGGTTTCGCCGACGATATTGATATTATGGCACGTAACTTTGAGAGGATTGAGGAAGCCTACATCGGATTGAAAAGCGAAGCTGAACGGATTGGACTAGTCATCAACACGTCGAAGACGAAGTACATGATAGGAGAGGCTCAAGAGAGAACAACGTAAGCCACCCACCACGAGTTTGTATTGGTGGTGACGAAATCGAGGTGGTTGAAGAATTCGTTTACTTCGGCTCACTGGTGACCGCCGACAACGATACCAGCAAAGAAATTCGGAGACGCATCATGGCAGGAAATCGTACGTACTTTATACTATCGACAGACATATGATTTCCGCACAATGATTTTCGTATCACGCTGTACGCGTACAGTGACTAGATGACACACATCTTTTCTTTCCACCATTGTATCTATTTGACTGATTCTACCGCTTTCCAAAACTATATTTTTCATCAAAATGTATAGAAATCATAAACTGTTACTATAGATTTTATGAGTAATTACACAATATGTACCCATATTTTTTTTAATAAATTGTGAATTCGCGTCAGCAGTTCATTAATCGATATGAAAATGTCATAGTTTTCCAATTCTTCGTATAAGTATTTTAGCAGAAATATGCGAGTTCTTGCAAATATTCCACAGGGCAATTATTTCTGCGGACGTTTGAAAAAATTCTAACGTGTAAATTTATGACAAATGTCCAGTTTCTGATTTATAAGAATTTAACGGTAAATTGTACATTGGCAATTATATTACTCAAATGTCCAGAGAATATTACTATAATGAAATAGCAATGATTTGTAATTAATTCAAGAATTTTTTAGAACAAAAACTTCTACGGGATACTGTGTTTTATGCACCTAAAAGCTTGAAAATCACTTTAACATGGTCAAAACGTAAACGGAACGAATAGCATTGTTCACAAGACTTGTAGAGCATATCAAAAGCTTCCGTTTAATGGTTGTTACGATGATTTTTGGCATTTATATCTCTTGTTAGATTTTTATCAAAATTGAAAATAGCTCAAAATCACTGAATCGACTTGAGCCACCTCAAAATTTTATCCGAATTAGCTGAAAATTTGACAGGAGGTTTATTTTACCATAAGAATTGTGTTTCTGGGCTGACTTTTTGAAAACATGAAGAGGTCTAATGTATAGTCACAAAATCTTAGACCCCCTCTCCCCTAAAACCTGTGACGTCATTATTGAACGACCCCTAACAGGTTTATTCGGATACGGAACTCCGGGTTTTTCAAACACTTATTTACTTCGCGCTGACTACCGTTTATTTCTACACTTCACTTTTACCTCCACGAGATCCTCCTCTCCTCTCCTCCCTCCCTCTCCAAACACTAGAGATCCAATTTTGAATTTGTCCAAACAACAGTACAAAACATTCTTCCCATCTAAAAAGTAGATGCTCACTAATGGCAAATCAAAGAGCCCGCATCCTTCCCAATCCTTATTCCAATTAAAACCCATGGGATCCTTGCACAAAATGTTCGAAATCACACGATACAGAAATCAAATCATTGAATATAATGCAAAAGTGACGGTAGATCTTTCCCGGAAACAACCCAAGAACTGGAAAAATCAATAGGGGGCTGTCCACAAACCACGTAGACCGAAATTTCACATTTTCAAACCCCCCCGTCCCCCCTAGTAGACTTTCGTAGACTTTTCCGAAACCCCTCCCCCCCTCCTTTGAAGTCTACGTAGACTTTTCTAAATTTCACAAAATATCATATGCGGTTTAAAAAATATGGAGATCAACGTTTTAATCAATTCAGCTATTCAAACCAATTTCAGTATGTAAATATTGTCCATAGCTCCCGAATAGCTCAAATCTCAAAGCCTATTTTATTTCTGTTGAACTCGATTCTTCACAAAGGTGTGCGCCACCGCCGCCGACACTTTTGCATAGGCACGCCATAGCCTCAAATCTGTAACGCATCTGAACGGTTCAAATTTGTAGAAAACCGAACAATTTTCAGAACTTCGAAAAATTTCGAGTTGAGTCCCAAGAATTTCCTTCTAGAAACCAAAAGTTTTCCCATTATTAGTAATTTTCAGTGAAAATTCTATTTTATTTCCCCAGGTAATTTTAAGTTTAAACGAACATTTCGAAATATTTCCCGTGGAATTTTAGAATGGTTTCCTACTATATTTTTAAATTTCTGTTTCAAATTTGGAGCAATTTCCACATTTCAAAGAATTTTCCGAATAATTTTCGATGGAAATTATGAAGAGTTTTTTGTTGAAATTTTCGTGAATTTCTCATAAAAATTTCGAATAAATTTTCGTAAAATTGATAAAGGCTTTCTTACAAAAATTGCAAATACATATTTTATTTGTGGAAACTCATAGAGTTTTTGGTGGAAAAATAAAATAATCTCTCGCGGAAATTTTTAACATTTTCTATAGCAATTCCGAAGATTTTCCATAAATAATTCCAAAGAATTTGCCATAGAACTTTTGATTAATTTGCCGTTAGTTTTCCAATAATTTCATATGAACATTCCGAAAAGTTTTGCTTATCTGTCTAAAGAATTCCTCGCGAAAATTCCGAAAATTAAAATTACCGAAATTAAGAAAAGTTTCCCAGGGACTTCCTAGAAAATAGGGCTTCCATTCTCTGGAAGGATTTCCCGGGATATGAACATAAGTTTCTCGAATTTCCCAGGAAATGTTTTTGCGGGTTTTAAATTTGATACAAATATTAGTCTAAAGAACTGATCTATTATATTTTTACTAATATTCTCTCTTCGTTCTCTTAATAAAATTTCGTCTTAAAAATTGATGGACGAAATGTCTTCTTCCAATAAACAAATCAAAATCCTTTTCATTTCCCCACTTATTGATAATAAATGAAGTCATGCATAAGAAGAGTTGCATGACTTGTGCGATGCAATCTTGAAGCTTTTAGGTGGTGGTGCAGAGCGACATGTTTCCAATATCACAGATCTTTGACTACTATATCGATTAGGAAAACGTTATATTTCAGAAGGCAACAATGGGCCTAAGAGAAGATCATATCAGGGCACCGCATACTTTATGCTGGAACAAGAGCTAGAATCTGCAAAATAAAGATGAAATCTCCAAATGTTTTTGGTAAACTTATTCAGAATCGTCAACAATTCTATGTTTATATGAGGCCATATCCATGTGAAATGGAGCCCTTATTTTTGTTCTCAGCAATTATATGCTGTCAAAGTCGTTCAGGTCTGTGTTTCGTATTTTTCTTTAGTCATATGGTTAATTCTTCGGTTTTTTTATTTCTAAGCTCTCATTTTTATTAGACGTATTCATGATATAAAAAAAAATTGCGATTCTATGCGTCTACTCATAATCGTTTTCGCATGATGAGATACGCTTTTCATAACTTTTTTTAGCTAAATTGGACAAAATTTCGAGGTGGCTAAAATAGATTGGTTGTTGACTTCTCAGACTTCTAAAAGAATCTATCAAAAGATAGGAATACTTACATTGTATGCTTCAACATGGATATAAAGTATACGGCATACTTGAATAATTTTGTCATTCATTCAACTTTGCGTAGAATGATCCGATTTTGATGAAACCGGAACCACCGTCGCGGAAACTCTTCTAGTATACTGTCCCATTGCAAAACCTCAGATTGGCCCCTGGCCAACGGAGAAGTACCGTATGCCATATGCCCTGAAAAAAGTTACTTTCGCAGAACACCCGGAACCTGCTACAAATTGACCAGAGAGTCTTACTTTTGTAATGTAGGTATTTCAACATTGAGCACGCAGCAGTAAAATCTACTTGAAAATAGTTCCAACATAAGGCGAAATAACCTGAGCTCTAAAATTTATTTTTGATAATAATTTTGAATACATTTCTGTCGATCAAAGTGCTCAAATTTATTTCCCGGGATCCCGGGAATTTCTAGAAAATCTCCAATGGAAATTCTGAAGGGAAATTTCGGAGAATTCCCCTAACAAGTATTAAAAAATGTCTTTTGGAAATTCAAATGACTTTTTATTTGATATTCTAAAATGCTTCCTTTGTAAATTCCAAAGAATTTTCCGTTGAAGTACGACATAATTTCCCGTTAAAATTCTTAAGAATCACTTGTCGTTTGCATAGAAGTTCCTGCCGAAAATCAAAAGAGGTTCTGGTAGAATCTGCAATAAAATCGGAGAGGAAATTTTAAAAAAATCTAAGGTTTTTATAGAACACTTCAGAGAATTTTCCTTATCAACATAGAAGAATTTCCATGTGAAATCCATGGTAGTTTGAAGCCGTAGTTCAGCAAAAAAAAAACTTAAAAATCAAACAAGTGAACTTCTCACAAAGCTGCTGCACAAATTGTTATCAAAAAAAAGTCTACGTAGACTTTTGGTATACCCCCGTCCCCCTTCGTAGACTTACGTAGACTTTTTCGAAACCCCTCCCCCCCTCTCAAGAGTCTACGTGGTTTATGGACAGCCCCTAGGAAGACATCTTCAGAGCGTAATTGTAGCAAATAATGGGTTTACAAATAATTACTTTGCCAATGTAATGAATAATATCATCCAGAATTGCAGAAAAACGAATTTTACTCAGTCAGCATGCAAATGTTTGTTTTTATTTCATATGTCAAACGGCGTATTTGACATTTCAAAACAACAAATTATGTTCTGTTTCGTACAATACAACGGTCGCAGGGCAGGGTACGGAAATCATCGTGCTATCGTGATACCAGCGTGATTCTGGGTGACAGACATGTGATTTTATGCTGTACAGTGATATTGGTATCATATATGTGTCACAAGTATTAGACTCCACAAAACGCTCCGATCGAATAGAGTTCGCCGCTGTACCAAACTGACTATCTACAAAACGCTCATTAGACCGGTAGGGTAAGGGAGGTATTTTGGACCACTTTAGGAGATGGCCGAACAGTTTTTCGAATAAAAGTTAGATTTTGTAATAATGCTTGATCAATTCCCTATGCAACTAAAAAGTGGCGAATACTAGCTAGGATTTGTAGATAAAAATGTTGTAAATCCCACCGAAAGAATCCAACTATCATAAATTCTGAAGATATGTTAGATTTAATTTTGGACCACCTGTTTTTATTTTGGACCACCTATTGAACATATTTTGGACCACTCGAATAATTTTGTATTGCTTGCAAAGCTATGTTACTATTTGAATAAATAAGTGATCTCCAACATTTTCGTCGTTTTTCATTCTTAAAGTCCTTGTTAAGCAATACGTTTTAATAAGCACTCAAAAGCTTAGAACAATATCTACTAGCTAAGAGTATTGATACTAATATAAATGTCAGTACCATTTGGTACAGCATTATCAAAGCAAAACAAACCTGATCACTCCTACCCTGCCATATTTTTATGTAGTTTGCCAGATCTGTTACATTTGCGTCATTGATAGTAGTAGGTTGCCCGGTTCTTCCTTGCTCCTTGCACATTCTTTTTCCAAACGAAACAATCGTAGAACGCGGAACTCTGTTGCTTTGGCAAGCAGCACGGACGGAGAGCTATAGTAAAGATTGGTTCTTGTCATGGAGCTTTCTTATCTATTTTCGTATGGAAACAATGAAAACAGTTACACGTTGCCACGTTGGTTCAATAGACATTTTTCACGGGGCTTACATCAATAAATCTCGGGTACTTATTCAAAAGGACGTATGTGATTTTGTAAACAAAGACTCAAACGTCGATTTGTCCAATCTGATGGCACTTCCACGCAAACCATCGCCACGGACAGGTAGGGGAAGCCTTTGGCTACCTGTTGGTGGTGTTGGTTTGCGTGGGAGTGCCATCAGATTGGACAAATCGGGGTTTAAGTTTAGCATTAGCATTAGCATTAGCATTGAGCAATTCGCACAAATTCGTAGGTGGTACAAGCCAAGACTATTGTATGAGAGTAGCATCACTATCATCCGTTACCACAGATATTGATTTGGGACTAATCACTATCTCTTAGATGGAAGCAATGCACCTTCCAATAGTCGAGATCTGTCCTGGCCACGTCCTTGCGAATGCTGAGGAAGGGGAAGGATGGTTAGTTGGACACCTACTTAAGAAAGATGCAGAGAACTCTACGACCTCTCATAGGTGCCACGGGAGGTTTTGGGATTGTGTGGAAGGTTATAACAGTAGGAATCGTTTTGGTAGAACGTGAAACACAGAAAGAACTAAGATAGAAATGCAAAGTAGGAAAGGGACGAACTTGGAATTGAACCCACGACCTCCTGCTTATAAGGTAGAAGCGGTAGCCACTAGACCACCGAGCTCGTCGACAAATCGGCGTTTAAATCTTTGTTTACAAAATCACATACGTCCTTTTGAATAAGTACCCGAGAAATGGTAATTTATAAATGCAGTATGAACAGTAATTTATGAATGGTTTGATACTAAAGAAAAAAAACCCAAATTTATCCACCAGTGGTGATTATGCCTTTCTCGATTCAATGTGTTGAACTAGTATGGTAAATGCAACGTAAATTGCCTACATATTGGCGGTTAAAAGCTTTGATGCGATTATATCACGCTACTTAAGAATTACTCAACTACGAGAGTAATGGATTGCGTCACGGCTAAATTGATTAATGACATGTAAATTGATGTGCATGTAAACAGCGTATTTGTTAAAAGAAAAATAGCAATATTATTCAAACCGAATGAGTTATTAACAAACAAAAACAATAGTGTCCAACTAGGAAAGTTTCTCCGTCGAATGAAACTAGTTGCACTCGAATCGGTCAAGTCCTTCTATATGAAACATGTTTAACATTAAAAAATTCCCGGGGCTACAAACATCCACACACACACACACACAGACGGACATTTGCTCAGTTTTTCGAGCTGAGTCGATTGGTACATAACACTATGGGTCTCCGAGCCTTCTATCAAAATTTGGCTTTTGGAATGAAATTATAGCCTTCTGGTACAACTTTGTTGTACGAGAAAGGCAAAAAGGTTGGTAAAAACAAAAGTTATTATTATTATTGTCTGTATTTAAAAGGCTTCCAGCCCTTGGCTGGCTCACCTGGTAGCAAAAAAGCAAAAGTTTAAGAGATCTAGAACTTAAAAAGAAGATATGTCGAAAATATGTTCGGTTTAATAAAAAATGAACCTATTTTGGACATGCCTCAGAATACTGTTTTTAAGCCTACAATGTTTTGCTCGAGATATGAAACTGCTTTAATTAGGTTTTAATAAGTCAATAACATCATTCACATGTTTTAAATTTATGTACAAATAAACTTACAGCTTTTGAAGTTGACTTCAATTTTACAATGTCGTCTTGGTTTTGGTCTAATCCAGCCGGAATGGGTGAATGCGTGAAAATATTCTCAATAATTGATATATTTTATGAGAAACAAATTTAGGAGATAACTTATGGATAGTTTCTTTTTGCAATAAAATTTGAATGTTGCATGTTTTATTTAGTCTTGTGTGATATAAATGCAAAATTCATCTAGGTGGTCCAAAATATGAGCCCGATCCAAAATACAGCCGTTACCCTAGTTCTCTACGGACACTAGATCTTGACGATGCTCGTGGAGGACCTACGCGCACTGGGAGTTTTCAAAAGGAAAGTGCTGCGTACTATCTATGTTAGGTGCAGATGGCGGACGGTACGTTGAAGAGGCGAATGAACCATGAGTTGCATCAGCTGTTGGGAGAACCATCCATCGTTCACACGTAGCCAGAATGTCGGGCAGTAATCCGGTGACAACGATCCGAAGATAACAAAAAGGCGAGGTGCACAGCGGGCAAGGTGGATCGATCAGGTGGAGGACGATTCGCGAACTCTCCGCGTGGTTGCCGACGTGCAGCCATTGACCGAGCCGAATGTAGAATAGAGATGGGCAAAACAGCTCATTGCAGTGAGCGGATCTGATCCGTTCAGTTCATTGAAAAGAGTCAGCTCCTTGGATCAGCTCTTCAGTTCTTTAATGCTACATATAATAAAACATAATTGTTAATATTATTATTTTAATTATTGTTCAAAAAATTGAAAAATTTATGTCATTCATTGATTTATTCATTCGTTCATCATTCATCTATTTAATTTTCTTTGAAATTTTTAAAATGTTTAGCTACAGTGATGTAATAATTTCTATTGAAAAACCGACAATTTTAAACTAATAACATTTATTACGCTTTTTCTGACCGTCTAGTTTTGAAGTCTAGGAGTTCATTTAGAACTATCACATTTATTTCTATACAAAAACTAACTCAACATTATTTTCTATTCATAATTCTAAGCTACATTTTGTTGATAACGTTTCTCAAATCGTTAATTTAAATAATTCAGTCCCTAGTCTCTGATATGTATATGAACCATATCACGTGTCATAAGTTTTCTCTTCATACTGGGTGCAGTAAATCAATGTCTTGTTTGCGCGCGCTTCTAACCCTTCTAACCATGCGTAGTTGACATTTTCATACAAGCGAGCCCATTCATCTATATTGGTTCCCGAAATGCGAGAGAAATAAAAACAAGAGAGTAAAAAAATACAGAGCACGGTGCTACAAACAAACCGAGTGCACATGTAGCAGTATGCTGGCGGGAAAACCCGTCGCAAGTAAAAGATCCGCTCCGTGCAAGACACAGCACCCAGCTCGGTTCGTTTGAACCACACGGTTCGCTCGCTAGAATCGGTCGCGACTGATCCGGATCGAGATCCGTGTCGCACGGATCTGAGCTAGTGGCGCAGCTCTCGCTCCCATGTCACAGCAATTTCGAGACGGACGACGACATGAGCGGAACTGAGAGTTGTTCGGATCTTCGGATCTTTTGCTTAGTACGGTTCGTTCGCTACCGCACTACTAGGTATCTTTTGTGTGTCCGTTCGTAGCGCCGAGTATGTGGGTATGGGTTAAGAAATAGGCGGCAAGCTAGATTATTTTTGCTTGTGTGTTTCTTATTCGTCGCTGCGGTAGACATGATTTCTGTTGCTTGGCTAGATGGTTCTGTCGCTTGGCTTGATGGTGCTTGAGGTGCAAATAATAAACGATCAGCACGTGCGCAGTACTGGACTGGAATACTCATACAAGCTCGCTTGTGTTGTGTACCGAGAGCGTGGTATTTTCGTTTGTGCTGTACAAAATACAACAGCGCGCGTACTCGAGTGCGTACGCTCGAGGGAGTTTCTCTAGGCGCGTGTTTGACAATGATTTCATCAATTTAAAGTGAGTTGCTGAGCTGGGCTTCTTTAAAAAAGATCCATGGCTCATCAGCTCAATGTAAGGAAGCGAATCTTTGGAACAGCTCCTGAGCGGAACGCCCATCTCTAATGTAGAAGACTCTTATATACTGCACAGGCCTTAATCTGAATAAATAATAATAATAATAGCAATTTAACGGAGTAGCAACCATGGGCGGTTAATCATGATCATGCTCGTGGAATTTGAATGAATTGAGCTTTTATGTGAAAGATGCTTATTATGCGTCAGGTGATGCATCGCAGTGGAAAAAAAGTGATTTAGTTTTAAAACCTTTTTAGAAAAAGGTTTGCCAACTTTCTCCAAAAGATTTCTCGAATCTCATTATTTTTTTATTACTATTTTATCGTTATGAAAAACAATGCTTGAAGTGACAAATTAAAAAAAGGTAAAGTTTGTTGTGCATCCCATCAATGTTTCGGCTGGCTGGTGCAGAAAAGTGTTTGAAAACTTGTATTTAACCCTCCACAAACCATTTTTTTTTTCAAATATTTCTTCGAATTTATTAATCTGACTTAGTGCAATTCTAGTTCCAATTTCAATTAGAGTGTGGGGGAATTTGGATACTGACTGCTATCGTGGTACTCTCCCAACTATGTCTTAAAGTTCATACATGACGAAATACAGTGTTAAAACGCAGAAATATTGAATTAGAAAATATCACATCATGAATTTCCTCACTTTTAAACAAAGGATCAGATTTGAATGCGTTCCAACACTTCAGACTGATAGATAATATTAAAACATAAGTGGCATGCAAATGAATAGCTACGTGCGATTATGTAAAATGAGTTTTCACAAAAAAAAAACATTCAACTCAATTATGCTGGAAAACCCGTACGCCCTCCGATGACTCCACTAACAAAGATTAATTATCAAGGATTATTTCACCTCAATCCACTTCATTTGATTCCCAATACTCGTGGGATGCCACTCATAGTGATTATTGCCACCATTATGCAACTGTGTCGATGATAATAAATTTGGTTTCATTGAAACGAATCTGAACGAAAAAAAATCAACGGGTAACCGTAGCAGAGACCATCATTTTTCATCTATCTTTTTTGCATCAAACTGTGATTTTCAGTCAAAAACTATTCTGCAATACAACAAATGCAGATATTATTGTAAAAATGCAATGAAATCAAGTTAAAATCTATTGCTACAAGTGACATGGCCGTTTAGAATAAAAAATAATGGAAAATAGTAGAGTAAGTAGATTAGAGTAGATTACAGTTTTATGATTGAAAATTATGTTACCCTGCGCGGAACTGTCAACGTTTAGGAACATAGTTTTCCACGAAATAGGAATAGTCAAGAAATTTCAATCCTATACACTTTTGCGCTGAAAAGCTATTACAATTTGAATGTACGATTCAGGTCATATTGACCCGAACACGTTAGGAAGGTTAAGTTCGATAAAAAAAAAATCTAACAAATAGAAGTAAGAATCCGTAATTTTCTGTAATATGGAAAACATCCTGAAACTACGCAGAAGTCAGCATCGTGGCGTAAGGAGAGTACAACGGTCAACAGTAAACTTTCTTCTGTTTTCCACATACAAAAGGGGCTTCAATTGACAACGTGGAAACATCTCTGATAGGGTAATGAATAGAATTTCCTCTCAAATATCAGCAATCTATAACTTCTGTGCGTCTTTTCGCTATTCCAGAAACCAATTTTCACAAACAATCAATCTTGTGGTATTCACGCAAAAGAATAGGCTTGTCTACGAAAATTCCTCTGTGTATGGTAAACTTGCTATCAGACAAAAGTTTTTGACTGACACATACCAGAACACACCTGTTTACAGCCGGTCATACATCTTTTTCGTTCCACCTATATAGTTATACATATTCACATCTACTTCCCACATCCCTCAGCATTTACCTATACCGCAAATGCCATTGGCACTTATCGTTCCAATAAATCAGG
Organism: Armigeres subalbatus; assembly: GCF_024139115.2. Taxonomy (NCBI): domain Eukaryota; kingdom Metazoa; phylum Arthropoda; class Insecta; order Diptera; family Culicidae; genus Armigeres; species Armigeres subalbatus. Next base: position 155,118,933 of record NC_085140.1, on the reverse strand, counting down.
AAAACGGAAAGCTTTTAGGCTGTAACCATTATTGGCACTTCTACGCATACGGGGAACAATTTCATCTTATCTAGAAATTATTTTCCAATTTCGTATTCATTGAATTAAAAAAATCGTTTACATCGATCTTTTTCTTCTTCTCCTATATACAATTAATTTCTGGCTGGCCGATCGACGAGAAAATTTGTATGCAGGAGTTCTTGGGGCCGGGGAAGGTTCTCAAGATGGTTCGAGACTGCTCTAGAAAGGCATGTCCCCATACATATGAAACATAAATTACTGTATAACTCGCGAATTATTCAAGCAAATGGAACCAAAATTTGGCATGTGGGGTTTTTTAGAGACAAGAAATGTTTTTATGATGGTTAGAGCCCGCTTCCCACTACAGAAGGGAGGGCTCCCATACAAACGAAACACACATTTCTGCATAACTAATAAAGCGAGTGGAATCCAATTTGGCAGAAGTTTTGACTTTTGCTCTGCCAAATAAAATCGAATAAATTGCTGAAAATTTATATTGGGAATACAAAATAAATGTTTGGGCTAAATAATCATTTTGGGCGAGACAAAGTTCGACGGGTCAGCTAGTATTCAACGATAAGGGTCTCCAGTTATCCGGTCCGGTCCGGTCTAGGATGTTTTCGGGTGGAAAATATTCTCGCATACCTGGGCATAGTGTTGCAATTGTATTGGTCACACAAGATACGTACTCATGCAATGGCAGGCATAGAAAAGCTTTTCATTAACGTTTCATGGAACGTACACACGATCAAGCAGTTTGACCAACATTGACTCCACCTCTCGTTTGTTCAATCATCCATCAAGTTTTACCAATAGCGGCACGAACATACAATTTATTCGACCAACAATATCGCACACGAACGACCGAAGCGCCAACTTGAGCACCAACCATCAAAAAATATATGGGGGTTTGTGCAACTTCACTACAAATGCTCAAACATGTTCGGCGAACCTTGACTCCACCCCCAACAACTCAAACCAAAATCAAACCGTTTTAATTTTTTCAACCGAGCCGCCAACTGTCAAATGGTTGTTCGAACAACTTCACACACTTTCAAACAAAACAGCAACCGAAGCGTTTTCTTGGGGACGGAGTCAATGTTCGTCAAACTGCTTGACTGGTGTGTACGTTGCATCAGAATGCGCGCCAACTTTTGTAATACGAGCACGCGCGCATTGTATTTTGTATAACAGTTTTAGGTTGTGCATTTATTAATATTATATCTCTTAAAGTTAAGGAGATAGACGCTTACAATCTTCAACAAAATTGTTCAGGACATCCAGGCATACAATCTGAAATACATACTAGTTAGAAAACAAATGGTCAAAACAAAAGATATTTTAGTTACTAGATAAATATTGTCGCTTCGGTTCCCTTTGTTCTGCTGTCCGAAACATGTGTGGTACATACCTGTCAAATCGTATGGATTTTCCTTCTTTGACATTCAGCTCCCCTATCCTCGCCAGCAAAAGATGTTCCGGACAGCGACGACAGCGACAATCTTTATCTAGTAACTAAAATATCTTTTGTCAAAACCATCGTGATGGAGTCCAGTTTAGTTCGGAATTCGACTGATAGGCTGCGCTAGTGTACATAGAATATCAGTCTACTAGTTAAATATTTCAAAATCTGTAAAACATAGGAAATTGCCGTCTTCTACAAAGCTGCAAGGGTGGTCAAAACCATCGTAACGGAAAGCAAATTAGTTTAGAATTCAACCACTGTGTGGCGCTAGTGCAGCAGGAATACACATTCACTTGGATATCTCTAAATCTGTAAGGTTTTGGAAGTTACCGTCTTCTGCAAAATTGTTCAGGCGGTAAGGACTACTGTGATAAAGGCAAGTTTGAAAATCAATATGGAGGCAAATTTAGTTTGGAATTCAACTGCTTGACGGCGCTAGTATATTAAGTATCATCATCATCATAATCAACACCAATATCAGTTTGTATAGATATCTCGCAATTCATAAAATTTATAATCTTGCTGTCTTCTGTACAGTTGTTTGGCTGCAAGGAATTACACTTCAGATTAGATAGCTGTTAGAATATACGTTAGGTATTCCCAAATCTGATTTTGAAGTTCCATGAGCTTGATTTCTTTAAAGCTGCATCACTCTGATAGTTTTCTTATGTTATGAATTATCAAAATAATTATCTAGGAAGCTATTCTGGAATTTATCCGTTTAGGGTTGTATCTGGGGGGTTCAGTGTGTTGGAATAGGTAATATATTGAAAGTTGCAGGATTGAGATATATCTCACGTAACAAGCAATTCCTCACTTACTAGCGCGTCAAGCGGTTGAAATCCAAGCTAGCTTTGCTTCCATATTGGATATTACCACCCGAACAACTTTGTAGAAAACGCTACTTTCCTAAGCCTCACAGATAGCAAGATATCTCACCTTACAAGTAATTCTCATACGCTAGCGCCGCCAAGCGGTTTTATTCCAAACTAATTCTGCTTCCATATTGAATATTACCACCGAACACCTTTGTAGAAGATGATAACTCCAACAGATTCCGATCTCACCTAAAAATAATTTCTTATACACTAGCGCCGCCAAGCGGTTGAATTCCCTAGCCTACCTGCATCACAATGGTTTTTACCTCCCAAACAACTTTGTAGAAGACGACAGCATTCTAAATCCCACAATTTGCGAGATATCTCACCTAACAAGTAATTCATCATACACTAGCGCTGCCAAGCGGGTGAATTCCAAACTAAGCTTACCTCTATCATGATATTTCTAACTACTTCAACGACATTGTAGAAGACACCAGTTTTCTAAATCTTACAAATTTCGAGGTATTTGACCAAACATGATGGTAAAAATTTTCACAGTTGGGTGTTGGGTGTTGGGTGTTGGGTGTGGAGCCATAGAATAAGTAGAAGAAGAAGAAGAAGAACATTGTTGAGAATCATGTTGAAATGTTCTAATTTATTTTATATAAATCAAATGTAAGCGATTATGTTTTATGTGTACTGAGCACGTCAACGTCAGTTGTAGGGTTGTGCGATAAATAGATTAAGGTTCAAGAACTTGGAGGACTCCGCCATGATTCGATCGAACTGTAGTCTCCATAAGTGTGAAACTAATGACACCACATCCCAGAAGCTTATAATAAATATTGTATAGGTACAAGGAATATTTGAGTTGGGGGTTCTCATCGAAATAAAGTTTAGTTCGCGTCGATCGATACCCTGTGCCACATCTTCATCAATATTCACTGTATCCAATCTATTCATGGGTCAACCACTTCAATTAAAACGCACTCGATTGGAATGTCCTTTCAACCCATTATTTATGAGGCTGATTGAGGGTACATTCTGTGCTGGATGCGATAATGCAGCATTTCAAAAAGTTGTAATCAGTAATAAATGTACGAAAATAAAATTAGTAATGATGATAGACCTGAACCCAAAATCAACGTCAAAGATGTCGTTCTAATTTTTCTTTCTTTCCTTTTCCTGGCATTGTTTTCCCCTACGTTGTTATAACCCACATAAACAACCACCCATCATACTCGCTTCGATAATGACGAGTCCTTCCTGGAATGGTTCATTCTTTGATAGGAACCTGAAATTGCAGCACTTGTTTGTTGTTGCTATGGTTGAAAAATATTCAACACTGTCTTTTTGTTTTGAATAGCAAACATTTATTCAAGCGAAAGGAAATCTGAAAAAATCTAAATGACTTTGAAGCACAAGATACGTGTGAAGGACAATTTTATGTCGTCTAATGATTCAGAATGGCGGTCTTTAGATAGCCTTGCGAACCAAGGTGTAGGATTGCCAATCCGGAGATGGCGAGTTCGATTCACGGCCCGGACAAGGATGTTTTCGGGTTGCAAGCATTTTCGATTCCTTGGGCATAGTGTGTCCTTTGTAATTGCCACACAAGATACATACTCATGAAATGTAACGACGGGCATAGAAAAGCTTTCAATTAATAACTGACAAAATGCTAATAGAATACTAAGTTGAAAAGAAGTCCAAGTTTTAATTGGAATGTAGAGCCATAGAATAAGCAGAAGAATGATTCAGAACAATGTTGATTGACACGTTTCTGTTCCATTGCCTGTGTCTGATGTAAGATGAAAAGAATGACGAGTAACGAAACTCTATATGTACCGATAAATCAAAGAATTTGCGAAGTTCGAAGAATCTGCAGAGAAAATTTCTTTAAAAAATAATTTTTCATGTGGAAATTCCAAGGAATTTCCTGTAGAGATTTTAAAAAATCCCATCGGAATCCCGACCATAGGACAGCTTCCCCAACAATTGGCTGTGAAAACAATTAAAACGGACCACTAGAAACGTTTTTGAGAGATAAATCGTGTGTCTACATATTAAGCGAGTCCCTTTATCAATTCAACTTTATCAATGAAAATATAATAAAATATAACGCCACTGATATTCATTGCCTAACCGACATCCTTTTCGTGTTTTTCCTGTTTACAGCTTGACAAACGGCAGTGCATCTGACAACTAAGCATTTCAACGGATTTTCAGGTAAATTATATTCATTGTTCTGCTACGGTATTGCCCTCCAGAAAAAGATTTTGCTCGACAACGATCAGTGATTGTGGGACGCAGGGCGAGAGGAATTTGTGGATGAAAAAAGGGCTTGCCAAAGGGGAGCAAAAAAGGATACTTTCTCATGCCTCCAAAACGAAGATGAAACAAAGTGCTAAAGGGAACCTTCCTAACCTTCCTGTGCAAGGGGTGGATTTGTGGGTAGTAAGCCAATTCAATGATTATCCTCGAGGGATGTTCTCGGTTACATTGTAAATGGTGGAAGGGAGTTTCTGGAGATTAGGGCTCAACCAATTTAAGCGGTTGGTGATAAAAAAATGGGGTGGCCATTTAGCTTTGCGAGTCAAGGCATAAGATTACCAATAAGGTGACGATAATTAGTATGGTATGGGACGTATTCAGATGAAAAAAATCTCTACTGTCTAAGCGTAGATAATATGCTTGTCGTAGTTTAAACCATGAAAGCTTTTAATAATCAGGTTTGGAAGTGCTGAACAGTAACATGAAAAGCACATTTCAAGTACAGAGCCATAAGAGCCATGAATCGAATTAAACACAATTGAATACGGTTCGAATTCATTCTGTATTTTAAGAAAACGCTTACAACTTATTAATTAACCACGATAAAGGGATTTAACTGGCTCTATCTTTTTCTTTAATGGCTCTACATTCCTGCTTTTCCACTTAGTATTCTCTTAGCATTTCCTCAGTTTCCTTATACATAGTTATTCATCCGATCATAGATCAACCAACTGATCGCCGTCGAAAATGTACACAACGAGAAAAAAATAGTAATTCATTGTATCACGTGTTAAGGATAAAAAAATTAACTTATAAGTTGTTCACTATGAATCAATACAAGTTCGACCATTATTTGTTCACTCAGACCAAGTCTGTACTTCATTTCGCTTACCTCAAGTTTGCATCCGAAAGCTCATCAATCATATTTTACACTCAAATCGATCCAATCGCAGCAGAATCTGTAACTGTTACCTAAAATAATACCTCCAATTATTGGTGCAGTGTTCCAATAGTCGCTGTGTTTCACTACAGCCTGTTGATATGACAAACAAACAATAAGATAGATTTTTTCCGTTTTTCATGGGTCACATCTTGACTTGAATTATTAGTAGAACCATCGGTTCACGCTCAAATCACTTCGTCTCTCCAATTAGCTTTCGTAAAATACTGTTATAATATAAATAAAACCTTATTAGGACATTATTGTTGGCAACCTAACTATAAAACTAGCTATCCGTGGTGTTTTAATATACGCGGCTTTTCGAGTATTCTGCCGTACGGTGTCATTAAGCTGAGCAGTTGCGTTGCGGTCTTTTATTGCAATCTTTCTTTCGTGTTGCGATCCTAACTAACCAGAGATAACTAACCAGAGATAAACCCCGCTGCTTTCTACGAATATTACCTCTTAGCTCCCGTTACGTTTATTACTGCTTGATAGACACATATACCCGTTCCTGCCTTTACTGCCCATCAAACCGCTAAGATCAAACCCATCTCATGCATCTCATGGAAGTTTCCGCAATATACAAGAATGTACAACCACTTGACCAGAACCTACCCAACTTGGACGAATATATTATCAACCACCTGAAGGAGCAGAAGTATAAGTCACACAAATTCGGGCGCCTGTTATTCAATTAGAGATATTGTTTTGTTCTATCCGTTTCTGAGGTTAACCTATAAGGGGCCCCCAATCAGCATCCAGGATCATTAATCCAGAAGCGTTCCACTGACGGATCTATTCAGGCTGGAATAAGTCTCACGAATCCCGGTACTGAAGACTATAGTGGGGTGCTGTGATTGTGCACAGAGCCAGGGTGAGCGTTTTGCCAAAAAAACAGTTATTTCTTGGAATTTCAAAATCTAACAGATTTCTTCTTGTCAATTTACTTATAAGTATCAATGCAATAAGTTTGCAGCGGCCCGTGTAGATTACGAAGTGCGTATCGGATAAAGCTACGTTGCACTCTCTCAATCCAGATAGTCTGCGTTCTGTGATATGGGGACGTATGAGCAATACGGCTGTTTAATTGCATAGATATCATTGAAGCTGCTGGTAATTGTCAGCTGGTAATGCCTCGAACAAACCGAAGAGCTGCAAAAGCCTTTGCGATAATAGTGCTTACCGTTCGTAGAAGTGTATTAAACCGAAGCTTGCACCGAAACCGAAGGTCTCGACGCGTGTCCAATCTGACCTAGTATTGAGTATCGAGTAATAGTATTGAGTATTAGTATACTCCACACTTATTGATTAAAAGATTTCTTTGCCAGAAAGCAAAATGAATACGACCAGGGAGTCGAAAATGTTTCCCACACGAAAACGAAAGAATCGAATTCGCTATCTCCAGATTGGGAATCCTAAGCCGTTTTGCTCACAAGGATAACTGATGACCGACACAAATAGTAGAACGCTCCTCGATTTTACTACATCTTAAAAGTTTTATAATCTTAACAAAGTAAGTGTATCTGATAGAGAGATATTTGAATTTTCTAAATGCCGTGTAAATCTGTTAGCTCCAGAGCCACAGGAGCGCGCGTGCTGAAAATACACTCCACTGAAAGCTAAGATTATAAAATCGTTTAGATGGAGTAAAATCAAAGAGCAGAATTTTTAGCACAGAGTGTAGGACAACACTGCCTGACCCCCACCCAAGCAGCAGGACAGGATTCCGCATCAAATGCAGCTTGTTGCGAGCAAATCGGTTAAGGATAAGTTCCTGAAAAATGAGAGAGTAATTTTATTGTAAAAAAATATATTTTGGCCATAACTCCGAAGCCCATAGTCCGATTTTTAATACGAAACAATGGGACAAGATTCAGCGTCGAATGAAGCATGCAAATCAGTTAAAAAATGAGTGAGATTAGTTTGCGCACACACATACACACACAGGGCTGCGAAATCGTCCACCCATAAAAGACGGTGGTAAGGGGTTACGGCAGGCTGAGAGCTCTCAGCCACCCAGGAAGCAGTGGTCGAGTGCAGAGACCTGGACTAGATCACGACGGAAGACAAACTGGCCTCACAATGCAAGCTGGGGTAAGTGCAAATGACGATTCGACTGAGAAGAGCGTGGCACACAAGTAACAGTGATACGACTACCAGCAGAGGCTGCCAACAAAATGGTGGAGACGGGCAAGGTGAAAGTAGGATGATCGGTGTGTCCGGTGAGATTCACCCCACGAGTTACCAAACAGATGGAGCGATGCTTTAAATGCATGGCGTTTGACCACCAGGCGCGAAGCTGCAAAGGTCCGAACAGATCCAGTCTATGTAGGAAATGTGGTGAAGAAGGACAAGATGCCTGCTCTGCAAACCGGAGGACGGTAACGAGCATACGAAGGGTGGCTTCCAATGCCCTGCATACAAGAAGGCGATAGCGAGCCAGGATTAATGGAGGTCATCCAGTTAAATCTCAATCATTGCGACACCGCACATCTACTGTTGTGGCAGTCGACAACAAAAGCAATGTGTGACGAGGCAATTATTGCTGATCCCTTCTGACAACGGCAACTGGGTGACGGATGCATCGGGGATTACGGCTATCCAAGTGATGGGCAAATTCCCTATTCAGGAAGTGGTAGACAGCTCAAGTGAAAGTTTCGTTATTTCCAAAATCAACGGGATCTTCGTGTGTAGCTGCTACGCACCCCCAAGATGGACTTTGGAGCAATGTAACCGGATGCTGGATTCACTCACGGAGAAACTGATCGGCCAAAAACCGGTAATCATCGGAGGCGACTTCAATGCTTGGGCTAACCCAGAGGTTACAGTCTGCTGGAGTCGTTGGCAAAGCTGGACGTCAGACTGTGCAACGAAGGTACCGTTAATACATTCCGCAGAGATGACAGAGAGTCCATCATCGACGTCCAGCGACGCCAGCGGAAATGTGTCCGGGCAAGCTGAAGGTCATCGTTGACGGTCCGTACGCAGATGAAGACGGAGTAACCATTGCAGGTATGCAAGTCTCCAACGACAAGCTGTCATCAGTGGCGAAAAGTCTGAAGATGAAGAATGCTCCGAGTCCAGATGGAATTCCAAACGTGGCTCTAAAAACTGCGATACTCGCGTTTCCAAACTTGTTCAGGATGGTGCTGCAGAGATGCCTAGCAGATGGTAACTTTCCGGATAGGGTGAACCTGACTACCTGTGTAGAATCCTTAAAAGTTACTTCCTGAACCGGATTCTGGTTTACGAAACGAATTCGGGGCAGAAGTCAATTAGGGTTTCGGCGGGTGTTCCACAAGGTTCCATACTAGGCCCAACGCTGTGGAACATTATTTACAACGGAGTTTTAAAGCTGAAGTTGCTCAAAGGCGCGAAGATCTTTGGATTCGCGGATGATGTCGAATGTCGATAATTGAACAGTGGTTGAAAGAAACGACCGACACAGTTGAAAACTGGATGAATGGAGACAAGCTGCAGCTTGCTCACAACAAAACAGAAGTTCTGCTGGTTGGAAACTGCCGAGAGATCCAGCGGATCCAGATTACCGTAGGAGGACACAACATACCGTCCGTGCGGGCTTTGAGGCATCTAGGAGTGATGATCGACGACCGGTTGAATTTCATTACCCATGTGGACTATTCCTGCGAAAAGGCTGCTAAAATGGTCAGTGCGTTTGCAAGGATCATGTTGAACGTGGGTGGTCCTAAAAGCAGCAGTAGACGTCTTTTGGCAGCAGTATCATCCTCGATACTGAGGTACGGAGCTCCAGCCAGGGGAGCTGTGCTCAAGACAAAACGTAACCGCCGAAAGTTGAACAGCATGCTACCATCGGAGGGATACCAGAAATGTGAGGAAGGCGGTGAGACTGGACGCTATGGTGAAGTGGCAGCAGGAGTGAGACAATGCGGATAATGGAAGGTGGACCCACCGGCTCATCCCCAATGTATCGACGTGGGTCAATAGGGAGCATGGAGAGGTGAACTTTTACCTCACACAGTTCCTGTCCGAACATGCCCGGCGTGTATCAACATAGAGGAAACTCCAGAACACGTGGTAATCGATTGCCCAAGGTTTGCGGAAGTACGTAGAGGAATGCCTGCCCTACGAGCGAACAACATTGCAGAGCAAATGTGTAACGAAGAAGACACGTGTAATGCGGTAAGCAGACTCGTGACGAAAATACTGTCAGAGCTGCAGCGTCCACCAGCAAATAAGCGTCGGTTTGGAGGGAAATCCAGCTTAGTGAGCAGTGTTTCGTCTCGAGTCGTCGGAGCGCCAGTGAATCGGAAGTATTCTACCAACCGGAATCGTCGGAACGACCTGCTGAAGAAAGAAGGAAGTGCTTCAGGTATGTAGGGCACCGCCAGTGCGGACGTCATCCACCACCGGAACTGTCGGACCACATCTGCAACCCGAAGACGAAGTCGGCGCAATGTGTGAAAGCGTCCCCTGTGATAGCCGCCGGTAGGCGGGGCACCATCAGTGCGGAAGTTTCCTTCACCGGAACTGGTGGACCACCCTCGACGCCGAGGGAAGTCAGGAGGATTCGAGTGAGGAAGTTTGTGGCACGACCGCCGAGGGATCGAGACGCTATGTTGTCTGGATATCAGCAAGCCAGTCTGCGACCCACTCTCCCCGCCGAAGTAGTCGCAGCATCCCGTGGTCCCGAGGGAATGGAGGCAAGGAGGATGAGGGACCCGGTTTAGCCGGGAGGCACATTTTTAGCAGGTCGGGAGGAGCCCATCCCTGTTCGCCTTCGAGCATAGTGTGGATGCTCAGGTGTCTGTCGCGCAGATTTTACCATAGCCTTAAACCCTTGTAAAACATCACGCACTATTGGTCTCCGGGCCTCCTTTAAAAAGTCCGTTTTACGTATACTTTGTATACTAGAAGGGTAAAAATAGGGCAGATAAATGATTGCTTCCACACGCTGGAAGCTCTACTTGCTCAAACGCTGGATTGAAAACATCACATAATGGTCCGGCCAAGGCGTTGACACAACGTCGAAGCACAACTGCGGGTACACCATCCGGTTCCGGGGCAAAGGAACATTTAAGTGTTCTTGCCAACATAACAACAATTTCTGAAGTAATAACAAATGTTACCAAATCAAACAAACCATTAGGGACATCATACATAGCGTTCTCAGCCTCCTGTTAAGAAGTAAATCCAATCTTGAAAACATCCGCAAATTACCTGCAAATAGCTTACTGGCCTCCGAAATTGTCGATGCAATTTAGACTCTGAAATAGGTTATTGGCAAACTATCAAATGATCGAACCCAAATAACTAAATGATTGAAAACATCCTTGGCGTTGACTTGCCTTGGTACCTCAAAATGAAAAAAAAAAAAAGTTTTAATACACGCGTTATCCCGCCCAACCAGCGGATGGCAGATTTTAAAACAGTTCTGCATAAGAACTTCACACAAACTGTATAAAGTTTAAGCATATACAACAGATTTTAAAGCAACCATTGTATAGGAATCTTACAACTTTGTATTATTTTAATACAGTATCTGTATTAATTTTTTTGTATGAAAATCTTGCAAAATTGTACATGCTACGATCTTAAACAATAATTTTAAGATTTGTATTTTGAGTTTTTTAAAGTTTAATAGTAAGAATTTATAACAAAACAACTACACTATGGATATAAAAAGTTTATTTTCTTGAAAAATAACTAGTTGAACTGTTGTAATTTCACATCAAAGTAAATTCTATTGCAAATTGAAAAATCAATAGCTCTAGGCGCCGTTTGTACCAGAATACAGATAATCCCGGGCAAGGGCAGCGGACGGGAACGACCCCATACCACAATCATTGGTCCAATCGTCCCAATCGAGCGTATAAATGGCCACCCCGCCAAGGCCGTTTATCACCGCGTAGGAGTACTTCTGAGCCAGTGTGTCCTCCGTCTCCGAACTAATCCAGCTCGAACCCTTTGTGTAGTAGACGGTTGCGGTGCCACCGTCGGCAATGGTTGCGTAATTTGTTTTCAACGGGCATAGCTCGTACTGCGCTAAATAGCCGGCCTTTTGGGTGTTTGATCCGGCATCTCCGAGTCCACTAATTGGCGATGCCACGGCCGTGCGGGTTTCCCTGGCCAACGTGTACGTGCGGGCGTACGTGGCCACCACAAGGTTCAGCTTGCTTTTCCGTACCTTGGTCGAAATCCAATCGACGATTGATGAGTTCTGGAAAATAGACGATGGAAAGATAGAGGATTATAGATGATACAGCTGGAATGCGGACAAATATGTGCAAGCATTCCAGCACCAATCAAGTTTTCTCGCTTTATTGCACGTGTTGCTAGTAATGCGGATTACACAAGTAGTTGTAAAGAATCGAAGTTAACCCTGGCTGAGATGCATTTATTAGGCCAACAGTTATTAAGTCCAGGTGTGATTTAAAATACTTTAAATGTTCAAGTGGTGATTACATGTCTAAGCTTCTTATTCACAATTGGTAAAAAAAACTCTAAGGCAATTTCTGAATAAAAAAGCATACGAATAATAACGCAACTTCAAAGCATAGGATAAATATCAGTTAACTTAATAAATTATAAGCCATATATCAAATATATTGTGTAATTCTGAAGGACGCTGTAAGCAACTTGAACCATCTGTAAATTTCTGAAATGATTGAAAGCCTGCATACTGACGGAGCTTGCTGCTTGGTACGGCGGTTAGAAACAGCATACTGGTATACCAGTACTTCGCTGCTTTAACCAACTCACGTCGAACGTCGAATGTTGTGTAATTTGTGGAACCACTGGGATTTATCGGACAATCTCATCGGTATTGACACGTTCGCTCAAATTTTCGGTGAAATTCCTGGAATGTTCGTCAGGTTTGATAGAGAAGCTTTCCGTCGGTATCGGCCGAGTGCCTATTCAAATCAGTGCAATTTTCTTCGCCGAAAATGTTGAAGCAAGCAATAGAGCCTGCGACACACTGCTTACTCATACGTTCATTTATTGGCTCTATGTATTCACCAAATTATTGCACTTTTTATGTTACTTCCTAATACATACTGCACAATTAGGCGTGTTTTGGACAGTGAAAGCTTTCAATCCGTGAATTTCTTTTATTTCGTTATTCGAGTTATTCATCCATTGAAATTATTTTTTTGAACTTAGTAATTTTTCATCGTTTCCCATAATACGAACGAAATTACCAAATATCCAAAGTATCAAATGAAAAAAAAATCAATATTTTCTTTTATGATTTTACCTTTGAAATAGGGACACGGAAGGTATTTTCGTCTGTTCGTCATAGTCTCGAAAACCAATAAAAGAGACGCTTTTTTGTAAAACTCATACGTACCCAGTCGTAAGCTCAGGAGAAATGTTCTGCTATAGTGCAGTTCTAGCAAATGTACGTTGCTTTCGTTGGGTTTAGACCCTACGACGATGGACGGAAATACCTGCCGTGTCCCTACGTGTTATCTCATTGAGATACATGTGCCTCTTAAGTTATTTTAGTTTTTACATGCTTTTGTGTACAAATGGCCGAATAATATTTTGGAAGTTTGTGAAATCCCAGAAATCAACTAACGTATTCTCATGTCCACGCAGCAGGCAACGTCCCAGTCCATGAAATCCATCTTCCACGCTTCCTTGTGACCTTTATGTTTCCAAAGGTGCTGGTGTAGATGGTTTAACGCCCTATCTTCTGAAGAGCTGTGCGGAATCTTTAGCGGCTCCACTGCTACTGCTTTCCAATCAATCGATAAAATACAATACATACTTTCCGGGAATTATGAACAACTGCAAAAATGTTCCCAGTTCACAAATCACCGCAGTCGGCCCGCAAATCGTCTTCCACCTGATTGATCCACCTTGCTCGCAGCGCAACTCGCCTTCTAGTGCCTGTCGGATCGCTGTCGAGAACTTTTTTCACCAGGTTATTGTTCGACATTCTGGCAACATGCCCAGCCCATTACAGTCTTTCGATTTTCACGGTGTGAACGATGGATTGTTTTCCCAACAGCTGTGGCAACTCGTGATTCATTATCCTCCTCTATGTACCGTCTTTCATCTACTTCCCGCCATAGATAGTATGCAACACTTTCTAGTCTAGTCTAGTCTAGTCTACACATACACAGCCAGTTCGTGAAAGAATCCTGGAAAGTGATAGATTCGACTACAACTATCGCTTTTCTTGTCAATATTTATGTTTGAAGCACATCGTAAATGTAGTTCAAACATAAAAGCGGCCAGGCCTACTGTGCAGCGCTGTTGAAAATACCTGTGAGAATCAATCCTTAACTTGATTTCACAACTAAGCCATAGAACGGGGACATCTCGTACCAACCGCTCCGTTTTTTACATTATGAAATATTGGTTGATGAATCGTTGGGAGTGAGTTTGCTAAGATGGTTAATGTTCACTCCTTGGATCCACAACGTCTTGGGATGGGACACAGTTTTTAGTCTAGTGCCCTGACCTATACACTGATAAACAGAAGCATTCGTATGGATTTATACAGATTTCAATAAAAACATGACGCTTACTTATGTCCATCAGTGTACATATAGGCCTAGGTTCAAGCGCCATTACTCGCCCTCTGAAACGAGAAAAAAAAATAACCAAAACGATAAAAAAAACAAGAAAAAAACTCATAAGACGAAACAAATATACAAATTTACTTACAACAGCTCCGAATTTTCCGGAAACGGAAATGTCAAAACACAACTTATTTAAAACGCGATATCCGGAAACATATGTTTGGTAAAATATATGTGGTTATCAAAAAACAATTATTCGCACACTCAGTCTTGTAAACATAAGAACCCAATGTAATAACGTATACAAATAAACATAAATATGGGACTACCAGTTTTTCTACTCACTAAGTCTGTCAAGCCTTAATAAATGGAAAGTAAACGGTCTCGTTGCTCACTTACTAGTAGCGTGTACTTAGGCTTAGATAAAAACACCATCAAAACATACTGCACTAGCATATAAACAAATTAAAATGTGAAATCAATAGAAAATGGAATGTATTTCTGAACCTATCATATGCAATAATTCTCTCAATCGACATTTGGCCACGCACTTTTTTTTCCGTAGTGATCTCCAGGTCGAATTCCGAGAAAAAGAAGTGATCTCAACGTCAATATCTAGAACCATGGATGCCATACGCCATCCCATTCATCTTAAGAGACGTATTGCGCAGTTACTCAACAACGGCGCTACGGTTTCTGGTCTAGGTCACGGTTAAACTCGTAGGCACTCCTGGATCGGACTTTTAGATCATTTCTCCTCATTGGACACATCTATTCGTCACTTACCTGGCTTTTGCAACCTCTTAATCCGTGAACAATGTTATCGGCAGTCCAGTCCGGTATACTGCTAACTGAATCCGCCACGACCATCGACCGTTTAAAATCAGACTTGCCAATTCCATCAACCTCCAAATACAGCACTCCTCTGAACGACCCGCCAAAACCAAATCCACGGAACAGTCCAGTGCTCTACTGACCGAATTAGCACTGCCAAATCCTTCCGCCATCTTTAACGATGCTCAGCATAAACTTGTCTTGCGGTCCTGCGGTTTTCAACCTAAACTTTTCTTCATTTTCATTTTTAGACAGTTCAACAATTTGAATTTAAATTGAATTTAAATGGTATTTTAGCCCTCGCTGCGCTAACCGGAGCTATGGCGTAGTTGACTTTTTACTTCTCCGAGATAATCGGCTACTCTTATTCAACCTCATCGTGAGGTTAAATAAGAGTGGGGTTATGAATATGTGTTTTAATTAGTTTTCAACAAATTGTCACCTATATGGATTCGCATTATGCGTTTTTTACAATGTGCTTTGTGTATGTTACCTATATGGATTCGCATTATGCGTTTTTTCACAGTGTACTCTGTGTCTCGTCCTTGACGTTTATCTTCGGCTACTCTTGTTCAATCTCAACGTGAGGTTAAATAAGAGTGGGGTTATGAATATGTGTTTTACTTAGTTTTCAACAAATTGTCACCTATATGGATTCGCATTATGCGTTTTTCACAGTGTACTCTGTGTCTCGTCTTTGACGTTCGGCTTTGGCTACTCTTGTTCAATCTCAACGTGAGTGTGGGGTTATGAATATGTGTTTTACTTAGTTTTTCAACAAACTTCCACCTATATGGATTCGCATTATGCATTTTTTACAATGTACTTTGTGTTTGTCACCTATATGGATTCGCATTATGCGCTTTTCACAGTGTACTCTATGTTTCGTCTTTGACGTTCGGCTTCAGCTACTCTTGTTTAATCTCAACTTGTGGTTGAATAAAGGTGGGGTTATGAAAATGTTTTTTTACTTAGTTTTTTTTCATCAAATTGTCACCTATATGGATTCGCATTATGCGTTTTTTTACAATGTACTTTGTGTATGTTACCTTTATGGATTCGCATTATGCGTTTTTCACAGTGTACTCTGTGTCTCGTCCTTGACGTTCGGCTTCGGCTACTCTTGTTCAATCACAACGTGAGGTTAAAAAAGAGTGGGGTTATGAATATGTATTTTACTTGGTTTTCAACAAATTGTCACCTATATGGATTCGCATTATGCGTTTTTTTACAATGTACTTTGTGTATGTTACCTATATGGATTCGCATTATGAGTTTTTCACAGTGTACTCTGTGTTTCGTTCTTGATGTTCGGTTTCGGCTACTCTTGTTCAATCTCATCGTGAGGTTCAATAAGAATGGGGCTATGAATATGTGTTTTACTTAGTTTTCAATAAATTGCCACCTATATGGATTCGCATTATGCGTTTTTTCACTGCTCTGTGTTTCGTCTTTCACGTTCGTCCATTGTTACGTCCACTGTGTTTTTGTGACACCTCTCTTTAGTCCCTAGCTGAATGCGTGTGAGTATAACATAATTGGCTTTCCTATAAATGTAGCTTTCCTATAAATGGTTCCATTCTCCTTTCCAACTTCACTTCCTCTTCCTTTTCCCTTTTCACTTCCTTTTCCGTCAGGTAAATGATGAGAAAGGCCAGTGAAGGCGATGGCACAAATCTCCCAAATTGAGGGGAACGTGCCTCCTGAGCCGACGTTCTGATACCTGATACCTGATGTACAATGTTATCGGCAGTCCAGTCCGGTATACTGCTAACTGAATCCGCCACGACCATCGACTGTTTAAAATCAGACTTGCCAATTCCATCAACCTCCAAATACAGCACTCCTCTGAACGACCCGCCAAAACCAAATCCACGGAACAGTCCAGTGCTCTACTGACCGAATTAGCACTGCCAAATCCTTTCGCCATCTTTAACCCTTAAATGCGCAATGTTGTTTTAAAACAACAAACCGAAAATACGTTTAATGTTAATAATTGTAATGGTAGTTTACGCTAAAAATACTTTATATTTCTAAAAATATAAAAAATATATTTCTAAAAAAATCGCCTTGCGCCTTTAAGGGTTAAGGACGCTCAGCATAAACTTGTCTTGCGGTCCTGCGGTTTTCAACCTAAACTTTTCTTCATTTTCATTTTTAGACAGTTCAACAATTTGAATTTAAATTAAATTTAGACCACGAAAAAGTGTTAAAATATTTTCGGCAGCAGAAACGAAACTGCTGTCAGAAAAAAAAACACGTCTGTTCTTGAGCCTTGGCTACTACGATCCTCACCATAGATAGTATGCAACACTTTCCTCTCGAAAACTCCATGTGCGCGTTGGTCCTCCACAAGGATTGTTCAGGCCTCATGTCCGTAGAGAACTTCCTGTCTTAGAACGTTTTGTAGATAGTCAGTTTGGTACGGCGTCGAACTATTTCCTATCGAAGTCATAATGAGTCTCCACATTTCTCTGGTGGTATCGTTATCGTAGGTCACCAGTGAGCCCAAGTACATGAATTCTTCAACCACTTTGATTTCGTCATCACCGATGGCTGGCTTACATTGTACTCTTTTGAACCTTTTCCTAACATGTACTTCGTCTTCGACGTGTATGGTTTCGCTCATCTTCTCTATCTCTATGGTAGGTTTCGCTCATCTTCACGAGATAGCCAGATAGCTGAACGGACTTCGTCAAAATCGCACCACACCACAGTGTTGCTTCTTGCCGATTTCGTGCGCATTTTTAATAGCATCGTTTCTGTTGATTTTTTTGCTGTAGTTTGTTTGGAGAAGACGTTAGATATGAGAAAGGCCATTTTATGAGAAAATCTGTAAAATGATTGATCCACCTAAAAGTCCAGATGGAAACCAGATATGAGCCTAGTGTTTTCAGAAAAGTAGCGGATGGTATTTCAAGCCACTTTGCCAAAGACACCCCATACCTATGACTTATATAGTACGAGATATGTGACATTTTCTGTGAAAGGTCTCTGAAATATTTTTAAGCATAACTTTTTGCCTTTCTCGTACAACTAAGTTGTACCGAAAGGCTATCATTTCACTCCGAAAACGAACTTTTTATAGAAGCCTCTGAGACGCATAGTATTATATACCAATCGACTCAGCTCGACGAGCTGAGCACATGTATGTCTGTCCGTGTGTATGTGCGTGTGTGTATGTGTGTGTGTATGTGTGTGCACAAAAGCTATAAAAAACATTAGACAACTTTTCGTATAGTAATCCTTACCCGATTTTCTCGCAACAAGTTTCATTCGACAGGGGACAAAGCCTTGTTGATCACTATTGAATTTTATAACGATCGGTCATTGCATTTAAAAGTAATGAAGAAAATGGTACATCGGACCATATAAACCCCATATAAGGTTGGTGTCTTAACTAAATGCGAGAAAGGCACCACCAACGCTAGGTGGATTAATCTGGGTTTTTCTATATTTCTGGCAGTTTTACCACCTTCCACAAAATTGTTTGGCTAACAAAAATACACGTTTTTGTAGAACATTTCGAAAAATTAAAAAGTTATTTGAGAAAATGTGTTTTTACGAGGGGTGTTTTAGAATCATGAAACTTGTTCCGGCGCAAAATGGCGCACTCAACTTTTTAGTACACTAAAACTGCTGTATGTTCTTATCTCGCGGTTGAAGCTTGTGTTTACACGAAATTACACGTGAGTTTTGCCTTACCTGTACATTAGGTTTATGGGCGGTTAGTGACGTCAATCGCCTAGACACATGTGCAATGGAGTGTGGGTTCGATTCCCACCCCGGAACTTTTCGTAAAACTAAAAAAGTTCTGCACTGGTCCACTAGGTGTTGTGTAAATGTCCTGTCCGTTGTCTCATGCTAGATGTTAAGTATTCAGTCTCTGCGATCTCTGGCTCTGGTCGAAGACGGTGAAACTGTCTATTTTTTTATTGCTATATAATCTGTATTTTATTACCACTATTATTTGAATTAAATAACTAAAGATAGAAATATTCTTCTAAACTAAAACTTACCACGCTTGCTGGGCTAGTCATGTCGGTATACAATGGGGAAATGTTACTGGTCGTTGTCTCCACAACATCGGTAAAATTGAACGCAAATACATTAATCATATCAGCATACCTGTCGAGCAGAAATACTATTTCAGTACAATTTTTACAATTTTTACAAGCCAAAATAAATGTTATCTCCACTCGTATATACGGCTCAAGCTATGTGTACTGTACGTATGATCAAGAGCATTTATTCAATAGTATCGTTTCATATTTTTTTCTCGATTAATACCGATTTGTGGCCATAGTTTAGGAGTGACTCTCTGGAAACCGATTTCTGAAAGGCAAATTCAATATTTTCGCTCAATATTAGCAATTATTTATATTAGCAAATATTTGAAAATATGGATAACAAACTTCAGCATTTTGCAAGAAAATTAGAATTATAACATTCAGATATGAGTATGAGGATATTGGCCAACTTGAAAACAGTTACAATGTTCTTGGGGGAGCCTCCAAAAGTAGTTCAAGCTACAATAATAATAATCCACTTGACTGTCGGGTGTTGCTCGGACTTAGATGTCATTATTGTTTGAACTCGAATTCAGATGTGAAAATTTCCCGCTTAACTTTTCAAAAGGTCCTAAGTAACATTTTTTCATGAATTAATTTGAATACAGCAATTAATTGCTTTCATGTTGTTCTATTGATTGCGCTATTCAAATTAATTAATGAAAAAAATGTTACTTAGGTCCTTTTGAAAAGTTAAGCGAGATTTATTTGATCAAATAATGCTCTTGTTCAGGGGTTCAGGGTCACGGAAATTCAGCATCCTTATGCCTTACGTATTCTATAGATTGGCTCACGAAAGGATAATTTCCGTTACAAACACAGGATTGAATCCAAGTTCAACCCTCTATCAAGCAATTTCCCCGTTAATCTTCCTTCATTCAATCAGATTTACATATATTAATTACCGGATCCTATTATGCACAACAGTATCAACGTTCGCAAATTTCACGATGCATAGCATACTTACAAGCTCAACGTTGTGCTATCATAAGCGCCAGAGAACACGGACTTGTTTGGCGAAACGGACACCGCCAACAGCTTGTTTATCATGTTGAGCCTAGCTCGAAGACGAATGATGAATTTCTGGAAATTGGCCTGCGAAGAAGGAAGACAAACTGTAATCGCAAGCTTAACGACTTACGATAAGAAGGGGAAGTTTGCTGAGTAAACGTCTTAGAGAAAAATATAAATTTCGTTAAAAAAAACAACGTGAGAGAGGAAAAAATAACATTGAGGCGATTAAAAACAGACCAACTTATTGCTTTACGGAATATTAGTACATTGAATGGATAATAAACTATAGAGGAAGATAACTCGTGAAACATCTTAAGCCCAATGTGAGTACAAAATTCATACGTTTTTACAGCTATGTCTTCTTCTTTTTTAATGGCTCTACATTCCCAATAGAGCTTAGCCTACTTATTCACTTAGTATTCTATTAGCGTTCCACAATTAATTATTATTTAAAAGTTGCCCGCGAGTTGCATGAATATATATCTTTTATTTTGCAAATACATACACTGGATACATTATACCCAGGAAGTCGAGAATGTTACCCACCCGGAAACTTCTTAGACCAAACTGAGAATCGAGCTTGCCCTCTTTCTCTTACTGGATATCATTACATTTACGTACACAACCTGTTTCTTATAAGTCTTCTGAATGTTTGAGGTGACGTCTACTAGTTGACAAAGATCGACGAAATTAGTGCCAGATAAGATGATTTATTTATAAATTTGTTACAGTGAGATGGACATCGGAACAGTTCCCTTAAACGAATTATGGTGCTTGTGGATGTTTACTCTGAATAATTGATATACGAGATCTGATCTTTTGTCTCGTTGTCACCACTCTATCCATAACTAATTTTCTACCATTTGTACCGAAAAAATCATTGGTCAAATAAATAACATTGACCTGGTGGAATTAACTTAGCGCATAAATCACAGAACATTTCCGTGCGACTTACCTTGTCGGATGCTTGGCCACCTCGACTTGCTGGGTACCGCCAGTCAATGTCGATGCCATCAAAGTTGTAGCGGGTCAGAAACAGGGCTATGTTATTGATGAGGGTGTCCTGGTAATTGGCTACGACCTACCGTAAAAAAAAAAAGAATAAAGAAACTGACTGCGTAGAATGTGCTTTTTTCTTGTTTCCTTTTCTCGGAAATGCTTGAGGGGATTAAACACAAAATGGAAAAGTTTACTTTGGAAAATGTGGCACTGCTCTCGTGAATTCCCCCTAGCAGGATCATCAATTTTGTTTCGGCTGTACGGAGGCTTTGGAAAAACAAGAAGCCAACTGAAAAACGAAATGTTTTAAAATCGCCAGAATTTTAAATAAGACATCACAGGACACATACTATCTGTGTCGAACTTATCGTTTAAAAACCGTATTTCGCCATTCGGGTGCAATCCAATACCGATGTAGGTGTAATGAGTGCACTTTGCAGCACTCAATGCATCCGGTAGTAGTGGATTAGGATAGTTGGCAACGTGACTATCATAATAGCAAACGATATCTGAAACAACGACAGATGATTTCATAAGTTTATTTCTAGATTGCTTTGAGAATAGGTCGTATGTGCAAAAGAGAGATTCTCTTTGATCACGCTCTCTTTCGCTAATAAATACGCTAGTTTTGCATGTTTTGCTACGATTCCACTTCAGCATGATAGACAAAGCTATTGTCTTTGGATATCTGCCAAGAAATTCTAAGTAAACTTTTGTATAGTTTCGTAATAATCGAAAGAGAATAGATCCAAAGAGAGACTCTTTTGCACATACGACCTATTTTCAAAGCACTCTAGATTTAGCCTCAAAAGCATTGGTGTGTAATTTTTAGATTGGGCGTTGTGGAACTTATGTTTTCTTAAGTTTATTTAGCCTCAAAAGCATTGGTGTGTAATTTGTAGATTGGGCGTTGTGGAACTTATGTTTTCTTTTAAAATCAGAAGTACTTGGGTTCCGAGACAAAACTAAATAAATTTTGATCACGGGGGGGTCACGCCAGTAGTCGTCGTAACTAGGAAGTGGAAGGCAAATTTGATGTGGTGAGTACTTACTCAAAAAATAGGTCACCGCGTGGCCGACACGCAAGTATTTACTACGTGTACGGTTTTCATCAATATAGGAGTTAGGCATTGAAAAGGGTTTTCGTTAGATCAGGATTTCTACGAAACTAACAATGCACCTATGGCAAATCTTACTCCGTTGCACAAAACGTATGAATGTCTACCCAGCTTTACAAAATAGCAAAATAACTTCATCAAAACAGAACAATAAATACATATTAATTATTAATCCATGCAAATATTAAAACACAAATATCAAAACTGCCAAGAATAAACATTCAGAACGTCGGCTTTGACTAAAACTATTGTTTTATCAGTAGCCCGTGGACCGCAAAAAAAAACAAAAATCGCTAACGACGGTCGTAAATTCATCAACATTTAGAAAAGTCTAAAATATTTTTGATAGTTGGATGATTTTTATTACAGACTCATCACAAGGACAAGATAAATTGTAAGAAACCATAAAACGGACACTGTCGCATGGCACGAAAACGGTGATGGTTCCGGGAGGGGCCAATGAGGTCTATCATCATTCAAAGACTTATTAGAACTTGTTTCGTGTAAAATTCTATAATTACATATTCTATATGTAAATTTCTGTATATAGAAAAAGAAGTCGCACGATGCATTTTAGGTGGAAAAGTATTCAGATGCATCATAAGATATTTCAATGACAAGTTCCTCAGAATTTCCACAGGAAACTAATTCGTATTAACAAAACAAATTCCTCAAAGTTTTCGATTTTCTTCGGTATATTTCTTCGAATTTCTTTGAAAAATTCCTCCGTGTTTCCTCAGGAAATTATTGCAAACTTCCACATTGATTATGCTTGAACCAATATTCAACCAACCACAACTGGCAAAAAATGTTCATAACGCAAAAAAGTGTAATATCGCGGTTCGGTACGGGTGGATTGCGTTGACATTTTGACACAAATCGTAGAACTGCCTTGGGAAAGCGTACAAACGGTTAGGTTCACTGCTCGAAGCTACAAGACCTCGTTTTACCCCAATGCTGCTTATTTGTTATGCCTTCCGGGTAATAACTAAAAAAATATAAAAATTATGAGCAATATTTTAGTTTCTTAAGTCGCGTGGTGGATAAAAATAACACCACTCGATTCCCCGGAAAATTTTAAATCAGAGTAGTAATGTTTAATCGATTACTTGTCTACTATTACTATTACTTCCATAGGAATATGAGAACGTGAGGGTAATCAGCAAGATCTCAATTCCCAACACCGTATAGTAGACAGAGCCCACATAACACGATTTTTTGCAAAAAAATAGGTCAAATATTTATTTTTTTGTTGATTGTTTGTCCGACTCCGATTGAAAATTCCTGATGAATTACAAATCAAGGGGTAAAACGAGGTCTTGCAGCTTCTTGCAGTGAACTTGACCACCTTTGCACAATTCCCCAGAAAGCTACGATTTGTTCCAAAATTTTAACGCAATCCGCCCATACCGAACCGAGATATTTAATTTATTACCGTTATAAACAATTATTTTTTTTTCGTTTTGAACATGTTTTAGCGTATACGTATTATGCAGCGTACACACCAGTCAAGCAGTTTGACGAACATTGACTCCGCCCCCAAGGAAACGCTTTGGTTGCTGCTTCGCCTGAACGTTTGTGAAATTGTTCGAACAACCATTTGACAGTTGGTAACTCGGTTGGAAAAAATTAAAGCGGTTTGATTTTGGTTTGAGTTGTCGGGGTCGGAGTCAATATTCGTGAAGTTGCACAAACCCCCATATATTTTTTGATGGTTGTGACGCAGAGTAAAGGGTTGAGCAGTGAAAATGAAAAACGTGCGTATATGGTAAGCGACTACTAACGAATGAAAGAAAATTTATTTTGAGCAGAATGATTGTGAGTTAGTGTGTGTGTTACATAGTGTGTATTGATAATGTGAAACACTGAGAAAAATAGTTTAATTTGAATTGGCAATGGTGCCAGGTGCCACACGGTTGTGTAGCCCATTGCTCATCCTCAACGTTGTCAATTCATCGTCTCTGTTGGCTCCTTCACACCGATAGCAGTACGGTGCCTTTCCAGCTTCACTCGGTCTAACGGCTTCGTCATGAGATCCGCTTCCATGAGCTCAGTTGGTATATAGCGGAGATCGATTGCTCGTTGTTGGTGTAGGTCCTTAGTGTAGGCGTATTTGGTGTCGATGTGTTTAGAACGCCTTTCTAAGCGCTCCGATTCCACGATTCTAATGCACGACTGGTTGTCTTCCCAAACGACAATAGGTGCCTGCTGGTTTTGATGTAAATCGTTGAGCAACTTCCGGTACCACATAAGCTGTTGACAATCGTCCGCCAACGCCACGAACTCCGCCTCTGTCGAGGACAGGACGACACATGATTGCTTCCGTGTTGCCCAGTCGACAAGACCTCCACCGAACTTTAGCAGGAAACCCGAATTGGATTTCCTATCACCTTCGTCGCCGGCCCAGTCCGCGTCTACGAAGCATTCAATTTTGCCGGATCCAGAGCCCAAATGCAGATGATGGTTTTTGGTAGCCTTCAGATACCGAAGGACTTTTTTTGCTTCGGTCCAATCTCGGTTGGACGGACTAGTGACTCTTCTTCCCAGTAGTGACACAGCGACACTGATGTCCGGCCGAGTATTAACCGCTACGTAGAGCAAACTGCCCACCAAACTGCGGTAAGATGTGTTTGTAGGCAATTGGTCCTCCTCCTTTTGCTTAAGGTACGCGGAGTCGATTGGTACTTTCGATGGTTTTGCTTCTTCGTGTCCAAAACGCCGAATCAGTCTTTCGATGTAACTTGTCTGGTCGAGGGTGTAGTGATCACCACTTTTTTCAACACGTATTCCGAGGAACTGCTTTAACTCACCGAGGCAGGATAGTTTGAACAGTTTCTGCAGTTGTTGACGTATCTCATCGAATTCTTTGTCTGAGTTGCACACGACGACTATATCGTCAACGTATATGAGTACGTAACTTTGCTTCCCGTTGTGGTTCCGAATATACAGACATGAATCACTTTCCGCTTGCTTGAAGCCCATGGATTTGAACACTCCGTCGATCTTTTTATTCCATGCTCTGGCGGATTGTTTGAGCCCGTAAATGCTGCGTTTAAGGTGGCACACCATGCCGTCGTTGCGATCGAAACCGGGAGGCTGTTTCATGTAGATGTCTTCTTGGAGATCCGCATACAGATAAGCGCTTTTGATGTCCAGGTGTTTAACCAACATTCGCTGTTTACTGGCTAGTATGAGGATGGTCCGAAGAGTTGTCTGGCGAACGACGGGCGCAAATACCTCGTCGTAATCTTGGCCGAATTTCTGGGAGAAGCCCTGCGCGACTAGCCTCGCCTTGTGCCGCACTACTCGCCCATTCTCGTCTTCCTTCCGCTTGAACGTCCATTTGCACCCCACCGGCTTGCGCCCTGGGGTAGGGGAACAAGCTCCTATGTACCGGTCTCCAGAAGAGCTTCAATCTCCTCCTGCATTGCAACCTGCCACACCGCTGCGTCGGCACAATTGACTGCTTCGGAATAGCTTTGCGGTTCGTTGATAGCAGGTTCCGCCACGCTGGTGACGTCTCGGAAGCGTTGAGGTGCGATGCTCCTTGTGTAGCGTGTTGATCTTTTTGGTTCATTCGACTCGATGTTGTCGTCTTCTCCGAATGGGGTGGTTCTGCGTCGCTGAAGCCTTCAAATTCGCCCTCTGAAGGGATCTGATCCTCAACTGCTGAGTCATACTCTTCATTTTCCGCTTCGAATCGGGATTCTCTTGACGTACTATTTGACTGGGAACCAACATCGAATACAATGCCTTGATCCTCTCCTCTCCGTCCGCAGATACGTTCGGTCGATTTCTTTCGGCATCGTTCTCGACAAACTTGGCATCGCGGCTCACGTAGACCTTTCGAGTGCCCTTATCTAGGAAACGATAAGCTTTGTGCTCCGATGAATAACCCACAAATATTAGCTTCTGTGCCGTGGCGTCCAGCTTCTTCCTTTTCACCTTCGGTATGCGAACCCAAGCGTAGCAGCCGAATATTCATGGGCCAGGATTTCGAGAAGGGGGGGGGGCAACTTTTTTGGTCTTCTAAATCGTAGTTTTATAGTAGTTTTATAAAAACACATGAATATTAACACATGAAACCAAATCGAAACAATAATGATTAAAACAATAATGGATTTGAAAATGCGTGATTTATTGCTCATCAGATATTTTTAAATAAAGGGAGAAAAATATTAACGAACTTAGTATTCAGAAAGAATATTAAATCGGCTATAACAATTATTATAAAAATCCTGCATTCTTCCATAAGTTTAAGAAAACTAGAACCATACATCTGAATTTCTAAACAAATCCTCTCTGAAATAATATTTATTATAAAATAGGCAGAAAAATCAATATGCAAGCTTTATCCAGCAATTCCTTCGACAATTGCTCCTGGCATTCTATCCGAAATTCTATCAGGGATTCTTTAGGAATGCCTCCAGCAACTTCTTCGGCAGTGTCTTCAGGAATTCCACCATAAATTTTGCCGGGAACTGATCCGAAAATTCCACCATTATTTACTCCAAGAAAATCTTCACGAACTTCTTTATAAGTTCTGCAGAATTCCCTGCAATAATTCAAATAATTTCGTGCTGTTTCCCATAATTTTTAAGAATAAGAATATTCCGTGGAAATTCCGCAGAAAACATTCCTAAAAAATTCACGAAAAATCTTCGAATTTCTTGTGTAAATTCCATTAAATTTTCCGTGAATTGTTTCGAATAATTTCTTGTGAAAATTTCAAACCGGAAATTTATACAGAAATTATACCGAAAATGAAATCAACAATGAAAATTTCGAAGGAGTTCCTAGATTAATTCGCAATGAAATCCTGAAAGAATTCCGATGGAAACTTCAAGATTTCCACTGGGAGATCCTCCAGGAGTTTTTTCCGAAAATTCCTCCTGGAATTCTTCCAGGAGTTCCACCGGCATTTCCACCAAGAATTTCTCTAGGATTTCCTTCGAGAATTATTCCGGTAGTTCTATCGGCAGTTCCTCTGAAAATTCTTCCGGGAATTGGAATTTATTTAGGCTTCTTCAGGAATTTATATAGATTTTCCACCAGAAGCTCCGCCGAGAATTTCTCTGCGAGCTCCTCAGGGAATTCTCCGGGAGGTCCTCTGATGATGATGATGGTCCAGCTACAAACTCCAACAAAGGTTTCAGCTAGACGAGATTTGTCTATAAGATGATTTCTCTCGTTTCCGAGAATGGTTCTGGTAGTTTCCCCGGGGTTCCTTTGAAAATTCTCCCGGGAGTTTCTTCAGAAATTCTTCCAGAAAATTCCTTCAAGAGTTCCTCTGAGAATTCAACCAGCAATTCATCCGGAAGTTTCTCCGGAAATTCCTCCGGGAGTTCCACCAGAAGCTATTCCAGGAAATTATTCAGGCTTTTTTTAAGGAAATCATTTAGGCTTTCTTCAGAAATTAAGCTGGAAATTCCTCCCGAAGTTCTTCCGACAGTTTCTCTGGGAGCTCATCCGGGAGGTCCTCTAGGAATTCTTCTAGGAGTTCCTCCTGAAATTCCTCCGGGAGTTCTTACAGGAGATCTTACGGGAGCTTCTCCGGCAGTTCCTTCGGGAATTCCTCCGGGAGATCCACCAGCAGTTTCTACGAGAATCCCTCCGGGAGTTTCACCTGCAGTTTCTCCGGGTGTTTCTCTGAAAAGGAACTCCGGGAGAACACCCAGAGTAATTTCCGGAGGAACTCCCGGGGGATTTTTTATAGGAATTTCCGGAGAAATTATCAGAGGAATTCTCGGAGGAACTGCCAGTGGAACTTTTGGAGGAATGTATTGAAGAACTACAGGAAGAATTTCCGTAGGAAATCCTGGAGGAACTCTCGTAAGAATTCTAGGATGAACTCCCAAAGGAACTTCCGTAAGAATTCCAGGAGGAGCTGCTGAAGAAAATCTCTGCGGATTGTTCCGAAGAAATTTCTAGAAGAACTCTTGGCAGATATCCGACTAAATTCCAAGTGAAGTCCGGAAGGAATTCTAGTACACTTCCGCGGAAAATCTCCCGGGAAAATTCCTGAAGGAATTCCTGGAGAAGTACCTGAAGAAACTCCCGAAAAAATACCTGTAAGAGTTTCTGGGGAAATACTTGGACGAATTCCAGGAGAAATTCATGAAGATATTTCTAGAGGATTTCTTGAAGGATATTCTGAAGTAATTGCCAAAAGAATTCCAGATTGGAATGCAAGATGATTTCGCTATTGAATGTTTAGAGGTATTCCCGGAAAATTTCCTGGAAGTAATCCCGTAGGAATTAAAGGAAGAGTTCCGAGAGGAATGCCCGGAGAAGTTCCTAGAAGAATTTCTTATAGATTTACAAGTGAAATTATGGAGCTAAATCGGAGGATTTTCGTCAGAAATTTTTGAAGAAACTTCTGGTAGAATTTTGGGAAGAAATTCCGTATGTATTGTTGCGGGAACTATTGGCTGGTGGCTTCAAACCGATGCTTACAGCAAATAAAATACATATTTGTAATTCATTAGCTAAAAAGCTGAAATAATATATTTATTGATAGTTATTTACATTATTAGAAATAATGTATAACTCACAATTTCGGTGATTTGGCTGAAGCCGATTGCCTCCTTGCCAACAGAACCTCCACACTCGCTAAACAAGAGGTTTTGTTGTTATTCTTTACACATCTAAATTGGTTGATTTATAGCTAGAGGCGAGTATTATAGTAAAAAAAAATTAGTGGGGGTTTTCTAGATAAGGAGGAATTACAATTACATGAGAAGGATTTTCGAACGATTTTCAGAGGAATTTGTGGATAACTTTCCGGAGGAATTTAGAAGTTCCCAGGGGAGCTTCTAGAAGGATTTCAAGGAGAATTTTTGAGCCCGAAATGTTTCGAGTTGTTTTGAACTTTCATATATTATGGATCCTGTACAGAGCATGAAATATTCATCTTCATGAAGGAATTTCAGTCCGAATTTTGACAAACATCGCATGATTATTCAAAACATAGACTGACATAGTCAGACGACTACTCCACCAACTCATTCATTTGGCTGTCACTGAATGTGCTTACTATGTGCAGGAAAAACATAATTAGCATTGTTTATATTGATGTTTACCGTTGAAAGTGCTTCGTGGATGAAAATCGGATTCAGTTCTATGTGATAAACTACTTTACTCATTTAAAACTTGTTCAGATTTCAGATAATTTAACAATTTGTAGAACGTACATAAATATTCAATGACTAATATTCGAATAATCGAATATTGACAGTCCAGAGCCGACTATGAATGTGTCTGAAAGTGAGCTGACAAGGGAAGAGAAGTGGACGTCACCAAAAATTTTCGATTATTTTACACTCTGATCCTGGATGCCCTAATAAGTTTTGGGATTTTTTTGAATTTCAACCACCTATTTCTGTATATGATTGGATCGTAAACATGTTTGAGGGAATTCATTTCAGTACCCGTTCAATCTTTCCACAATTTAGCCCCCCTTGGCTACGCCCATGCGAATATCTTCAGGTGGTCTACCTTCGGCTTCACGCCTGTCCACAGTTCGTATGGTGTGACGTCTAGAGATTTGGTTAGAAGAACGTTCTGGAGGTAAACTGCTGTAAGGGGGCTTCTGCCCAATAACGTTACTCCAGCTGTGCATCCAAAAGCATGCACCTTACCATTTCGACGAGGGAGCGATTTTTTCTCTCCGTTATACTGTTTTGTTGGGGGCTGTAACCCGCGGTGTACTGAGCAGATATCCCCTCTTGCTTGTAGAAGACTCGTAACTGTTTTCCGCCGTACTCGCCGCCCTGATCAGAGCGGATAGCCTTTGGTTTTCGTCCGAACAGCGTTTTGACGTGCGCGACATACTCCTGAATCTTAGTGATCACTTCCGACTTCTCTTTTAGCAGGTAGAGAAAACAGTATCGGCTATGGTCGTCGATCATGGTCATGAAATACCTATAACCACTGAACAACGACACTTCCACCGGACCGCAAACGTCTGTATGCACCAGATCCATTGGTGCCTTCGATTTGGACACTGACTCGCATGGAAAAGGGGTACGTGAGGTCTTACCTTTCAAGCAGCACTCGCATTTTTCGGCGACGTTACATCCGTGGATTGTCAGGCCGTCCACTAAATTGCCCTTCAGCAGACGATCAATCGCTTTTGGATCACGATGTCCGAATCTTCGATGCCAAACGTGATGACAGTCTTTATCGTGGTGACCAGTGACCACCCGCCACCATCACGACGTCCATGGGTAATTTGATGTGATAAAGTCCATCCTTCAAGCGTGCCACAGCGATAATGGCATCTTCGCAGAAAATCCGGCAGCCTTCCGCGTCGAAAATAACTGTGCTTTGCTTCTGAACTAATGCCGGCACCGACAACAGATTCATTGCAAGGCTTGGAACGTGTAGCGCGTAACTTATGTGCATTTCACGCCGCTTTCCGTCTTCGTCAACGCATTCTAAGACACAGGATCCTTCACCGCACACTTTCGCTTGCTTTCCGTCCGCCAAGTTGACGAACTTAACCTCACTTTCGCGTATTTCTGTCTGCCACGGTGTGTCGAGTGGCACCGGAATCTACGACTGGTTTGGAACCTCCCGAGTCACGAGCAAATCTGCGGCACTCGTTTTGCTTGTGCCCAGCCTTTTTGCAGTAATGGCAAATGATAGGCTTCTTCTTCTTGACAACATGACCAAGTCTTAACGCTGAATTGGAGCCGGTACCCTGTCGCTTGGACGCCTCGTCGAGTAACTTTCTCTTAACAAGCTCCAATGTTAGCTCGTCGTCCGAACGACTTTCGAGGGCTGTTGTAAGGGTGTCGTAGGAACTGGGAAGACTCCTCAGAATCATCGCGACGGTGAGGTTTTCTTCCAGTTCTTGCCCGGCATTGGCCAAACGAGAAAACAGCTCCTCCATCTCAAACAGGTGCTCCGTCATATCGTCGCCATCAGTGAAACGCTTATCGCAGATGCGTTTTAACAGCGACACTTTCGAGGTTAGACTCGTTTTCTGGTGGTGGTTTTGCAGCGCCATCCAGGCCTCCTTGGCTGTTCGAGAAGCGCGAAAAAGCCCGTGCTGATTATCTTCGATCAGCAGTCCTATCGTAGCCCTTGCTTTCGCATCACCTGCTTCCCAATCTTCGTCATCTTCATCTTCTGGCTTTACACCCGGGTGTACGTAGCGCCAGAGCTCTTCACGGATAAGCAGCAGTTCGACCTTGAAACGCCAGGTCGGGTAGTTGCTGTTGCTCAGCTTCTGCAGGGAAAATCGACTCCCTTCCATGGCACTCACGACAAACGACGTTTTACGAATGGCGTCACTTTTTCGCCAACGCTAGGCCCATAACCTGACGCAGAGTAAAGGGTTGAGCAGTGAAAATGAAAAACGTGCGTATATGGTAAGCGACTACTAACGAATGAAAGAAAATTTAAATATTTTGAGCAGAATGATTGTGAGTTAGTGTGTGTGTTACATAGTGTGTATTAATAATGTGAAACACTGAGAAAAAGTGTTTAATTTGAATTGGCAATGGTGCCAGGTGCCACACGGTTGTGTAGCCCATCAGGTTGGTGCTCAAGTTGGCGCTTCGGTCGTTCGTGTGAGATATTGTAGGTCGAATAAATTGATTGTTCGTGCCGCTGTTGGCAAAACTTGATGGATGTTTGAATAAACGAGAGGTGGTATCAATGTTGGTCAAACTGTTTCACCATGTGTACGTTCCATTAAATAGAAATAAATTTAAACTGTGCTTGCTTGTAAAAGTCATTCAAATTTAATTGAATATCAAATGTTGGTTGGGATCAGAACTGCAATTTCTCACTCAAT
This sequence comes from Armigeres subalbatus, assembly GCF_024139115.2. NCBI lineage: Eukaryota > Metazoa > Arthropoda > Insecta > Diptera > Culicidae > Armigeres > Armigeres subalbatus. The sequence goes on along the minus strand of NC_085140.1, from coordinate 155,087,056 downwards.
AAGAGATGTTACGCGATGTTTACATATCTGCCCCTTTCAAAATCTATACAAACGCGGAGGATGAAAGGCATATGCTAAATACAAAAATCTCAAAAAAATATTTTTTTCCGTGACAGGACATGTAAGTGTGCATCTTTTATTTTGCTTTATTTTTGTGTTTATTGCCACTTTCACTCGGTGAATTAAAGAAATATTATGAATTTATCGACAAGTTATTATTCTTTGCACATATCTATTGAAATAATTTAGAAATTTTAATTTTAAAACAAAGCACAACGTCCTTTCATGACTGCCTTTCATGTAAAATAAATCAAAGATCCCACGATTCTTTCATTTGGTCGCCTGAGATATAAAAATGCGCTTTGCTCTCTGTCTTTATGACGACCACGACCTTTTGCAGTACTGGTTGGGATTAACTGCAATTTTACGCGTCGTTGAATTTTTAAAACTATTTGCTGTGCTCGTTACGCTTGGAGTCATTCTAGCCGGCAGCATGGCAATCTTTTATTTTATTGTATTGCCGGAAAGTTTCTCAGATTCAGAGTTTCTGGATTATTTTCTTTCTTCTTTTTTCTCCGCAAATCCTTCAAAATTTCCTCGGATCTTTGAGATTTTCTCGAAAAAATCTTCGGAAACCCATAAAAAAATCTTCTTAAAAGAAATCTTCCGGATTTCCTCGGCAAAGTCTTAGCCACTCACTCGAGAAATTCTACACAATATCCTATACAAATTTCCGCGGCAAATTGTACGAAATTTCCTCAGTAAATTCTTCACAATTCGTTCAGGAAATTCGTTGGCATATTCTTCACTTTTTTTCGGGAATAAAGTTTCCTCGGCATACTCTTCGAAAAATTATGCGGAAAATTACTCGAAATTTCGTCAGCAAATTCTTCGGGATTTTACTTGGCAAAACCTTCGGAAATTCTTCGAGAAATCCTTTGGAATTTCCTCATCAAATTCTTCGAAATTTCTTCGGAAAACTCTTCGCATTTTTCTCGGTGAATTCTTCAGTATTTCCGCGCCAAATTCTTTGAAATGTCTTCGATAATTCCTTCGAGACTTCCTCGGTAATTTTTTCGCAAAATCCTCGGAATTTCTTCAGCAAACTCTTTACAATTCCCTCAGGGAATCCTTCGGAATTTCCTTTGCTAATTATTTGGAAACACCTCAGGAAATTCTTCGAGAATTTCTAATCAATCCTAAGGAAATTCATCTATTTTTTTTTTACGATTTCCCCAGCAAATTCTTTGCAATTTTTCTGTGCAAATTCTTTGCGAATTACTCGGCAAAATTTTCGGTATTTCCTTCGACAAAATCATCAAAATTTTTTCTGCAATCTATCCTTGGAAAATTCATCATAATTTCTTCAGCAAATTCTTCAAAATACCCTTGCTAGATTCTTCCTCGTCAAATTCCATGACAAATTCGTCTTAATTTCCTCGGTAAATTCCTTAACATTTTCCAGGCGAATTCCTTAGATTTCCTCAGAAGTGTTGGAATATCAGGTAGTGTGCGACGCTTCGCTGTAGATCAGCCCCGTGGCAAGAGATGCTTCTCAGCATAGCGAACATCTTTATGAATATGTCCAGCATACATTTTGAAAAGTACTTCTCCCGAATCGTTCCTTTATAAGCAACTGGATTTTATCCAAAATATTGTTGGCTACACTTTTTCAATTTGTTCAAAAATAATACTAGCTATTATGGGCATGAAAATATAATCCTAAAACATCTTTCAGCACACCATTTATTTCATTTTAATTTCACTAATGAATATTGTTCGATTTGCATCCCCCAACCATTTCAACTGTGATGCTCAACATAGTATAAACAATAATAATATCTTTTGTTTGATTTGGAGCGGGAGAACAAGTTACGAAAAATGATTTCGTGTAGCGCTTGATTTCACCTGTAGATTCCCTCCAATTCGTGAATTTATCATATTTTATCATCAAATAACATAATTCCCATGGTCAAAGATGTAAATCTTGCAAATTATTTTGAAAACAATTTTCAGATTTAACCAAAACAAATAGTAAACAAAACACATGATGTTTATTTTCGTACAATAACAACGGACGGTAATGAGCTACCGTCCGTGGACATGGTGGCTATTGTCAAACCCCTTGTGCTAGTATAGGACGCCAGGGGGGTGCTGTAGATCGAAGATGGATAAGAAGCGGGCGCCGGTTAGTTGTAGTTGCTCTTTGGTATAGATTAAGGAAATTTGTTATGGATTATTGTATATACCTATTGTTGAATAAAGAGAACTGCAGCTGCTGGCAGAATTATCAGTCAGTAGCCTGCCGTGGTATAGAGAGGGAACTCTAGTTGTTATTCTTTGTAAGGGGGTTCCCTTCCTATGGCCAACAAGAAGTTCTTCAGGGTTTCCTTGGCAATTCTTTCGAAAAATTTCACTGACGAAATTCTTCGATTTTTTTTGACGGTGGAATATTCCCGCAAGATTTTTTAAAATTTTCACGGTAAATTCTTTTGGAATCCTCTAGGAATTTTTCAGGGAAATTTCAAATCTAGTGTTACAAAAAATCGTAATTGAATAATGTAGACTCCTAAAATATTAACCGGTGTGAGAAATTATTTATAGATCAGCGGTGTGATAGATTTTTAAACAGGGGCGTATAAAAAGGTCGACGGCGACGTAACGTCAAAAACTATCGTCGGCCGCAGCGCACACCTATGATGTTTCAGGAATTCACACAGATCTATCGTCCTTTACAGACTCAACAGAAGACTATTGGCGGGAAACCATGACGAAAAAAGTGTCGCATGACATATGCTTTGTCCTTAAAACGGAAATTACAGATTTCCCCAGGGCACCTCCTGAGAGGCCGGTAGAGGTCAATGCCACATTGGTTCAGGTAGCAGACAAAATGGTAATAAGTTTTTCAAGCTAAAAATAACAAGGATAGAAAAAAAAATGGTTCGACAAAGTTGTTCCCCACGGGAAGGGATTAATTCAATACCAAATTTTCAAAACGACTTATCTGCTTTTGTAAACAAAAACTCAAACGTCGATTTGACGAATCTGAGAGCACTCTCACGCAAACCAACACCATCAACACGTAGGTGAAGGCTTCTGCTATCTGTTGATGATGTTGATTTGCGTGGGAGTGCTCTCAGATTCGTCAAATCGACGTTTGAGTTTTTGTTTACAAAAGCGGATAAGTCGTTTTGAAAATTTTGTCTTGAATTGGAGTTTTCATAAAAATTAGGGTGGGTCAAATTTAAAAAAAAACACTTTTTCATTTGCAAATATACGGGTATACAATGTTCCCACTTAAAATACACACTTAAAATAAAATAAATCGTCGAATTCGGTAAAATTTTACCGAAATCTCAACAGCAGAACTGTTCGGTAAATAATTTTACTGATTTTCGGTGATTTTGGCAGTTGAACAATGGAAAAAATTACAAAAAATCTGTAAAATAATTACCGAACAGATCTGCTGTTGAGAATTCGGTAAAATTTGCCGAATACTGCGAAATGAGTTAAGTGTGTAGTTTAGCCAGTTTCCAAGAATTTTGCAAAAAAAAATTCTCAGCCACCTTCATCATGGTCTGGCTACACTGCTGGACAATATAATAGGTGACCATTTTCCATGAAATAAAGTTATCCACGTTTGATGGCCTGCACGCAAAAAAAAAGCGTGCAAAAGCGCAAAAAAAGTGGAACAATTGATTTCGTTGTGATTTTCCCACAAGTTTGTATAATATACAGTCAATAAAGTCAGAGAATCAGACTTTTTTGCGCCACTCATAGATACAGTCGTTAGAAGAAAACGTTTTTTTATGAGCATGAGTATGAGCATGAGCATTATGATCGTGCAATTCGTAGTTGCTACTCCGTGATTGACTGAACTTGCGAAATTGTACAGAGAACACAATGAATGGGGTTTGGGATTAGCTACCCATTCTCAATGTACACGTTTCGGGAGCTCAAATATTTAAAGTCAATAGCGGCGCTGGCCACATCCTTACGGTCATATAGGAATGGAAGGATTATTAATTCGACTCTCGTTGCTATTAGAGACCGAGTAAACATCTGCATCTCCACGATTGTCTTGGGATAGGATATCGTTTTAGTTACAAAGGATAATTTATCTGGATTCACTTTGGTAAGCGATGCGATCTACGGGATGGGGAATAACACTAATACGCCCGGTGTCATATGAAAACTGAGGAGATCCGCGTTTTGGACGACCGCACGGAAGCGCAGCACTCTCTACTCACTTGCTCGATGGATACAGCTAACTATTAAAGAACGCGCTTTTTTTTCGACCGCGCACGACATGCGCATGAGCCACCGAACACAAAATAAATATTTTATTTCTTTCCCGACGCCTAAAACACGCACTGCACTTACTTGTTCGATGGCTACTCTTATCACCGGCCGCGCAATGCAGAACACAATATTTCGGCCGAATGCGCGATCGTTCTGCTGTCCGAAACAAGACTGTTACAAGAGAAATCATACACTGAACTCAGTCGTTAGAAGAAAACGTTTTTTAAAAGAAAAACCTAAATAACTTTTGATCCGCATGAGATATGGCAGCGCCAAGTTCATGAAAATTTGCGCCCTGCATAGCTCAAAAAGTGGTCTGAACACCACATTGCTGATAAATTTGAAATAGAAAAGTTAGAGCGAAAACTGCATTTTTGAGGGTCACCCTAAGTAAACTTGGGAAAATCGGCCAATTTAAGAGTTAGAGAAATTTTTTTTTAACAAAATTCTTGGAAACTGGCTGAACTACACGTTTTGGTCTGAAGACCACATTTTCCTCTTTAACAGGATTCCGCGAGGAATTCCGGAAGTTTCTGAGACTGGCCAATGAGATTTATTAGCCTCCCCATACTGATTGATAGTGGACAGTTATAATGAAGAACAGTCGCATGACACGTTTTGGTCTAAATTTCTACTCTAAATTTTTCCCTCCTTTAGGTTCCTCCGGAGTATCCCGTAAGTTTCTGAGAGTGACCAATGAGGTCAACTGCCCAGCCGTACACATATTACGTTAGCACTTATGGAGGGAGGGCGGGGGGTGTCGGTCAATATCTTACGCTCCATATAAATAAAAAAAAAATTTGTATGAAAAAAATCTTACCTGGGAGGAGGAGGGGTCGAAAAACCCAGAAAAAATGCTTACGTAATAAGTGTACGACCCCTTATGAGGTATATAGTGTACTCGAAGTGTATTCACAAGAAATTGAACTGAATTTTCACGGGAAATCGACCTTTCCCGTTAAAAATTTATCTCGTTTAATTGCCTCAATCAATTATTTGACTTATTATTTATTGTTCAACTTTCCCTAAGAACCAATATTAAAAAAAAAACTATTGGAATAAAGTAATAAAAATAGCGGAATGCGGATAGCGAGGAAGCAACCAATCGGGCCCAAATTTTGCACAGTTGTTTGGGACCCCGAAAGGTTTCGTATATTTGAAAAAACGTCTATGATGCCCCACTCTAATATCTATCCAAATTAAATATGTATCTCTTTGCCTCTAATTTCCTCAACATTCAATCCATAGATTGATTAATACTTTACTTTGAGCCGCGTTGTGATGAAAAATGAAAATTATCAAAAAAAATACAATTTTTATCATGTTGAATTTCACTTAAAATAGTAAGGCGTTATTGAAACTTTAGTCAGACACGATAAGTTGAACCTTCCAAGTGCTACTGAAGTGGCAATCAAATTGAAACTAATCTGTTCGTGGAAGAAGAAACGATGCAGAAGCAAACAAGCCCAACGTTTTTTTTACTATGTTGATTCAACTGCATGGCATTCGAACAATTTCTTAGGAAAGCTAAATATGGTGACAAATGTTCAACAAAACAGATGAGAAAGATACATAAATCGGAGATAAATATGTAGGCGGTGTTGTTGCCTATCTGGGGTTTGAAAACGGCAAAAACAAGTACTTGTATGTAATATGAAATGTCAAGCGGCTCTGATAAGGGGAAGAAAAGTTCCATTACTGATGTTAATAATTTAATATAAATTTTCATTTGTAACTGCCTTTTTAACTTTTACTTACTTACTTATGGATCCTGTACACCTCCGGTGGTGCAAAGGGCCGACTTGAAAGATCTCCATCCTGAGCGATGCCCGGCTATCGCTTTAACCTGTTGCCAGGTTAGATTTCGGTCGACTTCTTTTATTTCTTTATTGAGGCTTCTCCGCCATGAGCCTCTGGGTCTGCCTCTGCTACGATGTCCCGCTGGGTTCCAGTCTAATCCTGGCTTCCAAATTTCGTTTCCGCCCCTACGTGGAGTGTGGCCGACCCAGCCCTACTTCCGATCCCGAATTTCTGTTGTTATCGGCCCCTGGTGACAACGACGATGGAGCTCGTTGTTTGAGATCCAGTTGTGAGGCCACCAGGCCCGAATTATATACCGCAGGCATCTGTTAATGAACACCTGCAGCCGTTGAGTGTTCTCCACTGATACACACCATGTTTCGCTAGCGTATAACAGCACAGATTTCACGTTAGAGTTGAAAATTCGTAGTTTGGTGCGTTCACTTATCTGCCTGTTTTTCCAGATATTTCTTAAACTCGCAAAGGCAGCCCTTGCTTTCTTGATCCGTGCGCCTATGTCGATCTTGGTACCGCCGTCTGACGCCATTTGGCTACCAAGATATTGGAAGCTTTCAACATTCTCCACTGGTTGCCCGGCTACTGTGAAACTGGAAGGAGTCACCGTGTTTACATCCAACGATTTGGTTTTGTTGACGTTGATGACTAAACCTGCCGAGGAGGAGCGATCGGCAAGGTCGTTGAGCTTACTCTGCATATCAGAGCGCCGTTGCGCGAGTAGTGCAACGTCATCCGCCAATTCGAAGTCGTTTAGGTGCTCCATGGTTATAGGCTGCCATAACAGCCCGCGGTTTGGTTCACGGTCAATCGCATCTACCAGAATCTCATCGATTGCGATGAGGAACAGTAACGGTGATAGAATACATCCTTGCCTCACACCAGCTACGACCCGGATAGGGTCGGACAGGACCCCATTGTGCAGCACTCTACACGAAAAGGCCTCGTACTGTGCTTCGATGAGGCCGATGATTTTCTCAGGAACGTCTCAGGGCGCCCCACATGTTATCGTGATTGAGACGGTCGAAAGCTTTTTCGTAGTCAATGAATACCAAGTAAAGGGACTCTTGGAATTCGTTGACCTGCTCCAAAATGATGCGGAGCGTGACAATATGGTCCACACAGGATCTTCCGGCACGGAATCCGGCTTGCTGCCGCCGGAGAGTCGCATCGATCTTCTCCTGAATCCGGGCTAGGATAATTTTGCACAGAACTTTGAGAACGGTACACAGCAACATAATGCCTCGCCAGTTATCGCATACAGTCAGGTCACCCTTTTTGGGCACCTTCACTAAGATACCTTGCATCCAGTCGACCGGGAAAGTTGCGGTGTCCCAGATATTACGAAATAAACGATGCAGTAGTTGAGCGGATGTCATGGGGTCAGCTTTGAGCATCTCGGCTGATATGTGGTCGACCCCTGGGGCTTTATTCGATTCCATGCTTTGGATGGCTGTTTGAATCTCTAGCAGTGATGGAGCTTCGGTATTGACACGTGTTATACGTCGGATCCTAGGCAGATCATGCCGAGGTGGTGATGGCCTGGTTGGCACTTGAAAAAGTTGTTCGAAGTGCTCGAACCAGCGTTTCAGCTGGTCAGTTGGGTCGGTCATTAACTGATCATTCGCGTCTTTCACAGGCATCGTTGCATTTATCTTCGCCCCGCTTAAGCGTCGTGAGATATCGTAGAGGAGGCGAATGTCCCCGGTTGCGGCGGCTCTCTCTCCTTCGTCGGCCAGAGAGTCTGCCCACGCTCGCTTGTCCCGTCGACATGAGCGTTTTACTTCCTTCTCAAGAGCCGTGTATCGTTGACGGGCTAAGACTTTGGCTCCTCTGGTTTTCGATCGCTCTATCGCGGCTTTGGCTTCTCTTCGCTCCTCTATCTTCCTCCAGGTCTCATCGGTGATCCATTGTTTTCTCTGGCTGCGTAGTTCACCCAGATTGTTCTCGCTGGTGGCGATAAAGGCATTCTTGATGGCGGTCCATTGGTCTTCCACGCTACCACCTTCCGGAATATCTGCAGCACGCGTCTCCAGTTCTTCAACGAAGGACCGTTTCACCGTGGCATCTTCCAGTCGGCGTGTGTTGAATCGTCGTCCAACTCTTTCCTCCTGCCGACGAATCCGCGCAATGCGCAGGCGTATTTCGCCGATGAGGAGGTGATGATCAGACGCGATATCGGCACTACGTTTATTCCGTACATCAAGAAGGCTCCGTTTCCATTTTCGGCTGATGCAGATGTGGTCGATTTGATTTTCTGTAAAGCCGTCACGGGAGACCCACGTGACCTTGTGAACCGGTCGATGAGGGAAGAGCGATCCCCCGATCACCATGTCGTTATTACCACAAAATTCTGCGAATAGCTCCGTTTTCGCTCATTTCTCCGAGATCATGGCGTCCCATAATGCGCTCATGGTTCGAGTTGTCGGATCCGATCTTCGCATTGAAGTCGCCCAAACAGATCTTGATATCACCCTTCGGAATTCTATCTACGACGGCATTGAGTTGACTGTAGAAGTTCTCTTTGTCTTGCAGATCGGCAGCATCGGTTGGCGCATAACATTGGATTATAGTAAGGTTTCGGACCCGTGTTCTAAATCTGGCAACGATTATCCTTTCACTTACAGGTTCCCACTTCATAAGCGCAGAGTGTGCCTGAGCGCTTAGTAGGAAGCCAACTCCGCGATGCCGGGGAGCGTGTTCACCTCGTAAACCAGAGTATAGCAGAACTTGTCCCGACGGCGTTCTGTGTTCTCCAAAGTTTGGCCAACGGACTTCACTCAGTCCCAGGATCTCAAGCTTCATGCGGCGTGCCTCATTGGCAAGTTGTGCCAATTTACCCTGCTGGGCTAGGGTTAAAACGTTCCATGTTCCTATTCGTGTCCGTTGTTTCGCGCTAAGAGTCGTCGCCGTAAAATCAGTCCGTATTCTTTCATTATCGGATTCTCGAACAAATTGATGTTTCGGGAACAGTAGGTTGTTGGCCCAAGGTTCCCTATCCACCGGGATGGGGCTGCCATCTTAGGTATAGCTTCCGGGGAATAGCATTTCATACTCAGCCGCTGGATAGTCGCCGCTGCTTTTTTAACGTGGCTTATTAATGGACCAATAATTCGGCACCAACATTTCAAAAGGGCGAAACTGCTTTTGTAAACAAGAGCTTCTCACGTCTCTAGTGGGCTTATTTGTGCTCACCCACGCAATCCAGCACCATTAAATGAAAGAAGAGGATTCGATGCTTCCATCAATGGTGTTGGATTGCGTGGGTGGGCTCAAATTAACCCACCAGAGGCGTGAGAAGCTTTTGTTTACAAAAGCAGTTACGCCCTTTTGAAATGTTGGTGCCGAATTAACTGTTAATAAGCAAAAACTGCCGCTATGAAATGAGCAGATCGCGCCACCGTTACCTTGATTGATCCATTATGCAGGTACTCTACTTTTTATCTCACGCCAAAAGAATGTTACATGACATACATTGTATAGAGCTTGCTGACGTTTACTCACCCTTCCCCCATAAAAAATCCACCAGACGTTCCCACCGACTAAATCGGTTTTCGTCGGTAAGGTCGACCGATTTTGGATCCGACGAATTTATAAATTGTTTCACCGAGCCTTATGGGATTTTCACAGGGGGTGCGTACGACTAGAGTGACGAAATAGAGTGTTTAATCAAATAATTAAATTTTGCCCTGAAGCAAATCAGATTAAATCTATAGATTGATCAATGTGGAAAATAATTAAATAAGACAAAATAGGGTGTTTAATCGATTGACTACATTTCATCAAGGAGCAGATCAGACTTAATCTATATATTGATCTGCGAGGAAAATATTGAAATCGGACGAAATAGGACGTTTAGTCGATTTATTAATTTTTATCATGGACCAAATTATACAAAATCTATAGATAGATCGGTTAGAATAAAAATGAAATTAGACGAAATATGGTGTTTAGTCGATTTATTAATTTTCATCACAGAATACATCAGACTAAATCAGTAAATTAATCGGTGTAAAAACTAATTAACTTAGACGAAATAGAGCGCATAGTCGATGTTTTATTATGGGTGGCATCTTGATCATTCTTCCGTAGATTTTGAGAGTCTTTCTTATCGAGCTGGATCGTTTCATTTTTCATGATTCTGAAAGATAAAGTAGTAATATATGAATTTGCTAGGACACTCAGTAAAATCACAAAAAGTTTTGGAATGCTGAATCTCCTGAGGAAGTAGCTTATATTCGATTTCGTATCCTGCGTTAAGGAAGTCTCACACCTCGGAAATTTGATCCGCAGATTCAGATTAATTTCAATGTATTTGTAGTAGGATTCGGCTTTGGAAAGTAATGGGAACTATCGTGGGAATCAAAATCCTGATGAAAATTTGTACGATTTGTGTAAGACTGCCTTTTTGAAACACTCCGAAATAAAAATTTGATAAACTTGTTTCGCGAAGATTAAAAACCGATAAGTTACGGTGATTTTCAAATAGGATTAAAAACACTTCACTTCCTTTGGGAATTAGTGATTCCCAGTTTTTTTAAATCTTCATTAATCACAGATATTAAAATCGGCAGAAATTGATCACTCACCTTGATGAACTGCTTTAAACCGAAGCACTAGCCTTCCGGGATTATTTGAAATCTTCTCGATCTAAAAATCTAACATATAAGTTTATATTTAATAATTTAAATATGGAATGCTCACCTTGATTTATTTTATGTTTATATACACAGGGACTCGATTTAATCTATTTATTGATCAGGCGATCAAAATAAGCAGCAAATATACAATCCAACGATTATTTTACCGATGAAATAGTTCACGACTTAATTGTTCAATAAATCCGGCGACGGAAATAAGTAGTCTACGACAATCAACGTCGTCGGTATAATACTAATGACACACTGGTGGTACAAGTACCATATGGTACAAGAATCTTGAAATGAGTACCATACCAATTATTGTCTTTATTAAAGATAGTCTTGGAATAATTTTCTTGTTCTCTTGTACCATGGTACAAGTACCACAGGTGTGTCCTTAGTATAATAATAGGTCGATTTGGTAGGCACCCGATTCCGTCGGATGATCGTGAAATTTCAGAACTGTCAAACTTTTTATGGGGATCTCTTTTAAACGCATGGGGAGGATAGGATTTGTTTACATCGGGAAACGCTTCTGAAGCGTTTCCCGATGTAAACAAATCCTATCCATTCTGTGCGCGTACAAGAGAAAGATGATCAAACGTCAGCAAGCTCTACACCGATGATTACCGATTTTCTTATTTAAAGTCAATCTACCGATTATTTAAAAAAAAACTGGTCACCCTGTTCCGTTTGTTTTTGACAGTTCCACGATTGTTTATTTTTCTCAGGTTTTTCTTTTTAAAGTTGAGTGCTCAGAAGACGCCGTCGTTGATTAATTGCGTGGTAATTTGTGATTACGTTGATTACTGTGGAATTTCAATATTACGTTTCCAAAATAAATTGTTCAAACGAATATATAACGTGAGTACCAAGTTTCATATATCACTTAAAAATTTTCGTGACGCTTATATCACAATTTTCGTTCGCCTCTGTTGGAATCAAAACCGTGCAGTTTACTAGTTTCAATATGATAAGCAAACTGTTTTGCCTAATTACTTTATCAAACCAATTATGTAGTGAACATAAATACAGATTCAATACTCAAATTTCATCTCTTGTCAAGATTATTCTGCCTACAGCTTGATATCGTATGGCCCTTATGGCCAACAACACCAGCATCTGTTTACCTTGTTACAGTGACATGCCCTATTGACGTGGGGGGTTGAGAACGTGAAAACGATAAATACGCTACCATCCTCGGGGGTGAGAATGGGTCACTGTTTCAACTACTTAGAATGCTTGTAGAATGGATTGAATCTGAGGGCAAGAAGACTAAAATATAAGAGACCCTTTTGAACGATTTTGCTCAACGACCTCTAGGCTGCCGGTGAGAGTGATGACCCATTCTCACCCTCAGACCCATTGTCACCCCCGATGGCGGAACATAAAACTGAATTTGCAACTATGAAAACTATGTCGTTTGAAGGGAAAAATATATTTTGTATTCAACTCATGAAAAAATGAAGAAAATAGTGTTCGACATTCGCAGGTCTAATGTCGAACACTATTTTCTTGCCTAATACCGCGTATACTCAGAAGACGATTCCAAATATAGCGCAGGAAATTTCCTAAAAACCTCATAACATTATTATTTTACACAGATACCTGCTGGAAAAAGAATATTTTTTTTGGGGAGTTAGCAACTCCTCAATGTTAGGTTTTAAAGTGTTGATTTATCAAATAATTTACTTTACTTTATTTAGATTTTAGATAGGTGATATCCAGTAAAATAATAGATGTAAATATCGTTGAAAACAATAAATCATTAGACTTGACCATAATTTTTTTCGCGATTTTCACACGATCGATCGACCTATTTCATATATGGTGTATGCTCCTTGTGGCACATATACATAATAGAATGTGTCCACAGCATAACTTCTTGGTTAATCAATAAATTTCTGGAGTGAGGCCTTAAGGCCATGCGTAACCGAAGGTCTTCCAACCTGTTTCACATATGGTGTATGCTCCTTGTCGTACATAGAATAGAACATAGAACAGCAAAACTTCTCGGTCATAAAAAAAAATCCTGAAGAAAAGCTTTTTGATCTACACGCGTAACCGAAGATTTGTCGTCCTGTTTTAAATGTGGTATTTATTGTATTGATGGCTACACAGCTCTTCAATGAACCTTCGCCGAATGGAGTATCCTTCTCCACTAGACTCGATCCTGGGCCAATCGCTTCCAGTCGCCCTGAACGTTGAGCGCCCTCAGATCCTCTTCAACTGTAATAAGCCATCGTGTATGTGGCCTTTTCCGAGTTCTCTACCAAATATTATCTTCGCTTGACGTTCTTCCGGCATACGAACAACGTTTCCAGCCCACCGTAGTCTGCCGTGTTGTATAAACTTAATAATATACAGCCCTTTAAACACCTGGTACAACTTGGGATTCATGCGACACCGTCAGATACCGTTCTCCTGTTTACCGCTGAGTATTGTCCGCAGCACCTTACGCTCAAACACTCCGAAAGCTCTCCGAGAGCCTCCATTAACGTCCATGTTTCATGGCCGTATAAAGCCACCGGAAAAATCAGTGTAATATACAGCGCGAATATTGTCTTCGTTTGCAGACTACGGCCCTTAAGCTGGTTACGAAGTCCGTAATAAGCCCCATTAGCAGCTGCAATACGCCTTTTCATCTCGCGGGTAACATCATTATCGCACGTTACTAATCTTCCAAGCATTAGCATTAGCATTAGCATTGAGCATTTCGCACAAATTCGTAGGTGGTACAAGCCAATACCACAGAGAAACAGACGTCTCACTTAGAACAAAATGCAATCAAAATCATCGTCACGAAAACATTACCGCTCAATGCTAAAAGCACTGTAGGTGGACAAGCGGCAACCAGGTGGCGGTAGTGAGCAAACGTCAAACACAAGCAAAACCGATTGAAGCGCCATCGGTGGCCGATCGACCACCTACAAAAAATTGAATCCACCGTTAAAAAGATGAACGATGATACATGCGTAGAGTGAGACGTCTGTTTCTCTGTGCCAATACTATTGTATGAGAGTATCAAACACTTTCATCCGTTACCACAGATATTGATTTGGGACTAATCGCTATCTCTTAGATGAAAGCAATGCACTCTCCAATAGTCGAGATCTGTCCTGGCCACGTCCTTGCAAATGCTGAGGAAGAGGAAGGATGGTTAGTTGGACACCTACTTAAGAAAGATGCAGAGAACTCTACGACCTCTCATAGGTGCCACGGGAGGTTTTTGGATTGTTGAAGGTTTAACAGTAGGAATCGTTTTGGTAGAACGTGAAACACAGAAAGAGCTAAGATAGAAATACAAAGTAGGAAAGGGACGAGCCTGGAATTGAACCCACGACCTCCTGCTTATAAGGCAGAAGCGGTAGCCACTAGACCACCGAGCTCGTCTCGCACGTTACTAATCTTCCAAGATACACAAATTCTTCTACCACTCCAAATGTTTTACCAACCAGCACCATTTCACTACCACCACCACTAATGAACCCACGTTGATTGCAAGCGACCGTGTACAGCATCCATTCGCTAACTGGGCTAGAACATCAGTCCAGTTAACGAGCGCCGCTTTTCTGGGCTGTCGAGGGGATTTACAGTGTATTGTTATGATCAATGTTTTACATGGAACGACAACCATATACCATTTAGACTCCCCAGCCTAGTGTTTGTGTTTGTTTTTTGATGAATAACTGCTTTTAAACTGGGCTTTGGTCCAGTTAGCGAACGCCAAGTTATAAAGCAGTCCAGTTAAAAAGCGCCCAGTTAGGCTGTAAACCATTCCAGCGACTGGTGAATCGGGGAGGCACTACATACCGTGTTATTTTTCCTATCTTTTTCTCTTTCTAGCATTGCCACCTCGTAATTTTGGAGCGGCGTATTTCGGTTTTCAGTTGTTTGATGTAACTGTAAATGTATCAGCATGGAGATTGCGAGTAAGCACGCGCCGGTAATACTTTTTCAAAATCATATTTGTTGAAGAAAAAAATTAAGCCTTCAATGATGAAATTTTGACGATTTGATGATTGTTTGTGCTTCCCGAGTCACCTTAAGGGTCTGTCTCATTTGGAGAATTAAACTTAAAAGTGACAGTTCGAAAATTATAAAATCACCCCGTTATAAGAATGGCTGGTGCTACCCAGCAATTCCAATAGGACATCGTTGGAAAATGATTCGATATCTGTCAAAAGTAATCTTGCTCTGCGAGCAGGGTTATTTGATAATTATTGAAATGTCACTTTTAAGTTTAATTTCAGTTTAATTATCCAATTGAGACAGATCCTAACTTTTGGTTAAAATTTGACAGTTCGATGGTTATTTCTCTATGGTTAAAAATAACCCTGCTCCGGAGCATGGTTAGATTTGACAGTTCGATAGTTAATCTTTGTTCGCGAGAAAATTGGCGCCAAATCTATTTTGTTCCAAATAACTATCAATCTGTCAAAACTCAAATGGGTCGGCCTCGGGGTAAAATTTCAACCACGATGGAAAAATAACCATTTAACTGTCACATTTTAACTAAAAGTTAAACGAATCACTAGAATGGTTCACAGCCTTAGCGAATTGTTGCTGTACTTCGTTTTACTGGTATTGATCGTGAGTCCAATCCTAGCTGTCTCCCAGGTAGGAGGTAGGTTTTGTGAGAAATGAAGAATGATAATTGAGACGTATCTTCTCTCACACCTAATTTCTCACTTTTCAAATGACCAATTCGGTCAAATGTCCTATCCGGCCAAATGACCCTTTCGGCCAAATTACCCTTTCGGCCTAATGGTTTGTTCGGCGTAGTGGTATTCGGCCAAATGGCTTTCGGCCGAGTGGGTTTCGTCCAAACGACCCTTCCCCCCAAACAATCAGCCGATGTATACAAGGACAATAACTTCCAGTAGATGTAATGGAACATGTATCGAAAATTTGAGCTGCGAATAACAGTACACTGGTAGGGAGTTGATATTTTTGCATATTTCTTAAATATTCCGATCTTCCAGACATGAGTTTTCAGCCTTTAGTATTGTTTTTCATAAAAATACAATCACAACTGTTGATCGCATGCCCCGAGTTCAAGAAAAATGTGAACCTTCCAGAATATTTAAAAACTATCTTTTAATGTTTGTTTTTGTCTTACAGAAGATGTAATACACATTGTTGGATACTTATCGAAACTTTGAGCAATGAGCCTTTAAAGCAGCTGTCAAAACTATCTTACTATGTATATTGACCTTCCAGGAGCTGTACTGCACATGTTTAAATACACTTTGAAACTTTAAGTGACAAAAGTCAAAGACAGTTCGTATTACCCAAAATATCTCAAAACTATCTTACGGTAGCCGTTGACCTCCCAGGAGGTGTAATGGATATAATTGAATGCATAGTGAAGCTTTGACTACTGAAAATCGTTTTTTTGCAGCTGTAGATTTCAAGTCCCGTACTCAAGGACAGTTTGGATTACCCAAAATATCTCAAAACTATCTTACCATATCCGTTGATCTCCCTCTCGTTGACCTGACCCGTGTAATAGATATAACTGAATGCATATTGAAACTTTGAGTATTGAAAAAGGATGTTCTTGCAGCTGTAGATCCCAAGTCCCGAACTCAAGGACAATTTGGATAACCCAGAATATCCTAGCAAAAATGGTAACTTGGCTTAGAAACCTCGCGGTTAATAACTGTGGAAGTGCTTAATGAACACTAAGCTGCGAGGCGGCTCTGTCCCAGTGTGGGAATGTAATGCCAATAAGAAGACAGTAAGATTTTGACCCTTCCTTGTAAGGAAATATTTTCAGACCCCAGTATTTAGAACGAGATAAAACTACTTAACTTTCCTCGGTGATTGAACGTTTCTTCTTCTTCATTGGCTCTACATTCCAACTGGAACTTGGCCTGCTTTTCAACTTAGTATTCTACTAGCATTTCCTCAGTTATTATTTGAAAAATGTTCTATGTCCGCCATTGCATGAGTATATATCTTGTGTGGCAAGTACAATGGATTAGAGGTGTACGCCGGTCCGAAAATTGGCGGCGGCGGCGTTTGTCTGAATTTTGGCCGGCGGCGTTTTCGGCGTCACGCCGGAAGTCATTTTAGGGCTGATATCCACGTAGCGGTTTTAAACGCTGCGTGCACGCCGCGTTCACGCAAGGTACCCAGCATCAAATGGAGTAATGCACATGTAGACGTGTGCACGACTACATTTGATGCTGGGTACCTTGCGTGGTATAATGGGCTAGGTCTTTAACGGAGCCTGTGGGGTACCTAGGCACCCTCCACAGTAATTGTCCCTTACCGCGTCATGCTGGGCTCTGGCGTGGTGGACCTCTTTTCCCGAGCAACTCGTGGGACCAAAATGGAAAAACAAGTCAATTATTCAATTAGTGGTAGTAGTGTAGGCGACAACCCCTTCTCTTGGGTTGTTCAGGTCTCCGCCTAGAAGGCCAGAAGCAATAGTTGGCAGCTCGGTGCGCAGCGCCAGCATGGGTCACTTAACCATCTCCCAGGCTACGCCGATAGAGGTTATAGACGGCCTATGTGGCCCACTGAGAACTCTCAGCCGCCCCAGACCAGGGAAATAGAGGGGGATGACGCCTCCTGGACCCTGGTCAAGAACAAGAGGAAACCGAAGACGTCAAGGGCCGAAAAGAAGGCCCAGGCGAATGAGGGTAGCAAGAAGTCTAGGGTAGGCGCAAATCGCTCCAAGGGCGATTCCCTAGTCATCAAGACGGACGAGGCTAAGTACTCGGACGTCTTGAAGGCGATGAGGAGTGACGTCAAGCTCGGTGAACTCGGCGCCGACGTACGTCGAATAAGACGTACCCGGATGGGCGAGATGATACTCGAGCTGAAGCGGGGCGTCTCGCAAAAGGGCGCCACCTATAAGAAGTTGGCGGAGGAAGTCCTAGGCGAGACGGTCAAGGTGAGGGCACTCACGACGGAGGTGAACCTAAGGGTTAAAGACCTGGACGAGATCACCGAAGTTGAAGCGCTCGTCACGGCACTGCGACGACAGTGTGAAGTGGAGACGCCCACCGCAGCCGTTCGGCCACGGAAAGGTCCGGCAGGGACGCAGGTAGCATTGGTTCGGCTATCTGCAGCGGACGCCTCCAAGGTAGTCAAGTTAGGGAGCGTCAAGGTGGAATGGTCGGTGTGCTCTGTGGGCATATACGAGCAACCCGAAGTTTGCTTCAAGTGCTTGGAACCGGGGCACAAGCAATGGGACTGCAACGGCGCAATTGTTTGATTTGTTCCAGCAAAGCTGTGAACAGCAAGCACCCCATGGGGGTTCGATGTGCCCGGCGTTTAAGCGTGCTGCAAAATCACAGTGCAGGTAACGCAGCTGGCTTGCTCGGCCTCGCCCGAGTGTTTGGTGTGCGCAGGTTTAGAGGAAACGGCGGAACACTTGTTGTTCGTGTGACCACGTTTTCGCGCAATGCGTGACCACATGCTTGCCACATGTGGTCTGGACACTACCCCGGACAATCTAGTTCGGAGGATGTGTAAAGATGAAGTTGGCTGGAACGCCGTTTTATCGGCTATCGCCCAAATCGTCTCGAAGCTACACAGAAGGTGGCGCGTGGACTCAAGGATGACTAGTTCAGGCGCAAATAAGAGGTGGTCCAAGGGATGGGTCATACGGCTTCATGGGTCATACCGGTGTCGGGAAGCGGGTCGGGAATGTAGTCCTGCCTCCCTCGTTTACTGTTTGAGGTGGTCCCTAACCCCGCACTTCCTGGACAACCCAGGATGTCTGTTGAGCAGATTCCCCATCCATTGCTTAGGAAGAAAAAACTCAAAGGTGCAGCCCAATCGGGTTGTACGCAAAGGTGACGTTGAACTACGTAGCTGTGTGTAATGTACAGGTTTTCGACTTTTCTGTTTGATGAGACCAAAGCAAGTGTTTATCAAGCTCACGCAGTCAACACAAGATCGTATATGATGTCATATAAGACGCTAAATTGGAGGCGATATACGTACTTCCCCATGCAACGTAAAAAACGCGTAGATCCCAAAATATGTCACAATAAACCGCGAAAATCTCAAAATTCGAACGAAAAAAAAAATCACATGAAAAGCGGTTCGTGTAGAAAAAACGCGTAAAAAACGACTTCAGTGTACATCTAATATGAAGTGTTAACTCTTCCTTGATCGAAAGGTCAAAGAAAATTGAAAATCCATCGAGAAACGGCTGAGATATTAACGTTTGAAGTCTATCATATTTTCGTGACGTTTTTCGATTTTTTGCAATCGTAAAGTGTACCCTAATATAGAAAAGACAGACGTAGTTCTACGTCAAAAAATTAAAAAACCTTGCGTGGACGCAGTTTAAAAAAACGCTACGTGGGCATCGGGAAAAAGCGGTAACGCAGTGTCGCCGCCACGTGCACGCAGCGTTGAAAAAACGCTACGTGGACATCGGCGTGGTGATTTTTTATATAATGTTCTCGAAGATTTTTTTTTTTCATTTTTGATATTTTCAACGCGAGCATCTTTTCCAGAAAATTCTTTAAGTTTTTCCAAAATATTAATTATTTGAAATCATTTTGGATTTTTCCACAGGAACTACTTTGCAGTTCTTTGTAATTGTTCCATAATTGTTCCAAATTAACTACAGGAAACTGTTTGGAACATTCTCAGAAAGTTCCGGTTGAGTACTTCAGAATACTCAACAAAATATTTTGCCAAATTTACACTGAACTGGAGCTTTTACCAGAAATTTTCCGCGGGATATTTTTCAAAATGAGAAAAAAAAAAATGGATTTCAGTGGAAACTTGTTAGGAGTTTCCATATAAAATTCATTCCAATTGGCGTGACATTATTTTTAAAGTCCCATAGAAAATTCTTCGTCCACAGGGCGACTACTACTTCTTTTGAGAATTTCCTCGGAAATTCTCCAGGAATGTATTTAAAAAATACAAAATAATTGAGGAGATCTTTCAAATAAATTTCTGGATTAATTTTCAAAGAAATTTTCTTATGGTTTTCCAAAGGAATCAAGGCGTGTCCTAGGAATTACAGTCGCGATTCGCTGGTTGGGCCACGACCCGGTTTTTTAGTTGGGTCAACTGACAGCCATTTGAACACGTGTATTTCGACTTGAACATCACAAATGATGTCCAGTGACGCCCAATCCCGTTTTCCGTGTTTACATTGAATTTTGACGTACGGTTGCTTTTTAGTTGGGCCATTGCCCAACCAGCGGAGGCCCAACTAAAAAGTGACCCAAGTATTAAGATCCCAACCAGCGAATCCCAACTGTATTAGCGTAATTTTCTAAATTTATTCCCTCGAATGAACTCCTGGAGGAATCTATAAAGTTGATTCAGGAGGAATTTCCGAATGGATTCTTTAAGGAATTCTCGCAGTAGAACTGTAGAACATGAAGGGATTTTGAAAAAGGAATTCCTATAAGAATATTCAAAAGAATTTCTAAAGGTATTCTCGAACGAACTCTAAAAAAAATCAAATAATCAAATAATGAATTTAAATACATAGATTCCCGAATTTCAAAATCAATTATTATGAAAATTTTAAACGAATTTCCGAAGGTTCAAAGGAATTTGTACAAAAAATGCTAAAAGAAACGAAAATTTTCCGGAGATGTTACTAGAGGAATTTTCAAATAAATACCAGAAATAATCTCGTCTAGGAATTCCAGAAGTAATTTCCAACGAAATTCCTAAAGGAACTTATGAAAATTTCCAAAGAAATAAAGGAATTCCTAAAGAATCCCCAAGAATTTCAAAGAAATCCGAAACATTTTGCGAAATTACTTCCAGTAGAGCATAAGTACTAAAACGCTAGTGGCGCTGTAACTATTAAATTTTGTTTTGCCATTTAAAATTATTTTGCTTCAATAAGCTTAACTTGGCATATGTTGTCTATCATGTTGTGGTGTATGATTGGTTTCATCAACAACATCGGTTTGACACTTATACTTATATTTATACTTATACTTATACTGTTTTTTGGCTGCTGTGTTTGAGCAGTTTTATACTTTTCCATCAACTGTATTTCCAAACGATTCTTCAAAAGAATTCCTTAGAATGTTTTAAAGTAGTAGTAGTTTTGTAGTAGTAGTGCTTTTGTAGTAGTAGTGCTTTTGTAGTAGTAGTGGTTTTGTAGTAGTAGTGGTTTTGTAGTAGTAGTGGTTTTATAGTAGTAGTGGTTTTGTAGTAGTAGTGGTTTTGTAGTAGTAGTGGTTTTGTAGTAGTAGTGGTTTTGTAGTAGTAGTGGTTTTGTAGTAGTAGTGGTTTTGTTGTAGTAGTGGTTTTATAGTAGTAGTGGTTTTGTAGTAGTAGTGGTTTTGTAGTAGTAGTGGTTTTGTAGTAGTAGTAGTAGTAGTAGTTTTGTAGTAGTAGTAGTTTTGTAGTAGTAGTAGTTTTGTAGTAGTAGTAGTTTTGTAGTAGTAGTAGTTTTGTAGTAGTAGTAATTTTGTAGTAGTAGTAATTTTGTAGTAGTAGTAGTTTTGTAGTAGTAGTGGTTTTGTAGTAGTAGTAGTTTTGTAGTAGTAGTAGTTTTGTAGTAGTAGTAGTAGTAGTAGTAGTAGTAGTAGTAGTAGTAGTAGTAGTAGTAGTAGTAGTAGTTTTTTTTTTCTTCCTAAACAATGGAGGGGGAATCTGCTCAACAGACATCCTGGGTTGACCAGGAAGTGCTGGGTTAGGGGCCACCTCCAATGAGGGAGGCAGGGTTGCATCCCCGACCAGCTAAACCGTTTCCATTGCCGCCAAGCCCATCGTCCCTTCGGTACAACCAGAAAGTAATGCTTCAAAGGGGGGCCAGTGCATGACGCACCCTCGAGGTTAGCTGCGTGTCCTTGCAGCATCGAACATCGTGACTCGCTTTTTTAGAAGAACACCATGGTATCGTGCCAGCGCATTGCCGGCTTTCCAGGTGGCCTTACCACGCCCTATGTCCTCGGAAGGTGGGCAGGGTCGACTTCGCGCCTGCTTCCCTCTGCACGACTGGTATCAAGAATGATGATGCCGCGTGCACCCCAAATTGACCTTTCTGCGATAGGGCCTATTCGCCAGCACACAGAGGGACTTGCCGACGCGAGGCCTACGCCTGCCCCAGCCTTGACGAGGACCCCTTTCCGTCCTCGGGCTCGGAACCCGCCCGGTTGACCGACGCCGTGAAAGCGACGATACCATGTTGTTCTTCGCGCGGCCACTTGTTCGATAAAAGGATCGAGTTCGACCACAGAGCATGACCACCGGTATGACCCATGAAGCCGACTCCGATCCCTTCGACCACCTCTTATTTGCGCCTGAACTAGCCATCCTTGAGTCCACGCGCCACCTTCTGTGTAGCTCCGAGACGATTTGGGCGATAGCCGATAAAACGGCGTTCCAGCCAACTTCGTCTTTACACATCCTCCGAACTAGGTTGTCCGGGTAGTGTCCAGACCACATGTGGCAAGCATGTGGTCACGCATTGCGCGAAAACGTGAGCACACGAACAACACGTGATCCGCCGTTTCCTCTAAACCTGCGCACACCAAACACTCGGGTGAAGCCGAGCAAGCCAGCTGCTTTACCTGCACTTTGATTTTGCAGCACGCTTAAACGCCGGGCACATCGAGCCATGGGGGATGCCATGGGGTGCTTGCTGTTCACAGCTTTGCTGGAACAAATCAAACAATTGGGAGGGTTCGTGCAGCATTGTGCCTTATGTCCTCCAATCCGCAGCGTCGGCAGAGATTGCTTCTGTCAGGGCCTTTGCAGTCCCATTGCTTGTGCCCCGGTTCCAGGCACTTGAAGCAAACTTCGGGTTGCTCGTATATGCGCACAGGGCATACCGACCATCCCACCTTGACGCTCCCTAACTTGACTACCTTGGAGGCGTCCGCTGCAGATAGCCGAACCAATGCTACCTGCGTCCCTGCCGGACCTTTCCGTAGCCGAACGGCTGCGGTGGGCGTCTCCACTTCACACTGTCGCCGCAGTGCCGTGACGAGCTCTTCGACTTCAGTGATCTCGTCCAGGTCTTTAACCCCTAGATTCACCTCCGTCGTGAGTGCCCTCACCTTGACCGTCTCGCCTAGGACCTCCTCCGCCAACTTCTTGTAGGCGGCGCCCTTTTGCGAGACGCCCCGCTTCAGCTCGAGTATCATCTCGCCCATCCGGGTACGTCTTATTCGACGTACGTCGGCGCCGAGTTCACCGAGCTTGACGTCACTCCTCATCGCCTTCAAAACATCCGAGTACTTAGCCTCGTCCGCCGTGATGACTAGGGCATCGCCCCTGGAGCGATTGGCGCCTACCCTAGACTTCTTGCTACCCTCATTCGCCTGGGCCTTCTTTTCGGCCCTTGACGTCTTCGGTTTCCTCTTGTTCTTGACCAGGGTCCAGGAGGCGTCATTCCCCTCTATTTCCCTGGTCTGGGGCGGCTGAGAACTTTCAGCCTGCCGTAACCCCTTACCACCGTCTTTTCTGAGTGGACGGACCTTTCCAGGTCCTTCCTCCCCCGGTTTTGGAGGTACCTGACCGGGGTTCAGCTTCCCAGCCCCACTACCCTTGTTCGGGGTAGTAACCCTCCGCGTTTTGGAGCGGCCCCCAGGGAGCTCATCCCCTGGAGACTGTCTCCCCTGTTTTTGTGTCTGCTCCGTTGGAGCAGTCACCCCCGACGTACCCGCAAATACTTGAGCCTCAGTCTGGGTAGACTTTGGCACCACCGTCTTAGCTGGCACGCCTTCGGTCGACCCCCTGGCCATGCATCCCCTCGGCACGGGTCGCTTAACGCCTTGGGATTAGGGGTTAGGGACGATGGTCCCGGTCTAACTCGCAGTGGCCATGGGGAGGGGTCGTCAAGCCCTTGGACAAAGTCCCTGCTGCCCCCAGTAGTAGTAGTAGTAGTAGTAGTAGTAGTAGTAGTAGTAGTAGTAGTAGTAGTAGTAGTAGTAGTAGTAGTAGTAGTAGTAGTAGTAGTAGTAGTAGTAGTAGTAGTAGTAGTAGTAGTAGTAGTAGTAGTGGTGGTGGTGGTGGTGGTGGTGGTGGTGGTGGTGGTGGTGGTGGTGGTGGTGGTGGTGGTGGTGGTGGTGGTGGTGGTGGTGGTGGTGGTGGTGGTGGTGGTGGTGGTGGTGGTGGTGGTGGTGGTGGTGGTGGTGGTGGTGGTGGTGGTGGTGGTGGTGGTGGTGGTGGTGGTGGTGGTGGTGGTGGTGGTGATTGGTGGTGGTGGTGGTGGTGGTGGTGGTGGTGGTGGTGGTGGTGGTGGTGGTGGTGGTGGTGGTGGTGGTGGTGGTGGTGGTGGTGGTGGTGGTGGTGGTGGTGGTGGTGGTGGTGGTGGTGGTGGTGGTGGTGGTGGTGGTGGTGGTGGTGGTGGTGGTGGTGGTGGTGGTGGTGGTGGTGGTGGTGGTGGTGGTGGTGGTGGTGGTGGTGGTGGTGGTGGTGGTGGTGGTGGTGGTGGTGGTGGTGGTGGTGGTGGTGGTGGTGGTGGTGGTGGTGGTGGTGGTGGTGGTGGTGGTGGTGGTGGTGGTGGTGGTGGTGGTGGTGGTGGTGGTGGTGGTGGTGGTGGTGGTGGTGGTGGTGGTGGTGGTGGTGGTGGTGGTGGTGGTGGTGGTGGTGGTGGTGGTGGTGGTGGTGGTGGTGGTGGTGGTGGTGGTGGTGGTGGTGGTGGTGGTGGTGGTGGTGGTGGTGGTGGTGGTGGTGGTGGTGGTGGTGGTGGTGGTGGTGGTGGTGGTGGTGGTGGTGGTGGTGGTGGTGGTGGTGGTGGTGGTGGTGGTGGTGGTGGTGGTGGTGGTGGTGGTGGTGGTGGTGGTGGTGGTGGTGGTGGTGGTGGTGGTGGTGGTGGTGGTGGTGATGATGGTGGTGATGGTGATGATGGTGGTGGTGGTGGTGGTGGTGGTGGTGGTGGTGGTGGTGGTGGTGGTGGTGGTGGTGATGGTGGTGGTGGTGGTGGTGGTGGTGGTGGTGGTGGTGGTGGTGGTGGTGGTGGTGGTGGTAATGATAGTAATGATATGATAGTAATAATAAGTAGTAGTAGTAATGTAGTAGTAGTAGTAAGTAATAGTAGTAATATTAGTAGTGATAGTAATAGTAGTAGTAGTAGTAGTAGTAGTAGTAGTAGTAGTAGTAGTAGTAGTAGTAGTAGTAGTAGTAGTAGTAGTAGTAGTAGTAGTAGTAGTAGTAGTAGTAGTAGTAGTAGTAGTAGTAGTAGTCAAGTCACTATTGTCAACTATTTTGAAACTATTGACTAAGATTTTTTTATAAAGCTTTATGTATCCATCGGAAGATGTTTTGTTTATGGCGGAAATGAAATTACGGATCTTGGAAAAATGATCACTCTGAAACATCGCCAGCCATTTAATTTAATTCGCTGCTCCTATTGGCATTTCACCAGTAGCTAATTGAAGGTGTTTTATGTCACAGTTTTTATAATTGATCCTCTATGATCGTTATGTAGCGAATTATTTTTTAAATTGACAATCTTATTTACTCTATTATTTACTGTGTTTTGTTCCTCCAGAAAATAATTTTAGTGGCCACGCAAAATTATAACAACTTATAATTATAATGACCAAATGCTATCATTTTTTTCACAGCACAAATCCATAAGACTTTATCCCTCATTAGGCATCCATTTAAAAATTTGTCTAAAAAATTCAATAAAATATAATTTGTTCTCAAGCGGCTTTTTTGTAGATTTTGACAGATGTAATGAAGGGTTTGCTCTAAACAAATATTTATTGAGTAGATTTTGAAGATTGCATGCGCTGTCGAATTCCATAGCAAAAATCGTTTATGAATACGCACATCAAGTCGGAAAATCTGCGTATTTTATAAATTGAAAAAAATAAGTAAAAATATTTAAAAATTTAGAGAGCATGGTCCTCATTACAAGCAGGAGGTCGAGCGTTCAATCCCAGGCTCGTTGTACATGAATCTTCTTTATTTTTGTATCGTTTTCTACCAAAACGATCCTACTGTTCCTGTCGCACTAAAAATTCCAAAAACATCCGTGGCACCTATGACAAATCGTTAGAGTTCTCTGCCTCGTTCTTAAGTAGGCAGCTAATCCAATGATCGTAATTTTCACTTATTCTCACGAGCAGAGAATGCTCATTCACACAGATATTCGCCGAGAAATAATTTTCAGGAAAGAAGAACAGAGTGATAACCATATTTCGATCACTTCCAGTGGCGTAAACATTTGATTTGCTTGCAGACTACTCATAGTTTTAAGTTGTCCTGCTTTTCACTGATATTGAGTAAAATTCCCGTGGGGTTAGAAGATAGGGCAATAATTTAACTTAGTCACTGAGTAGATAAAAGTTACCGAGTAGGATTTTTTCTTCTGAGCTCGTTCTAAGAGAAAAGAGTGGTGAGTGATAGATGTTTTCCGCCACAAATTACGAAAAAAATATTCTCCTTCGACCCAAAAACGCTTGATTTCGTCTCATCGAACTTGCAACTGAAATTGGAAGTCACTATTTGGTCACTTTTTCTGCAACTGAAAGTCACTATTTGGTCCCTTTTTTCGTCAGCTTTGGTCACTAAAGTCACTATTTTGAGTGGCTTCGGTCGCTACCAGCCCTGAAAACTGCATAAAAACGTCATTAACAAAATGGATAGGGACTGGAGGGATAGATGTGAGCCAGCCCAGGACTGCAAGGTAAAGAGGTATAGACAAAAACAAAATCTTAGGGGACAACTACAATGATACAGACATCATGCACGCGTACAAAAAAGGATGAGATTGAGCAACGACTGCTACGCGCACATAAAATTTAGCGCGCGCGAGTCTCACGAAGCTTGTGTACCTCACATTAACATTGGTGAGTCGCATTGAGACATCTCAATGCGATCGATGGGTACCCTTATTTAATTGACAAATCAATATCATTGCAGAGTCTCTTAATTCTCGTGTATACATGGATGAGACAGTGTGCTATGAGCTGCAAAAGCTGCACAGATTCAGTGCGACAAGAGAAACTAGCGCGCACATAAATCAACTGAGTGAGCGTGTCTCAATGTACGTCTCATGAGACTCATCTCATGCGCTAGGAATGCATAGCTAGCGTTACTTAGGCGACGGTATTATTGAATGAAAATTTCCCGTCCAAGCTGTTTTACGCACCTCCGCCGTTGTTTGCAAAGGTTTGCCATGGCAAACAGCGCATGAGCTGATCGCATTGAGATGTCTCAATGCGACTCACCAATGTTAATGTGAGGTACACAAGCTTCGTGAGACTCGCGCGCGCTAAATTTTATGTGCGCGTAGCAGTCGTTGCAGTCATCCTTTTTCGTACGCGTGCATGATGTCTGAGCACAATACAAGTACAGTGATCGTTCGCTAATTGGGGCACGACCTCACCCCAACTAGCGAATGCCGTTCGCTAATTGGGGCGGTTTGACAAGCGTCAATGTTGTTTACTTTTTGCATTGAACAAAAAAAAATTTTACGCGCCAGAAAATATCGATCCCGCCAAACACGGAAACAAAACGTCAACGCGTTTTTGACATCACGATCTGACGTTTAGCTGCTTTTTAATTGGGTTTCGCCCCAACTAGCGAACCCCCAACTAAAAAGCGCCCCAACTAGAAAAAACCCAATTAGCGAACGTTCACTGTATATCCAATTCACGAATTAGCTAATTCATTTTCATAAGGATTTAATAAAGTCTTCGTAAAACAAAAATCATGAGAAATATTTTATTTGGCTAGTAGTAGCAAGATTAATTTTGACAGATATCGAATCATTTTGCATCGATGTCTTATTGGGATTGCTGGTAGCACCAGCCATTCTAATGGCCGAGTGATTTTTAATTTAAAAAACTGTCACTTTTAAGTTTAATTCTCCAAATGAGACAGACCCTTAAATTTGAATTCGCTAACCGGACCAAAGCCTAAGGGGCAAGCCAGAGTAAACGCGACGCGACAGTGCCATTTGACAGCCTGTTGATAATGATTGTTATTCTTTTATGTGAGTCGCGTCGCATCGCTCGTCGCGTTTACCAGTCAAGCAGTTTGACGAACATTGACTCCGCCCCCAAGAAAACGCTTTGGTTGCTGCTTTGTTTGAACGTGTGTGAAGTTGTTCGAACAACCATTTGACAGTTGGCGGCTCGGTTGGAAAAAAATAAAACGGTTTGATTTTGGTTTGAATTGTAGGGGGCGGAGTCGAGGTTCGCCGAGCATGTATGAGCATTTGTAGTAAAGTTGCACAAACCCCCATATATTTTTTGATGGTTGGTGCTCAAGTTGGCGCTTCGGTCGTTCGTGTGTGATATTTTTGGTCGAATAAATTGATTGTTTGTGGCGCTGTTGGTAAAACTTGATGGATGTTTGAATAAACGAGAGGTGGAGTCAATGTTGGTCAAACTGCTTGACCGTGTGTACGTTCCATAAGGGTCTGTCTCATTTGGAGAATCAAACTTAAAAGTGACAGTTCGAAGATTAGAAAATCACCCGGTCATAAGAATGGCTGGTGCTACCCAGCAATTCCAAAAAGACATCGATGAAAAATGATTCGATATCTGTCAAAAGTAATCTTGCTATATGGTTATTCGATCTATATAATAAAAATGAAATGGTCTGTGTTCGTATCCGCATAACTCGAAAACGGCTGGATAGATTTTCTACATTCCTTAAGCAAATATATCCGTTGTCGTTTCCGACGGGTTTATATGATATTTTCTCATGAGAAAATCACGAGTAAGGGTGAAGAAATTATGAAAAACTATTATTAAGATATTTCGCATGGGCAGCTCAGAACGCGCATTTTCGCCTACTATGCAGGACAACGTCTGCCGGGTCGACTAGTAGTTATATAAATGTTGCTTTTAAGTTTAATATCCGTTTAATTTTCCAAATGAGACAGACCCTACGTTTAGGTTTAGACAAGGCAAATGAATTAATCAAGTCGCATGAATCGAACGCGAACTGAACGTGTAAACACCTTAATTCAATTCACTTGAACGAAAAGAAAGTTGAACATGTTCAACTTTTGGCAAGTCAATTGAATTCAACTGAGTTGTTCAATTCACTTGCCCTGTCAAAACGTAGCATTGCCGAGCCAGAAAATTATTTCCTTCAAATTGGTATTTAATACACTAGCGATTGAACGTTCGCAGTTGTTTGATTCAGACGTATTGCTTTGAAATATTTCCTTCCATCGTTTTCTGCTACGGTTTTCACACAGCTCCGAATGACGTCACGGTTTGCTCTGAGCATGAGCAGTATCACCACCACACATATGAGATTCTATTCAGTAGGAAACAAAAAGGCCAATCACCATCTGGAATTCAAATTGGATAATAATGGCGGCAATACGACAGTAATATAGATTATTTTTTCCTATTGTCGGATGACTACTTCAATATCTATCCCAGAGATTGCCCATTATTCCAATACATTTATGGGTAGAAAAAATATTGATTTTGACATTTTTAGTTACCTACCCGGGCAGACAAAGCATTTTATCTTCCTTTCACTTCTGGCAGCGCTGCGTAATTTCTTTTTGGCTCGTTCGCATCGCATCTCTGATTCCAACATGGCGGTCGAAAATTTCCGAGTGTTCAGTGTTTTGTTTCCACGCTGTCCCGAATAAAAGATATTTTCGGGGTGATAATCTGTGTCTCAGTGCATGTAATCAGTCTGAAAAGTTGGATAAAGTGGCGGTCTACACCAGAAAGTTGTTAATTATCTTTTGGGAATCAATTAAGCTGTGGAAAATTAAGTACACCGCATAGGCGTCACTTTCATTTTTGCTGGGTCGGAAAAAGAAGAAGCTTCGCGTACAATTTTCGTTGTAATCGTTCGCATATTTATGAGGGTCCCTGGTGATTTTCACTTGTAAAACAGTGCTCAAATATATTTTCAGGTGATGGACAATTATGGCACGATGAACAATTCATACGGGAACATTGTGTACAGTGGTCAGATAAGTGAAATTACACAACTGCAAAACCAAACAGTGCAGTATCAATATCAACAACAAGAACAAGTTCAGTATTTCGACGCACTGAAAGAAAATCAGTATCAGGAGCGAGAAACTATAATTACTAATAACGTCACGACTGAAGCTCCCTGCCTAAACACTGAACAAGTAGTTTATCAAGCACCAGAACAGGAATTTCCGGTTGCAATGGAGGAACCGGCACCAGTTGAAAATCATGATGCCCAAGCTGAGACACTTGAGGAAAATCATCAGCCAGAAGAACCGGCTACCGAAGAACCGGCGATTGAAACAAATGGTCAACAGGAGACCATGGAAGAAGAGCACTTAGAGGAAGAAAAACAAGTGTCTGAGGAGGTGAAAGAGGAAGTTGAAAAGGCAGATGAAGTGACTAAAGAAGACAATGTAGATGAAGCAGCCGCAGAAGAAAAGAAAGAAGAAATAAAAGAGGAAGTAAAGGATGAAACTGATAAGGTTAAAGTTCGCCGTAAGGATGGAACTCCTGCCGATTTGGAAATTTGTCGGGTGTGTCAATCGAAAGAGGAACTGAGCGATATTTTTGAATTCGACACATCAGTTCGAATTTGTGATTTAATTATGAAGATTTGTACCAATGTTCGCATAGCAGAACGTGACCACCTTCCGCATAAGATCTGCAAAAGTTGTGTTGATAAAGTCCGAATAGCATTCGAATTCAAGACAACCTGTGAAAAAACAGATAAGGAGTTACGACAAACATTAAAACGAAGTTACAAATCTAGGCGAACTACGGATTTTGTAATCGTTAACTGCCCCATGTCGGATGAAGACGAGAATGATGAAGAGCCCCAGGACGACGATGAGTATAAAGTTTCTCAATCAGAAGTTGAATCAGAACCGGTAACATCAGACGACAGTTTTGCGCCTTCAGGCAAGAAAAAGAAAACTCCGAAGCGACGTGGACGTCGAACAAGAAGTGAACCTGTATCAGCCCCTGAACCACCAGTAAAACGAAGACGAGGGCGTCAGCCCGGTTATAGCCCAAAAGCTGCAGCAGCAGCCAAAGCATCATCATCAAAAATTGCAACCCCTGTTGTAGATACTCCCCGTCGTCGTGGTCGTCCGCCAAAGAACAGTCGATCTCCGGGACTCGCAAATGTGGTTTACATTGAAGCACCCGATCCCAGCTCATCGGACAGTGAGGACGATAAGCCCATCAGAACACGCAAAACCCACGACTGCACCAAGTGTGATGAAACATTCAACACCGGTGTTGAACTTAAAGAGCATTTGCAATCCCACAAAGGAGATCTGTTCCCTTGTACAAAGTGCGAGAAAACATTCAAGTCGAAGGTCTATTTATCGAATCATTTGGAGCGACACACGCAGGACGAAAAGAAACGGGAGGAGAAGCTGAAGGCAAAGGAGCAGAAAAAACAACAACAGCGACTCAAGGAGATCCAAAAACGCAAGGAACACGAAGAACGTCTCAAGCGGCAGAAAGCTCAAGCGGGAAGCGCGGAGAAGAAGAAAAAACTGGAACCAACGCCGGTCGGTACCGGCCGAGATCTTTTCAAATGCGTAGCTCCGCTCACTTCCACTTACTGGAGCGACAGTTTTTCGGATTAAAAAGCGACGATCGGGCTGTGGATATATGGCTATCGTGTGTGTCAGACTGCTGAAAGCGTGAGGTAAGTCGATTTTTATACTTTTTATCCTACATGTTGCAAGAAATGCTGTCCCTGTTGATGAAACTAGTATACAAACAAATAACAAGCAAACAGTATTTATGCAAGGAAAAAGAAAGGACAGATATTTGGGGAAAAATCCTCAAAAGATCAAAGGCAAAACAAAGAGTATTCTATATAAACACGTAAACAAAATCCTAATTGGTGAATCCATTAAAGATATAATTATTTACATTTTTTAGTTAATGGACCAAACACAATGGATTCATTTGCGTTAGTTTTGATAGTTTTCCCATGATAAAACTGTCAAAACGCACGCAAACGTATATATTGTGAAAATGATTTCATATTAAAACGCCAAAGGAGAAACACAGAGTGCACTGTGTAAGACGTATAATGCGTGCCATATGCTATGTTCGCAATACGAGCTTGTAACCTGTTGGCTATTTTGACGACATTTATTTGGTCGTTATTTTAATAACATGTCTATAATAGTGCAAACATAGTTATATACAAACATATTTTAAGCAAAATTTGTCATACCAACTTATCTAACATTCTCACAAATTCGAGAAATCATTTGAAGAAAGTTTGCAAAGATCCTTATTCCCTCAAGGCGTAAAGCGAATTAATCATCGAATGATTTCGAAGCAGGAAATCTTTCTCAAAAATTAAAAACGAGCTCATTTGTCTTCCACAACTCATTACATTATGATAGGGTGAATATACGAGATAACACTTTTGTCTTCAAACTCTTTCAGTAATTCATTATGCTATATGTTAAAAATTGATATCACTGCTAACTAATCTTTCCAATCCTGGGGGGCTATTTTTTTTCTAGGGAGGGCTAAGTCCCCTTAGTCATTCTAAATCTAAAACAAACGATATCGGCTATGTTTTATCGATAATATCGGATTCTGAAATATCGTATCGATAAATTAGACCCGATAAATATCGGATTTATCGATATCGGCACACTGAACACCAAGCTGTGAGGCGGCAATTTCCCAGTAGGGGACGTAATTACATACCATATGGGCGCCTTTGATTTCCATCTGGGCTCGATGATCAAATTCAAAGATGAAGACCAAAACTAATAATCTCAATCTACTGACAACGTTTCGCTCCGGGTAGTTATTATCGTTTCTTAATAGAGGAATTGTTTAGAATATCTTGGCTGGGGTGATCCTCCCTATTCCTGAAGAAGGATCTTTCTGAACTTCTTGGATAGGAATTCCTCAAAATGTTTGCAGGAGAAATTGCCCTGAACCCTTGGAAGTGTGATTTCCCATGATTCTTGAAAGAACGTTCCAAATAATCTTCGAGGATCTTTGAGAATTCTAAATTCATTTCTTCAAAATTAAAGAAGGTGTAAATCCTCAGAATAGCTGATGCATAATTCTCCAGAATTTACCTACCTGAATACCTGGTTGGCTACAGTGTCGATACACCTATGCCGGGCGTATTGTAGAGCTCCATAATCGCCGGTCTTGGGCGATGTTCTTCCAGTTACCCCGAACGTTCAGGGTCCCCAGGTCCGATTCCACCGCGTGCAGCCTGCGTGTTCGTGGCCTTCCACGAAGTCGCCGGCCCCTATCTGGTTTTTTGTTTAATGTTGTTTTTGCTATTCTTTCTTCCGACATTCGCAGTAAGTGAAGCCCGCTGAAGTCTGCCGTATTTTATACGATTCACAATATTTTCTTCTTTGTATACTTGATACAGCTCATGATTCATGCGTCTGCGCCACACACCATTTTCTAGTTTCCCTCCGAGTATTGTACGCAGCACTTTTCGCTCGAAAACCCCGAAAGCTCTCCGGTCCGCCTCTTTTAATGTCCATGCTTCATGTCCATAAAGGGCCACTGGTAGAATCAGAGTTTTGTATAGAGCAAATTTCGTTTCCGTCTGCATGTTGCGGGACCTAAGCTGGTTACGTAATCCGTAAAAGGCCATATTCGCAGCATTAACACGTCTTTTCACTTCACGGGAAACGTCATTGTCACATGTCACAAGCATTCCAAGGTAAATAAGTCAACAACTTCAAACACATCCCCATCAAACTTTGTCTTGGTAGAGTTAATGGTTAAGCCTATCCTCGCCGTCTCTTTGGGGCAAAAGTCTCCACTACTGCTCTGCGATCGATTCCAATAAGGTTGATGTCGTCCGCAAAGCCCAGGAGCACATGTGACCGTGTGATGATAGTGCCGTTCCTCTGCACGCCAGGTCGCCTAATAGCGCCTTCGAGTGCAATGTTGAATAATAAATTCGAAAGTGCATCACCCAGCTTCAATCCGTTTAAGGTCACAAACGAGGTTGATACTTCGTCTGCAATCCTAATACTTGATTTCGAGCCATCCAGCGTTGCACGTATCAGTCTAATCAGTTTCGCCGGAAAACCATGTGCGGATATTATCTGCCACATCTCGTTTCTCTTCACTGAATCGTACGCTACTTTGAAATCAATGAACAGATGGTGAGTCTGCAAGTTGTACTCCCGGAATTTATCAAGGATCATCCGCAGGCTAAACTGATCTGAGCTGAACTGAGTGTGTGGTATTCGCCGACGAAGGACTCCTCGAGCGATCTCAGTCTGTTAAACAGGATACGCGACAGGATTTTGTGCACCGAGTTCAGAAGGGTAATCCCTCTGTAATTGGCACACTCTAGTCTGTGCCCTTTCTTATAGATTGGGCATATGAGGCCATACAACCAGCCGGCAGGCAGTTCTTCATGCTCCCATATTTTCTGAATAATGTGATGGATTGATTAATTCAGCTGCTCACTTCCGTGTTTGAGAAGCTCGACCGGGATCTCGTCCTTCCAAGCAGTCTCCAGAATTTATGAGAGAGGAATTCTCTCTAGCAGCACACATCATACCGATCTGGTGGCAGAGCTCACTGAAATTAGTTGTACTTAAATGGGTTGAATTGAATTACCGGGACAGGCAAAATTCAAACGATCATAATTCTGGGAATTATTAAGGTCTGAGGGAAGCTCTCTCGCGGTAGAGCGCTATTTTCGTACTAAAATGTCTATAACTCGGAATTGGAAACGAATTTCGCTTATCCCAACTGACAATCTCTTTGAAATTTATCAAGGAATGTTCCTGCAAAAATTCATGGACCTACTATTTCCCAAATTTGAATTAAGCTCTAAATACTGAACTATTGTAGAACTGAAATTTTCGCTTCTCAGTACCTCTCTCCGATGATTTGAAGCACAAAGGAACCGAATTTCGCAAAACCCAACTGACAAAAGTTTTGAATTTTTCCAACGATCATTTTGATGTAATAAAAAGTATATGTGACCGCAATAAATTTTGCAGGAAGCTCTTTTTACTTCAACCAAGTTTTTTAAATTTCATACAAAAGTTACCATTTCGGGAGAGCAGCCAACAGCATATTTTCTTGTGGCGCACGGCAGGAAAGGAGCGATGAGAGCGATAGAAAGTCCGTCAACTTTGTATCTAGCGTGACACTAGAAAAAAGCGTATTCCTATTTGTGAACACGAGGATACCAAATATATAAATTGAAATCAAATATAGGAATGAGATGAGATAAACAATTGAAAATAAATAAGACAAATCAAACAAATAAGCCAAATTAAACAAACAAGACAAATTCCTTCGGAAGTTCCTCCAGGAATTCCTTCGAAAGTTCCTCCTGGAAGTCCTAAGGAAGTTCCTCCAGGAATTCCTAAAGAAGTTCTTCCAGGAATTCCTTCGGAAGTTCCTTCAGGAATTCCTTAGGAAAGTTTTTCCAGGAATTCCTCCGGAAGTTCCTTCAGGAATTCATTCGGAAGTTCTTCCAGGAATTCCTTCGAAAGTTCCTCCAGGAATTTTTTCGGAAGTTCCTCCAGGAATTCCTTCGGAAATTTCTCTAGGAATTCCTTCATAAGTTCCTCCAGGAATTCCTTTGGAAGTTCCTCCAGGAATTCCTTAGGAAATTTCTCCAGGAATTTCTTCATAAGTTCCTCCAGGAATTCCTTCGGAAGTTCCTCCAGGAATTCCTCGGAAGTTCCTCCAGGAATTCCATCCGAAGTTCCTGCAGGAATTCCATTGGAAGTTCCTCCAGGAATACCTTCGGAAGTTCCTCCAGGAGTTCCTTCATAAGTTCCTCCAGGAATTCTTTCGGAAGTTTCTCCGGGAATTCCTCCGGAAGTTTCTCCGGGAATTCCTCCGGAAGTTCCTCCGGGAATTCCGCCGGAAGTTCCT
Organism: Armigeres subalbatus; assembly: GCF_024139115.2. Taxonomy (NCBI): domain Eukaryota; kingdom Metazoa; phylum Arthropoda; class Insecta; order Diptera; family Culicidae; genus Armigeres; species Armigeres subalbatus. The sequence continues at coordinate 155,051,532 of NC_085140.1, read as the reverse complement.
CCGGGAATTCCTCCGCCTGGACGAACTTCCGAAGGAATTTCTGAAAGGAACTTCCGAAGGAATTCCTGGAGGAACTTCCGAAGGAATTCCTGGAGGAACTTCCGAAGGAATTCCTGGAGCATCTTCCGAAGGAATTCCTGGAGGAACTTCCGAAAGAATTCCTGGAGGAACTTCCGAAAGAATTCCTGGAGGAACTTCCGAAAAAATTCTTCGAAGAACTTCCGAAGGAATTCCTGGGGGAACTTTCGAGGAATTCCTGGAGGAACTTACGAAGGAATTCCTGGAGGAACTTTTTTTATTTTGCTTCTTAGTCTTATCTATGTTATTTGTATTATTTGTCTTATTTGTCTAATTTGTCTTATTTGTTATATTTGTCTTATTTGTCTTATTTGGCTTATTTGCACCAGCATCACTGTTATCACCCAAATTCTTTTCAAAGCTTTTGTGGAAACCTTGTACAGAAATCTTCTCACGATATTTTCTAATGTTGCTCTAGAAACGGCTCATGTTTTCATTTTCCAAAACCAGCTGGAGTTTGTTTATTTTGATGTTCTCATTGCGTGATTGGTCGGCGCTGCTGCTGTTCTCTCGCCGAACAACTGCATGAGTGATAAATTTCTTCCGCATTGTTGCCAATTCCTTTTGTTCTCCGTTTACGGCAAATTCTCAAGCAATTGTAAACTGCATAACGCGACACCGCATTTTGGCGACACTGACAGCGTCATTCTGGCGGACTGAATTGGGCAATTTTCTCTCTCAGAGAGTGCTACCACGTGCTTTTTTAACGGAAAACCCTTCCCTCAGACCCTAACCGATTACTTTGGCAGCGAGTAAAAAATAGCATTTTTGACATGCTCTCAAACCATCCGGAATATATCTGGTATCCGACGGTTCTAGCATAAATTTGAACATGGTTTTCCAAAACAAGATGAATTTTCCCGTACAACAGTAGCAGTACCAAAAAAATCGGTAAATAATTCACAGAGTTATGGTCATTTGATTTTGATAAAATTTTGCCTGTCCCGATCATTCTGTCCAACCCCTGTGCACAGCACGGTATTTTCTCCAAGAATAAAAGCAAATCTGGTCACCACGAGGGGGGGTTTGGCGTCGTTGGATTGTTTCGCTCTTTTGTTTTTGATAACAGAAGAAATAGTGGATGACAGAGCAGAGAAAAAATAACTCAAAGATAAGTTAAAAAAACGCAACGCTGGGTACTTTTTTTCTTCCGTGTAGGAAAAAGGTGTACATTTTGTTCAAATATTACGTAACGCGAAAAACGTTGTTTTAAGAACCCCCTCACCGCCTCGTATCAATCTGTAACAAAACTTAGGCTTTGGTCCGAAATACAAAACTTAGGCTTTGGAATTTGAAATACGATAGAATAAATGATCATGGATTATATGTTATATGCCATTTTGAAGATATGGGAGCGTCCACAAATTACGTAACGCTTAGAGGGGGAGGGGGTTGGTCGAAGTGTGACGATCCATACAAAATTTTCAGATGTTTCATACAAATAGTGTAACAAAGGGGGGGGGGGGGTGGTGCAGAGGTTTCTACTCTATTCAGAGTCCCGCCAGTAAACCTTCTTAAAGAAAAAAAAAATATTTTAATTCACGAATCGGACCAAAGCCTAACATTACGTGACGTGAAAATAATGCTGGGAGCACTTGAACTTTTTGCTTGCTTCTTATGGATGAAAATGTGAACAAGTCGAATTGGTGTCTTCGCCGATGTCGTATTTCTAGGTATTGGCAGTACACTAGTTTTGCCAACAACGCTATTTTTTGTTTGCAATGACGAAAAATGGGCTTTGTGGGGATGCAGAGGTTTTCTCGGTCTCTAGTAACAACAATAACTACACACTTATATTCCTCTCCTTTCCCAACTGACTGGAGCTGTAGATAGTAAATACCAACCTTTATTCACTTGGATCGTAGCGCAATTACCAGTTCTGACCAGTCACGGAGCAACGGAAGCAACCATTGACACGTACAGTCAGTCTTAGCTATGTTAAACTAAGCTACATCCTTGTTTAGATTAGATATTCCAAGTATTCTATTAGCATTTCCGCAGTGATTAATAGAAAAAATCTCTGCCCGCCAATGCATGAGTATATATCTTGTGTGGCAAGGACAATGGATACACCATGTCCAGGGAGTCAAAAATGTTTCCCACCTGAAAACATCCTGGGCCGAATCGAACTCGTTATCACCGGATTCGAAATCCTACGCCAAAGCTCACTAGACAACCCAAATCTGTCGACAACTAGACTACACAGAAAAAATAAAGAACCTAAAAAAAAGTTTAAAGAACTCAACTTTGAATACGAAGTATAAATTTTTAACTCAATATTAGGTAGTTTTCTCACTCCCTCTCATGAATGATATTATAAACAAAGAGAGCTGCATCGACCCAACGTATGCTGTTCCGTGGAAGAAGCCAAATTTGTGTTGTTTTCACCATAGTCTCGAGTGAGTGAAAATAACATAAATTTGAGTTGGTGAAACTTCATAGTGGGTGAAAATTCAACACGGGAGTAAAGGCAAAGTACTCACCGGATTTTTTCGCATTTTACTTATTTTTGGCTTCTTCCACGCAAGGGCGGATTTGAGTGAAAGGAACCGTAAGGTGAATTTTTTCGCGGTTCCGTGTAGACAACCCAAATTAATTTTTTGGAAGCAAATGGTGTTTTCCCTCTATGTTGTCCTGTTGAACTATCTCATATTATCAGATGTAGAAATATATCAAGTTTCCGATAGTAACAAGTAACAAGCGAACCGAATTTTTCTGAACAAAATAATCAAAATCCATAAATTTCTACAGGAGAGGTGTTAGGTACAAATGACTTTTTGTTTAGCTATCTGCTACAATTAATAGATATGAAATTATAACAGTTAACACAACACGAGATTTATTTTAATTTTTTAGGCCTTGAAAATTCACTTGGCAGGGCATTTGTAAAACTGCCTGGAAGTCTGCCTGTTCTTGTAATTTAAAATGATAATAGTATTCCACTGGACATTTTCCTTAGTACAATTTGTTTTTTGACAAAACACAAGCGATTTTTTTTATTTATTATCTGCAAGTTTAGGCTATCGTCTTTCGTCTTACTTTTACTCTATGTTCTTTATTGTTTGATTCATCAACAGACAACTTAGGTCCTAATGATGCTTATCCTAATTAATACTAATAAAAGTAATTATAATAAAATCATCGTTAATTATGAAACATCGCAGAATAAGTTCTTGTTAAATTACGACGGATCGTCTGTCAGAATAGGTTAAAATCAAACCTGGGGCAACATCGCGGTGCATCGTTGACTGCCCGTTGTAGATCCACCAATGCTCCACGCTGTCCGTAATTAGTTCTTAGAAAAGGTATCCTCGGCATTCTGTTATTTTATTTCCAAGTGCCCTAGGTCGAACGTTCAAGTTTACTGATTCCAGAATTTCAGGGCAGTCGATTCTGCCTTGGAGCGTATCAGCAACGACCATGGCCCGTGCAATGTGCCTCCGCAATTGTAGGCTTTCAAGATTAATCAATTGACAACGGCTGCTATAACTTGGTAACCGGAATGGGTTTCCCCATGGAAGCAACCGAAGAGCAAAACGAATGAAGCGGCGTTGAACAGATTCAATTCTTGCTGATCCGTTCTGGTAATTAGGATGCCATACAGGGGAACAATATTCCAGCGTAGATCGAACCAGCGAACAGTATAGTGATTACAAGCAATAAACATCGGTGAAACCCTTGGCGACGCGAAAGATGAATCCTAATGTTCTAGAAGCCTTCTCGATCACGTAAGAGACATGATGCTTGAATGTTAGCTGCGTATCTAGAATAACACCAAGATCCTTTATACAGTTCACACGTTGCATCACAATTCCATTGAGCTCATAGTTGTAAATTATTGGCTGATGTACACGAGTGAAAGAGATCACGGAACATTTGCTAGGATTAACAACCATCCGGTTCAATGTGCACCAAGCCGCAAATGAATTAATATCTTGTTGTAGGTCCATTGCGTCAGAGATATACCGAATTAGTGCATAGAGCTTCATATCATCCGCATACGACAGTCGCGGTCCTCGAAGCACATTGTTTACATCGTTGAAATACAAGAGGAATATCAAAGGGCCAAGATGGCTTCCCTGAGGAATGCCTGAGGTTGCCAAAAATTCAGTGGACTGAGAATTGCCTACCGTAACAGACAGTCTCCGTCCGGTGAGATATGAATGGAACCAGCGCAAAAGATAACCAGCAATGCCAAATCTTTCCAATTTCGCAACCGTGATAGCGTGGTTAATTTTATCGAAAGCTGCAGATAGGTCCGTGTATACAACGTCCGTTTGTGCTTTCTGTGCAAAGCTGTCGGTAATGCTCGAAGTTAGGCACAAAAGATTAGTGGTCGTAGATCTGCCTGAGATGAACCCATGTTGATCGGCACTCAGATGTTGCTTACAGTGAGATATGAGTGGTTCTGTTATAACTAGCTCGAATAATTTGGATGCAGCGCACAAGGATGAGATGCCGCGATAATTGTTGACATCTTTTCGATCACCCTTCTTGTACACGGGAAACATTGTAGCGGTTTTCCACACGGACGGAAAAAGTCCACTGGATAGCGATTTGTTGAAAATCAATTGAAAGGGAGCGAGCAGAAGTTCGATGTGCCTTTTCAAGAACGCAGACGGAATGCCATCCGGACCTGGACTCATGGATGATTTTAACTGCGAGTTAGCTCTACGGATCATTTCTGCATCTACGAAAAATGTGGCCCAAGTGATCCCGACTGCAGGAACGTTATTAGCAGCCTCAGCGATTGTGACATCAGAGATGACTTCGTTACAATAGGTGCTCACAAACTTGTCGGCAAATAGTTGACAGATGGATTGGAGTGTAGAGGCCACTTCCTCGTCCAGAGTCATTGTTGTAGGGAGCCCAGCTTGTTTCCTTTGTTCATTTATGTACTTCCAGAACGTTTTAGGCCTGGTCCTCAAGTTTTGCTGTATATTTTGCTGATATTGAGAAAAACAGAGTCGGCTAACAATCTTGGAACCGTGTTTGGAATAGCGCTTGAGAGCAGCTCTTTTGGCAGTTTTTATTCTACGAAGCTGACGTGTCTGCCAAGGACAACTATAAGGAGCGACGATTTTCTTAGGAACATGTCTTTCAATCACGTGTCCAATAATATGCGATAAAGTCAATGCCGCATTCTCTGCATCACAACCGCCAAAAATGTCAACCCAGTCCAATGTAGCAAAGAACTCAGCAATGCTATGATGATCGGCGTTATGGAAATTGTAGATTATGGGCTGGGTGATGGAGCATGCAAAATTAGCGGAGCAGCGTCCTGAGCGCTAACAAAACACAGATCCAGGCTGCGATTATTTTCGTTGGTAACGTGATTGATTTGACGTAACGTGGCTGTGCTGTAGTAATCGAGGAGTTTGGAGGCGTGACTGTGTAATGAAGATCGTTCCATATCTATGTGAAGGAACTCATTTTTTAGAGATTGTGCTAACGTAAGAACTATATCACATACATAAAACGCGACGCGAGACTGGACACAACAGAGCAAGGGATGTGAATGATATGTGATAGATATGATGAAGGAACCCGTTGCAGGAGGAACTCCACGAAATTCCTGGCAGATTGAAATCGCCGATAATGATGATTTCGTCCGAAGCATTAGTCATTTCTATCACTGACAAGCCTGATTGTGTGTGAGCTTCGATCAGTGTATCATCGCGAACACGATCAGGAGGTATGTATAGTGCACACAGGAACACCGAACGATGGGAAAGCTGGAGGCGCACCCATACTTGCTTGACACATCCCCATAAGTCGTTGTAAATAACTCTTGCTTTCCGTTTTTTATTCACTGCGATTAGGACGCCTCCTCCAGTTGATTTGCGACTGTTCATGGGGCCACGGTCGCAGCGAAAAACTTCGTATTCAGGCCCAAAGACCTGACTAGATAGGTTACGGGAGTCGAGCCAGGTTTCAGCCAACACAATCACATCGTAGCAATCATCGGACGTGGCAAGAAAATATTGTTCGACATCACAGTTCATCCCACCGGGGTTCTGATAATATATCAACACTTCGTCAACGCAAACGAGGTTGGAATCCACAAACGGGGCTCTAGAAGTTTGAATGGCATCAGGCGGTGAAGGTTCAGGGATGTAAGAGTACTTACCTGCAATAGCAGGTTGGGAGCTCCCCGATCTACATCTAAGTTCAGGGCCAGGACGACTTCGAAGAACGTTGGCTGCAACAGGCGCGACTGAACTAGAGCAACCGGGAAATTCTCCCAAAATGCTTTTCATGGGGCGTCCTGGAGATCCAATGGAAGCTTGTTGACTTGCGTTGTGGACCAGCAGAGAGGAATGCGAATCTCGATGGAAATCACCACCGGGTGAGGTGCGGGAATTTTGAGCAGCATGAGGCAACGAAGGTGGAGGTCCTGGGTCCTGGGTGGAGGAAAATTCGTCACGCAGAGAAGAACTACAATCAGAAGAATACTTGCCTGTGCAAGCATGGTGGAAGCCCCCTTTTCTACCACCAATCTCAGGACTCAGACGGCTATGATGATCGGAGGCAACAGAGAGCGGGACTGGATTGGGGCGATCAGGGGCTTCCAACAAGCTTTCTATTGTGCGTCTGGGTGATGCGGAGTCTTCAGGAGAGGTGATTTGGCATCGTACGGAAGGACGTTGGGCGGTTTCGCAGTGGTTTTCAATCAACATGCCGGATCCTGTCCGGAAGTGGGAGTCAGAAACTGGGAGGCGTTCGGGTCTGGAGATATGACGTGTTCACACGGGGCATCCATAGGTTTTTTGAGAGGTCCTCAAACTCTCGGAAAAGTATTCCTGTCGGCCAGGTGTCTGGGCGGAGTGCGACTTCCTTTAGTCTTACGGCCAATCCGACCTTGAACGAAACGAAGCTCATTCTACTAGTATCGGCACCTTTCTTCACTAGCGGAATAACCTTAACGGGATCTTCGCACTGGACACATTCTTTCACCAGTTTTTCAATGGACTCGCATTGCACACTAGGATGTATTCTTGAGAGATACAACCAGAACTGCTCGACGGATTCAGGGACAGTAAGAACCTCAGCAGAAACAGAGCAAACACTTGCTCTAGTATCGCTAACAAGAGATTTGCTGATGACAGGCTATCATCGCGACGTCGTTTTAAAGGTGGTTGGCGTAAGAGAGTTCTCGGACTGGACCGATTCGGAGTAGTAAGAGCGATGCCTTTCGACAACTGAGCGATCTGATTTCCCTGCTTTACGATTTCCGCTTTGAGTTCAGCATGGGCGATCTCATGTCTCTCGGTAATTGCCTCGATCGTGTTACCGAGCGACGAAAAAGTAGACTTGAACCGTGCACATTTCATGAGTTTCGCGCAAGCGTCGCACATCCAGAGCAAATTGGAATACGAGTTGTTAACATTTACGAAGGTCTTCGTTAATTTAATGCTAGAGCACCTCAAATGGATCATTCTATCGCAGAATGCCATGCAAGAGATGTATTCTTCATTGTTTTTAACGGGCTTGGCGCAATGATAACAGGCGGATTCCATAATTAGTTTGGTGTTATTCTGCTTTATGAATCAACGGTGGAAATGCTCTAAGCACGGACAGTTTGAAAGTACGGTCGCCGAAAAAGTGCAGCAAGGGAACAGTGAAGCGAAAGATGTAAACACCAGAGCATTAGTGATTAATCATAGATTTAATCATGATTAATGAATAATGGGTTATTTAATCATTATTCGTTAATCATAATCATACAAAAATTACGATTTAATCATTAATCACTAATCGTTGATCATAGAATTTTACATTTAATCATTAATCACTAATCATATTCATAATTGTTTTGAGTTTATTCATTAATCATCAATTTTAATCATTGCATACATTGCTTTTATTCATTAATCTTCAATCATAGTCATATAATTTTTATACCTTTTAATTTCCCAATTTGGAAGAAAGGTTACTTGCTTACGCAAATCATTCAATATGATTATTCATAATCATTAATCATTAATCATATCTATCCTTAATCATTAATCATACACATATGTCAACTTTTAATCACAATTGGTAATCGTTAATCATACTTCAAACGTTTTATTCATTAATCATAATCGTTAATCATTGTCAAAAATTAATTTATTCGTTAATCATAATCATTAATCATTGTCAAAAACAAATAAATCATTATTCATAATCTTTAATCATAGAGTTGAATGATTTAATCATAACAAATTTAATCATTCATTGGAAGCTTTATTCATTAACGCTCTGGTAAACACAACACCGTGATCGACTAATAGTTTTCACAATAGTATGTACTATGTGAAGACCAAAAACATGTGTTTTGAGGAGAAGAATATTTATGAAATATGCAAAAAATATTCACTGTCTACCGGTGGGAATCGAACCCACAATTCCCCGAGCAATTCCCAGTACGCAAAACGGATGCGCTACCACTATGCTACGGTAAACTTAATGCTACCCTCATTAAGGTACCCTAGCGGTAATGTGATAGATACGGTCCAACCCCCTACGACAATTATTGGTTCATTCACACTCATCCATACTCTCTCTTCTCCATCACGTGCTTTCTGTTTTGGCCCACAGCGTCGAAGTGGAAGAAGATTTTGCAGAACTAGATTTTTTCAGGACTAATTATAATAACTCATTATGTTAAATCGATATTTATCTAACTCGGCAAGTTTCGACAGATAAACGTACAGCTTAATATTTGCACGGATTGCTATTGTCCGTTTATTTAAAACTTTTATGTACAGCGGCCTGCGTTTCTTGCATATATATCGAAGGATTTCATCACTTATTGTTTGATTTTATCAGCTAAATGATTTTCTTTTTCTTCCACAGAACATCCCGAAGAATGAATCTGAATTCCCCGAACCACGGTGCCATCGAGATCGTCTGCGAGTGAAATAAGTTTTATTTTCCTGTTCCATATATTTTGTTTTTCATAATGTTTCTTTCGCCGTGAACCAATTTGCGTGGAAGAAGCCATATCGTCTTTTGATTCGGTTTGCGTGGATTGCTCTGAACGTGAAACTTCTAATAGTGTGTAAATATCATGCTAAAATATTTTTAAATACCATCAGAGAAAAAAACCCTAATAATCAACATATTTCTAGATCGAAAAGGTACTTTGAGTAACGAAAATGTTAGGATAAGGTATAGATTGAATGTAAGATTCTTAATTCTTTTGCTGCTTATTGATATTGACAGAAAATTATTTTCACATTTTAGTTAAGGCTACAGATCACACAAACATATTTTCACGAATGATGATAAGCATTTCAGAACAATCAAAAACTTCATTCAGAAAGAATGAAACAAGGAAAATCATTACGGAACAGCCAGTACTAAATTCGAAAAGGGAGACAAAACCTAAGTTGCTTAGTTTAGTGCAATGTTCATCATAGAAGCAAAAACAACAGATTATTTAATTAGATGAACACTTTAATTCGAAATAGGTTGTCATCATACTTTACGGTCTTAGAAAAATTATAGGTTTTCATCCGATAATCGTAAGCATTTGGATTGCTCTTTAGAATGCATTCAATAAATAAGACAAAAACTGGTAAAACATAGTTTTATATCTTTCAATTGATAATTTGTGAAAATTCCCGTTCTCTTTATACACCATAAAACACCATACAAACGTGGCTAAAAATGTGTATTTTGGGCAAGAACTAGATAAAACTTTTGTAAAAATGTACGAAACCCTACTGCTTTAATAACCATCGACGTGGTAAAAAATATACTCAGCGGCGTGGTAAACTTTTTAGCGGCGGCGCGCATATTCATTTTTACGGCGGCGGTGCACAGGTCTATCGAGAAGGAGCTGTAGCCCATCAAGTAAGAGTATCATTGCAAAACTTCCAGTAGTTTTGATATAGGTACAGTCGGAGAAACAGCACGAGTGCGAGATAATATTGCACATTCACATGCACATTCAGTTGTAGATTTAATTGTTTCCACATACCAAGGCCGTAGTGGCCTAATTAGTAGTACATATACGATGTTCCCATTCAGCTCGGTCCAATGTTGACCGTCGCGTCGTGTCCGTTGGCGTTCGATCGTTGTCGGGACCATTTTCACCGGGTTACTGTCCGACATTCTGGCTACGTACTAGACCCATCCAAGTCGTCCGATTCTCGCGATTTCAACGATAGATGGTTCTCCCAGCAATTGATGTAACTCGTAGTTTATTCGCATCCTCAATGTTCCGTCCGTAATCGGCACCCCCCATAGATGGTACGCACCACTTTCCTTCCGAAAACTCCAAGTACGCGTTGGTCGTCAACGAGCATTGTTCAGTTCTCGCGTCTGTAGGTGCATAAACCACGTACTTTTTAGGGAGGGGCGGCGTCAAAAAGTCTACGTTTGTCTACGAAGGGGGACGAGGGTGTGTATCAAGATTCCAAAATTATTTTTATTTTTAATTACAATCAGTACAGCACCTACGTGCGAAATGGATACAAACGGAATAAACGGAGTTGAGAAAAAAGATGGACTGGATGATCCAGGAGTACAAGAGGAAATAGGAATACACCGGTCCGGAAATTTCACAAGAAATTCTTTGCAATTTTCACGGCAATAATTTCGAATTTCATCGGAAAATTCTTTCCTCCATTCCATTCTCCTACTAGTCGCTAGAATCGCTAGAACTGGAAATGGAGTCCACATCGCGTCCATCTTCTTTATACCTTCAGCGAACTGTTCTAACATTCTGTTAGAATTGGAATTGAACGGAAAAGCTCGTTTCCAATAAATAATCAATTATTCATTCCTAGCATATTGGCAATTCGTTAACCAAGACGAACCTCTGCCATAGAATCCTAATCTCCACATTTCAATAAAATTCCGCATGAACTCGTAGCAAGTGCAGAGGTATACTCGGCTTGCAGTAGGCGCGTAACTGCATCATCATTTTCTCCCCATCCCCAACGACCGTGAGGACGCACAGTTGTGGGCTTCCATACAAATGCCGGACAAAACCTAACATGTTGCTCGAATTTTTCACCAAAGAGTTATTTTAGATCACTGAATTCATTTTGAGGTTAGAATTGTCATCTGACATATGGTATGCTACTCAAGTCAAAATCGTATTGTATGCTATTGATCAATTCGAGACCAATATTTGAAAAGGGTCTATAGCTATATATGTGGACGAAGAATCAGAAGGAATAAATTTTGGCTGTTACGCCCTTTTCAAATGTTGGTTTAGTATTCATTCCAAAATAGATCTAGTAATCCTCAATCAAACCCAACTAACACTACGTCATAATCCAAAAGGACTCTGGAAGTACACGGAACCGCGAAACAACTCACTTTACGGTTCCTTTCACTCAAATCTGCCCTTGCGTGGAAGAAGCCAAGTAAAATGCGAAAAAATCCGGTGAGTACTTTGCCTTTACTCCCGTGTTGAATTTTCACCCACTATGAAGTTTCACCAACTCAAATTTATGTTATTTTCACTCACTCGAGACTATGGTGAAAACTCAAATTTGGCTTCTTCAACGGAACAGCACACGTTGGGTCGATGCAGCTCTCTTTGTTTATAATATCATTCATGAGAGGGAGTGAGAAAACTACCTGTTTTGAGTTAATAATTTGAACTTCGTACTCAAAGTTGAGTTCTTTAAAATTTTTTTTAAGTTCTTTATTTTTTCTGTGTATGTCAACCAGGTCAACCAACACCGAAAGAAATCTGGTCTTCCCTCTGTTATGACCAAGGGAATATCGAATGTTCATCGACAAAAGACACCCGGAAATATGTTTCAACAGCAATTCTAAAGTGTGTTTTACAAAGAGTCCTTGGATTTACAACAAATCAATGAAACCGCTAGCAACATCCCTGTTCAATCTCCAATTGGAATCCACCCAGTTGTCGATGCAGGCACAGTAGCGAGTATTTGCTCTACCGCAAAACCTTATACTATAGTTGTGGACCAGGTGGTATACCTGCGTTCGTCTTGAAAAAATGTTTCAGTAGTCTATCCGTTCCTCTTCTTCTTCTTCTTCTTCTTCTTCTTCTTCTTCTTTTTCTTCTTCTTATTGGCATTACATCCCCACACTGGGACAGAGCCGCCTCGCAGCTTAGTGTTCATTAAGCACTTCCACAGTTATTAACTGCGAGGTGTCTAATATGGGGCACACACTTGTGCTATTCGTACCATGGTACAAGGCAACAAGAAAATAATTTCAAGGCTATCTTTAATGAAGACAATAATTGGTATGGCACTCATTTCAAGATTTTTGTACCATGGTACGAATACCAAAAGTGTCCCCCCCATATAAGCCAGATTACCATTTTTGCATTCGTATATCATGAGACCAACACGATGATACTTTTATGCCCAGCGAAGTCGAGACAATTTTCAATCCGAAAATTGCCTAGACCGGCACCAGGAATCGAACCCAGCCACCCTCAGCATGGTCTTGCTTTGTAGCCGCGCGTCTTACCGCACGGCTAAGGAGGGCTTAAAGCCGAGTTCCTCTATAGAGGAAATGAAAGCTATATAGCTAGTCTCTTCAATTCATCACTTCAGTTCGTAATTTTCATTGAGCATTGGAAGAAGTCAGCAATTATTGTGGTATAGCCGCACTATGCACCATTTCAAAATTGTTTGAACAAGTAGTCTACAAGTTCTTATTCCACAATTCTCAAGAATTTATCTCTTAGCATCAACAATGCCAAGTTTATGCCAAGGCGTTCAACCGACACGAATTTGACTCTCTACACGTCGTTCATCGCCCAATCTATCAAGTGGACTCAATTTACACTGATTTTTCGACTGCCTTCGATAAAATCAATCATAGGATTACGATTGCCAAGTTTGATCGCCTATTCTTTTTCCTTTCTGTTCTGGCTTGAATCCTATCTAGCTGGTCGTGAAATGGCTTTCAGCATTGGAGACTAGTTCGCAATATTTCGATATTACCTCAGGTGTACCACAAGGGAGCCACTTTGGTCCTTTCATAGTTCTAGTATATCTAAATGATGTGAATATCGTACTCGAATCTCTCAAGCTTTCTTTTGCCGATGATTTTCAATTGTATTGGATAGTTAATCATGATCATAATGCTTTATTTTTGCAACTTCGCGTCAGCTCGACACTTTCGTCGCATGGTCCTCAACGCCGATAAGTGTTCTGTATTTTCTTTTTCCCGTAAAGGTTTGTTCACAAATTACGTAACGCAAAATTCGGAGTTTTGTCCCCTCCCTCTCCCTTGTAACAAAAAGTAACATTTTTGAAACCCCTCCCTTCCACATGTAACGCGTAAAAGTGAATTTTTGTGTGTGCCGCTTATGGGCTTTAGGTGGTGGAACGCATCCACTGACTGCAGCAGCGAAGATTCCGCGCCCCTCTACTGGCATTAATAGACGTAAGCGAGAAGTTGCCGTCAAATGCTCCCAAGGTTTTGAGATAAAACGTGCGTGTAAGTTAGTATAAACGAACTGCACCAGCTAAAAGTCCTGTAAGTTGCATGAATTTGTCGTCTATGCTGGCTTGAAGTCTCCAGTTAGCCTTGCGAACAAAGGCGCAGAATCCGATTCTCGATCCGATCTAGGATATGCTAAGGGGTCGTTCAAAAATGATGTTACAGATTTTAGGGGGGAGGAGGCATAGTGAATCCATTGTTTTTGCCACACTAGATACATACCAATGCAATGGCGAGCATAGATAGCTTTCAATTGATAAACAACGTAAAAAATCACGGAAATCCCAAAATATGTCTGAACATACCACGGAAGTCCCGAAATCCAAGTTAAAAAAACCGCGTAAAAAACGATTTGTGTAAAAAACCGCGTAAAACACGACTTTAGTGTACATCGGGTATGAAGCGTTGACTCTTCCTTGATCGAATGGTAAAAAAAAATGAAAATCCATAGAGAAACGGATGAGATATTAACGATCAAAGTCTATCATATTTTCGTGACATTTTTCGATTTTTTGCAATCGTAAAGTGTACCCCAATATAGAAAAAGACAGACGTAGTTATACCTCAAAAACCTCCGAAAGCTCTCCGATCAGCCTCCTTCAACGTCCATGTTTCATGACCGTATAAAGCCACCGGAAGAATCAGAGTAGTATACAGCGCGAATTTTGTCTTCGTTTGCAGACTACGGGACTTAAACTGGTTACGAAGTACGTAATAAGCACTATTGGCAGCTGCAATACGCCTTTTCACCTCGCGGTTCGGTTCGCACTCCGACTAGCGATTGGCAACTCGGTTCGTGGAACTGGAAATCTCTCAACTTCAACGGGAGCACACGCATACTCGCCGACAGTGGATTCGGCATCGCAGCGCTGCAGGAGGTTTGTTGGAAGGGATCAATGGTGCGAACATTTAGAAGTAATCATACCATCTACCAGAGCTGCGGCAACACACACGAGCTGAGAACAGCTTTCACAGTGATGGGCGATATGTAAAGCCGCGTGATCGGGTGGTGGCCGGTCAATGAGAGAATGTGCAGGTTGAGGGTCAAAGGCTGGTTCTTCAACTTCAGCATAATCAACGTTCATAGGCCACACTCCGGAAGCACTGATGATGATGAGGACGCATTCTACGCGCAGCTGGATCGTGAATACGATGTCAAAATAATCATAGGAGATTTGAACGCTCAGGTTGGCCAAGATGAGGAGTTTAGACCGACTATTGGGAAGTTCAGCGCTCACCGGCTGACGAACAAAAACGGCCTATGACTAATTGATAGCGCCGCCTCCAAGAAGCACCTACTTCCAACACAGCCTTCCATATCGGCACGGCATACAAAAAACAGTTTGAATGTAAACATGTGACGTCACTGCTATCTTCGCACAAGCTGGACCGAGACGATGCTCTACGGTCGCAGCATGCTTACTTTTGTACTCCAACATGTGGCGATAAAACATGCGTCACATTCGAAGTGTCATTTTTCTAACGAGCCTACCTTGTTTTCTGTATACCGTGCATATCGGTACACCTGGAGTTCACCACGGCCGACTGTGTGGTACTAGCCGAAATACTAGTGAACAGCCGGAATGGCTGTCCTCTTCCTCGGTCGGCGTCCGAGTCACGAATGAGTCGGTATGCCTGCGGTCCTTGCCTTAAATGGCAAGGGAATAAACGATCTCGCTCGGTCTCGCAAATCCTCAGCCGGAATGGCTGCCCTCTTCCTCGGTCGGCGTCCGAGCCACGAATGCCTCGGTTTGCCTACGGTCCCTAAATGGCAAGGGAATAGAATATCTCGCCCACCGGACTGGCTGTTGCTGCTGATCTTCACTGGTCGGCTTCCGAATTACGAATGAGCTGGTTTGTTTTGGTCCCTTGTTTTTATAGCCGATTATTGCAGGCTGCTGTTTGCTGATTGGTTTATGGGTGATATTTTTTCAACCAATCAAAACAGGCTGCAGGCTGCTTCTCGCTGATTGGTTAATGGATGATATTTTGTTTCGACCAATAAAAACACAACACAATAAATTGCATCAGTGAAGGGTTTTATGACCAAACGAGTCAAACGACCGAAAATGGCGTTGAACTAAATGGACCATATGGCGGAAATGTCATTGGATCGAAACTGACAAGCCATTTTGTCGAAAACGCTGTTTGGCTGAAATTGTTGTTTGGCAGTAAGGACCATTTGGCTCAAAATGTAATTTTGCCGAAAAGGTTTTTTGGCAGTAAATGTCACTTGGTCAAACGGGCCACACTGCCATAAATATAATTTGCTGAATGGTAATATGAACGTATAACTAAAGCTACTACTTTTTTTAGCTGAACGACAATTTTATTCAAACGGTATTATCAGCCAATCAATGGCTGTTTGGCCGAACGAGTCGATAGGCTGAATGCAGTTTGGCCGAACGGGTTGTTTGGCCGAATAATTAAAAAAAATGACCTCAGATTTCGAGTAGTGAAGAGTGAGAGATGAGAAGTGAATAATGAGAAGTACCCAAGAATCCATGAAGCTATATATGATTGTAAATACGAAAAAGGCAAAAATACAGCCTTAAAAGTAGAAAAGGGCACTTATAAGACCGAAATAATGGTTCACTACTTTCACATGTGCTTTTCCAACGTTTCGATCTGTACTGAATCTTTTTAAGGATTCTGTAATTTATTTAAAACGCAAAATAAATCACTGAAAAGTGCATCGGAAACTGTCGATATCATAAAAACAATACTTTGACATGTTGAAATAAAATATCATTCAGAGGTGCATTCTCGTTCAAAATCGTAGGTAGAACAAATAGAGAAAATGCCGATAAGGACAAAAGTTAAGCTTTTGAGAAATCCATGCACATTTTACATATAACCAATTCGAAATATTCATCGATTTTCAGAACAAATATTTCATTCCCTATTTCCAAGATTGCCCGCATAGATCTGGATTATTAGATTGCTATCTCCTGTATCATCAATAACCATTCGATATAATACTTGTACAATTGTACAGATGGTCCTACGCAACTATACCACCACACTACCCTGAATTGTTCCAACAATACAAGAAATTGTTTTGGACAAATTTACAATATGAGGAAAGGGTGGTTAAGTTATGTTACAATAAAAAATCGATCATTTTCTCGAACAAAATTTTCTTAAAATTATACACTAGAAGGTTGGTATATAATCCACTTTTGGAGGTTCAAACCATAAACGTAGTTTTGAAGTTATTGTAAAAGCATAATAGTAGAATGTGCAGAATGATACCCCTTGCGCTTTAATTTTAGCTTAGCAATGTTTTTTTGTTTTCAATTTTTTTCATGATGGAATAATGAATACACATGTTTGTATTATTTTACAAGAACATTTTAATACAAGAAATAGTTTTAACCACAATAAAAATACAATTCTAAAATCAAATCGATGAATCATAATAAAAACCTTCGCAATCAAAACCTAGAATACGAATCATGCTTTTCTAGAAGCCGGAGTTGGAATTCAAATGGGTTTATAACTTACTCCGTTTTGAATACATTGTCCTCCTGTTATCAATGAGCTGTCCTATGCCTTCCGGTCCGTAGCATCCATGCGGTTGGCGACGTGTAGCCATGGGCCGAACTGGAAAAGAAGACTTTTATGTGCTGCAAAGGCCACTCCGTCCTGAAAAAAAGATAGATTAGCAATCTCATAATGAAAATAAAAAGAAATCATACCTTCCAATCAATCTGCGTCTCGTTGCCTACGATTTATAGTAATCCTAAATCCTAGTAACGTAGCCTCAACAAGAAAATAAAGGAAGTAGACAGGAATCTGACCTGGGCCCAGGTCAATGCTAAAGCAAGCAGCTGTCCAGGATGGAGATCTTTTAGGTTGGCCCTATGTACCCCTAGGAGAGCTCAGGATACATGAGATGAGAGAAATCCTAGTAGAAGATAGAACTTACATTAACTTAAAAATATTAAAATTATTTGTTCAAAACACTCACCCAAATATTTGCCGGCTTGTTCTGAAGAATAAAAAAAAACAAGTATGGCCAAGTAACAAAACAAGTCGATCGCTGAGTTAATTGAACATGAATTACAATAGAGTAACCATGTGTTGTATATTCACAGTAACCTCTAATAGTATCATATAATTTTGCACAGTACAGTTTTCAACACCTTGTATTGTTGAAAAATCAAAGAACATCAAAATAAACAGTGACATTATTTCATAGGTCAATATTACTGTTCTAACTTCATATAGAACTGTTTTTTTTATTATGTGGGTGTTTATTTCGTATTTGGTAGTTGCTGTTTTAAATAAAATGATGATGATTACTGTCAATGCAGATGAGGAGAATAAAATCAGAGAAATCCTTTGCATCTTCATGATGCCGTTAGAAAAAAAAAAACATCAAAAAAATCACTCATTGCGGATAAAATAAACGATTACGCACCTGTGACATCCAGGCATTTACACTTATATCAAATAACGAAACACTACCGAATGTTTTGGGTCCGCCTCTCGTATTCACGCATATCTGACATCTCCGTGGACTTGTCTAGCATAATATTCCAAACGCTCCTATTAGGATACCACATCCTCCCTTTACGGAAAATGTTGACATGCCTTTCTTACTATCATTTGCTAGTTTATATCTTATCGATCTTTTGTTTAGTTTGTATCTTATCTGATCTCCCATCCTAGCTATCGGCATCTGAACATGCTTTCACAATATATTCGTATCTTGATTTGCTTCAATTTGTGCAAATTGGAAACCACTTACCGGAGCCGCTTGTGGGTGACTACTCAAGGCTAAACCTGTGGAATCCGCCGATGCCAGCAGGATCCGAAATCTTCTGGAGCCGTCGCTGTGTACGTCCGTCGCGTGCCACCGTCAGTTTTAGGAAGAGGCAGAGTCATGGCTTGCTATGCGCTGATCGACAACCGTCGATGAATCGTGCATAATGCAATCATTGAACGGATGAATGAATCCATGTTAATTCATCTGCTTACATACTAAGGGGTATACCTTCAAATACACGTCGAATGTAATTTACTCGTACCCCACATTCCCCTTCTTCTCCAGAGAAAAAAAAAATCAGTACAAAAAGATTGCGTATTGAATTACGTAGTAAGATATACCAAACCAAGTTCAGTAATCGCCTCCTCAATATTCAGCAGATTTATTGTCATGTTAAAAACCTCATGTTGTAAATTGTGTAAAATGTAAATTGTGTTCAAATAATTCCATAACTATCGATTTTGTGATCTTCACGCCACAATCATCATCCCTTATTTTCAAAATTATGAGACCGACACATACCTAAAAAAAAATAGGAATCTGAAAAACTTTCCTGAGTAGGTCCTAAAAACAGCTTCACTCACCAACAGCAGACAGCCTTATATCCTGATCGATACCAATTAATCATGGGCATTTTATTTCAAATACAGACGCATAGCTCAATCCCAGACATGACACATAACATTTACTTATCAAATTCATCGTCGTACAAACACTAACGATACCCGTTGTTTTCACTAGCTTGGACAAATCATGAGCCAGATATCGGCAGTGACAAACGCCAAAATCGAGCAATACAGATACGCGTGTTAATTGTTTATTTTCTATGTTTGTAAAATTTTATTGTAATACGATGAAAATTCCACGAGGGTTACATTTGTTGGTCTGCGGTTTAATCTTATCAACCATCAGCGGTAGCATGTTCACGCACTTGTAACCTTTCATCTGTTCTATTAAATAATCCAGAATGAGCCATACTTCATACAGGATTCAAAACTTGGTATCATGGTGAAGATTCAATCTATTACACCTCTCTCTGAATATCTCGTCTTATCGTAAAAAGTACCTTACTTGTATATACAGTTTTGGTATACGTCCATTCTTATTTGTTGACTCGTTTATTTTTTTTTCTTCTCAAGTATTTGAGGAACGTACAGTCACACTTATGTCGTTTTCGGTTATTGCTGGGTCGAACCTAGTTCTGCCCCGGATCCGCTCTAACAGCTGTCAAAACGTTCGGTTATTCGTTCAGGTTGAATCGCGATCCGCACCAGATCCGACCCAAAACGAATGAGGTTCGCTCTGCCGATTTATCGAGATCGAACCTATAGGTTCACCAATACATTCGAACACCAATACATGTCAAACAAGTGTTTATGTTTACGCTAAAGGAAAATGAAAACATGAAAGAAACGGAAGGGTGCGGATGGGTATTTGAGTTTTAATCGTTTTTGTTTCATTTGTTGAATTTATAAATTTTGTTGCTGTCTTCCACGTAAAAATGGATTATTTTCATTGGGTGTTGACTTCAAGTTTCTCTGATTGTGAAATGAATTCAGATACCAACATATTTTCTGCTGATTACTTCAGACGGTATCTCCGTTATTAACAAAATGAGGGTTAAAAATTTTGTTGAAAATGTGATTGATAAATGCAGTGACGAGAAGGTAGCTGTAGCTGCTATTTATTCACTATTACGTTGTGTATTCGATGATATCCTTTAGTTATAATTGCTCTCTCAGTGGGAAAATAGCGTACCGGAGTATCGGAGTATTATTTATACCAAAATGTTCATACCATTATTTTATTCGTTATTGCAGCTCTGTGAATAATTTGTTTAAGGTTACGGATTTGAAGAATATAAACACAATGTATTAACCTTGATATTAACGTTTTATAAGGCAGTGATAACTATATTGCCATCAACAAATGATACGTTTTTGATTATTTACAATAGTTTTATTAATTATTCACCTTGTAGAGGGTATATTTGCTACCTAGTAACACTCCCGATGATACTTGGCCAGAAAATAAATTCAAATATAAATTTAGGAACAGTTTTATACGAATTGAGCATAATTTTAGAGTGGAAGCAGGATTTTTAGTTGTAATTCGTTAAAAAACCGACAAAGGCATATTTTACCCCGTTGATATTTATTATGTTGAATCTCATGTTATGTAGTGGAAAATTATGTAGAGAAAAAATGATTTGCCTTTCTTGTATATTTGGTTTTTGCCTTGTATATTTAATTTTGGTGAAATCGCGGTTTATCCCAAAGGGTCCCCTCTTGGGAAGAAAATACAAAAATGCTAGTCAACTCTTGTGCGATTTGATTCTTTGTTTTGAAATAAAAGACCCCAAATCTCAATAATTTTTCTATTAAATTGTTTTCAAAGTGTTTCCATATTTTCTTGTTCTATTACATTTGAATGGCATAATTGATAATTCAAATGTAACACAATCACTGTTACCCAGAACGCCACATAGAATCAGTATAACAGTTTATAGGAAAACACGGATTGGCATAATTACCGGAAATGTTCCAGAGCGCCAAAATTCCTTCACGGCAATCCACATTGCAGTCGCCATTGATCACAAGCTTCAAATCACATAAATTTATTGATGGATTAATTGTCATTTTTAAAATAAACAATTAACAGAAGAATAATCATTTAATTTATATAATGAGAAACAAAATAACATTAGTAACAAAATTCAAAAGATGAAATCTGTATAAAATCTGATAAATATTTATATTTCTGCCAGCTGATAAAAGTGCGAACTGAAAACAAAACTGATGATAGGGCTAGAGTTCTCACTAACACCATCATACTGACTCGATCCCGATTCGTTTTTCGTTCGGTTATTCAGAGTCGGGGTCGGACCTGACGCAGGTTTAAAACCGAAAACGACATTAATATTTCTACTGAACGTCACGTCAGATCTCTCCTTCTCAAACCACTTAATAAGGATCCCTTTTTATTTCAGAAATTCTTTACAGACGTTCTACAGTGTGGTATACAATTTCGTACTGAATGTCGAATTTGGTTTTTCTTTTTCTCTCTCACAAACTTTCCAATTGTTACCGAATGGTAACATTTACTCAATGCACGACTAGTGTGTGAATGTAGGGAAACAATTGTAAACTAAGCAACCGTCGTTTCAAATCGGAGAGCGATACATCAACGGTGTATCTCTGCACTGTGGGTAGCAGCTGGATTTGGCTACCAAAAGTAAGCTACCACGGCGATGTGGAAATGTTTGCCGTTAACCCACACTGGGTAATCCTGGCTACAGGATATTGTGAGAAAGTCAAAAGAAGGGAAAAACGGCTATAATTCGGTAGAAGACACAGACACAATCAATTTGGAAGTGATTAACCCGAAAATTTTGCAGCAAAAAAGTTTGCAAGTTTCCTAATCTTGCTGGCATAAAATCGGTTGTTACCAACCACATACATTATTTGGTACGAACGTCGCGCTAAGAAACCAAGAATTGGAAGTCATCGCGAGTGAGTGGAATTTTCCAACCACAATAACGTACCTTATCTTCAACTTGGAAAGCTCCGGCATCTACGCGCCTTTCACTGACGAACGAACGTTCGTCGTCCTTGTGCTAGCCTGCGGGCTGCTGCTGGCTCGGTTTCTAGCCGGTGAAAGTAAGTGCAAATATCTACGCGCCCAACCTCCCTTGGGCACCGGCACGTTTTATCCGTAACCCGACTCTTCGTCATGCGCCACTGTTGTGGGGGTTCTGTTATCAGATCCAAGCTCCCGCAGGTGAAATTTTGTACAAGCATCTCCGTGTCCAACCTACTACCTAGAGTGCACCGAAATCTACTCGCTCCTGCCCGACACTCTATCGAGCGACGTCGTTACCGGTTCCCGTTTTCCCGCCTTATCAATCTTCCAATTGGTGATTCCCGCCAACTGAGGTGACCCGACCGCCATCGTATCATCGTCATCCTGCTACCTAGTGTGAGCTACTAGCTCCATCACCCAAACCGTGGGTCGTTCCGAACCTACGATCCTGCGATACACGACAAGAAAAACCAAGAACGTCTTCGAACTGGCAGTGTCCGTAATCGTTAAGTCCATTTTCCTGTCGATTGCCAGCGCAGCAGATGCTTTCGGTCTGTTAAACGACGTCTCAATCGACCAATAGTGAACACCCTCGTCCGCCTTGATAGCGCAATAAATTTATTAGGTAAAGTACCGTGTTTTAGCTAGGATCCCCACCATTCAAAAATTCCTCACGCTCACACGCCCTGGGATCCTGGAGAAAAGAGGCCTTCTGCGTCCACCTGGGAAGCTGCCGTTGGTCAGACCAGCAGCTTGGGGTCTAGGCTAGTCCCCTTCCGGGACACCAAGAACTACCGGGGCCATAACGTTTCACAATGAACCAATCTAATTGCAAGAATACTCACAGGCTGTGTTGTGAATGTTTCTACCAAACATCCCGTTTGGTTTCCTTTTTCCCTTCACAATGAGCGTCCCGCCTAAATTCAGATATATTCACAGGCATCCCGCACTGTGTTCCTACCAAACATCCCGTTTGGTTTCAATCTTCTCTTTACAATGAGCGTCCCGCCTCAATTCAGACAGGCGTCCCGCACTGTGTCACTCCAGAAAAAAACTCACATTTCGAAAATCTTCTCTTCACAATGAGCGTCCCGTCTCAAAGCAGTCATACTCACAGGCGTCCCGCACTGTGTCCCTACCAAACATCCCGTTTGGTTTCAATTTTCTCTTTTCAATGAGCGTCCCGCCTCAATTCAGACAGGCGTCCCGCACTGTGTCACTCCAGAAAAAAACTCACATTTCGAAAAATACGAAAATACTTTTCTTTTCGAATGCTGCACCCATCAATTTTTAACTTACCAATCTGCAGCCAATATTATTTTTCATTGGCATTTTCCTTTTTTAACGAATTGCCAATGAATCCTGGCCAGGATCGCCAAATGTGGAATCCGCCGATGCCAGCAGGATCCGAAATCTTCTGGAGCCGTCGCTGTGTACGTCCGTCGCGTGCCACCGTCAGTTTTAGGAAGAGGCAGAGTCATGGCTTGCTATGCGCTGATCGACAACCGTCGATGAATCGTGCATAATGCAATCATTGAACGGATGAATGAATCCATGTTAATTCATCTGCTTACATACTAAGGGGTATACCTTCAAATACACGTCGAATGTAATTTACTCGTACCCCACAAAACCTTGTGGGGTTGATCCATTCATTCGTCGTCTGCTGCCCGCAGCTGCGCAGTCAGATTCCACTCCTTCACCAAGAAGCTTTGGCTCTCCTCGTCTCGCTTCACCTGCTCTTGGCCATACTTTCGTTCGAAAACCTTCAGTCGGTTGACCAGGTCGAGCTCGCGTTTCCTCGTTTCGTCGTTTTCCTTATGAGAGTATTTCCCATTAGCTTGGGGAAGATCTTCAGGGTCGTGCCTTCGCAGTCAGAGCGACCTCAGCATTTTTCGCATCAGCTTCGTCTTGTTGGCGGAGAAGCCCAGTACTCCAAGTACTACTTTTCTCGCTGCAGCTTCTCGTTCATCATCTTCTCGACGAGTGATTTCTTTATTCGCAGCCTTTCTTCTTCAGGCTTTTCCCGTAAGCACCTTTCATCTTCCAGTTTTTGGAGTTCCCGGGCAATCTTGGCTCGCCGAGCGCTTAAAGTACTAGAATCAACAGTCAAAAAGCTACCAGGAGGCACACTCGGACTGTAGTTTTGTCCACACATGCACACGATAAATGAAACCAATTCTTGCAGCTTCCGTATTGGGCCAAGTACAGTTCAGCTTTGTGGGACGCCTACACACCACACAATCGACATCATCTCCATGCTCGAGATCCATATACGAAGGCTTAAAGTCACCCTACTTCTCTGACTCTGGTACCACAGTCGTCGAGTGCCGCTACTAGGGCGGGAGCTGGATCCACCCGTATCCTGAGCTGCTCGGGTTTCGGACAGAGTCTGTCGAACGAAAGATCTCCGCATCTTGGTAACGATTCTTTGAGAATGTTACGGGGTTGAACTTTTCGGAGCCTTTATTTCCGATGTGATTAGCTCAAAGCAACGGTCTCGCTACTAAAGATTTACTTATTTTGCATTGGGATTCAACATCTCAACTGAAATCAATGTTTGGCAATGAGCTCGTTAAACTCTATGTAAGCTGCATATAAGTTTACAAAAAATATATTGGCTATGAGCTTAAACCTAGATAATGGAATTGGATTTTTTCTGTCTCTCCCGCTTGGTAATGAGCCATAACTCTACGCAAGCATTTTGGTTTTCTCGAAATTTTGCAGTGGCCATGAGCTTTACTCGGCGCGTCTTCTTCTTCTGCTACGTCTTTTTCTGCCCCTTCGACACAATGCATATACCGATTTGTTCCGATTTACTGCTTGGCAATGAGCTGGAACTCTACGCAAGCATTTATTTTTTCCAAAATTTCGCTTTGGCCATGAGGTTCACTCGACGCAATGCATATATTGGCTTGATCCGTTATACTGCTTGGCAATGGGCTAAAACCCTACGTAAGCTAGATTTCTGTCTACATTGTATTGGCCATGAGCTTCACTCGACGCAATACGGTTCCTATTTTCTCCAACATTAAATTTTGCACGCAACTAATTTTTATTTACATTTTTGGCTATTCACACATTCTCGCGCATTATGTCCACTTTCTTACCTTTATATTCATGCACATTGCTTACGACTTTCATCGCGTTATCTTTCCGTGTCACAAGTTTTGTGAAAACCTCATACTTTTGCCAACTCTCGAATCCAACCTGCATTCTTTCTTAAAATATTGATACTTACAAGACATTCATCTTAATCTTCACAATTACACAATGAACATCATCATGGCAGAATCGCCAATGTGACATCCAGGCATTTACACTTATATCAAATAACGAAACACTTCCGAATGTTTTGGGTCCGCCTCTCGTATTCACGCATATCTGACATCTCCGTGGACTTGTCTAGCTTAATATTCCAAACGCTCCTATTAGGATACCACAGCACCCACCCAATGTGTTTCGCCTGATAAGCGATAGAACATTAAATGACGTACTACACACATTCCAGTGGCTTGTAAATAGTCGCAATTTTTTCGACAGAAACGACGCGTACTACGAGGCTACAAGTCCTCGATCAGTCAATAACTTGTCTCGAGGCTAGGTAAATGATAGTTAAGAAATCTCTGAGAGATGAGGAGCTTCATTTCGCTTTAAGGGCATATTTCCAAAATTATTATTGAAAATATTATCTCAGTCATCAATCATCATGTTTGTAAAATTGAAAGTTTTTAAATTTTGTTCATTCGAACATTCAACCTTTTATTCATTCGACCTCCTTTCTCTTCGACCATTTGTCCATCGATCTTTTTGTTCCACAGTGCATCCTAGAATTCTTCTAATCGTAACGCTGGGTAGACACTTTTACGTTGTATATTGTGGTAAAAGAGCTATCATGGTCAAATTGTTATGGAACGTACACACGGTCAAGCAGTTTGACCAACATTGACTCCACCTCCCGTTTATTCAAACATCCATCAAGTTTTACCAACCGCGGCACGAACAATCAATTTATTCGACCAACAATATCACACACGAACGACCGAAACGCCAACTTGAGCACCAACCATCAAAAAATATATGGGGGTTTGTGCAACTTCACTACAAATGCTCAAACATGTTCGGCAAACTTTGACCCCACCCCCGACAACTCAATTGCCAACTGTCAAATGGTTGTTCGAACAACTTCACACACGTTCAAGCAAAGCAGCAACCGAAGCGTTTTCTTGGGGGCGGAGTCAATGTTCGTCAAACTGCTTGACTGGTGTGTACGTTGCATTAGTTCCAGACAATTCCTGACCCACCTTTTCTTCTTCTTTTTGTTGGCATTACATCCCCACACTGGGACAGAGCCGCCTCGCAGCTTAGTGTTCATTAAGCACTTCCACAGTTATTTACTGCGAGGTTTCTAAGCCAGGTTACCATTTTTGCATTCGTATATCATGAGACTAACACGATAATACTTCTAAGCCCAGGGAAGTCGAAACAATTTCCAATCCGAAAATTGCCTAGACCGGCACCGGAAATCGAACCCAGCCACCCAACGAATACCTTCCCTAATATCCAGCGCCGTGGTACTTATAAGGGTATCGCTGAGTTGGAGGCATCTTGTTTAGTGAGTGCTACACCAACACTTTTCCCCCCTCCAAGTTTCGGTAAAGATACCATGAATAGTAATCCTCAAATTTTTATTAGGTTAAAATTTCTTCAGGTTAAAATCAAGGACTGCACTCAGTGCACTCGCTTTGATTTCTGATAAGAATCTGGATAGGATTTCAAACGAAACATGAGTATCACTGGTGTCCAATCTACGAAGTACATCGTAACTATGCTATGCTACGATAAGTGCTGGAATGCTTCTGACTTTAGAAAATCTCTACAAGCTTCAAAGTCTCTAATGGGTTGAAGCAATTATTACTATTTTCTTGGGCTTTTAATTATTTTTCAAAAGTTCAGAATCCTTTGCAAAGCAGATTCCATGCGAGCTTATAGATGTTTGTGTTTTCTTTGATTTAAATTCCTCTCAAATTTCTACAAAACTTTTCCATTTAAACGTGCTATGATTGTAATAAACGTTGTCAGCCGTTGTTGTAACTAAAATAATTTTCAGAATGATATGTTATTACCATAATCATGGGTAGGACATTGCGTTGACTGTCCTACCCAGGAACATTCATGCTAAATAAGCTGCCTTCCGGATCCATTGTGCGCCGGCCTTTAATGCATTGCTGCATTCGTAATGTTTATTTAGAATATTGTTGTCTGCCATATGATAAATAAATGCAACTTCGTATCGTTGTAACTGATCTAATACAATTAGCATTTAGTTTGTGATTGATATATGTGCAGTGCAATAATGTAACGCTTGGTGTAACTTTGGTAGGAAGTGAGAAGTGAGAAGTAAAAAGTGAACTGAGAATTGAGAACTGAGCAAAGAGAACTTCTTCCCTCTTCCTTCTTCTTTCTTCCTTCTTCTTTCTGCCTTCTATCTTCTTCATTCTTCCTTCTTTCTTCTTTATCTCTTCTTGAATATGTTCTTCCTTCATCATATTTCTTTATATTTCTTTATTACCATTATTTTTATATAACTAAAGTTCATCACGGCCACTACTCACTTCTCACTTCACACCCTTAATAAGGATTATTTAATTTCTAATGACTCTTTCGGCCAAACAGCATTCGGTCAAATGACCCTAAACCGTTTATTCGATAAGTTACTGGGAACAAATTATCCGACGCCATTTTAAGACTGAAACATAAATATATGTTTATAAAGACAATCTTCGCAACTCTTTCAAGACGTAACGGCCAAAGCCTCGTGAACTTCCGGAACCACCATGCTCGATACTCACAGCAGCATTAATACAATTTCCTTGTTCACCAATATTGAATTCACCAATGCAGTGACATACAGTACCGGTGAAGTATGCTAATTGTCCAGCAATATGAAAAGGTTTGCTGTATTTCAGTTAGTACCGAATTGCTGATTTTCAGCAAGGTTTGACATTGCTAATTAGCTTTCAACTAAATAATTTGCTGAAATACTTTTTTTCAAATTTGGTGTGTAAGACAAGGTAATGGTTTGCGCAAGAGGGTGCCTGCGAGTGTATCAGCCGTTGTGTGATTTTCAACCAATCCAATCAATTTATTTGTTGACTAGCAGACCCGACGAGCTTCGTTTCGCCTAAAATTGGTTTTTTCTCTGATTAGTTCTCGAGTTATTCGAATCACCACAGAAACACATGCCATATTTGGTTCCATCCACTCGGGGTATTCGTGAGACGCGTACTTAGGACCATCTTTAGCGTTGTGCAAGATAATGGTGTGTGGCAGCCAAGGATGGACTCGCCTAACTCTTCGGCGGTATCCATCAGGTGGCTAAGGCTGGAAGGGTACGATTGGCAGGGCATATTGCAAGAATGTCGGAAATCAACCCTACAAAGATGCTGTTTGCGGCTTCCGACTTGGTGGGTACTAGGCAGAGAGCTTGGTGGGCGAACCAAGTATAAAAATGGATTTGGCGAACGTGGGGCGCAACCGAGGATGGAGAGGCCTCGAACCGTCTATTGTGGCAACAAATGGTTGATTCATTGTTATCTATTTATAGATGTAAGCTAAATGAATTAACGAGTCTTGATATTTAGATGCTTCTTATAATCACGATAATAAATTTGTTTCCGTTTTGTTTTAAATTCCAATTACATTTATGGATAGCCAAAAATATGTGGTAAGCTATGATTTGTGAAAAATGCCAAATAATAAACCTTAATGCAACTAATATTTCTAATAATTAGGGATCCCATTCAAGCTCTCCATGTGGTTGGATGATTTAGAGACTATTTCATTCAATTTATTTCCGAATACCGTTTCCTTCATCACTACTAACACGCTGTTTTCTGTTTGCAGATCTCCCTATTCTATTGATAACCTCTATGAGGTTCTACAATATGATTCACGAAACACCAGAGTGGAATCGACACTGATTGATTTATATTCTGTAGCATATGAAAAGGAATATTTTAGCAGTGCATGAACAAAATGCTTTCATACGAGCAGGAATGGAATTCAATAAATTTCAATTTTTGTCACAACACGGATGCACTTTGTGGAACTGATCCTCCAGGCGCCATTGAATACTGTTTTGCATTGCTTTCATTTGTGTGGCAAAACCAACAACTAACCAATTTTCACTTCAGCCCGTACTACAAAATGCAAGAAGCAAATCCTTTGGTGTTTTGTTTCGAGTCCTCGCATCACGTGTATTTGAAATAGTATCGACTGAACAACATAGGGGAAATATGTATTAGGTGCGCTGGTGGGCTAATTGCGCCACCAAAGTGTCTTGGTTATTAACCCAAATTTTCTTTCAAATCGTGAGGGGCTGAAGCCAATAAACATTTGCAAGCGCGAGAAAATCTTTGTATTTAAATTGAAAAAATATTTTTTTGGTTCTTTCGGATTTAAGTACCTAATTTCGGTCTTTACGTAAACAATGCTTTTACTTAAAATACAAAACAACATTTCCTCCTTAATATAATCAGGATAATCAGTCTAAAACTTTGACTACCTTAAAGTATAAGACTGACACTAATCTTATGCAATATTTGGATTATCATTTTTTGTGGCGTATATTTCCCAGCGTCGTTCATTTTAAATAAAAATACACTATTTTTCAATAAAATCGTTTTCGTGTAATATTTTTGGTTTTTCTTGAAAATTCTTGGACCATATAAAGACTGATATTTTAGATTACTGGTAAACACTTCAAAAAAAATATTTCGGATGAGAGCACTTTTAAATTATGATATTTAATAAGGGGGACGCATATTGACCATACTTTCCTTACCTACCGACCTACGCTCAGAACAGTATGCTCTCTATAAAAAAGAAAACTTAAATGTTGCACTCTAACGAGTTTATTTTGTTTGCTTCTTCCAGGACGATGCTGTTCGGTGGTGTAGACACGATGGCGTCCAAACCGTTGATGTTCGTCGGTGCACCGGACAGGCGTCAGGCGTAAAATGCTGAGCGTCGAAGAGCGAGTACTGGAATGGTTCCATTTTATCTACCACAACGACTCCTCCTCCTCCCCGGCCCTGAACGCGGACGAATTCCGCCGCCGCCTGTTCTCAACCCTCGACTCCAACCTTACCAACAACATGAACGGTTCCAGCAAACTGTATCGAACGGCTTTCGAGTTTCAGAACATCTCTGATCATAACATCACCCAAGAATATGTTAATGACTTCCTGGAGAAGCTGTTCCAATCGTTGAATCGAGTGAATCGAACAACCACTACAAGCACCGACGTCAATTGGAATGCTGACGAAGCAGAGCTCAGCAACTGCAGTTTATACTGCAGGGGAACGATGCGCGATGTGCTACTGGATTACAAAACACTACACGGCTACATTGCGTTAGTGGTAAGTATGGAAACGCATTCAAGGCTTGTCTTGAATAATGCGGGCTAAAAATCTTATAAATGAAGATATAGGATAAGTAGGACGAGACATATTTGGTCATGCTTCCATTAGCTTAAGTTTGACTGACTACACCAATGTATGCTACTTCGTAATTTACGAGAATTAACACAATAATTTACCAGTACAAGAACAATGCACAATAATTCAACTGAACAATTATTGTCAATGTACAAGCTTTAGTGATTAAAACGTTCGAATGATGATAATCGCTTTGGCCACGTAGGAAGATGGTATAATCTTTTTTAGTAAATTAACATATTTTTGCCTTTTTCGTATACGAAGTATACGTAAAAGCTATAGGATCACTCCAAAACCGAACTTTGATAGAAGGCTCGGAGACCCATAGTGTTTTATTCCAATCGACTCAGCTCGATGAATTGAGGTGATGTCTGTATGTGTGTGTGTGTATGTGTGTGTGTGTGTGTGTGTGTGTGTGTGTGTGTGTGTGTGTGTGTGTGTGTGTGTGTGTGTGTGTGTGTGTGTGTGTGTGTGTGTGTGTGTGTGTGTGTGTGTTTGTGTACAAAATCTGAAACACACTTTTTTATATTTAGCATTATCCGATTTGTTCGAAAAAGCTGAAATCGACCTGGGATACGGTCTAGTTATTTTCTATTGAAAATTGGCTTGATCGGCCATTGCGTTCCAGAGTTATTGAAAAAACATTGTTTTTCCCCCTTGAAAAAAAAAATTCAAAAACGAAAAAATAATTTTACAGGAACTGCTGCAAACCATTCAAATGAACGCAAATAGTGTTTTTCTTATTTTCATATTGCACGAGAAAGGTGCCACCAACGCTTGGTGGAATAATGGGGTTTTTCTGTTTAAAGATCGTGCTATCTCTGCGTTTCCACAAAAACCACAGAAATGAATATAAGTTGGTTGATAGGCATCGTTGGATCTGGATTCACTCTGATTAGTTATGTTATGTGACAGTTTTTTCTTCACAATGATTTTACTGACTACTAAGAATTTCGAAAAATCACATTATGTTTTGCCCGTTGGCTTCTGTGAACCGTGTAGGATCGCGTTTCTTTCCAGTTGAAAGACCTACCTAACTGGATACCTGGTTGGCTACAGCGTCAATACAGCTATGCCTGGCGTATTGTAGATCTCTCTAATCGTCGGTCTTGGGCGATGTTCCTCCAGTTTCCCCGAACGTTCAGGGTCCCCAGGTCCGATTCCACCGCGTTCGTGGCCTTTCACGAAGTCGCCGGCATCTGGTTCTCTGTTGAATATTGTTTTCGCTATTATTTCTTCCGACATTCGCACTAAGTGTCCAGCCCACTGAAGTCTGCCGTATTTTATACGATTCACAATATTTGCTTCTTTGTATACTTGATACAGCTCATGATTCATGCTTTTGCGCCACAACCCATCTTCTACTTTCTCTCCGAGTATTGTACGCAGCACTTTTCGCTCGAAACCCCCGAAAGCTCTCCGGTCCGCCTCTTTTAATGTCCATGAAGGGCCTTTGGTAGAATCAGAGTTTTGTATAGAGCAAATTTCATTTCCGTCTGCATGTTGCGGGGCCTAAGCAGGTTACGTAATCCGTAAGAGGCCCTATTCGCAGCAGTAATACGTCTTTTCACTTCACGGGAAACGTCATTGTCACATGTCACAAGCGTTCCAAGGTAAACAAATTCTTCAACAATTTCAAACACATCCCCATCAAGTACTACCTCTGCAGCACTAACACCACTAGGTCTTCCCTATCTCTACCTGCCACCATGTACTTTGTCTTGGTAGAGTTAATGGTTAAGCCTATCCTCGCCATCTCCCTTTTCAGTGGGACAAAACTCTCCACTACTGCTCTGCGATCGATTCCAATAGCGCCTTCGAAGTGCAATGTTGAACAATTGATTTGAAAGTGCATTACCCAGCTTCAATCCGTCTAAGGTCACAAACGAGATTGACATTTCGTCTTTTTTTTTAACTTATCTTTATTTCAAGGCTCAAGCGCCAGCAGGCATTACGGAGCCGTTATTTTATTGATTTTACAATCATGGTTGTCGTCTTAATGTATAATATTAGTCTTGGGGAGCCGAATGACTCGCGGCTTGGTCGAGGTTAAGGAGTACAAGAAAAAAAATATGGATGGGATGGGGCCTAGGTGGCGATGTTGTGGCACGTTCATTGCTGATTGACGAGGTGTAGACAGGGATAAACTGTAATGATACAAACAAACGATTTTTCGAGCGAAGCGGGTGGGAACAAGGTGGACATGGCCTTACAAGAGACAGGGGGTTCAGACAAAGACATTGATTTGTTTTAAGAAATTATACTCAAGGACCATGTAGTCTAGGTCAAGCTTACCCAACACATCTCTGAGGTCTTCCTTTTCTGGTTTCCCTCGGGCCCGGAGGGATGCACATAAATCGGACCTGGCAACATCGTATTTAGGACAGCTCCAGACAACGTGGTTGATGTCTTTGTAACCTGCACCGCAGTCGCATCGATTGCTGTCGGCGAGCCCTATTCGATAGGAGTGTGCGTTTAAAGAGTAGTGATTGGACATTAGGCGACACATTACCTTGATAAAGTCTCGACTAATTGCCAATCCCTTGAACCTTCTTCGATACATGTGGGAGAATAGAATGTAACCATCTACCCAAATCTCCTTCATCCCATTTTCTGACTGACCAAAGCGTGATGACGAGCAATTGTGAAAAATTCGTTAAAGGCGATTTTGCGCTCATAAATATCGCCTTCCATAGCGCCCACCTTGGCAAGTGAGTCCGCTTTCTCGTTACCCGGAATCGAGCAATGTGAAGGGACCCATACTGACACTTCGTCTGCAATACGAATACTTTGTTTCGAGCCATCCAGCGTTGCACGTATTAGTCTAATCAGTTTCGCAGGAAAACCATACTCGGACATCTGCCACTGTTCATTTCTATTCACTGAATCGTACGCTACTTCGAAATCAGTGAATAGATGGTAAGTCTGCAAGCTGTACTCCCGGAATTTATCAAGGATCATCCGCAGGCTAAACATTTGATCCGTCGTTGATCGGTCCTCACGAAAATCTGCCTGGTATTTGCCGACGAAGGACACATCAAGCGGTCTCAGTCTGTTAAACAGGATACGCGAAGGGTGATCCCTCTGTAATTGGCACACTCTAGTATGTGCCCTTGCTTATAAATTGGACATATGAGGCCATCCAACCAGCCGGCAGGCAGTTCTTCATCCTCCCATATTTTCTGGAAAATGTGGTAGATTGATTGATGCAGCTGCTCACATCCGTGTTTGAAAAGCTCGACCGGGATCTCGTCCTTCCCAGCAGCTTTACTGTTTTTCAGCTCGTTTCATTCAATCATTTATTTAGTCTACATCTAAACAGATAACACTGAATCAACAATTTGACGCCACAATACACGGTTTTCCCCATCCTCGAATACGCCCCACGCTCGCCAAGTCGTTTAACACCTGGTCTGCCCATCTCGCTCGCTGCGCTCCACGCCATCTCGTACCTACCGGATCGGAAGCAAACACCATCTTTGTAGGATTGCTTTCCAGCATTCTTGCAACATGTCCTGCCCATCGTACTCTTCCGGGTTTAGCTACCTCCTGGATACTGGGTTCGCCGTAGAGTTGGGCGGGCTCGTGGTTCATTCTTCGCCGTCACACACCGTCTTCTTGCACACCGCCAAAGATGGTCCTAAGCACACGTCTCTTGAATACTCCGAGTGCTTGCAAGTTTCAGCTCGTTTAGAGTCTTCTTAACCTTGTCCAGCGTTGGTGGTTCCACAGCTTGATCGTCGCCGACTGTGTCCGTCCTGCTCCTTAATACACCTTCATTTTCATTGTTCAACAAATCTTCTAGGTGCTCTTTTCACCTGGCTGTCACCATACCCAAGTAATATTCTAAGTTTCAAAAGATCATAATTTACTCCACGAGAGTAATATAAAACCAGTATAAAACCAAAATGTTACTAGGGTATCAAATTCAGCAAATTCCCCTCTCGGTCATTGCACATGGCGGGCACTGGCGCAGTCTTATGCCACGCGCCATTGACAGTTGCGTGAAACCTTCGCATGTCGTTTCTATCCATGTTCTCCAGCGCTTCAGCTATCACACTCTCTTCGTGTTGCTTTTTTTTCTGCGGTGGATTCGTTTCTCTGGCATCTCCTATCCGCTCGCCCAGCTTCTGGTGGCACTGTTCAGCAACTCCTTCAACTGACAAGCGTTGGATATTGAAACACATCGTTCTGTTGTTTCGTGAATTCGTGACGCTGGAAAGTCGTGCCCGAATTTTTGCAACTACAAGATAGTGAACCGAGTCAATGTTCGGACCTCTGAAGGACCTTTCATCTATAACATCCGAGAAATGTCGTCCGTCGACCAGCACGTGGTCTATCTGTGAGAAAGTGCCTCCACTCGGATGTTGCCAGGTGTGTTTGCGGATATTCTTACGTGCGAAGTAGGTACTGCTTAATGCCATCCCTCTAGCAGCAGCAAAGGTTACAAGTCGCAGACCATTATCGTTGGTAGCGGAATGAAGGCTTTCCGTACCAATGACAGGGCGAAAGAAACTTTCTCTTCCGATCTGCGCATTTGCATCCCCGATGACAATCTTTACATCGTGTGTTGGGCACTCTCCGTAGGCCTTATCAAGGCTCTCATAGAACTTATCCTTCACGTCATCAGGCTTATCGTTCGTTGGAGCATAGATGCTGATCAGGCTATAGTTGAAGAATTTGCCCTTCATTCTCAACACGCAAATGCGGTCGCTTATCGGCTTCCACCGGATAACATGCTTCATCTGCTTCCCGATCACCATGAAGCCAACTCCTCGTTCTGTTCTGTCACCGCCGCTATAGAAGATGTGGTACTTGAATGAAGTGTTCGCTATGGGATCCACCGCCCGGAATTCACGTTCTCCAGTTCTGGGCCACCGTATTTCCTCGATTGCTGCCACACTCACGCCGACCTTCTGCAGTTCACGAGCCAGGAGCCCAACACGTGCGGGTTCATCCAAATTTCTCACGTTCCAAGATCCGACTTTCCAATCGTTGTCATTTATTCGTTGACGGGTCTGTTGCCGTTGAATCTATCCGTTTGCTTTATTTTTGCCTTTCTTGGTAACTGTAGAATCTTCGATAGGCTACCTTACCAGGACTGCGTTACCTACATCGCGTTGAAGGGGCTGCCTTCTCGATGCTGACACGATGCAACATGGTGTGCACAGTTTAGTTTAGAGTCCCTCGCTGGCACTTGGACGATGTTTAGCCGTCCCTAACATAGGGAACAGACGCTGTTGTGAGCCGCTCCTAACATGTAGAACAGACGCTCGATCAGATTTGCACCTCCGGAGAGGAGCAAATCCCCCCTTCCCTGTCAGCATACGACCATAGTTCCCACCGGGGCTGGTTACCCGATGCTCGTATCCCGACCAGCGCCACGAGGAGGTAGGGATAGGAGTTGCTGGGCAAGAGGCTAAGGACCGCAAAATGGGGTCTATTTATTATCAACAGCTATGATATTTTGGATGAAATGCACAAACAGAGAATACAATGGATTACCGACGAATCTGGGAAGAAGACAGAGAAGAATCTACATGGAAGAACTAAACTACACAAAAGTGAGTTTAATCCACCCAACTTCGCGCTTCCGTACGAGACCCAAATTTGGAAGCTTCCGCACAGCAGAACCGGACATTTAGATAACTGCGCGATTGTTCTGCGTCCAATACAAAGCACGAATAAACTTGCACTCAGTGCCTACATTATATGTACAAGCGACGCAATACTCCTTCCTTTAAAAACCTCAATTGGAACAGCAAACGCATTGTTCCAATTTTGACACAGCGACTCTTTGTTATGAATTCATCCTCGTTACAGGATAAACCGGATAAACCATAACCCAAATTAAGCCTCATTATGCAGCGTACACACGGTCAAGCAGTTTGACCAACCTTAACTCCACCCTTCGTTTAGTCAAGCATTCACCACGTTGCACTCCAACAATTTTTCGAAGGACGGAAAGAGACAGACGACATACCGCCGCCCGGTGGTAAATCATTCAGAAAGCTCATTTCTTCGCCGAATTTTTCTTGAGCCTTAAGAATTTAAGATTTTCACTCCCGCCCATAATCGCAATCGGAATCCTGGAGCAAAGTTCCTCCCACATCTCCTTAAACTTAGCCTATCGCGTCAAGGAGTAATTGCATGAAATTGATGGTTTCGTACCATCCATCGCTTCATCATCAGTAGTGCGCCATTGGAAATTTTCAATATCAGTTAACCAAATGAATCCTTCGTTATTCCAGAGTCAATTAGTTTAGATTGAAAATCCATAAATTAGAAGGGATTTTATTAGCTTTGTCGTAATTTCGCGAAGCTGGATTGCTTTGTAGATGAAAGACAATTCATCGTTAAAAAGTTCGTTTTTGGAGCGAATATATAGCCTTTTCGTATACTTTGTATACGAGAAAGGCAAAAAGCCTCACAATAGGACGGAAGAATTGCAAATTTTGAAATTGAATTTCAAATTGCTATCTTCCCTGCCGTATATTTGTTTATGATTACATCAGCTAGTTCAATACTATAGTAAATAATCAGAAATCACACAGTTATGAATGATCATAAATAGCCGTTGATTGGTTGCCATTTGAGTAGCTGGCAAAAACAGCATCATCACAAACCAGCACAAAAACATTTGCAAATACACAATTTAAATCCACCATGACATGACCTTAAATATGAAAACACCGGCGTTGCAGATGTGACAGAACCAATTCGCCAGAGTGTTTCTCTTTCCCGATATGATATTAGCTATTCGATTCGATGCAAAACGGCATAAATATTAAACCAACTAGAAAATCCGCCATGTGCCACACACGGGTTATCACAGCACACCGTTCAATTCCGGGAAATGTTCACTAGACACGAATCGAATTCCACCCACTAGGCGGAATATCATTCGAAAATCTACCGTTGTCGTCAGCCTCCCAAAAATAACCCCCTCACACCATTAACCGACCTTGGAACCGCCCACACGCGAACCGATTTTGGCGAAATATGCCGCAGGAGCGGCCAGCTTGTTTGCCCGCATTCAAATAGCTTCTCGTTTTCCCTTCCGTTCGTTACAGATATGCGTTTTCGGCACAATCGCGAATATTTTGAATGTCGTCGTCCTGACACGCAAAGAGATGAGCAAAATCCCTATCAACCGCATCCTGAAGTGGCTCTCCGTGACCGACATGTTCGTGATGATGGAGTACATCCCGTTTGCCTTCTACATGTATTCGATACTGCCAGGTAAGTGGACTGGAACCATTTGTTGCACATTGAGGTACCGTAATTTTCCCGCTGATTAGGTTCATTATTTCCCGAGTGGGGGGAAATAATTTGTGTATTCCATTCTTGATATGTAGTCATATGTAATCGTGCATAAAAAAGCTAAACTGAATATAAACGCAAATTACAATTTGCTGATACCTAATATCAGCATCAGGCAGAAATATATGCGTATCGTATTCGCAATGCTAGCTTGCTCAATTATTTA
Source organism: Armigeres subalbatus (assembly GCF_024139115.2). Lineage (NCBI taxonomy): Eukaryota > Metazoa > Arthropoda > Insecta > Diptera > Culicidae > Armigeres > Armigeres subalbatus. Next base: position 155,013,674 of record NC_085140.1, on the reverse strand, counting down.
TTTCGTATCGACACATTTAATACGTTTATATCAATATACGGAGCATGTTACCCTCAAGAAATGGAGCGTTTAATAACAAAAAATCATTAACGTTGGTGGTCTAAGGTTTACACAAATTTAGTCCCAGATAAGTGACTTATCCGAATTATCCAATTACCCTTATAGAGATTATGGCAGTGGAAACCCAAGTAACACTATTTGTTCCATATGATATAATATTGCTTTTGTACGACAAACGCACAAGTATTGTGTCTTAATATAAGAGACTTTATTTTATGCTTCTGTAAGACTGAAAAAGCGCAGAAGGTGGAGCCTATGCAACATAATTTTTCTTTGGTTTCAAAATATGTTTCAAGAAACAAATTGAAACATATATGTAGTACAAAAAACACTTATGGCTATTTAGAGAATCGAACTCAAATCCACGAAGTATTAGCCGCGAACATTTTGCCCTATACTAAATTTGCACAAATTTACACAAATCTCGTCGTTAGAAACTTATAACTATTCGAAAACATTAATTTTCAAATTCAAATGTAAATAACCCCAATGATACTTGTTATGCAAAGACATAAATTGCTATAAAAGAACCTGAGAAATGTCGTACATATAAAACGAACTGCCGCTACTCTTCAGTAACACCTTTTTATAATTAACATTGTGAAGACGAAACTAATAATAAAATTTGTTATGAAGTGTTTCGTTCCCGTCTTATTTTTTAGAGAATACAATCAAAATAATTAGCGCAAGCTATGCGATGTAAAAAAAAATGTACCAAAAAGGAAAAAGAAATGCATTTCTATAGAAACATTCCAAGCATTCCAAGAAACGTTTTCTATAGAAGTTCATTGCAGTATACAAATGCTACAAAACTTGTTTGCGCATACCAGGAAAAGACTAACATTTTACTCAAAACGAACTTCTTTTGGCTCAATGATATCAAGACTGGAAAAGATCTAGTTTGCTACAAACAAGTAATGTTGAATTGACTGTCCAGACAACTTTGTGATATATTTGTTCTGCCGTGCACTTCAACGACTAGTTTTAAACTAATTTCATATACGCCCAATCAAAGTTATGTTTTCGGTGCTACTTGGAAATGGTGTCAGTCGAGGTTTCATGCACTTTGGAGGAAACCGGAGCCATGATAGAGATTTTTTACGCATTTTGCAAATGCTTTAATTTTTTTTAAACCGCTGCGTCCATTTCATTGAACTTTTGTGGTATACCCGTGTCATTTGTTTAGTGCATGTCTTTCTGCTCCATTTCTATTGAGAAGAAATGAAGTAGTCGTTTTTTATTCAGATATTTTCTCAAGCTTAATGTAAGGCCTCTTTCGATTAAGGTACCGCTATTTATACCCTTCCAGAAACGGCTTATACCAACTATCAAAGGCTCAATCAGTTTCGGCTCAACAATAAGTGGGTTAATACTGATTTTCACCATGCATCGGTATTGTAGTTCAAACATATTTTTGCTTCTTCTTATGAGTTCCGTTTGGCATTTCTGAATCCCACCTTTACACAGAGCTCTAATCAGTCAGAGGGTTCAGCAGATCCACTAAATTCGTATCCGCTTCTTTCCTAATTAATCAGCGCTCTGGAGCTTGGAGATTCATGTCGTCGGCTTAAAAACCAGCCTAAGATTGAGTTACGTTTTTATAATTTACTCCATTGACTCCATCCAAAAGTGGCAAAAGGTGGGTCATATAAAAGCAGATTATAGTCGTTCCATACTCTTCCGACCATCACTCATAAGTGTTAACAAGAATAGTAAGAACTAGAGCACATTGTGGTAGATCTTTCTCCGTAATGCACCACGATAAAAGGTGTCTACCCAGCATTACAGGCTAATTGTTTCAGCCCCCAGGCCATTCATCCCCTCGGCACGGGTCGCCTGACTCCTTGGGATTCGGGGTTAGGGACGTCATATTGTCAGTTTCAGTGTTTAATCGAGCCTAGCGATATGACCGGATTTAAACCGTTACGCACTACTTCAGAGTATCCATATCCCAGCGTAACGGGATAAGTGCTTCAATTATGTGATTGCGATTATTATAAAGCAGTAATGACGATCAAGCTTGATGAGCTTGTGTTACTTTTTTCTCATATTCAACTATACAGGGGTTACACATTTTCCTTTGGAGAATTGAAATTTTATTGAAACCTAAATTTGCATAGCTTTGTTTAAAATAATCCGATTTTGATAAAACTTGAACCAACGGAAAGAAAGCAGAAATTCGTCTAGTTTTCTGTTCCTTTATGATGTCTGATCAATCCACAAACACCGGAGATGTTCCGTAGGTAGGTAAAAATGCATTTTTAGTGCTTGTTACTAATTTTTACTAGAACTTTCATAATTTTTCATGCCACATCATTTTCATCATTTTGAAACCACAACTGTTTTTCGAGAAATGATGGCTGCAGTACGAGAATCCTTTAAAAATATACAGATATATGACAATTTCTGTAGATATGGCCCCTGAAATTTGGTCATATGTACACTAGGGTGGCTCTAATTCAGGGCTGCCCAACGTACGGCCCGCGGGCCGGATGCGGCCCTCGGCTCCATTTTTTGTGGCCCGCGGTGCGTAAGAAAAATAAACTCAGATTAGGCCCGCCAGTTTTTCTAACTAGCTCGGGAAGCTCTTTTTTATTATTAATTATTTAATACGTAAGTTTTTAATCAAAGCTTGAAACGTTTCCAATAAAGATTGGCACGAGTAGTTTACGTTCACGTTGAAAAAAGGAAGACCGGTCTTCTCAATTTGTTTAGAAAGTTTTGCTATATTGAAAGAATAAAATCTGAATCCAAGCATTCTATGAAATATGATATTTGAGGTACGAAACAAAAGTTGGTAGAACTACAAAGGTAGGGCGCTCAATCAATTTAAATTTACATTCATTGATTTAAATTATTGGTACAATGGATTATAGAAACAACAACTCTCTTTACTCAAGAACATACGAAGTCAGAAAATGCAGTACGGGCCAGTTTTGCTGTTAGTAGGATTTTGGCAAAACGGATGAAATTTTTCCAGGACGGAGAGCTTGTTTAGGAAAGCATTTAGGTTGTTGTTTACAACGGGTATACCCCGTTAGGCATAAGTACGTTAGGCATAATGAACGTTAGGCATAATGGACGTTAATGACCCAAAGAACAGCGTATGACATAAAGAAGGCAGAATTATGCCAAACGTCCATTATGCCTAACGTACATTATGCCTAACATCCGTTATGCCTAACGTTCATTATGCCTATCGTACTTATGCGTAACGTCCTTATGCCTAACGTACTTATGCCTAACGTCGCGGACCCGTTTACAACATCGTAAATTTCAAGGAAATAGCCTCCTTCAGAAGCATTAGTTTGCGCGGAATACGGTGAAGAGTAAATGTTCTCGCAGAAGATTTGACAGCTACGTTACGTGTAATTCTCTCGCAAACGATGAAAATACTGACGTAAAACGTGGCATAGAGGTGAGCCAGCCCAGGGCTGCAAGCTTCTCTAATAATGATAAAAATAAACGTTGCAAAATTGGCTGTGTTCATAAGAGGAATTGATGGTCATTTTCGAATGACAGAGAAATTGGCAGCTTCGAACCCTATACAGGGAACAACTAATGGGAAACCCTGAGGGCTGATAAGACCTGTGCGAAGGAACTATTTTTCCTCTTGGAAAACTTAAGTGACCTTACGATTGATGCAGCACCAGCAATCAATGACAGGAAATAACAATGGCATTGTGACAATTCTAAGCATGGAAAAGCAATCACAAAGATATGGTGATATTCCCTGCCATACTGCATATTCATCAATAGAATCAATATTCGAAAACGATATTTGATCAATATTCCTCAAGTATTGACGTTTGTTATTAAGACAATCAACTTTATCAACGTTAGGGATCTCAACCACCACCAATTATAAATGATGTTGACGGAAATGACGAATACGAAGACTTCCTGTATTATTGCGAAGTTTATTAACTATGCCTTGGTACCATGTTTGAGAGATTTTTTTTCGAAAGGAAAACGGAACTATTTTTACAAGATAAAGAAAAAACACTACTCGAGCTGAATGATCCTGAATAGATGAGTGACTTGGCTTTCTAGCAGATATCGACATCTCAATAACTTGAACATGAAGCACTTTGGCATAGTGTGTTTCTGAAATCTGGTACATTTCTCTCATAGGGTAAATGATATATTTTGGACATGTACATATTTTGGACAAGCCTGAGCTTCTTCGATCAATTTTAGATAATGTGTAGGAAAATTTTTATCGAAAGTATGATCATTGCATACCTTTACCTCAACTCTAGCGGCTCCTGATGAGAATTCACAAATCAACTATTATTTATCTTTAAAATAATCTAAAATGTAAAGCTATCTACCAAAGTGCCTGCTGGACGCCAGTATGCAGGAGAACATGCATTATTGGACTCTTCGTAACATGCACCTGAAACACGTTTAAATTGGTTCAAACGGCAATCTTGAGGTCCTGCGGCCAAAGTTTGATTGTAATTGAGATACTAACATATTCCAATCGCTTAACATGAACTTGAGACGAATGAAAAAGGAGTGACCAAAATGAAGTTATGTTTTTATTCATCAGACATTTATTGGTCACCCCATGTACAGTACATGGATGAACCATTAATTGCCAACATTCAGGCTGTTTTCAATTATATCGATAAGATTGCGAAACAATGTTAATTTCTGGTTTAATCTAAGTCAGTTAAGCAAATAAATGCATTTAAATGAATGTGGATACGTGCAGGTAAGTCATACCATTGAGATCTGTAGGTGGCCATTTTTAAATTAGGAGAAAATGACTCTGTCCAAAATATATGCATTTTCCATGTCGAAATTATATATTTGATGTCCAAAAAGAAAATATTTAAAATATTACACCTATTAAAAGTAATTTACTCAAAAATTGGGCAATGGAGACACAAGACTAATCATAGATTATGAATTTGGATGAACCTAGTGGCTTTCAATTGTTTTATACTATTCAATCTCGATATATTTTCTAATGAATGTCCTGCGCTTGTCCAAGATACATCATTTACCCTACCGTTGAAAACAGTTCATGCAAGTATGCCGGTAAAGTAACGAAATTCTCATTTTATCAACACCGTTTACCGATTTGAATAATTTTCCTGAAATGTTTCAAATGGATTCCTCATGCAACGATCGAGTTTAGTTTTTTTTAGATAATGAAAAAAAAAACACTGATAATTTTGAAAATTTTACAAAAGTTATGTACCGAATATTTTCTGGCCCGCCAGCAAGTGTGAATTCTAAAAATTGGCCCGTGCACAATGGTCGGATTCGTCAAATTTCACGACATAAATCGATAACTCAAAAACCATCAGTGCTAGAGTTTTGACGTCTTCAGAAGAAATGATCTACAAGAAGAGATCTATTTTTGGTGTAAATTTTCATTAGGGTGGCCCTTCGGTGAATTTTTTTTGAAAATGTATTTTTTCACCCTTTTGAGTTAGGAGTTCATATAATTCTACAAAGTTGTAGAGAATTTAATTCTAAGCATTTTTGCTTAATAAACATTTATTTTATCTCATATAGGTGATGTTTTATGGCAAAATTGCTAAATTTAGATAGGGTGGTCCCGAAAAAAAAGTTTTTAGCTTTCACTTTCATCAATTCAGAATATTTTCAAAAACTGTCTTAGCATCGCTTCACGGTCTTTGGATGGCGCATCTTTTGGTTACATAAGATGGTTGATAGCTTCATTTTCAAGCAAATTATAAGCGTTTTTTCATGAAAAAGTGATATTTTTCTGAGCATTCTACTGCAGCTAGTAGCAAATATTAGCAAAAAATTCAATCGTCATCTGAAAATATACATGCAGCCCCATCAAATCCATGGTATTCCATTTGTCCATCTTTGTCCACTTTTGTTTGACGATAGTATTATTTTTGTACTGAAAATTAGGGTGAAACACATATATCATCTTTTGGATTTTCACAATATTTGGTAGAATAAAAGACAAGTACACCGTCTTCGACCAGAGGTCGTACAGACTGAACACTTAACACCTAGACAACTGACAGGACACATAATACCCAGTGGGGTGGAGAATTTTTCGATCACGAAAGTTTCCTTCTTACCGAGGCGGGAATCGAGCCCACGCTCCATAGTCCATGCCTCTAGACGATTGACGGCGCTAACCGCACAGCCACAAAGCTCACAAAGATTCGTTCTTTATCTAAAATATTTAAATCAACTCGTGTGGAAAAGAAGTCGAAAAAATCATTTTGACATTTTAACTACTGGAACGATTTTCAAGGTGTTTTCACGAAATAAATGCTTAAGAGCGCTACTTTTGTGGCAAAATACAAAATCATAAAATTCAAGTTGGTTTTTCATGGCTTATTCGCAGAATAATTTCATTTTCACAGTTTCTAAGTGAGGGTCGCCAATGACTACACGTGATTCCATGAACATTGATGATTGGTCCAGTAGTTCAAAAATTATGTTTTAAAATAATATTTTTTTTCCAAAATGTTGATTTTTTTTAACACCCTGGATCGAAATCGGACAAAATTTAAAAGTGTGTTTGTTTATTTTCGAAAAAGAATTATTCTACCAAATATTGCGAAAATCAGAGGTATGGTATATGTGTTCCCATGGAATAGCTGATTTTTCATACAAAAACTAATATGATTATCAAACAAAACTGGACAAACATGGATAAATGAAATACCATGGATTTGATGGGCCTGCATGTAGATTACGATTGAAATTTTTGCTAATATTTGCTACTAGCTGCAGTAGAATGCTCAGAAAAATATCACTTTTTCATGAAAAAACGCTTATAATATGCTTGAGAATGAAGCTATCAGCCGTCTTATGTAATCAAAAGATGCGCCATCCAAAGACCGTGAAGCGATGCTAAGACAGTTTTTGAAAATATTCTGGATTGATTAAAGTGGACGCTAAAAACTATTTTTTTCGGGACCACCCTATCTAAATTTAGTAATTTTGTCATAAAACAATACCTATATGAGATAAAATGTTTGTTTATCAAAAATGCTTAGAATTAAATTCTCTACAACTTTGCAGAATTATATGAACTCCTAACTCATAAGGGTAAAAAATACATTTCCAAAAAAAATTCACTGAAGGGCCACCCTAATGACAACCTACACCAAAAATAGATCTCTTCTTGTAGATCATTTCTTCTGAAGACGTCAAAACTCTAGCACTGATGGTTTTTGAGTTATCGATTTATGTCGTGAAATTTGACGAATCCGACCATTGTGCCGTGGCGTGAAAAGGTTGGGCAGGCCTGCTAATTAGTCTAAATAAAACTTTTTTCTTTTTTTTGATGGGCCGCCCTCTTATTCGGTTCTATTTGATGGACACAATTTCAGCCAAATCGGTCAACGTTTGGGCGGTGCTGAACTTGGAAGTTGGAAGTTTATATGGAAAAATGAATGCAAAAACATCGAAAAACCGTTATTTGCAGTTGGACAGCACAATTTACGATGAAGAACAATCGTGACCTTTAAGTAGTCTTGTTGTGTAGGGGTTATCACGTCTATCTAGATAGTAGGAGGTTGAGGGTTCGAGTCGCTCCAAGACACGTGGATTCTTTTTCGCAAGTTTCATATCAATTTATTCATTTCGAAACATGTACTGTGCATATTCACAGCCAAGATATTTAACAAAAAAATGATTTTCGTACGGCCGAATTGCCGAATAATATGCAATTAATTGTAATCAAGTGTCGGTCTTCCACCGTCATTAGTCGTTTCAGGAAAGATTAATTAATTACGTAACGCAAAAATTGACCATTTTCATCCCCTCTTTCCAATATTTCACACTTTTTGTATGAATCATTGAAAATTTTTGTATGGATTGTCACACCTCGGGCAACCTCCCTCTGAGCGTTACGTAATTTATCATTTATATCTAATTACATTTATAGTGACAATGTGATATGCTTTATATGTTGTGAAGTGAATTTCAAAACGATACATTGGTTTTAGTTGGAAATCGAGTGGAAATAAATCTCGCAAACACAGTTGTATCTGCTTGTAATACCCGAGCAGAAGCCATGGACAGAATAACAAAACATGATATGGACTTGATTGATATAAGAGATAAAAGAGCAGACAACAATTTAAAAAAAACTTGCATCGAAATATCATTTAAATATCAAGATAAGCTATGGATAAGAACAAACTGGTGGCACATGATATTGATCACTTCTTACAAAAAGCATAACTAGATCGCCTCATGATATTTTAGTCCAAATTAAATCTAAGCCTATTAGTTCCTGCTCTCCACAACCAACACAGTGTACGAAGAGCTGTGCGACAAAAGATCAAAAGGAGGATATTTGTTTAAATTTGTTTTATTAGCCCGTTAATGAACAAATTTGAAAAATAAAACTTAATGTAATCTAGCTATTCGAAACAAAATGTTGAATAATATGTTAAGAATATGCTTCTGAACTAAAGTCTTGAGTCTGAATGAAAAATAAAACCGCAATTTGAGAGACATTAAGGTTTTATCCCGAACACCTCAGTTGCTTTGTTGCACGAGAAATGGATGCGTCCTTCCATATGCATCACGGGAACCTTCTTTCAAGAGGTTTTGAAGCCTCTCTTCAAGAGGATCGGAAGCTTCTTTTCTAGAGGCTCGGAAGGTTTCTTTTGAGAGGGTCGAAGGACTAACTTCAAGAGGCTCAGAGGGATTCTGGCAAGATGGTCAGAAGCCTCCTTTTAAGTGGCTTGAAAGCTACTTTCATAAGGTAGCAAAGCTGCCCTTCAAGAAGCTCGGAATTCTCCTTCAAAGAGGCTCAGAAGCCTTTTTAAGTGGATCGAAAGCCGCCTTTCAAGAGGCTCGAAAGCCTAACTCGAAGAGGCTCGGAAGCCTCTTTTCAATAAGCGTGGAAGCCTACTTTTAAGAGGCTCGGAAGCCTCCAATACTCAAAAGTCCTGTAGGAAGCTTGATGTATAAACTTAATTAAATTAATTTCCCGTAATAATGGAAATTTTAGCCAATTCTGTTAGTTTTAGAGCCATATATCCTGTTAGTTTTCATGTTTGTTTCTCATATATCTTATCTACGCTTATTTTCATTCGCACCAAAAAATAGGGGTTTCCTCAATTAATGCAAAAGTTCGAAGGGGTACCTCTCAAGAAAAAGGTTGAGAACCGCTGCCCTAGACCGTTGTCATCAGAAAGCTGTCATCATAAACAAAACGTATTATGCTGTTGACATTAAATTAAAATAATAAATGATTTTCCTTTTCTAGTCTCCTTGATTGATTACATAGGGAAACTGCTCCTGGAATTCATCTCATGGCTCCGATATTTATCCCATCAAAAACAAAGCAATGGAAAGCAATTTGTTTTGATTCTTATTTTTGTGATTTTTTTCAGCTGTGGCACGCATGTTGACAAAAAGAAGCGACGAAATTGGTGCAATATTTCTTTGTTTCGCGATGAAGTGAGAAGTTAGTAGTGAGCAGCAAGAAGTGTTTGTAGTGAGAAGCAAGAAGTGAGAAAAGACAAATGAGAAATGAGTAGTGTGAAGTTATTGGAAGAAGGAAGAAGGAAGAAGGAAAAAGAAGAAAGAAGAAAGAAAATGGAAGAAGGAAGAAGGAAGAAAGAAGAAGGTAGAAGGAAGAAGGAAGAAGAAAGAAGTAAGAAGGAAGAAGGAAAAAAAAGAAGGAAGAAGGGAGAAGGATTAAGGAAGAAAGAAGAAGAAAAAAGGAAGAAGGAAGCAGAAAGAATGAAGAAGAAAGGAGGAAGAAGGAAGAAGCAAGAAGGAAGAAAGAAGAAGGAAAAAGCAAGAAGAGAAAAAGAAGAAGGAAGAAAGAAGAAGAAAGAAGGGAGAAGGGAGAAGAAAGAAGGAAGAAGGAAGAAGGAAGATGGAAGAAGAAAAAAGAAGGAAGAATAAAGAAGTATGAAGAAAGAAAAAGGAAGAAGAAAGAAGGAGGAAGGAAGAAGAAAGAAGGAAGAAGGAAGAAGCAAGAAGGTAGAAGGGAAAAGGAAGAAGCAAGAAGGAAGAAGGAAAAAGAAAGAAGGAAGAAGGAAGGCGCATTAAGGAAAAAAGAAGAAGAAAGAAAGATGAAGGTAGAGAGGAAAGAAGGGAGAAGGGAGAAGGAAGAATGAAGAAGAAAGAAGGAAAAAGGAAAAAGGTAGAAGAGAGAGGGAAGAAGAGAGAAGGAAGAAGCAAAAAGAGAGAAGGAAGAAGGAACAAGGAAGAAGGAAGAAAGAAGTTAGAGAATGGAAAAAATAAGAGAGAAGAAAGAATGAAGGAGGAAGAAGGAATAAGGAGGAAGGATGAAGAACGAAAGAAGAAGAAAGAAGGAATAAGGAGGAGGAAAAAGTACCACTCGTAAATTGAGGTCAATTTTTTTAACTAATCGGCCAAACGGCATTCGAACAAACGACCCGTTCGGCCAAACGGCATTCGGCCAAATGGCGTTCAGCATTCGGCCAAATGGCGCTCGGCCAAACGGCATTCGGTCAAATAGCGTTCGGCCAAACGGCATTCGACCAAACGGCCTGTTCCTTCGCATAAATCAAAACCGCGTAGATTTCAAAACCGACGACCTTCAACGAAAATTGGGTTTAATTGGGTTTTAGTTGGGATTCCTCGACATTTTTTAATAATCGCGTAAAACATCGGGAAAAACTTATAAGTTAAACTTAATCCCCCTAGCGGCGATGGTGCCTTTCTCGTGCATCTCAAAATGTATTAAGAAAAGTACATAAGATAGGTAAAAATAACACTTTTGGGCGTTAGATCCCATAATTTTCAACAATTCCCATTTGTTTGCATTTACTGCTAAACATTTTTGCTCCAAACGATTTTTTTTTCGATTAAATTTTTTCCAAGGGAAAAACAGTAGTTTGGAAATAACTCCGAAACGCAATGGCTGATCTGGCCAATTTTCAATAGGAAACAATGGGATACGTCGAATACAACTTGTTGCGAGTAAATCAGTTAATTATAAGTACCTAAAAAATGAGTGAGTTTTTTGCGCATATACATACACACGCACATACACACACATACATACACATACACACACATACAGACATGGGCTGCGAAATGGTGAGTTGACGTCTGGGAAGGAGCGACCTACACAGCTCTGGTCCTCACAAGTTTCAATCTTACGCTTCCACGGGTCTTTTGATGACAATCGACCGCCAGCTAAGGGTTTTGTACTTAGCTGGTATTGCAGCCTGGGCACTGTTGTCCTTCTGACATCAGCTAGAGTAAGGGGGTGCGACCAAAGGGACCATCGTCCCTAACCACTAAACCCAAGGCGTTAAGCGACCCGTGCCAAGGGGATGCATGACCAGGGTGGTGAAATAATGAGCTAAGCCTTTAACGGAGCCTGTGGGGTACCTTAGCACCCTCCACAGTAATTGTTCCTTACCGCGTCATGCTGGGCTCTGGCGTGGTGGACCTCTTTTCCCGAGTAACTCGTGGGACCAACCAAGTCAATTCTTCAATTAGTGGTAGTAGTATAGGCGACAACCCCTTGCAAGAGGTGGGTTGTTCAGGTCTCCGCCTAGGAGGCCAGAGGCAATAGTCGGCAGCTCAGTGCGCAGCGCCAGCATGGGTCACTTAACCTTCTCCTCGACTACGCCGGTAGAGGTTATGGACGGCCATGGCTTGTGGGGGCGATGAACCGCAAACGCGATGGGCTTTCGGCCTTCGAGGTGGCGACGGAACAGCTGGACGTCATCATCGACTTTGCGTCATCGAAGCATAATATCAGTAAGGACCTCAAGAGGAGCTTGCTGAAACTTCGAAAGTCGATGTTGGACGCAAAGCTGAACGCCGAGAAATCCGTGGAGTCGTGGTCTACCCAGACTGAGGCCCAAGAATTCGCGGACTCAGGCAAGGTCGAATCGACCGAGGTGGCGAAGACGGTGGTGCCAAAGTCTACCCAGACTGAGGCTCAAGTATTCGCGGGCACGTCGGGGGTGACTGCTCCAACGGCGCAGACACAAAAACGGGGGAGACAGTCTCCAGGGAATTACTACCCCGAACAAGGGTAGTGGGGCTGGGAAGCTGAACCCCGGCCAGATACCTCCAAAACCGGGGGAGGAAGGACCTGGATAGGTCCGTCCACCCAGGAAAGACTGTGGTAAGGGGTTACGGCACGCTGAGAGCTCTCAGCCGCACCAGACCAGGGAAATAGAGGGGGATGACGCCTCCTGGACCCTGGTCAAGAACAAGAGGAAACCGAAGACGTCAAGGGTCAAAAAGAAGGCCCAGGTGAATAAGGGTAGCAAGAAGTCTAGGGTAGGCGCTAATCGCTCCAGGGGCGATGCCCTAGTCATCAAGACGGACGAGGCTAAGTACTCGGACGTTTTGAAGGCGATGAGGAGTGACGTCAAGCTCGGTGAACTCGGCGCCGACGTACGTCGAATAAGACGTACCCGGATGGGCGAGATGATCCTCGAGCTGAAGAAGAAGTTGGCGGAGGAAGTTTCTAGGCGAGACGGTCAAGGTGAGGGCACTCGCGATGGAGGTGAATCTAAGGGTTAAAGACCTGGACGAGATCACCGAAGTCGAAGAGCTCGTCACGGCACTGCGGCGACAGTGTGAAGTGGAGACGCCCACCGCAGCCGTTCGGCTACGGAAAGGTCCGGCAGGGACGCAGGTAGCATTGGTTCGGCTATCTGCAGCGGACGCCTCCAAGGTAGTCAAGTTAGGGAGCGTCAAAGTGGGATGGTCGGTGTGCCCTGTGGGCATATACGAGCAACCCGAAGTTTGCTTCAAGTGCCTGGAACCGGGGCACAAGCAATGGGACTGCAAAGGCCCTGACAGAAGCAATCTCTGCCGACGGATTGGAGGGACATAAGGCACAATGCTGCACGAACCCTCCCAATTGTTTGATTTGGTCCAGCAAAGCTGTGAACAGCAAGCACCCCATGGGGGGTTCGAAGTGTCCGGCGTTGAGGCGTGCTGCAAAATCACAGTGCAGGTAACGCAACTGGCTTGCTCGGCCTTGCCCGAGTGTTCGGTGTGCGCAGGTTTAGAGGAAACGGCTGAACACGTATTGTTCGTGTGCCCACGTTTTCGCGCAATGCGTGACCACATGCTTGCCACATGTGATCTGGACACTACCCCGGACAACCTAGTTTGGAGGATGTGTTAAGATGAAGTTGTCTGGAACGCCGTTTTATCGGCTATCGTCCAAATCGTCTCGGAGCTACACAGAAGGTGGCGCGTGGATTCAAGGATGGCTAGTTCAGGCCCAAATAAGAGGTGTTCCAAGGGTTCGGAGTCGGCTTCATGGGTCATACCGGTGCCCTGTGGTCGAACTCGATCCTTTCATCGAACAAGTGGCCGCGCTAAGAACAACATGGTATCGTCGATCTCGCGGCGTCGGTCAACCGGGCGGGTTCCGAGCCCGAGGACAGAAAAGGGTCCTCGTCAAGGCTGGGGCAGGCGTAGGAACCGCTTCGGCAAGTCCCTCTGTGTGTTGGCGAATAGACCCTATCGCAAAGAGGTCAATTTGGGGTACACGCGGCATCATCATTCTTGATACCAGTCGTGCAGAGGGAAGCAGGCGCGAAATCGAACCTTCCCACCTTCCGAGGACATAGGGCGTGGTAAGGCCACCTGGAAAGCCGGCAATGCGCTGGCACGATACCATGGTGTTCTTTTAAAAAAGTGAGTCACGATGTTCGATGCTGCAAGGACACGCAGCTAACCTCGAGGGTGCGTTGTGCACTGGCCCCCCTTTGAAGCATTACTTTCTGGATATACCGAAGGGACGATGGGCTTGGCGGCAATGGAAACGGTTTAGCGGGTCGGGGATGTAGTCCTGCCTCCCTCGTTTGCTGTTGGAGGTGGTCCCTAACCCCGCACTTCCTTTACACCCCAGGATGTCTGTTGAGCAGATTCCCCCTCCATTGCTTAGGAAGAAAAAAAACAAACACAGACAGACATCACCTCGGTTCGTCGAGCTGAGTCGATTGGTATACAACACAATGGGTCTACGGGCCTTCAATAAAAAGTTTGTTTTTGGAGCGAACATATAGCCTTTTGGTACACTTAGTGTACGAGAAAGGCAGAACGTGAAAACCGCGTAGAAATAGTTGCGTAAAAAACGACCTGCGAACTAGTAAAAACACATACCAATTCGACTAAATATTTGTCCCGAATGTTTAGATAAAGCGAATGGTCTTTTCGGGCGTTCGAGCGTTCGAGCAAGGCGAAATCGTATAACTTCAATATTGGTATTGGATGTTTTTTTCCTTAAGAAAAATATTATAAAAATTCTTATTTATTTTAAGGGACAATTTTCATCTTTTTCGCATGGTAATTATTCATCTTCCGAAATTCAGATGTGTACACATAAAAATAACCGAAACGCGATCGAAATAATACTTTTCTACTGGATATAATAAATCTTAAAATGGTACTATTAAAAAATCGTTTGAAATTTTATCAAAGGTTTATTCGTCCACGACTCAGTGAAGTTCAGTGAAGTCAACTTCGATAACATTTACTGGGCAAAAGAACTGTAGCCAATGGTGGTTGATTTCCAGCGGTCTGATTTGCATTAGATGCCAATTTCCGCATCATACTTTGTGAATATGTTCGATCACTGACGAATATACGCGCGTGATGGCTGATGATGATGGATAAATTTGAAATGCAGCATTTTCTGTCGGTTGAAGAATCCATTACTGTTTTTCAATTTCATCCCAATTTCTCTGTCGGGTTGAAACAGTTCCAACGTTGGGGGTTTCGGGATAGCTGCAAATGGCGACCGCAATTACGCCTCTACTCTGTATGTTGCTCTTGTTGATTGGATAGGGAAGCTTTGTCAGTATTGTTGATTTCCTTCTAGCTCGAGGCAGCTCTCATTAGACCTGTAAAACATAGGTGGTTCGATTACAACAAAGCGCAACCATCACTTACTGCCTACTTCTTTGTTTTCCATTTCAGATCGACGAGACTTTCCCTATTCATGGGCAGTGTACCTGATGTTTCACATGCATTTCACCCAGATATTGCACACCATTTCGATACTGCTGACTGTGATGCTGGCTGTTTGGAGATATATAGCCATCAAGTGAGTATTTTATCAAATACAATTTTACTATTGGTGATCCAGACTAAACTTGTGGTTCAAATGCAACAACATTTTTAATTTTTAATAGATTTGATAAATTTAATAGATTTGCTTCTAAATAAAAAGTTTTCTGATTTCTGCATTAGCATTTTTTTCAATTTTATACGTAAAATTTCTTATATTTATCGGAAATTATCGGAATCTTGAATATCGTTTCAAAAAACCAAAATCAGGCTGAAATCAAGAGAGTACCAGCAACCAACCAACTCAAAAGTTGATAAAAATAAATTCAAACACTCTTGAAAACGCACACATTGGATGTCCTTTCTGAAAGTCTGTGTGTTCGATAAAAGTTGAAAATATTGATAAATTCATTCCGAAATGCCGCTGGCCTTCTAAATGTAAGCAATTTTGTCTATTAAATTTATTTTTCACTTGAATAGTCTACCGACTTAGTCAGGGCTTGGTGGTCATATGGCTACCACTTCTGCATTATACGCAGGACGTATAGGCAGGAGGAGGCAGGAGGAAGGAATTTTGGAAGTTTGATAACCTAATTGAGGAGCCCTAAACCTCTCCTAACAAACACTAAATTGTTCATGTAAGGTTTTTATCCAAACCAGACGGTTAACCTTAGAAGTTTCATGTCCTGGGTGGGATGTTCATGATCATCCGTAGGAATTTGTTTTGGACTCGTTGGAGTTTGAGATGGTGAGTTTTGGCGCAGGTCTCCCAGGCCGATCTGCCATATTCGATCACGGAGAGGATGATTTGCTTGTAGACAGCAAGCTTGTTTTTGACGTTGGACAACGTTTTACCCAAAGGTACTGGGTGTCAAATCATAATCTAAAATTGGGGACCATCACGAAATCATGTAAGATTTCGAACGTTAATACAGCCTTTATCTATCGATTTTCGAGATTTATATATCAATCGACTCCGCAACTCTCCAGAAATTTGTCAATTTCATTGAAACTTTTGATTATTTACGATAAACTATTGAAAAAATCAATTCTTGTCATTTCATTTCATTCATTCATTTATTTAGTCTACATCTAAACAATTCTTGTCATACCCAGTAAAAATATCAGAACCAACCAATCCCGTTCATGCATTCCAAACACGGACATCAGAAAGATGTAAGTTACGAGGCTTGTGACCCACCGTTTCATTTTCTCCGAGTGTAAAAATTACCATGATTCGCGCTCGCGTGTCCTTTCTGTACGATGATCCACGGTGGGTGATTGCGGAGAGCGGGAACGGAGGGCGCACAGAACGATGGCGTTGCTAGCGGTCCTAGCAGTTATTTCTGCCTCTGTAGCGGTTTACGGGCAATCTATCGAGTGGCTATCGTCGGCGTCAGCGGCACTCCAATAAAATTTTCTTGCATGGTTCTGGATCTGGTGTTGTTGCAGGACGAATAAATTGTTTCTTTTCAGGACCGTCGTTTTATACAAGGGAAGATCATTTGAACGATTCTTCTCGGCAAGATTTAACAAGCGATCCTTAGAGCCATTGATGTCTAATGGAATAGGCTAAGGCTTGGATTTTAGAATTTAACTTTATTTTTAGAATGGCTTAGCATAGACTTACTTGACGAGCGCGGATCTTATTGGACAAATCAGTATTTCTGAGGTCCATCATTCCTGTTCAATTTTCGTCATGCGATTGCAACGTATCTTAAGCGCAGGTTGCCCAGTACGTTAGTACTGCTTGCGAGTAACATTTCGTAGGTTGAGTGATAAGCCTGCTGCATATCACTACAGTTGGTCGCGGTTCGATCCCAGTCGACGTATTTTTTGTAAACGAAGTCTGGTTTTGTCTCCCTCAGATAGGAAGCTCATGTGTTGATGGGTACGATATGTAGGTTCGAGGTGTGGGAGTTGTGGTCCTGGTGTCAGTGGTTGTCACTCGTGTGGATACTTATGTATATGCTGACTTATAAGTGAAGTAGAAGAAGGTTCTCTGCGAAATGTGACATTTTTTCCTCGTCCTCTAACCCATACAAAATTTTAATTTTTCAGAGTCGCTACAGACTTTCAGCAATGTTTTAGAATATTTGTAGATTTTCAGTCATTACTCTTAAGGGCTTCCGGAAATTCTTTCAGGATGTTAGATTCGACTAGTCGTATTCTGATGGATAACGTTGAGGTACTCATTTTATATGAATGTCATTTAAACATATTTTTTCAAGAGCTTTGATATATCACAGAGCACAGATATACTAGTTAGTATAAATTTACGGATTTGTTTTTCACTAATGAGTTTTTATGGAGGTATCAAAATTTAAAACATAAAACCTGCTAAATCCAAATAGTGATACGCCTTTCTCGTACAATTAAAAAATAGTATTTTTTAACCCTTAAATGCGCAATGTTGTTTTAAAACAACAAACCGAAAATACGTTTAATGTTAATAATTTTAATGATAGTTTACGCTAAAAATACTTTCGACGATTTCTAAAAAAATCGCCTTGCGCCTTTAAGGGTTAAAGGAACATCTAGCCAATTTTCAAAAGAAATCACTTGAACAGGATTCCCCGTTGGTTAGCGCAAAAAAAAAATGAAAGTTTTCCTGCGCACATACACACGTGCTCATGAGGATGCTCACAGATAATTTCCAATTGCTTGTATTGTTTGTTTTCATCAACGTTTTATAAGTTTGATATTTGTTTTCTGTGGGTATATACCTGCTGTTGCCGTCGCTTCGGAATCTGTTTCGCGTTTAATTACCTGCCTATGGCTCAACGATGACGGTTGACAGTTACCATGGTTTGGATGGCTTCCATGCTTGCGAGGCGAAATGCAAATTAGTTCGCGCGATGAGTCTCCTCCCGGAGGATGTAGCTAAGAAAGTTAATTAGCACGTCTGATACACCGGAAAGCTATTATCCACACTGTTATTGTTGATGTTCAATCTCGTTATCTAGTAATCGCGGGCTAAGCTTAGCTTGCGGCAAAAAGTGTGTGTGTCGTGAACTTTTCAGCTTTTCGGTTCGTAAATGGATTATTGAAGTTCACTTCGTTGCAGTTCTATCTTTCTTGTGACCTAACAATTTCGAAGAGAATTTTGCCCATCTGTTCGTAATTGCTTCCATGATGGTATTGGTTTTTTTTTAAATGAATACTGTTTAGTTTAAAGAACTTTTTTTTAATTAGATAATTATTTCGCAGAACAGCTGCTGCTTACTCTGCACTTTTCTATTCAGCGACATCATCGTCAGGCTGAGGTCAAAGGGAAAATACATTCATTTGAAGATGAAATCAAGACAAAATTTTCAAAACGACTTATCTGCTTTTGTAAACAAAGATTCAAACGTCGATTTGATGAATCGGATAGCACTCCGACGCAAACCAACACCATCAACAGGTAGCGGAAACCTTCATTTACCTATTGGTGGTGCTGGTTTGCGTGGGAGAGCAAACAGATTCGTCAAATCATCGTTTGAATCTTTGTTTACAAAAGCAGATAAGTCGTTTTGAAAATGTTGTCTTGAAATGTGTTCAACACATTAAACGAAATCAACTTCGGGTGGCTCCAATAATAGTCGTGAATAGATCCTTCATATTCCAAATGTTTCTACCTTAATTCAATTTGAATATTTAAACATTATACATATTAAACATTGAAGGACCTTCGTGTCCATGGATCGAACATATTTTTCCCATCTTAAAGTGTTTTCATTTCATTAGATATTTTACTGCTTCTTTTTATTTGACATACTGTTCCTTCTACTTACAGACACCCTCACGGTTCATTGGCCGTCTACGCTCAATCCAATTACAGTTACGCCATCCTCTTCTGCTACATACTGGCGCCCATTCTCTGCATGCCAACGTACTTTGTCTTCACGATACGGCAGACGCATGTCTTCGAGCACGATGCCCACGTCCTGTTGTATCACTTGGATGCCGACGAAAACACTTCGATCTATCGGTGAGTAGGACTGTGTCTATTTGGTTTAGTGTTCGACTGGAAAGACGATACCCAACTACGACCGGTGTTGTTGTTTCTGCTGTTGATGTCCGAGGACGGCGGATAAAATAATCTGCGTCGGAGATTATAGTAGGCATTGTTAATGCCATATAAGTTATTAGACAATTGAAGGCGAACAGATTATAATTTAGATTCAATGTCACACAAATTTCCCTAAAACATCCGTTGTTTCTAAGCATCCGAGCATCCCAAAGGTGCAAAAGGTGGGTCATCTAAAAGTAAATTATAGTCGTTCCATACTTTTCCGACCATCACTTATAAGTATTAACACAGAGAAGTATTAACAAGAATAGTAAGAACTCGAGCACAGTGTGGTAGATCTTACTTCATAATGCACCGGTGTCTATCCATTACGGGAATTACCAGTTTTATGATTACTTTTGATCATCAGCGTTAAACTATTGAAATAATCAATTCTATCAAACTCAATAAAAAACTCAAAGGTGCAGCCCAATCGGGTTGTACGCAAAGGTGACGTTGAACTACTTAGCTGTATGCAATGTACAGTAGAGTGGCCCAGCCTTGTATGGGGAGAAAAAAACTTGTCGAATTCTTCGGGGCACTTCCCAGGATTGTGCCTTTGCGTAAGAAAATCGATCTCTGAAACTTTCAGCTCAATCGCTTGTTACATAAGCTGGTGCATTTGATTTGAAGTTTGTATGGTGGTTTCAGCCAAAATGCTTAGGAAAATACACCTCCGTCACTCTTTCGTTCAGAAAATTGGTTCGGTATGCCCGATTGAGTTCATAATTGCAACAAAGGTAGTTGATATGTTAAAAATCAATTCCACAGAATATTATACGATGGTTAAATGTTTTTTTTTATAAAGTATTGGATGATTTATTGGGAGTTGGGCTGTGCACTTTGGAGTTAATTGATTGTCATTAAAAAACTTGCGCATGTTATCAAAGGTGGCTTAGGGCACAAAACAGATAGACATCATAGAACAAACTGCAAATTTCAAAGTAGGCTCTTTGTGTATCAACAATCGACGAACGGCACTCACGTATATCTAGGGCGACAGAAAGATAAAG
The DNA here is from genome assembly GCF_024139115.2 of Armigeres subalbatus. Classification (NCBI taxonomy): domain Eukaryota; kingdom Metazoa; phylum Arthropoda; class Insecta; order Diptera; family Culicidae; genus Armigeres; species Armigeres subalbatus. Next base: position 154,993,547 of record NC_085140.1, on the reverse strand, counting down.
CAAAGCATGCGATGTTGTCTGTCTTATGTGCGTTGTTCAGTAAAGCTTGACTTCCACCGCTAGGTTCGCTAGCGTCCCAAAATCATCGAAGGACCACATTCCACGGCAAAGATGCATATATGTTATGTGCTTAGGGGCAAGCCAGAGTAAACGCGACGCGACAGTGCAATTTGACAACAATTTGATAACGATTGTTATTCTTTTACGTGAGTCGCGTCGCGTCGCATCGCTCGTCGCGTTTACTCTGGCTTGCCCTTAGATATGTGCTGTGGCGCGCGTTTCTCTGCATATGTTTGAGCGCGCGCGAAACCACACATCGCAGGCATCTTTGATGGCATGCGTATGTTTTTCATGGCAATCCATGAATTCCAAAGTGCACAATCTAACCCCTAATCAATCAGCCGAAAACTATAGAAAAGTTCATTTAATCATCGTATAATGTTCTGTGGAATTGATCTTTAACATATCAACTGCCTTTGTTGCAATTCTGAGCTCAATCGGGCATACCGACCCAATTTCCTGAATGAAGGAGTAACGGAGGTGTATTTTCCTATGCATTTTGGCTGAAATCACCATACAAACTTGAAATAAAATGCGACAGCTTATGCAACAAGCGACTGAGCTGAAATTTTCAGAGATTGATTTTCTTATCCAAAAGCACAATCCTGGGGGTGTCCCGTAGAATTCGACCACCTATTGCTTCCTGGGCCAGTCTAATGTACAGGTTTTCGACTTTTCTGTTCGATGAGACCAAAGCAAGCCTTTTTAAAGCCCAGGGTTAATCTGTTTTCGTTGGTTATCCTGTGCTACTGAGATTGAAAGAACATTACGAACCCTGGTAATGTTTAAAAAATTTTAGACCAACATTTGAACTGCCTATCCATCCATCCATATATATAAAACTCAATGTTTGTATGTTTGTATGTATGTTTGTATGTATGTTCCAGCATAACTTCTGAACCCATTTACCGATTTTAACCACATTTGGAACACTCATTCTTTATCTTAAGGAAACGATGATAGGGGGGTTAGAAATGCTCTTTGGAAAAGGGGGAGGGTGTGGGGGGAGGGGTATTGCTTAGTTATCGGTCAACTCAGTGTTAATTTTGAACCCCTTGGCCGATTTCAACCAAATTTGGAACACAAATTCTTTATCTTAAGTAGGGGATGATAGGGGGATTGAGCATGCTTTTTTGAAAAGGGGGAGGGTATGGGGGGAGGGGTATATCTTAGTTATCGATCTACGCAGTGTAAATTCTGAACCCCTTGGCCGATTTCGACCAAATTTGGAACGCAAATTCCTTATCTTAAGAAGGGGACATTAAGGGGTTAAGCATGCTCTTTGGAAAAGGGGGAGGGTATGGAAGGAGGGGTATTTAATTATCGATCAACGCAGTTTAAATTCTGAACCCCTTGGCAGATTTCGACCAAATTTGGAACGAAACTTCCTTATCTTAAAAAGGGGACGATAGGGGGTTAAGCATGCTCTTTGGAAAAGAGGGAGGGTATGGGGGAGGGGTATTGATTAGCAATCGATCAACTCAATGTAAATCCTGAGCCTCATGACCGATTTGAACCAAATTTGTATCAAATATCGTCTGTCCTAAGGAAGCGATTTTAGTGGATGTGGTTAAGTAATTTTAAAAGGGGGAGGGTGTGGGAGAGGGGTATTGTTTAGTTATCGATCAATTCAGCATGACTTCTGAACCCATTTATCGATGTCCACCAAATTTGGAACCCATATTATCTGTCTAAGGAAGACTATATCAGACTGGGTAGGAGTGCCATAGCTAAATGAGAGAGAGGGTATATTCATTAAACGAACAGTTTGGTATACCTTTTTATCGCATAGGTCAATTCAAACCAAACACGTAAACACGTAATCCCTACCCAAAGGAAACAATTATAGAGAGGCTGGAAGAGACTTTTGGAATGGGAGAGGGGGTATTGGGGTTGGGTATTGTTGTTCATCGGCATAATGGTATGCCCAGTGAAAAGCAATGATTAATGAGTTTTCTTCTGAATGGTGGATGTGATTGCTTCTTTAAAAGTAGCCATTTTCCCGGAATAAGGCAATGATGGGTGTGATCCCTTCTTTAAAAATATGCGTTGCCCGGAAAATGGCATCGATGGATGTTTTTCCTTCTTTAGAAATAGACGTTTGCCCGGAAGACCTTTCAAACCCACAATCCCTTCTTCGAAATCAGTCAATGTTTCCAAAAGTCTTCTTTTAATCAAATGATAAAGTATGAATAAGTAAACACAATTACCCTGTTGACCAATTGGTTTTATGATTTTCCGATTGTAAAAGAAAACTGCAAACCAAACTGGCAATTCCGAGCAAGGCCGGGTACATAAAGCTAGTGATTGTATATTTGTAACACTCGCATTTTTATTCATTTTGTAAAGAGCCTGGGTATCGTTCAGAAAACTCAATTTACTGCAGCTAATCCCACAACAATAAAATATGCTTTACTATCTTGCTTATATGTAGTAAGCTGGAAACGATTGAGTTTGTGGGGTGGATTGACAAGCGATTTACAAAATCAACCAAAATGCAAATGTTACAAATATGCGATCATGGGCTGTGAAAAGGGTGATAAAAATAATATTTTCAAATAACCGAGGCTGAACAACACTCTCAAGCCATAACTTATCCAAATTCTTCTTCTTTTTCTTCTTCATATTGGCATTACATCCCCACACTGGGACAGAACCGCCTCGCAGTCTAGTCTGCATTAAGCTAATGTGACCAGATATATTTTGTGCCAGCGCGGGACAAAATTTTTTAAATCCTTGTTTTTATTAAAAAATGTGCTTAAGTCAAAACTTTAAAATTTGATAAACCCCTCTGGGACTCGCTTGGCCCTTGATCAATCACACAATCTCACCTCTGTTGTGAATGAATCTATTCAATCTATTCTATTACAACGGTGCGAGTTCCTGATGGTTAAACTTATTTGTATTGTTTGCATGATTCATTTGGCTAACATTCAAAGTGATCGTATTATTCGTTTTATGCAATTAGGCAGAGCGCTCAAATTTGCTTAAAATGCCTACATCTTACTCAGGTTTTTTATTATTCCCCGCAAACTGACAGACGATTTATCATAAATTTTTCCATAAGCTTGAAACAAAAAATTATCCGAGCTACTTAAAATTCGTCGAACTTGCTCAGATTTCAAGTGAAGTTTTTACTGAAATAATAACAACATACGAACACGATGTGAGTTGAAATTGTTGAGCTAGAGATCCTACATTCAGAGATCTTGAGCCAATCGAGCATTGAATACTGTCAGAATCTGTGCCAAAGGAGCATTGTTATTTTTCTTATTATTTCTAGTTGTTGACTTCAACTGTAGTGTTGATTTTCGAGATTTGTCGGCTATGCAGTCTGACTTATTAGAACAGGAGAAAAAAATGATCGCTTTTTGTTGAGCATGGTAGGCGTTCCGTTACAAAGAGCAAACATTTTTTTTCCTGAAGAAGACATCGAACCCGATGCCGAAACGTTGGACAAAATTTAAAAATTTGTTCTCATAAATCAGACTGTATAGCCGAAAAATCTCAAAAATTTATTATTTCTGTGAATTTTGAAATGATTTCAGTTCTTCACTTTAAAAGCATTGTTATTGTTGCAGATTGAGTAAAATATTCCTCAATAGCACGTTCAAATCTTCCATTTCACTTATTAAAGTTCTTTTAGTGGGAATCCAATTAAATATCTATCCTCGTTCTCGTGTCCATTTGACTAGGATCACTAGAATACACCAAAGCAGGCTTGTCAAAATTCCTCAAACTCTCTAGAGTTTAGGACTAAATAAAATTGGAAACCAACAAACACGTGTTTTAAGTGAGTGCTTGTGCTGCCACTCAGCGTTGCACTACCACAGTTATAATTTTGTGGGAGACGGAAAGATACAAATGACGTTGATGGCAATTTGAGAAACCTTTGGAGAAACCTCTTTTCTGTGTCCAAATTATATTTCTTACATCTTAAATAAAATTATCATTGGTAACAAATAGAGTAAGGAAGAGCTAAACAAACTCTGTTTTTTACTGCTGATAAATTTATTTAAGATGTAAGAAATATAATTTGGACGCAGAAAAAAGGTTTAAACAACATGCGAGTGTGGCCGTGGCGTCAGGTGAAAGACCACTCATCAAGCCTCCGGAGTGATGCTTTGTATGTGACGAAAATCGAAAATCATTAATCAATATAATAAATTTTGAAAAATTGAAGAACGTTTACTAAATTACTGCTATTTATTGAATATTTCTTTATTTCGCGGTACATTATCTTGAAATAAGTGAAACGCAGGACATTTCGCGGGACTCTTTTCAGCGCGGGACAAATGGCGAAAATGCGGGACTGTCCCGCGAAACGTGGGACGTCTGGTCACCTTACATTAAGCACTTCCACAGTTATTAACTGCGAGGTTTCTAAGCCAAGTTACCATTTTTGCATTCGTATATCACGAGGGTAACACGATGATACTTCAATGCCCAGGGAAGTCGAGACAATTTCCAATCCGAAAACTACATAGACCGATACCGGAAATCGAACCCAGTCACCCTCAGCATGGTCTTGCTTTGTAGCCGCGCGTCTTAAACAATGAAATGATAAAAACTCGCTAGAAAGTAAGAATCGTTCGATAATTGTATCTCGAAGCAATGGTAAATGCTACGTTTGAACTTATTTTCCTACATAACATCAAAACACGCAATGCCAAACATCCAATTGAATGTCATAGTTGACATTAAATTGGTATTAGTCAGGTTTTTATTAAAATGATAATTTTGTGTTTATTATCAATTGATTCCAAAATTTGAACATGTTATCACCGATGATAACTCATTTACTTTTTAGCATTAGCATTAGCTTTGTTACGGTGTAATTCGTAGATTGGACACTAGTGATACTCATGTTTTACTTTTGAGATCCTTATCTAGAATGCTATCAGAAATCAAGAAGGGGAGTGGTCCTTGATTCCAGTCTTAAACAAAAATAACAAAAGCATGAGGATTACTACTCCTGGCCACGCCAATCTTCACCGTAACTAGGGAGAGGAAGGAAGTGTTGATGTAGTACTTACTTAACGAGAGGCCACCGACTTAGCGACACCCTCATAAGTACCACGGAGTTGGATAATGAGGAAGGTATTCGTTGGGTCAGGATTTGCCTGTAGCTGGCTATGTAACCGTGGTAGATCTTACCCCGTAACACACCACGTAAAGGTGTCTAGCCAGCATTACGGGTAAATGATAACTCATTTACTTTTCTCACCGCAAACTGGAAGAGAGATTAAGCACCAACCACTAGATCAGTCTAACCCCCGGTGGCCGGGGGTCTGATGTTTTGGTTGTGTTTTCGTAGTTCAGATGCAGTCTCTTTTCTTCTGCTTTTCGTTTATGGAACTGTCAGTGTGGATCGCACCTATCTCTTTTCTTCCTGTGATTATTCTTATGGCTGTCAGTGCGGAATTTTCAATGTTGACTACGAAACAAACTATGGTGAAGGTATACAAGTGTCAGTCCCGTGCCGGTGGCTGACTACAGAAAAGCCCATCGTGCGAAACCTGGGCTTAACTTTCAGTTAATAATAAAAAAAATGCTTAAAGATTACTAAGTTGAAAAGCAGGCCAAGTTCAAGTTGGAATGTAGTGCTATGGAAGAAAAAGCTTGCGATGCACTTACGAGATTGAGATTCACCGAAACCGAATGCTCAACTGTTAGCAAGTTTGGAATTGTAATTATTATCTATCTATCTTCTTCTTCTATCTATATCTATATCTATATCTATATCTATATATCTATATATCTATCTATATCTATCTATATATATATATATATATATATATATATATATATATATCTATATATCTATCTATATCTATCTATATATATATATATATATATATATAAAACTCAATGTTCGTATGTTTGTATGTATGTTCCAGCATAACTTCTGAACCCATTTACCGATTTTAACCAAATTTGGAACACACATTCTTTATCTTAAGGAGACAACGATAGGCATGCTCTTTGGAAAATGGGGAGGGTGTGGGGGGTGGGGTAATGCTTAGTTATCGGTCAACTCAGTGTAAATTCTGAACCCCTTGGCCGATTTCAACCAAATTTGGAACACAAATTCTTTATCTTAAGAAGGGTGGGGTTGAGCATGCTTTTTTAAAGAGGGGGAGGGTATGGGGAGAGGGGTATATCTTAGTTATCGATCTACGCAGTGTAAATTCTGAACCCCTTGGCCGATTTCGACCAAATTTGGAACGCAAATTCCTTATCTTAAGAAGGGGACGATAAAGGGTTAAGCATGCTCTTTGGAAAAGGGGGAAGGTGTGGGGGGAGGGGTATTGCTTAGTTATCGATCAACTCAGTGTAAATTCTGAACTCCTTGGCCGATTTCAACCAAATTTGGAACACAAATTCTTTATCTTAAGGAGGGGACGATAGGGGGTTGAGCATGCTCTTTTGAAAAGGGGGAGGGTATGGGGGGATTAGTATTGCTTAATTATCGATCAACGCAGTTTAAATTCTGAACCCCTTGGCCGATTTCGACCAAATTTGGAACGAAACTTCCTTATCTTAAAAAGGGGACGATAGGGGGTTAAGCATGCTCTTTGGAAAAGGGGGAGGGTATGGGGGGAGGGTTATTGCTTAGTTATTGATTAACTCAGTGTAAATTCTGAACCCCTTGGCCGATTTCAACCAAATTTAGAACACAAACTCTTTATCTTAAGGAGGGGACGATAGGAGATTAGGGATGCTCTTTACAAAAGAGGGAGGGTATAGGGGGAGGGGTATTGATTAGCAATCGATCAACTCAATGTATATCCTGAGCCTCATGACCGATTTGAACCAAATTTGTATCAAGTATCGTCTGTCCTAAGGTAGCGATTTTAAGGGATGTGGTTATGTAATTTTAAAATGAGGAGGGTGTGGGAGAGGGGTATTGCTTAGTTATCGATCAATTCACCATGACTTCTGAACCCATTTATCGATGTCCACCAAATTTGGAACCCATATTATCTGTCTAATGAAGACTATATCAGACTGGGTAGGAGTGCCATAGCTAAATGAGAGAGAGGGTATATTCATTAAACGAACAGTTTAGTATACCTTTTTATCGCATAGGTCAATTCAAACCAAACACGTAAACACGTAATCCCTACCCAAAGGAAACAATTATAGAGAGGCTGGAAGGGATTTTTGGAATGGGAGGAGGGGTATTGGGATTGGGTATTGTTATTTATTTAATCAGACTAAGGCCGAAGTGGCCTGTGCGGTATATAAGAGTCTTCTCCATTCGGCTCGGTCCATGGCTACACGTCGCCAACCACGCAGTCTACGGAGGGTCCGCAAGTCATCTTCCACTTGATCGATCCACCTTGCCCGCTGTGCACCTCGCCTTCTTGTTCCCGTCGGATCGTTGTCGAGAACCATTTTCACCGGATTACTGTCCGACATTCTGGCTACGTGCCCGGCCCACCGCAGTCTTCCGATTTTCGCGATGTGAACGATGGATGGTTCTCCCAACAGCTGATGCAATTCGTGGTTCATTCGCCTCCTCCACGTACCGTCCGCCATCTGCACCCCACCATAGATGGTACGCAGCACTTTCCTTTCGAAAACTCCAAGTGCGCGTTGGTCCTCCACGAGCATCGTCCAGGTCTCGTGTCCGTAGAGGACTACCGGTCTAATTAGCGTTTTGTAGATTGTCAGTTTGGTACGGCGGCGAACTCTATTCGATCGGAGCGTCTTGCGGAGTCCAAAGTACGTACGATTTCCAGCCACTATGCGTCTCCGAATTTCTCTGCTGATGTCATTTTCGGCAGTCACCAGTGAGCCCAAGTACACAAATTCTTCTACCACCTCGATTTCGTCACCACCGATGCAAACTCGCGGTGGGTGGCTCACATTGTCTTCTCTTGAACCTCTTCCTATCATGTACTTCGTCTTCGACGTGTTGATGACTAGTCCGATCCGCTTAGCTTCCCTCTTCAGTCTGATGTAGGCTTCCTCAATTTTCTCAAAGTTACGTGCCATAATATCTATGTCGTACGGCGGAACCAAATAGCTGGACGGACTTATTGAAAATTGTACCACTCGTGTTAATCCCTGCTCTTCGTATTACCCCTTCCAAAGCGATGTTGAATAGCAAACACGAAAGACCATCACCTTGCCGTAACCCTCTGCGGGTTTCGAAGGGACTCGAGAATGCCCCTGAAACTCGAACTACGCACATCACCCGATCCATCGTCGCTTTGATCAACCGTGTCAGTTTATCCGGAAAACCGTGTTCGTGCATTAGCTGCCATAGCTGGTCCCGATCGATTGTATCATATGCGGCTTTGAAGTCGATGAATAGATGATGTGTGGGCACGTTGTATTCGCGGCATTTCTGCAGTACTTGGCGAATGGCGAACACCTGGTCCGTGGTGGAGCGTTCGCCCATAAAACCCGCCTGGTACTGCCCCACGAACTCCCTTGCAGTTGGTGCTAGTCGACGGCATAAAATTTGGGAGAGTACCTTGTAGGCGGCGTTCAGCAATGTGATTGCGCGGTAGTTGCTACAATCCAGCTTATCGCCCTTTTTGTAGATGGGACACACGACACCTTCCATCCACTCCAGCTGCAAAACTTCCTCCTCCCACATCTTGGTAATGACCCAGTGCAGCGCTCTAGCCAGTGCCTCACCACCGTGTTTAAATAGCTCTCCTGGTAGTTGGTCAACCCCAGGGGCTTTGTTGTTCTTCAGCCGGCCAATCTCCTCCTGGATTTCCTGGAGATCCGGAGCCGGTAGAATTATGTCCTGCGCGCGTTCTCCCAGGTCCATCACCATACCGCCATCTTCGTCTGCCACATCGCCATTCAGGTGTTCTTCGTAGTGCTGCCGCCACCTTTGGATCACCTCACGCTCGTTCGTAAGAAGGTTCCCGTTTATGTCCTTACACATATCAGGCTGTGGCACGTGGCCCTTACGTGAACGGTTTAACTTCTCATAGAACTTTCGTGTGTTATTAGCGCGGTACAGTTGCTCCGTTTCTTCACGGTCTCGATCTTCCTGCTGGCGCTTTTTCCTCCGGAAAATCGAGTTTTGTCTGTTCCGCGCCTGTTTATATCGTGCCTCGTTCGCCCTCGTACGGTGTTGCAGCAATCTCGCCCATGCTGCATTCTTCTCTTCCACTAACTGCTCACATTCGTCGTCATACCAGTCGTTTTTCTGATCCGGGGCACCGTGCCAAGTGCAGCGATTGCGGTGCTACCAATGGCGGATCGAATATCTCTCCAGCCATCTTCAAGAGACGCTGCGCCTAGCTGCTCTTCCGTTGGAAGTGCCACTTCCAGCTGCTGCGCGTATTCTTGGGCTAGTCTACCGTCTTGTAGCCGCCCAATATTAAGTCGCGGCGTCCGACTTCGACGTGTGTTGTACACCGTCGAGAGTTTTGAGCGCAGGCATACTGCAACGAGGTAGTGGTCGGATTCAATATTCGCACTGCGGTAAGTGCGGACGTTCGTGATGTCGGAGAAGAATTTACCGTCGATTAGAACGTGGTCGATTTGGTTTTCCGTTTCTTGGTTAGGTGATCTCCACGTGGCCTTGTGGATATTTTTGCGGGGAAAGAAGGTGCTTCGGACTACCATTCCGCGGGAGGCTGCGAAGTTTAAGCATCGTTGGCCGTTGTCATTCGAAACGGTTTGCAGACTATCCGGTCCGATGACCAGTCTATACATTTCCTCCCTTCCTACCTGTGCGTTCATGTCGCCGATGACGATTTTGACGTCCCGCAGTGGGCATCCATCGTATGTCTGCTCCAGCTGTGCGTAGAACGCTTCTTTCTCGTCGTCAGGTCTCCCTTCGTGAGGGCAGTGCACGTTGATGATGCTATAGTTGAAGAAACGGCCTTTTATCCTCAGCTTGCACATCCTTGCGTTGATTGGCTGCCACCCAATCACGCGTTGGCGCATCTTACCCAGCCGGTTCCCAGCTCGTTGGTGGTGCCACAGCTTTGGTAGAAGGTAGCCGCTCGATGCCCGCTTTTCCACACTTTCTGTCCTGTCCAGCAAATCTCCTGCAGCGCCACGACGTCGAAGTTGCGGGGATGTAATTCATCGTAGATCATCCTGTCGCAACCTGCGAAACCTAGCGACTTGCAGTTCCATATTCCAAGCTTCCAATCGTGATCCTTTATTCGTCGCCTAGGTCTTTGCCGATTATATCGAGTCGCATTATCTCTTATATTGTTCGTAATTATTGGTTTTACAGGCGGCTTATTGGGCCTGCGCAAACCTCCTGTCTCGTCGGAGGGCCGTCGTGTCAGGGCTGTTTAGCGTCCCACCTAACACCAGGACTTGGGCTTGTGCGCTTTGAGCGGCACACGGTCGCTTTGGTGGGGCCTACTTGCGGATACATGCAGCTTTTTATAGGAGTTTAACAAGGCCCACTGTCAGACCCCACCACATCCTAGGCAAGCCACACAACTCGCAGATGGCCTGGGGAGTGATCGTCAAGCCCTTGGACATAGTCTCTGCTGCCCCGTACCTCATTGGTAATCTAATGCTCCTCCGATGGGTTTGCAATAGCAGCAATTTTCTTTGGACCACCACAATCTTCAAGGTCGGCTGGTCGCTCCCACGTTCTGTTTTGAGCCTTTTCATTAGGTGCCGAACAAACATGAGCTATGTGCCCAATTCTTCTACGCGTATGGCATACTTTGTCGGCATTAGGACATGAACAATGTTGGTGATATACACTGCCGCACCTGCAGGGTGTACTACGTTGACTGTGCAAAACACCTTGATTAAAACCTCTCGTTCCTCTTCTAGAACCACGAGTGCCTCGTGGATGTCCCATAAGGACTGTTCAGTTTATAAAGAGGACACTTTGTATTGTCGATGTTTTTTAAAACATCAATCTTTTTAGAAATCTGATTTCTTTTCGTTCAATATATTGTCTGACCTTCTAGAAATGAAATCCAATTATCAACGAAACAATTCTAACTCAGAAATTTGTGATTTTCATAACAATCTCAATTTATTGAATTTTCAACAGCTTCAACCGTTTATATTCCGTTTTCGGGCTGTCACAGTCTCTACTGTTTCTAGATATCGACAAATCATTGACAGTGTGTTTCTTTCCGATCTTCTTGATAATTTTGTTGACATGCCGATTAACTTTTTTTTACAAACTGTCAATTTTGCTTATAAAAAAATTTGTTAGGAAGCTTATGTTTACGCAAAATTCAAGAAGCTTTGATAATAGGCGCCATTTTGTTAGATTTAAACTGTTTTATCGCTTTTCAAAAGTTACAGTTAATTGACAGTGTATTATAATATACGCTTAAACATACTTCATCGAAATTAACCAATCTGACTATATAATATCGTTATGTAAAAGTGTCCTCTTAATAAACTGAACAGTCCTTACCACGCCAGTTTACGCGGATTTTTTTTGTACTTCCGTGCACCTGCTGAGGGTTCCTGGAAACCAGTGCGAGAGTTGCCGTGTCGAAACGGCTGTGTGCCCTCTGAAATTCTTCCTCGTTCGCCTTCTCCAACTCCCGATCGCGTACTAGGTCAATGAGATCTTTCATAGTACCATGTCTGACCCAGTGTGCTAACACTCGAATCCTACTATCATTTGCACCCTTTGTGATCACTCTTACAACCGCCTTCATTTCCTCGTCGACACCGTAGTTAGAGTTTTGCTGCATTAGCAACACGACGGACGATTTCGATGCTTGATTCGGTTTGTGACTGACATAAATTCATGAGCTTTCCTCTCTGTGATAAAATATATGCTCTGTATCCGAAATAATCGTCCAACCGCGCTATTGCGTTAGAGAACGGTTCTGAACGCTCATTGCGCATTCCGGGCGTCGATTCAGTCGTGTTGAAGATTTCGCGGACTTTCGGACTTTAGACTTTCATTTTCTTTTTTTTCTATTCTTTTTTTTTTGACGTCCGTCCATTTCCACCGGAGCCAGTTAATTCGTTTTTTTTCTTTTATTTTTGACTTCCGTCTATTTCCACCGGAGTCTTCTCGCTTTTTTATTTCAGATCTCCGTCTTCTTCTTCTTCTTCTTCTTCTTCTTCTTCTTCTTCTTCTTCTTCTTCTTCTTATTGGCATTACACACTAGGACAGAGCCGTCTCGCAGCTTAGTGTTCATTAAGCACTTCCACAGTTATTAACTGCGAAGTTTCTAAGCCAAGTTACCATTTTTGCATTCGTATATATCATGAGGCTAACACGATGATACTTTTATGCCCAGGGAAGTCGAGACAATTTCCAATCCGAAAATTGTCTAGACCGGCACCGGGAATCGAACCCAGCCACCCTCAGCATGGTCTTGCTTTGTAGCCGCACGTCTTACCGCACGGCTAAGGAGGGCCCATCTATTTCCACCGGAGCCTGTGTTTTCTATTATTGTTTTTTGCCTTCCTTCTTTTTCTTCCTTTTTTTAAAGAACGATTTTCATTACACTTTTTTTTGCAAACTTACGTCGTAAACGGATGGAGAACTGTGCAGTTCTTCTCCTTCATCAAGTTCTTCCTCTATATGATCATCCGAGAGCAGAAGCGCTTCGGATAAATCGTCACCAGCGGAACATACAGTCACTCTCAAAATTGAGCGTACAGTATGGATTAGTTCACTACATTCGAAAATTTCAAAGGAAATTCAATAGTTAGCTCGGTTGTTTTTAATGCATTTCAATATTCATCCCTTCCTTCAATGTATGCGTACATAAAATTGTTGAAATTGTTTCTCTAAAGTTCATTTATTTGAAAATAATCTCAAAATACGCCTATGAGATGTGACAAAATTGAGCGTACAGCTAATGTTTTTCTATGAAATTTCTTATTATAAACACGATTAATGTATTTTAATATTGTTTTTTCATGATTATATTTATAATAATAAACATCCGCTACTTAAACATTCAATGTTTTGAAATTAAACCATGTTTTGGTCAAAATGGCGAACAAGTGCGAAGTAAGAACATTTTGCCTGTGGGCAAAATAAATGCTTTAATTTGTATGTTTCACCGGCATAGTATCCTATATATGATAGATAATCGAAATCGAGTGAGACATACGATAAATTTGTCAAAATTCAGTCGGTAAATGATGAAAACAGATGTAAACATACAGAGAAAACGACAAATGTTAGGAATGACATAATTCAAATTTAGAATTTCTTTAACTTAAATTTGTTTTAAAGCTCGATTATTGTCTCAGGTATTTCATTAAGAGTAATATTATTGAATCCAATCATTCACAGTCAAATTCTAAAAGTACAAGGTGCATGTTGTGGTACCGAACATAAAAACAGCTTTTCAACCCCGTAGAGCACTTCTGATTAAATATTGTAAATATAGCCTCAAATCGTAATTTCATAATTAAATTTGGATTAAACTCCACGATCTGTTACCATAAGGGATGCAATTGGATGATTTCCATGTGGCGAGTAAAAATAAACTTTTTTAAGAGTTTGGCAGCTTATTTAATGATATCTTGGTGAATTTAAATGATTCAACCAAATTTGTTCCTACGGTGACTGAGTCTTCAAATATGATATGACATCTTATAATGTATCCGTGTGCTGCTCTTTTAGTAATATTATTATTAATGAGTGTCCTGAGCTTATAAGCTACCTATACATCGACTTTTAAATAAAGTTATACTTAATTTGAAATATGCCGTTCCCAACATTTGTCGTTTTCTTTGTATGTTTACATCTGTTTTCATCATTTACCGACTGAATTTTCCCAAATTTATCGTATGTCTCGCTCGATTTCGATTGTCTATCATATATAAGACACGATGCCGGTGAAATCCATATCTTAAAGCATCTATTTTGCCCAGCAGCATTGAATTGTTAAATAACATTGTTTATACATCTTACTTGTTCGCCATTTTGATTAAAACATGGTTTAATTTCAAAACATTGAATGTTTAAGTAGCGGATGTTTATTATTATAAATATAATCATGAAAAACAATTTTAAAATACATTAATCGTGTTTATAATAAGAAATTTTATAGAAAAACATTAGCTGTACGCTCAATTTTGTCACATCTGATAGGCGTATTTTGAGATTATTTTCAAATAAATGAACTTTAGAAAAAAAATTTCAACCATTTTATGTACGCATACATTGAAGGAAGGGATGAATATTGAAATGCATTAAAAACCACCGAGCCAACAATTAAATTTCCTTTGGAATTTTCGAATATATTCATCTAATCTATGGTGTACGCTCAATTTTGAGAGTGACTGTACAATTCCCAGTGTGGGCCCATGATCAGCCGAACGCTCAAGAGCATCGGCCGAATCATTGCCAACTATTTCGGCGGAAACTCTACCAGCGGAGTTGCTTGGATTGGACTCCATGATGCGTCCGTTGCTACCAGCTGTACTTGTAAGACTGATTTGATTTTTATCCTCACTCCCTGTTCGCTACCTAATTTTTCCAAACTCTCCAAACAGTCGAGAATTTTCGAGTGGATCATAGTCTCTTTCATCTCGTTCTTTCACGAACTATTTCCAGATCTTTACACAACTATATTTTATTATATTATTTTTAGCTGGGGCACGTTCTGTGAAGAAGTGTCATTTTCAAGAGTAACAAATGAAAGGGAACAATATATAGTTTTGACATTATTTATGTATTTATTGTTACTATTGTTATTTATTTATTTCGATCATAATAGCTAATTCAAGAAAAGTTTTTATGAATAAAATATTTATTTTGTGAAAAATTGTGCAATTGTTTATTGCTAATATTTAATATAGATATAGATATATACAGATACATGAGAGTTTGATGGTGTAGATCTGAGTCCAGGCGGTGACTTGCAGTTTCATTGATGATTGTGGCCAAGATACTTACTTGATACTTGATGGGCAACAGCTCCTCGATGAGCCTACGCCGAATGGAATACACTACTCCACTGGAGCGCTCTTAGGTCCTGTTCAACTGCAAAAAGTCATCGTGTACGCGGCCTTCAAAGAAGCATACGGCCTCTTCCGGGTTATCTACTGAATATTATCTTCGCTTGACGCTCTTTTGGCATACGCACAACGTGTCCAGCCCATCTTAGTCTGACTGTGCTTTCCTGAAACGCTTCGGTAGGCAAGATTTCACCACACGTTTTTTACCAGTAGGAAAGATATCCCCATTGCATTATGGCCAAGAATGACGGCTAAATTACTTTTCTGAATTGACATCTGATTTCCAAAGTAGACAGTCTAGCGAACAGTGGTATTTAGTAGTAGCTTTTAGCATTTGTGAGTTATTTGAATAGAACTGTTGACAGCAGTCCCAGGACTAGACTGCCGTAATCTGGCAAAGTGACGTATACGCCATTTTCCAAAAATGGTGTTGACGAGTAGTACTCATCATACTCTTCAACAGAAAAAAGAAAAACATGTATGTTGTAAAATGGCACATACGTCACTTTTTCAGATTACGGCAGTAGTGTTCTCTGGGGTGAATTTGAAGTATGGATTGGGTCTCGGTTCCTTGAGATTCGGGAAGACGACCGTTCGCTAGAATGGATATTGATGCTTCGTGAGCTTGATGACCATGTCCGTATGTCTAGCATCCGGAAATATTGAATTACATGCTTAAGGTGATTATAGAATGAAGCCCGTGGTGAATTTCAAATTCACCACACGTTTATCTACACACATTTCCAAAAGCTCAAATGTGGCGTAATAGTTTTCGTACAGTGCCGAAAATCAAATTATGATTGTTCAGCATAACTAAGCAAACGACCTACCATTATTTCAGCCCCATACGCGTTATGGTTCTTTCATCTCGTGCTCTTTAAAAAAATATTGGAAAAGCACGTGGTTTACAAAATGGCCGATTTCTGGCTTCATTGTATAATCACCTTAAACATTAAATTCCGACCGATTGAGTTTGAAATATTGTTTCGGCTATTAAGCTATCGGCTATTTACTCACACGTAAATTTTCCAAATGATTTTACCAACACTGATTGGAATGCTTCGATAAAGTATAATTGCCAGTAAGCTGTTTAAACGCATGCTCACGAAAAACTATCATCGAGGTTTTAGGAAATTCAGTTATACACGTGTCAATACTTATTTGACATGTTTCCAGACTAACTTCATCCTTCCTACCAGCCAATCATAAATTTTCTTTTCCACATCAATCTCCTATTTGACGTTTTTCAATTTCCCCGTTTTCATTTTGCACCTTGCAGGTACAACTTTTGGATTCACTCGGTCATCATTAAGCTGCTGCCCTGTGCAGTCCTGACGTTAATCAGCTGTGTGCTGATAAACGTCCTTTGGAAGGCCAGCAAACGGAGACTGAAGCTGAAACAGGGCGGGAACTATAGCAGCAAGAATGGTACCGGGGTGTCAACGCCAAGTCATGGCACTAGTCAAAATATTGCTGCAACCAGCATAACGATCCCTTCTTCAACAATGACGCCAGCTCAGAGCAACGGAAGCAGGTAAGTGAAAATCGGTCAGGTGGTTATTGGAAATTGCATCCGCTGCAAATCTTCGCAATTCACAATTCGCAATTTTACTTACGAAACCAACTTCCTTAAACAAGAACAATGGTCAAATTAAATAAACCATAGCGTTGCATCCACTATGCTCCCTTCCTTGCATTCACCATGTTTGAAACTTCGAACATTTGCATATTGTCAGCGCACAGAACGCAGATATGGCCTCGTACCAAACTCGGCACAAGTGAACCGGAGTTAATCTGGAGGAAACGGTGGAATATTTGAACCATCTCGTTCGGAGCGCTTTTTTTTACTTTGCCTTTTATGTGTATTTGCGGAAGGAATTTTCATTTGAACAAATTACTTTGCCGAGGAACGCATCCCTGTTTGATGAAGCATTTTCCACCAATGAAGGTTTTGCATGTCTGTTTCTAATGCTATCACACTTGTAAAGTGATGCCAGATTATAGTGAAATCCAAAATTTAGAATATTTCCTAATGAGCCAAAAGTAGAAACATGGCAATTTAATATGGCATGGTATAGGTAATGAAATTCAAGCTGTCTCTAAAACGTTATTTTTTTCCATTTTCGTAAAACAACGGAAGTCAATATCGATTGCTTAGCCAAATCTGACACTTTGTCGGATTGTTAAATGAACATTTTTGGCATCTCTGCAGGTGCTGGAAAATTCCTCTGCAAAGGAATGGAGCATATTTGGTACTGTTTGATAGCACATTTGAACTGAACTAGATTTAACTTTCCATTGATTTTAAGAGTATGTTCGAGCTTTTAATCGCAATCTCTTGCATAACCAACTGACAACATCCGATGAAATGAAATGTTCGGGAGTATTATTAAATAAAAATCGATTACATCTTTAGCAAAAACATTACTATTACAAGTGATATCAAGTAATCTAAGTAGTTAGGTCGGTATTTGATGATAATGGGTGGCAACTATAGATAGTAGAATCTATAGATGAGCGAAAGCATGGCTGAGTCGTTTTTTTGACCGTGCACACGCGCATATGACGTCACAGCCCTTAACATTTCCATTGAAATCGTGACGTCATGCTCGTTTGGAGACACGTTTGACAGTTCGTTTGGAGACAGAGGATTTATCTTCGCTCATCTATATATTCCACTATCTATAGTGGCAACTAAAAAATTAAAAAAAAAGAATGGCTCAGGGAAAAAATACAAAGAAGTACAGTTCAAACTGATAGAGTTGTCATTAGTCTTCAAAATTTGACTAATGAATATTAGCATATGGTCCGTGAGTCTGTGAGTCAGGGGGTTCTGCCTAGGAGGTGGTGGGGTTAACAGGGGGCGCTGCTAATTCCCTCCCAAAAACCACATATCCGCAAGCAAACCTTATCAAGCGACTGTGTGCCGCTTAAAGCATACAAGCCCCTAACCCCGAATCCCAAGGTGTCAGGCGACCCGTGCCGAAGGGATGAATGGCCTGGGGGGTGAAACAATTAGCCAGGTCGTTAACGGAGCCTGTGGAGGTTCCACAGAGTGAGGGCTGCTTCGGCGGCAAGCGGGTGGCAGTGGGTGGTACCCACACACCCCCAAGTGGTGCACATGTGGTGCAAGCGAATGGGAGTTGGGGGTATTACTTGTAATACCCCCACAGAATGAGGGACCGAGTGTATGGGTGAGCACACAAGTAAGTCTCGCATGGTACGCATGGTCGGTAGTGTTAGAATGACTGAAGTCTGGTGAGGCCTGGCAGGAGTGTCGGGGGGCAGATACCTCTGCGGCACCTCAGAAGTAGGGGACACGAAAGTCTCGCTGCGTCTGGCAGGAGTGTCGGGGGGTTGATGCTTCTGCGGCACCTCAGAAATCGGAGACATGTAAGGTAGTGGTGCGACCCCGTTCCAGGATGGGGAGACCACCACATTGGCTGAGGACTACCTGGGCTTCGAAATGTCAGTGGGTGGGTGCTACCGGCATAGTACCTGACGGAGACCTATCGGCAGTATCAAAGCCTGGGTAGGTGAGTGTTAGGCACGTCTGACGTGCCGGGTGTTCCACGCCCAAACGATGCACAGGAGGTGCACAGAGTGGATAGAAATGGGAGATGGGGGTATTACAACCCCCGCTGAGTGAGTGACTGAATGTCAAAGAGAGTGGTGCACAAGTGGTGCAAGCGATTGGGACTGAATGTATGAGCGAGCACACAAGTCAGACTCGCGTGGTACGTATGGTCAGAGTGGCTGCTTAGGCAGTAGTGTGATCCGGCTGTCAGGGACGGAATGAGTGAAGTCTCGCTAGGCCTGGCAGGAGTGTCGGGGGGCAGATACCTCTGCGGCACCTCAGAAGTAGGGGACACGAAAGTCTCGCTATGACTGGCAGGAGTGTCGGGGGGTGAATGCCTCTGCGGCACCTCAGAAATAGGAGACATGAAAGGGTCTGCCTCGTAGCTGAGGTAGGAGCGGCATAGGAGCCACCAACCTAGGGTCGCCTCCGGCTTGGTAGACAAGTGGTGCCATTCTGTTGCAGGACGGGGTGAGCACCATACTGAATGAGGACTGTCTATGCTGTGAGATGGCGGCATGGGGATACCCCCTGCAGGGTACCTGGTCTTCCCCTACAGTCATTCAAGCGGCATAGGCAGGTGAGTGTTAAAGGCACATGTGGTGCCAGTATGTCTTGTGCAAATGTGTTGCATGGGGGAGTGTCGAAGAGTTGAGGCGCATACGTGCACTTGTGTACGTCATGGAGGGGGCGCAATGCCCAATAGTCATCCCCCGAAGTATTGCTTAATTGCGGGCCGGGGGAATGACTGGAGAGGAAGAAGTTGGTTTTAGTGGGTCGGGAGTGGTGATCCCATCCCCACACTACCTGGGTTCGCCTCCCCAGGTGTCTGTTTGCAGATTTCCATTACCTTCGTTAAAAAAAAAAAAAAAAAAATATGGTCCGTGGTTCGACGTTCGGCGCAGCTTAGTCTTGCTGGTATGACATGACCGCTGTACGGATCTGCCATTTCGACTTCCAGATTTCTGCTTCTCATCCTGCTTATGAGTTGCTTCGTGTCTTTGGCCTTACAATCACTTTTGTATACAATGGAGCTGAGTAGACCTAATAATGACAGTTTTCGAACATTTTCACGCTTAAAATGTTCCACCGTGTACTTTTCCCATGATCTTAGTTTGCTTGAAACATTTACAATATGCGCCGCAGTACTTCTTGTTTTGACGGCATGTTGAAATAAAGAATGATACAAAGTGAATACATCTGTTTTTACACGGCCGTGTAAAAAAATCTCATAATTTTTTTTTGCAAAACTTTTTTAACACGGATTTTAAAATTTTGAACTGAAAACTTTTTTTTACACGGAACGCATCCCCCGTGTAAAAAAAGAATCGGGTGTATAGTGGAAGTAAATGAAATGGTGAAGTCTTTTACAATTGTAACATTTTCCCCTCAGACGCTCAACATTAATTAATCATTATAAAACAATCTTAAGGTGGTTATACAACAAAGCCACAAATCGGCCATCTTGGAAGCCACGTGCTTCTACAATCGATTTTCAAGAGCACGGATTGGAAGAACCATAACACACGTACTGCCGTGAATCGCATATCTGTCCCATCTTTTCTGGGTTTCCTATTCATATGGGACAAATATGCGATTCACGGCAGCATAGTGGTGATACAATCGTAGAATCATTTGCTTACTTCTAGATTGCTTTGAGAATAGGTCGAATGTGCAAAAGATAGATTCTCTTTGATCGCGCTCTCTTTCGCCAATATATCGGCTAGTTTTGCATTTTTGCTACATTTCCACTTCAGCATGATAGACAAAGCTATCGTCTTTGGTTATCTGCCAAAAAAATCGAAGTAAACTTTTGTATAGTTTTGTAATAATCGAAAGAGAATAGATCCAAAGAGAGACTCTCTTTTGCACATACGACCTATTTTCAAAGCACTCTAGACTTATGCTATACAATCGACTTCAGAATCAGCACTGTGCGAAAAGTATTATGTCGTATTTTACCTATTGAAGATGGGAGTGGAAAAACATGTGGTGAATTTAAAATTCACCACGGGACTGATAGTATAATCACCTTAAAATAGTATTTCAAGCTCTAGCTGGAATAAGGGCGAATGTCGCAAGAGATGATTCTCTTCGTCGACTTCCCTCTTTTTAATAAAGTGACAAGCAGCTGATTTCTTTGTGGTTTATCACCTCAGCACGATAGAAAACAATGCGAACTTGCATTCTGTGGTGATAAACTGCAAAGAAATTCTCAGCTTGTTACTTTTATTTAAAAGAGGGGAAGTCGACGAAGAGAATTCTCTCTTGCGACATTCGCCCTTTTACCAGATAGAGCTTGATTTATCTATTGCAAGACAGCTACAGCTTTAGGATGAGTATTTATTTTGAAAATTGTAAAACTTTGTAGAATCTCTTAAAAAATGCTGCGTTGCGTTTGTTACAGTCACGAACACTGTGCTACATTTGTGGAAAGGGCGGAATGGTATTGGAAGCGAGCGATAGGATGACGTACGCTGCGATCCAAAGGAAGGTGAGAGAGCTCAAGTACTTGGGTGAGAAATTGTCGATGACTAGGCGTACTCCGAAGGGGAAGTTTCTGTTCGAGCTGGAAAAGGATCCCACGATCAAGAACTCGGGTTTCCGCCGGGAGCTTGCTGCTCGTTGGCAGTGAAGTAAACGTAAGGACGCTAACGCAGGAGACAATAGTCGAGTGCAGATATCTGGACGACATCATGTCGGTAGACGAACTGAAGGATGCACTGGCCTAGTAATGCAAGCTGAGTGAAGTGATGACGATCCGGCTGAGGAAAGCGTACAATTACCGGCAGATGCTGTCATAAAATGGTTGAGGTCAATTAAGGTGTGTGGGGTTTGAGTAAGTTACCATCAGCGTGTGATTATACATTACCTCCTCAGCGCGTCAATCGGTGAGCAGCAAGCCACGACTAGGCCTCTTCTCGTCAGATCTCCGTGGCGTGCACACGCACCGACGGAGAGCTGCTGTCATCGCATTTCGCTCCAACCATTTGGAGCCACACAAGGTGGGCAAGGTGAAAAAAGGATGGTCGGTGTGTCCGTTGAGATTCACCCCTCGATTCACCAAACAGATGGAGTGATGCTTCAAATGCATGGCGTTTGGCCATCAGGCGCGAAACAGCAAAGGTCGTGACAGATCCGGTCTAGGTAGGAAATGTGGCGAAGGACACGTTTCTTGAATCTGTACAAAGCAACCGAGATATCTGCTCTGCAAACCGGAAGACGAAAACGAACATATGACGAGTGGCTTACAATGCCCTGCATACAAAAAAGCAATGACGAATGCGGACGGTACGGTGAGAGATAAGGTCCAACGATTTCCTAATGATAACCGATGAGTTGCTAAAATACGTAGAACTGCTGGTGGTGGAGACGACCGACGCAGTTGAAACCTGAATGAAAGGAGTCCAGTTGCAGAGTCCACAAAACTGAAGTGATGGTGGATGCAGATTACAGTTGAAGGGCACGACATACCGTCGGTGCGGACTCTGAGACATGAAGGAGTGATGATCGACGACCGATTGAATTTCAACACTCATGTTGACTGTTCCTGCGGAAATGCGGCTAAAAGGATCATGCCAAATGTCGATAGTCCGAAAGGCAATATTAGGCGTCTTTTGGCGGCAATATAATACTCGATAATGAGGTACGGAGTTTCAGCTTGGGGAGCTGCGCTCAAGACGAAACGTAACCGCAGGGAGCTGAACAGCATATTTCGTCTAATGGCCTTCCGAGTCGCGATCGCCAGAACCATTTCGTCGGAAGCAGTTTTCGTTATCGTCAAGATATAGGATTTCAGGCGGTTATTAATCGAAAATGTCATGTCTCCCAAATAATTTTCAAATATTTTTTTTTAGACCACCAATATTCTGATTAGGAAAAATCCAAAATATGAAGTCTCTACGTACTATAGTTCCAGAGATACAAGGTGCCAAAGTCGAAAATTGGTGAAAAATTAGGCAAATTTTCAGAAAAAAATGTTTGTTTTTCAACTATTTCTTCTAATACTTGTTTCATATTTTTTCCATGATTTAAATACATCGTTACAACGGTTATTGTATAAGCTTTCAAATGGTGTGCAAAAAGTAATGTATACACGCATTTTTTTTAAAAATGCAGATACACAAAAATTTCTTTAAAAAAACGCGAATTTCAACTTCGATAGTGAAGAACTTTTTTTTCCTCAATTTTCCCCGGGTCTAATCATGATACACATAAAGAGTAAAGCTTCGACTGCAATATCCCGAAGAAATTTTTCACCAGTATTTGCAATTAGCAGAGATAATTCAATTTTATTTTATTTTTCAATTTGATTTTTCACCGTGTCATATTGATTAAAATTTACCCTTATTATTATCCCCATTTTTTAAGGTGAATGAAAATGCAGTTTTAGGCATGATTAACAAGCAAAAATAGTCTATTTTCAAGGTAAATCAATTTGAAAGGAATATCTAAGAAATCTTCAACCCTTTCACTATCGACACATTTGCGGGTACTCTCTTCAAGAAATATCAAAGGTAAGTGTCTTGAGCTGTAGTGAATACCTACCGCTAGTAATTAGGTACCCAAGTAGACTACATAAGCGGCAGTTGAGTGCAGAGTTATATTATTATTGAAATAGAAGTGAAAGACAAGTGCGCCTAATGGATAACAAATCGGTATTCTCAAATTTCGATCCAAAGCTGCAACGCAAGGATAATGTTAAAAATGCTTTTGAATATATTTGTACTAGTTTTCAAATAAAAGAAGAAATGAAGTGTCGTTTGCAAGAGAAACTATACAAATTGGAAAGCAGATTCATTTGTAAATGGAAGGAGGCATCTCGATGTACGCAAAGGTTTGAGTATGTCAACCGAGAATGGTTGCAAACCAAGTTTGATATTGACGAGTTCATCGAAGAAGAAAAAATGTTGCTACATGTTCTACAACGTATTTAAAACGCGGACGACCGGGTAAGCCTTTTATGGAATTGAGTGATAGAAGTAAGCGTCGTACAATTGACAAGGAATGTTTAAATCCCGATGTAGATACCGTGGAAAAGGCATTATTGCTTACCAGGAGGACAGCGTACAAGAGACGTGATGTCAATATAGTCAAAGTTATCGGTCAACTTTTGAAAGACAAGCATCACTTTTCTAGAATACATTCAACAGATTCATATAAGCTTAAGACGCCAGAAGAAGCATTTGGGTTTTTAATCGAAACTGGTTTAAGTAAATATCAGTATGAATCGATTCATTATGACACTCCTTCGCGATATCCGCCTTACGATGTCATTAAAGATGCAAAAAAAACTATGCGTTCCTCCTGAAGATTCAATAGAACATACAGGATCAACAATTAAAGTAAAATTGCAAGCTCTCATGGAGCACACAGTCCAAAGAATTGTTAAGGTTATCGTAAAAGATGTAGTAGATTGTCTAGACTCAAATTGTATTTGCAGATTTGATTTTATTGAATTGCTGGGCATGGACGGTTCTACTGGATACTCCCAATATAATCAACCACTACCGGAAGGATGTGTGAATGATTCAGACGTGTTCTCATCAACATTAACTCCAATTCAATTATTTTCGTTAGCAGATAGATCAAACATATTTTGGCTCAATCAGATGCCCCAAAGTATTAGATTCTGCAGACCTATAATGCTACAGTTCATTAAAGAAAGTAAAGAAATAATTCTTAAAACCAAACATGAAATAGAGAAAGAGATTTGTGAATTAACTCCAGTTAAAATTGATCTTCCAAATGACAAATACATTCTCATTGATTTTGAATTTGTGTTGAGTATGATAGATGGGAAAGTGCTAACATATATTACTGGTACTGGATCAAGAGAGGCAAACTTGCATGACGTTTTCCTTCGTGCCTTACATGAATCAGATCCATTTTTAAGTTCAATTTGGATAACAAAGAGACGTCAAAAAAAAGTTTCACTAACCTATCCCGATGAAGTGCGAAATTTTATGATTTTTGAAGATTCAAAAAGTTATTTATCCTCTGCTACTTTAGATGACGTCATGGATGTCGTTGATGAAATTGAAGAAAATTTTGTTGAAGACATAGACCTTGATAGAGAAGAAGAATGATGATGTTGAAAATAATGGAAATAAACCAAAAGTTTTGAGAAAAATTATGTTGTTTTTAAATTAGGAAATCTAATATTCGGAACAAATATAAGGAATATAAGCTTATATATTTTTCAAAACTATACACGTAAATGTCATAGAACATTGGCCTTTCGCAACCACGATATGGTTTATGTATGTTTTTGTTGTTTTTCCCTTTTATGAAGCGTTTTGTTACTTTTTTTCCACAAAAGAAAGACAAAAATATGTATTTAGGGAAATGACGGCTTTGGCAGGTTTTGTTCTATTATTGTCAGGGGGTTTCTATAACCAATTATGCTCAAATTTGGCCTAAACATTCTTTGCATATCAAAGAATATTGTGGCCGAATTTCATAAAATTTGGTCAAAACCCCTGACAATAATAGAACAAAACCTGCCAAAGCCGTCATTTCCTATATATTTATTATACAAAAGTCTTCAAAAGGATAGAGGGAGGGGCACGCTGGCCCCTTAGTTTGTGGACAACAACCTTTCTTCTCCTTAGAAAAAAATAAAATAATTCTTCCTTATTTGGTTAATGTGACAATTAATCGAATTATCATTAAAAAAAATATAACGTATTTGATGGATGCTCCCTAAAAGAGAGGAAGGGGTACTAGAAATGATATTTTCTAGCTATTTTGATCAAATCCAGCTAAAACTATGTTAAAATTTGCTTTAAAAGCCACATTTTATTTTTGATCGCTCGCTTGTATGAAGATCCCCCATAGTGAGATGTTTCCTATCGCCATAACCCTAGCAGAGAATATCAAGTGCTATCAACGAAGAGGAATTAGTAACGTAAGGATGATGGTGAAACTGGACTTTATGGTCTAGTGGCAGTAGGAGTGGTACAATGCGGCGAATGGTAGGTGGATCCGCGGATGGATAGAGAGCTTATAGAGGGAAAATTTTACCTCACACAGTTCCTGTTCGGCTGTTCTCGCCAATATCTGCACCGATGTGCCCGGCGTGTGTCAATGTAGAGGAGACTTCAGAGCATATTTGAAGGCATACCTGGTGACACCCAAATGGCGATATGTGATCTCAAATGGATCATGTTTTGGTGCACTGTCAAAATTATTTGGTGATATGTAAGATTCGCACATGGCTGTCCAGTAGAGTGGGCGCAGTTGTATTGAAAAACGCAAACTTCATCCAATCAAGTGAAATCAAGGTTTTTCTAAATCGTTTTGGAGCCCCAATCAACTGTGCAAAGGATGGGCTCGATTGGTTGCTTCGTACCCGCTTTCCGCATCGCGTTTTATATGGTTTATATGGAAATTAATATGTTTGGGATCCCGAATGGTTTCGAAAAAACACTGTTTAAAAAAAAAACGACCATGATGCCCCATTCTACTGTCCAGCATCATCGGTTTAGGGCATGAGAGAAATGCTTTGAAAAGGTGTTGAAGTATGCGACGGCCATTTGAGAATAATAACTATTGAAGCGTCCGCCTTTGTCGTACATTCTGTTAGCGATAGTTCGGGCAGTGAATGGGAGTCACTGTAACCGAGACTGGCCTTGGTTAGATTTTTTTATACAAATCGAAATTTGCGACTTCCAACGTCGATTTGCGACTTCATGTCCGAAATATGAAAATCGACTCAGTTTTACGTATTGAGTAGTTAGTAAACGTATATCAATTCAAAAGTTTACACAAGATTTTCATTAAAATTTGTTCTAACTTAAATATCTGTTATCTGTGGTTTTATGTTTAAGGGCCATGACACTCTCACATACACCCTTTCGCCCCCTTAAGCGTTTTGTAATTTGCAATTGGACCCTTGTAAATTTTATGGCACAATGATACTTCATGTACAGAGAATCGAGTATCTTCCCTCCCTCAAAATAACTTGATAAAAGTAAGTTGAACAAAAGGAATTAGAAATGATATCAATATTACGGGTATAATCCGCTAGAATCTAACTGTTTTGCCGTTTGCGCAACAAAAAGTTATAAAGATTAAAACCCGATTAGAAAATAAGTGTTCCAATCAGAATTATTTAGAATCATCCTATGGACAATGAGCATAAAAGCCATTACAGAAGCTTACAAGTCCGAAATGTATGCAAGTCAAGTCAACTGCATACATATTGCATGCGATCGGAGCATGAAGTTCAAAACGCCAGTCGCCAATACACAACAAGCACTAACTATCCCCCATCTAATGATGTACAAAAGAAGATTGATTCAAGTTACTAGTAACTTATCACATTGAAATGTTCGTTGAATATATCACTTCATCCATATGAAATGGCCAGTGACAGTGTTTGAATTTTGCATAAGTGCATCACCGCATTTGGCAGACTCTGACGTTCTCGTCTTGCTTGCCTTTCCTCTTTAATGTTATCGATTTTATTACCAGTGTGTTTTAGATTCAAGATTTTTTTTCAATGTGTTCAACGTTTTCGATCATTTAAAAATTTAGCAAGCAGATTGTCAATTAGAAAACAAGAAATTCAAAGCTCGAGCTCTAAATTTGCAATCAGTATCGCCCGTTTGAAACAATCTTCCACATATGTTGATTAATCAATTCAATTTGAATACTTCCGTCGTTCGTATTTATAAAACTTTACCAGCGAGTCTCACAAAACAATCATTTCATCTACGTTACCTTTCTGGAGGAATTTATTTGGCTATCAAAAACTTTCCTGCGTTGTATGTCACGTCGCTGCACACACAGATCTGACGATACCTACCCACATCCACCGATGCGATGTGAACGACAAAGTTAAAGCAAACGAACACATTTTCTACCGCACCGGAGTTGTGCATCGATAGAGTTTCTCGTCTCGCGTCCTACTGAATCCCGAATCTGCCGCTGAAACGTCAGAAAATTATTTTAATTAACTCTTTTAATTTTATCGTGAAGGGTCTACGGGGACTTACTCCCGAAGGATCCAATTCATATTGAACTATAATTGCGAATGCGGGTCTAGAGGCACGTTCATCAATGTCGATCATTGATTTGTAAATACCGCACAACTCATTCGGAAGTTGTCTGTGTACGAAATTTCATGTCTGCTCATTCCGTTTGTTGATTTATTTTGGGTGAGAGAAACCGGCAGGGCAGAGCAATCCAATTGCATTAAGGCCTGTTCAAATATTACGTAACGCAATAGAGGGTGGGGGTTGTTTAATTTTTGTTACACAAAATACAGCGGGTGGGGGTGTTTCAAAATATTGTTACGCGTATCGTGTTTGAAATGTTGTAAAAAATAGATTTTTTAGTTAAAAAATTTATTAGTTACTTTACGCTTAGGGGATACGGGTGGATTGTTACGAGGGGTGGGGGTTCTTGAAAACCATTTTTTCGCGTTACGTAATATTTGAACATATCTTTACTATGCTATTTCTA
Source organism: Armigeres subalbatus (assembly GCF_024139115.2). NCBI lineage: Eukaryota > Metazoa > Arthropoda > Insecta > Diptera > Culicidae > Armigeres > Armigeres subalbatus. Next base: position 154,965,526 of record NC_085140.1, on the reverse strand, counting down.
TGGGCTTCGTTCAAATGGGTGTAATCAAGTTTGACATTGAGATTCAGAACGGTCTTCATTCCATCTACTTTGTTCAATGGGTGTGCGTGTAAGTAGTGTGTCTGCCATTCTTGACCTATTCTTATTATTTGTTCTATATCATGTACATCCATTTAAAATGACTTCATATATTTGTGCGAGTCGGAATGAAAGCCCTTGATAAGCTGGATTGGTTATTTGAATTTTGCTCGTTAAAAATAAAACGGCATAATATGTTCCATTTTTGGACAATAAATAACGCTATTATGCTGTATTAGAAATATAATAAAATTAGTAAAACAGAACGGTATTATCGGACCAAAAATATAATTATGAAAAATACATAGGCAATACATAGGATCTGGATTAAGAATTATATTTGAATAAAAAAAAATCTTCAGAGTGGATGTACAAGTCGTGTCGTGACTATAGCATTAAATAGCCTGGATAAAGCAATAAATTATAAAACATTATAATTAATTAGATGAGTGTAATATTACTTCTGCGCGAAGTCGAACGCTTTAAAAATGATATGGAAATGCTAATACAGCAACAGTTCGCTAACTGGGCGCTTTTTAACTGGGCGTTCGCTAACTGGGCCAAAGCCCAGTTAAAAAGCAATTATCCGTCAAAAAACAACAACAAAGACTCAGTGACGAGGGGACTCTGAATGGTATATTCTTTAAGCTTCATGTAAAACACGATCACAACAATGCATCGCGAATTCCCTCGTTAGCCCAGTTAAAAAGCAGCGTTCGGTAACTGGGCTGGTGTTTTAGCCCAGTTAGCGAACGTTTGCTGTATCATCTTCCAAACTTAGACATATATGTTCATATACATCGGCGCTGGCCACGTCCTTACAATATTTTGGAGATGGGAATTAATTGAGCCGAGAAAAGAATGTAAGAATAGATATGGTATATGATAGAAGCTGTAAACCGTATGGAATTCATTTCCAGTTCTAATGATTGTTGAAATATAAGAAATGTTAAGAAAAATTACAAAGTAGGAGAATATAATGAGTCTGGGATTGAATTTACGACCTTCTATCTCCTGCGTATGAAGCAGAATCGGTAGCCTTACCACGAAACCAGTTTGTTGAATTTTTCTATGCCGATATCCGGCGAATCAGCCATCAATAAAAATTTACTCATAGTTCTTATTTGTTAATGCGCGAATTATGAGTATTTACAAAATTGAAAATTTGGAATTTTAAATGAAATGTTCGAACGTATTTCGATAATAGTTACTAATAGTAGTGATTGTTTTCTGGAGTTATTTGATCTATTAGCGAAAGTAAACACTGATGAAAATGGAATTATGAAAAATAACGACAACAGTTCGTTATGAATTTCAAAATGCCGCCTTATGAAAGAATATTTGAATGTTAGAAAAGTATATGGTTTAAACCATGGACGTCTGAGTCAGGCTGATGCTGATGCCAAACGACCATCGATGCTCAGATCGGTTCATAAACTGCGTGAAATCATATTTTATGATAATAAGATGAGGTAACTTTGACATTACGATACTTTTTATCATGCCATAAAGCTTATAATCTGAAGAGGCTATGTAGTACTGATTATTTTAAGTCGAATATTCATAAAAAGAGTAAAGCACCACTTATGAATCTTGATAGTGTAGTTAACTGAGTATAGAATCATTAGTTCATTAGAACGACAGGCACGAATATTTCAGACAAATGGGCAATTTACGATCAATCCTTGTTCTAATCAACGCAATGGAAAAGAATACGGACAGGCAATCCCATTTATACTGGTAAAGGAATCGTCCACGAAAGATTTCTATTAGGTCGACATCAACTTTTTCGATAAATATCATAAAAAAATTCCCGACATTTTTGTAATCGATGGATATACAGACTTCAACAAAAAAAAATCACTGCTTCCGATTCTCAGTAGAATGTTGACGAAGTTTGTGAATAAATTACTGGTATATGTATAACACCTTCTTGATCTATTTTTCGGTGAGAGCAGAGAATAATTAAAGTGTGTTATTTGGTCGAGGTTCAGCCAAATCGCAAAGAAAAATTACCCATTTTCTTGCACAAATTTTCGTGTAACAAATCCAATTGATCACAAATCGTATCGGATATCCCTGTACCCTATAATTGAGGATATCCAACAACACATTCATTCATTTCATTTGTTTAGTTTACATCTAAACAGATAACACTGAATCAACAATTTGACGCCACAGTACACGGTTCGAGGCCGCATCTCTCCATCCTCGGATACGCCCCACGTTCGTTTTGCACCTGGTCTGCCCATCTCGCTCGCTGCGCTCCACGCCGTCTCGTACCTGCCGGATCGGAAGCGAACACCATCTTTGCAGGGTTGCTGTCCGGCATTCTTGCAACATGCCCTGCCCATCGTACCCTTCCGGCTTTAGCTACCTTCTGGATACTGGGTTCGCCGTAGAGTTGTGCGAGCTCATGGTTCATTCTTCGCCGCCACACACCGTCTTCTTGCACACCGCCAAAGATGGTCCTAAGCACCCGTCTCTCGAATACTCCGAGTGCTTGCAAGTCCTCCTCGAGCATTGTCCATGTTTCATGTCCGTAGAGGACAACCGGTCTTATAAGCGTCTTGTACATGACACATTTGGTGCGGTGGCGAATCTTTTTCGACCGCAATTTCTTCTGGAGCCCGTAGTAGGCCCGACTTCCACAGATGATGCGCCTTCGTATTTCACGACTAACGTTGTTGTCAGCCGTTAGCAAGGATCCGAGGTAGACGAATTCCTCGACCACCTCGAAGGTATCCCCGTCTATCGTAACACTGCTTCCCAGGCGGGCCCTGTCACCCTCGGTTCCGCCCACAAGCATGTACTTTGTCTTTGAGGCATTCACCACCAGTCCAACCTTTGTTGCTTCACGTTTCAGGCGGGTGTACAGTTCTGCCACCTTTGCAAATGTTCGGCCGACAATGTCCATGTCATCCGTGAAACAAATAAATTGACTGGATCTGTTGAAAATCGTACCCGGCTCTCCGCATGACACCTTCTAGCGCAATGTTGAACAACAGGCACGAAAGTCCATCACCTTATCTTAGTCCCCGGCGCGGTTCGAACGAACTGGAGTGTTCGCCCGAAATCATCACACAGTTTTGCACACCATCCACCGTTGCTTTGATCAGTCTGGTAAGCTTCCCAGGGAAGCTGTTCTCGTCCATAATTTCTTATAGCTCTACGCGGTCTATACTGTCGTATGCCGCCTTGAAATCAACGAACAGATGGTGCGTTGGGACCTGGTATTCTCGGCATTTTTGAAGGATATGCCGTACAGTAACGATCTGGTCCGTTGTCGAGCGGCCGTCAACGAAGCCGTCTTGATAACTTCCCACATCTCATTCACTAATGGTGGCAGACGATAGAAGATGATCTGGGATATCACTTTGTAGGCGGCATTAAGGATGGTGATCGCTAGAAAGTTCTCACACTCCAGTGTGTCGCCTTTCTTGTAGATGGGGCATATAACCCCTTCCTTCCACTCCTCCGGTAGCTGTTCGGTTTCCTAGATTCTGACTATCAGTTTGTGCAGGCAAGTGGCTAGCTTTCCCGGGCCATCTTGATGGGCTCAGCTCCGATACCATCCTTACCAGCTGCTTTATTGGTCTTTAGCTGTTGAATGGCATCCTTAACTTCCCTCAAGGTGGGGGCTGGTTGGCTTCCATCGTCCGCTGAACTGACGTAGTCATTTCCTGCATTGCCTTGACTTTCACTGCCTTTTCCCTCAGGGCCATTTAAATGTTTCTCGTAGTGCTGCTTCCACCTGTCGATCACCACACGTTCGTCCGTCAAGATGCTCCCATCCTTATCCCGGCACATTTCGGCTCGTGGCACGAAGCCTTAGTACCGGAATGCGTTGAACTTCTGATAGAACTTGCATGTTTCTTGAGAACGGCACAGCTATTCCATCTCATCGCACTCCGCTTCTTCCAGGCTGCGTTTCTTCTCCTGAAAAAGCGGGTCTGCTGTCTTCGCTTCCGTCTATAACGTTCCACGTTCTGCCGGATACCTTGCTGTAGCGCGACCGCCCGCGCTGCGTCCTTCTCCTCCAGAATCTGTCTGCACTCTTCGTCGAACCAATCGTTCCGTCGACTTCGACCCATATACCCGACGTTGTTCTCCGCTGCGTCGTTAATGGCTGCTTTGACTGTAATCCAGCAGTCCTCAAGAGGGGCCCCATCGAGCTCACCCTCTTCCGGCAACGCTGCCTCGAGATGCTGCGCGTATGCAGTGGCGTCATCAGGTTGCTTCAGTCGCTCTAGGTCGTACCGCGGCGGTCGTCGGTACCGAACATTGTTGATGACGGATAGTTTTGGGCGCAGTTTAACCATCACCAGATAGTGGTCAGAGTCGATGTTAGCGCCACGATATGTCCTAACGTCGATAATGTCTGAGAAGTGCCGCCCATCAATCAGAACGTGGTCGATTTGTGATTCTGTCTGCAGTGGTGATCTCCAGGTGTACCGATACGGGAGGCTGTGTTGGAAGTAGGTGCTGCGAATGGCCAACACATGTATGAATTAATTTATGTGAATTACTTTCGGTTTGTATTCTATGAACAAAATATTAAAAGTCAGTTCAATCAAAGTTAATTGCCTATTTCCGGGGATTAAACCACCCGACTTGGACGTTAATTTACAATGTTATGGAAACTCATATGTGAATATGTACCTCCAATACATTTTCCAAATCAATATCTTCCACATAACGTACATATTCACATATGAGTTTTCATAACATTAAAAGTCAGTCAAAAAGGCGATTGGTGCGGTTTCGCTGAACCCCGACCATTTATGAAACCAATATGATTTTTGTTCTCAGAAAGTTTTAAACGCAAAAATTATTTCTTTAGGACATATAAAAGGTTGTGCATTCCCTTTTTTTGCATTTAAAAAAAATGTATACTGTGTATAAACAAAAGCCAACCATTGTTTTTTCTTCAAAAAGAGACTTAAATTACAATTCAAATGATTTTCTCTAATATATGAGATGTTAAACAGTTTCCAATAAAACATTCCTCACATTGAAAAGAAAATTATTTTGAGCTTTTTAGTGGAATGTCTTCACTTGTCATAAGACATGGAATTCAATGGGATTGTATTAACTCGTCTTATGACAAGTGAGATTCCTCACATTTCAGAAACATTCACAGGGAATTTAGAGGAACTATGAGAAGTTAGGAATTAGACATTTCCTACATTTTTCTTCACATAAAAATACAAAGTTAGGTTAGAAGTCAGAAATAACAAATGAGGACTGCGATGAAAAAAAATGAGAACTGTGAAGCGCGACAATAGGATTTATGAGAAGTGAAAAGTAAAGAGACGTAAGAAAAGAATGATGTGAAACAGTGGCGTAGCCAGAAAATTGGTCTGGAGGGAGGAGATTTCTGAAAAAAAAAATTCTGCTCAAAATTTTGTTTTTTTGGGGGGGTGGGGGTTGTTTTATGTCCAAAACCACCCCCAACCACGCCACTGATGTGAAGTAAAAATCCAGAAGTGATGAGAAATATGAAGTGAGAATTGGACAATTAGAAATAAAGGGTGCGAAGTAAGAAGTGAGAAGAGAGAAGTACGAAATGCGAAATGATAAGAAATGGGAAGTATACTTATACCCTATAGTATACCTATAGGGAATTAGGAGTGAGGTGTCAGTAGTCAAATGAGAAAACTGAGGAATGAGCAGTATACCCTATAGGGAATTAGGAGTGAGGTGTCAGTAGTCAAATGAGAAAACTGAGGAATGAGCAGTGAGAAAAGTGAACTGAAAAGTGGAAAATTGATACTTGTTTTTCCCGTATACCTCCTTGCTTCTTCCTTTTCCTTCATTCTTTTTCATTCTTTCACCGTCTTTTATCTTTTTCCTCCTTCTTGCTTCAGTCAGTCTCCCTTCCACCTTTTTTCTTCTTCTACTTCTTCATTTTTTGCCTTTCTCGTACAACAAAGTTGTACCGAAAGGCTATAGGATTACTTTAAAAAAAACTTTTGATGGAATGCTCGGAGACCCCTAGTGTTATATACCGATCGAATCAACGAATCGAGGTGATGTCTGTATGTATGAATGTATGTGTGTACATGTACACATTTTGTAGACACACTTGTTTGAAACTTAATACTACCTGATTGCAACAAGTTGCATTCGACGGGAATGCGTCTGTTTTCTTCTGAGCTCCATCCTTCTACATTCCACCTTCTTTGTATCTTCCTTCTTTTCCTCATTTTTTCGTTTTTATTCTTCCTTCTTCCTCTTCTGTCTTCTTTATTTTGTTTTTGCCCTTCTTTCTTGTACCGTCTTTTTTCACTTTCTTGCGTTTTTCTTATTATTTCTTGCTTCTTTTTCCTTCATCCATCTTCTACCTTCTTCTTCCTTCTGGCTTCCCATTATTTTTCTGCTTTTCCTTTTCCCCCTTTTTTCTTTCTTTTTGCCTTTCTCGTATACAAAGCAAACGTGAAGGCTATATGTTCGCTCCAAAAACGAACTTTCTATAGGAGGCCCGAAGACCCATAGTGTTATATACCGATCAACTCAGCTCGAAGAATTGAAAGGATGTATGTGTGTGTGTAGGTGTGTGCGCGAACTAATCTCACTCATTTTCAGGCACTCATCCTTAACCGAGTTGCATTCGACGCAGAATCGTGTGCTAATGTTTCGTATTGGAAATTTTCCGGATCGGACTATGGGCTCAGAAGTTATGGGCAAAATACTTTTTTTTCATACCAAAAGTGCGAAGAAATTATTGACTTGAAAGAAACGAGAAAGGCGCCATCACCGCTTGGTGGATTAATCTGGGTTTTCTCCTTTATTTTTTTTTTTCTTATTTATCCACGCTTCCTTCTTCATACCTACTTTTGAAGACGACCACACAGTTGTGGTCGAAATACGTATCTGCAAAGATATCGAAAAAATGGTGGAATTAAATGGAGAGCACTTAATTCGTCTTAGACGGTTGAATACAGTCCACTTAAAAGAGCTTAAAATATTTTTTCTGATATATTGCTAGACAAATTTAAATAATTTTTTAAAATTTATCCGATTCTATTCGAATAAAATAATGTGGATGACTTATTTTCGATACAGTCCTTATTAGAGAGACTTGCAGCCCATAGGCTGGCTCGTCTCTAAATTAAGAGATACTGATTTTTTGAAAATAAGCCTCTTCTGACAAAGACACCGTGTGTGTAATGCATAGAGTTTTCCAAACATTATTGATGTCCTAATACCTGGTAAACAGAAGACACCCAGTCCACCTATTTTACAATCTTTGTATCGCAAAAACTTGTTATTGAAAACAATTAAAGTTCAAGTTTTTCCGTACAATTATCACACAATTATGAAAAAAAAAACTTTAACTGTTTCCAACATCCAGTTTCCTTGAAGATTTTGGCGGGCGAAAACTGGTGTCAGGGTGATTTCTGGGTGTCTTCCCCTACCCGGATTATGGGCAATTTACTTCTATTAAGCTGTGCAACTTTATTCTAACTAGATTGTATAACCTAAACCTGTATAAGAATAACATGAACCTTCTTATCCTCTCCTTCGCAGACATCCCAAAACGGATCGCCGAGCGGACCGCACCACCACCCTGCTGGTGGCCGTACTGCTTCTGTTCTTGTTCACCGAGTTCCCCCAGGGGATTCTCGGCTTGCTCAGCGGCATCCTGGAGAAGTGTTTCTTCAAACGCTGCTACGCCCTGTTCGGTGAAGTGATGGACCTGCTTGCCTTAATCAACGCCGCCATCGGTTTCGTACTGTACGGCCTAATGTCGAAACAGTTCCGCACTAGCTTTAAGTCGGTTTTTTGCAAAACTCCAACCCATAGGGTCGAGATGACGAGAATGACCGGTTTGACCACTACCTGCGTCTAATGCGATTGGCACTCGAGCGAGGTACGTCGAAACGTAGGACCGGGGGATTCTAGCACGAATTTTTAGCACTCTTTCATTTGTCTTGGCATCGTGTTACTTATCACTGTTTTACATTTAGCACGCCGTTACATAGGATTCAAAATAGTAATTCATTGTCTCAGTTAAATAAGAATTATACCATCAAACATCTGCGAATCAGTAGCGAGGACCAGGAGCTAAATTTTGACTAGAATCGAACGTCTCAAGATTTCCGCTTGGGTTGGAGTTGTGATTAAATGGAATTTACTGTGTAAATAAAATCACCGAGCTTCTAGCGAGAGGAATATAAATGTCGTCTTTTACATGACAAAGAACGAATAGCATAGTTAGGTTGCGATTCCCGTACCAAGTGGTGGTCGTCTCAAGTGACTGGCGAAATAGAATCCCACCTTACCGATTGCCGTAGGCGTTAGAGCCCAACCGTCTTACGGATCAGTATAATAGAAAGCACTCCGATGGACCACAGCTGTTCCGCCTTTATCCCTTGGAACGGTTACCACGGATGGATCGAACAAATAATAGAACGGATTACTTTTAGATGTACATTTACTAACGAAGTTGAGTGTAAGTTTATATTAATAATAGTCGTGGAGCATATTTTAGAAAAAAAATCTATCACGAAGTGGAAGCATTTAAAATGAAGAGTTAGAAAGTTGAACGAGTAGAGCTCGAATAGAAATTTACGCAAAATCTCGTGATTTTAAAGTTTAGACATAATGTATATTTTTCTATATGAACTCGATGTGAATAGCCCCTGTCAGAAAGAGTTTAATAAATTGTTGGATGAATGAGTCCTCTAAATGAAAAGTTGTAGAATAATTATGTTAGTACTACTTTTGATTTTTGAGAAAAATCCTACTATAACAGGCTCCTCCAAACACACATCGCTGGGTTGCTGAATCATGGGGCTAACATCCCAACAAAACAATTATTCTTCTAAACATGTGCTTCTTCAACTAAAAGACTAGCTTATCCAGCTTAAATTGTTTGTCGGGTATTGGCTATGAAAACTATCTGGTGATGGTTAAACCGCAGACAAACAGACGTAACACTAGAGAATTTACTATCACCATGGCTTCAACGATCAATTTGAATTTGATTAAACATTTTCAAAATGTTACGTCTGTTTGTCTGTGGTTAAACTGTGCTCAAAGATATTCGGAAAACGTTTCTCAAAGCGAGTTGTTGTAGATAACACACTAAATAAAACTAACAAAAGTATATTTTAATAATTTTGTTCATAAACTCATTTTCTCGAGGTATTTCGTTTTCTCAGAGCCGTAGCGTGGACTGCCAGCGCCCTTGGCGAAACCGTTATTGGGCTCCCCTCACTTTCATACATGTTCAAAACAAACAGCATGGTCCCTTCTCTTTGGATAAGGTGGGCGCTATGTACAGTGATGTTTACGATAGAAAAATCACTTTCGTGATGATTGCGATAGAAAAGGCAGCAGAAATGGAAAAATGGGGAGTTGGGTAGACGGATTTATTCAATTCGCCCGCAGGTGTCGAAGCGTCCATGGTTGAAAAAAATGAATGTGGGACTAGATTTCATTCGAACCATGTGTCGTCTAATGTCCAAACACTGTAACAGTATTTATTAATAAATTATAAAAAAAAAGATTCTCGAGCCACATAGAAAAGCTTGTGGGCCGGTTATGAAGTATTTTCTACCACGGTGCGCGGGCCACAAAAAAATGAGCTGAGGGCCGCATCCGGCCCCCGGGCCGTACGGTGGGCAGCCTTGCTCTAGGCCATAGAGCAGGCGGCTATCAATGATGACTTGTCCAACGTTTAGTCTCGTGCTCCTGTTGTTGTGTTGTGCGGTGTTTTTTTCGAAAGAGTTTTGATTAGATTAACGCGGGATTTACAAGCTTTCTTTACCGCTCGGAAGTGCGGTAAAAAGGAGAGTTTCTGGTCGATGTCGACGCCAAGTACACGGACGATCTTCCGGTTGGGGATGGCCTCCGTACCGAGTTTAATGTATGGCCCCTCTAGCTGATGCCGGCCGCTGCAAACGTGTCCCCGGACGCATTTACTGGCGTTCAGAACAAAGCCGACGGAAGAAGTCCAGCAAAAGATGGGTTCTGATCCTGGTCCTTCCAGGTGTTCTACCAACTACATACTACCAACTACTAAACAAATATACGTTTGCGGGCAGAACGTTGAAGACCCCGTCCATAGCGATAAGGAAAAGTGTTACCGCTAGGACCGACCCTTGGGGGACGCCAGTTTCCTCAGGATACTCATTCGATGCTGTGCCGCCGATAAGCACTTGGACATTACGAATTTAGATCTAAACTTATCAATGTTTCATTTCATTAATTTAGTTTACATCTAAACAGATAACACTGAATCAACAATTTGACGCCACAATACACGGTTCGAGGCCGCATCTCTTCATTCTCGAATGCGCCCACGCTCGCCAAGTCGTTTTGCACCTGGTCTACCCACCTTACTCGCTGTGCTCCACGCCGTCTCGTATATGCCAGATCGGAGGCGAACACCATTTTGGCAGGGTTGCTGTCCGGCATTCTTGCAACATGTCCTGCCCTTCGTACCCTTCTGGCTTTAGAAACCTTCTGGATACTGGGTTCGCCGTAGAGCTGGGCTAGCTCATGATTCATTCTTCGCCGCCACACGCCGCCAAAGATGCTCCTAAGCACCCGTCTCTCGAAAACTCCGAGTGCTTGTAAGTCCTCCTCGAGCATTGTCCATGTTTCATGTCCGTACAGGACTACCGGCCTTATTAGTGTGTTGTACATAACACATTTGGTGCGGTGGTAAGCCTGCCTTCCATAGATGATGCGCCTTCGTATTTCACGACTAACAATGTTATCAGCCGTTAGCAAGGATCTAAGGTAGACGAATCCTCGTATCCCCGTCTATCGTAACACTGCTTCCCAGGCCGGCCCTGTCGCGCTCGGTTCCACCCATAAGCATGTACTTTGTCTTCAATGCATTCACCACCAGCTCTTCACATGACACCTTCTAGCACAGCGGTTCTCAACCTGGGGTACATGTACCTCTGGGGGTACCTTCACTGGTCTCAGGGGGTACCTGAAACAAAAATACATAATGGCGGCATATGGTGGCATATTGGATTGAGCTTCAAAAAATGATGAAAAAATTCTTCATTTTCGTTCTTAACACATTTGTGAACTACCGTCCGATAGAGCTTGTTTTTGTACTTATCCGATGAGTGTATTTTTTGTTAGAAAATTGTGTAGCCCAATTGTCTATAAGTGTGACCTCAAACTGTGACCAAAATATTTGCAGATACAGTCAAACCTACATGAGTCGATGTTCTATGACTCGATATCGGCTCTGGAAGCACATTTTTCAATACTGAAACATTTGCTGGGTTACTATGACGGCCCCTTCAAAGAGCTTTCCAAGTATTTTCTATTCCACATCGATGGTCCCTCAATATCGACTCATGGAGGTTTGACTGTAATACAGCATTCTAGAATTCAACATCAGTGTCTCAGTTATAGAGTTTCAAGACAAAATTTTCAAAACGACTTATCTGCTTTTGTAAACAAAGATTCAAACGACGATTTGGCGAATCTGATAGCTCTCCCACGTAAACCAACAACATCAACAGGTAGCGGAAACCTTCACCTACCTAATGATGGTGTTAGTTTGCGTGGGAGAGCTATCAGATTCGTCAAATCGTCGTTTGAATCTTTGTTTACAAAAGCAGATAAGTCGTTTTGAAAATTTTGTCTTGGTTTCAACAAATCATACTATGACAACCATTGAACAATAACTGGATTCAGAAAGAATGTAAAGTGGAAAATATCATGAGGTAACTAAATCCATACAACACCTAATCCATCCACATTATGAGATGTCTATACATGTATAATACATGGTGTTTGAAGTAATTAACTGATAAATAAGTTATCTTAGTTGACAGTAAACTTTTTGGTCATTGTAGGTAGGCTTTGATATTGAAACACTAATCAACACCCAGTAAACGCGAAGTATCTGGTGTCATACGATTGCGTGTTGACCATAATTGTATCACAGTGACTATGCTAAAGTAAGATCAGCAGAGTTTAAATCAATGGATCCTGTCTCAAGGTGCGTATTGAACTATTTACAGTGGTGGTCCAGTGAATTGGCCTGCTTTCATACATTCGGTCTAATAATAGCTGTACGAACTTTGATATTTTGATTCGAAATGTTTGTCGTATTTCAGAAGACTTTTACATGTGCTTAAGTGTTCGGATTTCGATGTCCCACGATCCAATACGAGCATGCTTCACAGCCCAAATCATAAATGAAGTAATATGAATAGGCTATAAGAGCCAATTTAAGGTTTTTACCGATGCCGATTTACCGATTTATTGACATATAAGTAAAATGGGTAGATAGCGTTAACTCAGCAAAGGCAAAACACTTCTAAATTAATCTTCTTTCTATAAAATAAAAATGAAATGGTCTGTGTTCGTATCCGCATAACTCGAAAACGGCTGGATGGATTTTCTTCATTCCTTTAGTAGTTACTTTCGTTATAGTTGCCGACGGGTTTATATGATATTTCCCCATGCGAAAATTATTAGTTAAATTGAGTAAATCGTGAAAAACTAAAATAAAGATTTGCATGGGAATTTCGCATAGGCAGTTCACAACAAGCATTTCCGCCTACTATGCAGGACAACGTCTACCGGGTCGACTAATTAGATATAATTATGGAAATTGAAGTTGTTCCACCAATAAAGTTCGTCATTATTTGAAAGTTGTACGACAATTTTATCATTTTCCCATGTGAATTGCCATATAGATAAATTGACTTTCAATTGACTCAATCACAACCAAGTTACCTAAAACATTATTACGCCGCGGCGCGCCGTAAGGGTATGCGATAAGACACTTTTTATTAACGAAACGAAACGAAACGAAATTTCAAATGTCTATGTTGATTCGAAACGAATCGAAACGAAATATAATTTTACTTTTGAGATATCGAAACGATACGAAATCAAGATCCATTTAATTCGAAATTTTACGAAACGAAACTTTAATTTTTTTTTCCGCGGAATTTTTATTGAATTGATTTTACATTAATTCTGAATTCATGTTTTCAAAGTCAAATAAACTGCTTTACGATCAATAGGGTTATAGTAACAGAAGAAGCAGTCTAGGATAAATCGCCGCGTTCCCGCTATTGGCAATAAAGCAATACCCCTGCATTTGTGCCGCTTTTAAAGAAATACATCTTGCAGTGTGTGCTTTCGAATCTGATCTGAATCTGATATAGTTGATATATAGTTGATATTGTTAAAAACCTTATTTCACTTAAAATTATGTATGTAAGCTGAAGCAAAATTCATATTGACTTATCAGCGTGGTTTATGGTATTGAGCTAACTCAAAACCAGAAAGTAAATGCATAGATATTGTTTTTCATCTAGTGGGATACTCATTTATATATCAACATCTGCCAGGGGTATACGAAGATAGAAAATTGTTAATTGCATACATTTGCTCGCTAGACGAATCATCTGCACCTTTCTAAAATGCACAAAGATATGTATTTTAGATTGTATTTCAGAAATGGGATCACAAAGCTTTTACGGCAGCAGTTGCAGAAATAATTTTTCCTTTCTCCTACAAAAACTTATCCAGCTTTTTACGGGTTGGTGCTATAATGCTTTGAATCACCCCTTTTGACACATGCTGTGTCCACTATAATATTTGTAGATGGATCTTAGCAATCGGTGACTCGTTGATGTTTTTTGCAAACATCGTTAAACTGTCATTATTTTATTTTGAGTTGAGCATGTCTTCAAACTTTTGTTTAATATTTTAGTATCCGTAAAAATCTAAGCTTGGCTGGTGCCTATGGCAGTGTGACATGCATTTAAATGAATGAGCTATTGAGCTTATCTCAAGGCTTTCTTGTATTAATTCTACAATACAAGGAGACGCGCGTTCCATGTCATACTATCTATGGTTTCATCTATCGTACAGATTTATGAAAGAGATATTGTTGTATCTCATCTAAAATATAAGGTGCTACCCCTGGTGCTACCTGAATGAACATCTTAATGCCGACCCTTTGCCGACTTTATTTACTGCCAAAATACAATATGTACAATTACTCTATTACTAATAAGTCGAATCAGGGGAGATCTACCGGTAGAATCTACCACCTCGTAAAATACGAGGATTAGATAACGTGTATTTAAAATGTGTACTCGACTGAGCTCTCCCCTCTGATTCCAGAGCCAGCAGCGCAAAAACATTAACCTCGGCTAGGATTAAGAATAATAGCTGCAGAGGGTTTGATCGCAGAGGCCCGGTATGGGAGTCTCGGATTGAACGTAGAGCCATGAACGATCCAAAACTACAGGCGTTCCATCGTTCACGTCGTTCAATGTTGTAACAGACAAATTGATTGACATCATTCTGCGTAGCTCCTAAGGCATTTTCATATTCATATGGAATATCTACCTAAAATAGAAGAATGATTAGCATTTTTATAGAAAATCTAAAAAATCTCGATGGTAACGGGGAAGAGTGAAACTCTTTTTCAAGGCTACCGAGATATTATTATGAATTAGGTTCACATCTCAGGGTTCACAGCATATGTCAAATACGGTTCACTCCTTGATAATTTATGGCTAGCGTAAAAAGCTGGATTGTTTTGCAATTTTGACAAGAAAATTCAACAAAATAAAAACTTTCAGTTAAATATAAAAAATGGGATACGATCGATCTTTTGTAATCCTCAGAAATCGTTTGGAATACAAATGAAAATTTCTATAATTAATCAGGCATTGGTTTTCGTTTCTGAGAAAAATTAGTTTTAATTTAAAAAAATAGTGATAATGGAGGAATTTGTTGTAAACAATTTATGCATAAATTATCTTATCGTTCTCTTAGGCTTTAAAATTAAAATTAAACACTTAAAATAAATCGGTATCCAACGAACGTTTTTTGTTCGCCTGGTAAAAATGTACCAAATGTACATATACGGTGTGTAGTTTCCAAATTACATTTAATAAAGTTTAACCAGTATATTATTTACAGTGTCAGTTTAGTCCATCAGTCTGGTTTAATTTATTCATTCAGTAAAAAAATAGCAATACGATTTTTGATCCCTTTCTTCAACATCTGTCAACAGTTGTTGAGCTATTTTGATTCAGGTGTTTTCAAATCTTAATGTTATACAAATTTTTCTATTAACGCTTTCCACATAAGTCCCTTCTGAGTCGACAAATACGTATTTGGTTTTCATGTATAAAACGTCTTCAGTGTTTTGTTATATTTTTTTTTAAACTTTATTAAAGTGATTTTTCTTATAATTAGAGTTCATCATTGCAGTGTTTTGCTATAAATGTCCAACGGAAAAAGATAAATATCTTTGAGCATTCTATCCTATTTTTTCAAAGTGATCCGACTCAATACGCCAGGCTCAAAGTGTAAATGTAATCATATAGGGTAAGGGAGGTATTTTGGACCACCAGTTCGACGGCTCATATTTTGGACCACTGAGCAACTTCCTCCGTAAGGGTGCACAATAGGACAGCCCCATATAAAGGAGTGGCCCAAAACTACCAACAGGCCAATTTTCGATTTGAGCGAGTGAAATGTGACGAATACACAGCTTATAACCTATATTTTTATAATCAGGACGGTTTCTATATTTTAGATTTTTTAGGGAGGGTGGGGGTCGTTCCAGCTGGCCCTTCTAGACATTTTTACGTTTTTTGGGAAAACGGGCAGCTTTGCCATATTTTCGTCTCAAAAGTAACATATTTATATATCGTTACAAAGCTCTTAAGCAGATCTATGCAATAGGCTTGATAATGTAATAATAGCTCCGTCCAGAATTTAGTTTTAAGTAGTTTTGTAAAAGCATATTTTACGCAGTTTTTAACGAACAAAACAGTTTGGTACCCCGCAATACCCCGCAGTAAAACATAATGCACTATACTATTGAACGTTTAAGCTTTGAGGACCATGAATAAAATTCTGCCCAAATTCACAACTTTGTAAGATACATGATTTTTTTAAAATGCCTATTTTTGCCTTTCTCGTGTACTAAGTATACGTAGAAGCTATATGATTGCTCCAAAAACATTAAAAAAACGTCCAAACACTCATAGTGTTGTATACCGATCGTCTCAGTTCGACGAAGTGAGGTGATGTCTGTGTGTACGTGTATGTTAATGTCTGTATGTGTGTGAGCAAAAATTATCTTAACTATTTTTTAGGCACTTACACTCAACCGATTCACTCGCAACGAGTTTCATTCGTCAGAGATCGTTGTTCCATTGGGATTAATCAGATATTTTGGTAAACTTCTTCTTTTCAATTTTCATCTAAGTTACTCAATAATGCCACTTTAATTGAAAATGGTGATGAACACAATTTACATAACATTTGAAGGGGGAGGGTTATGTCTTAACGTTGCGCCTAATTCAAGAAAAAATCAACTAACACATAAAAAGCGTCACGCAGTAGAAGGGAAGGGGTTCAAAATTTACAATTTTGACATTACTACATAATAGAAGCGAATTAAAGATTTAATCATAACGTGTCATAAAGTGGTGGATGAGTAGTGTGTTAAATAACTCCTTGTCACAATACGTTTTTATATTTATGAAAGAAATCTTATGGAAATATCAAATAAATGAAATTCCATTTCGTTGATGTCACAATATGACGCTAATTGAATCTGTTCTACTCTCCTTTGCTGATTTAATCAGTTTTATTCATTTTATTTTCAACACCAGAAGCTAATAGTGCTTTTTTCATCAATTAAGGAAAACTTTGTTGCGTCCATTTGTCTGTGACACGAATATACAGTAAAACCCTTTATATGACCAGTAGTATTTTATCCAGCATCAAGCGGGCTTATTGCAAGCCAAAAAGTGACAAAATTCCGTTGGTTTTGTAGAATATGACTAAAATCGATACTATGCCAAAAATTGGTCCCATACCCCATTAAAGGCTCGAAAAAAATATTTTTCGTTTCTATCTATGTTTTTATGATTAATACCACCATTTATTGCAGGATTCATAATTTTGGCCAAAAATACCTCCTTTTTCCTATTGTGGGGTGGTCCAAAAGACATCCTTTACCCTACGACAGCAAAATAAAATATCAATGTTGAATTAAAGACTGATTTTTTTTTGTGGAAAATTTCCAATTATTTGTGGAAATTTTGCATTATTCGTGGAAATTTTATATTTATTTATTGCTCGATTTCTGATTTCTTTATTGGCAATTTCCTAATTTTTTATAGTAAATTTCTAATTTATTTTAGTCAATCATATACAGTAGCCGTTCGATAACTACAACATGTTAACTTTTCAGTTAGCGAATGCCGTTCGACGTATTTTAGGTTGTCAATCGACGTCAGATGAAATAAAAGTGCATCTGATTGTGCAGCGTAATGCAGCTGTCATTGAATTTGACATAGTTTTGAAGTTTAGCGGTCCGATAAATGCAAAACTGTTGCAACTATCGAATCACAGTTAAGAATCATTGCAATTTAATGACTTGCAGCTATCGAACGTCTACTGTATGACTCAGACTAGCCACCGCTAAGAAAAACTTTATTATTATACAAAGCGCATTGATTTTGCGTTGGATGCTTACCAAGGTGGCTTCACATGAATTATTTTTTCAACAAACTACCGATTCCTTTCCCGTGGCGCTCATAGAGATGCAGAGCATTCCTCATGTCTCTTATAATGTCAAACTCATTTTCCTGTCCTAATCCTAAATTGACTGTAAGGGCGTGACCGGTGCATATTGTCCATAGCAGCTGTTTTATACACTCAATTGAAGTCGGTTGAGGAAGAAAATTTGACAAAAATGTTTGCATGCCTGCCAGGGACGGGAATGGTTGACATTTCTTTTTACCATTCATTCTTCCATGCAAAAAAATAATAACAAAACAATGACAGCCGCAGCAGTAGCCACGCCAAGCAGACGACAGTCAGTTTATTATTTTCTCCCCCCACGATTAATGTTTTCGTACAATAATTTCACAACGTATAACCGTTTTTGGTGGGAAAAATTCATTTCATTACTCCTTGCTCGTTTTAGAGATAAGAACGAATAAATCAGTATACCTACGGATAGCACTCCTTATAGGCTTTGCGCCACTGGTAATTAAACTCGATTCTGTGCTGTTTGCGCTGCGCACGAGCCGAAACAAAAAATCTCATGCAAATGCTGACCGCACTCCGGCACGACTCTAACGTAGCAGCAAACAAACAGTTTGCTTCATCGGCGAAAAAAAAATTTCACGATGTCGCGTACATTTTCTTTTGCAAACTGTTTCGCTTTGTTTGGGCATGAAATTTGACTGGATAAAATGTAAATATTCAGAGTGTTTTAACGTACATTTCCCAACACTGACCTCATATGCACAAACACATAAACATGGACAAACAGACAATAGCTTCACCCAACCAGCGGTTGTTAGATTTTCTAACAATTCTGTATAAGAATCTAACAATTTTGTAAGCTTTTCTAACAATATTTGTTTGAGAGCTTACATTTTTTGTATAAAAATCTAACAATTTCGCATATGCCCAGTTCTTATACAGGTTTTGTTAGATTCTTATACAGAATTGTTAGAAAATCTAACAACCGCCGGTTGGGTGTTGGTTCGTCGAGTTGATTGTATAGAAGATTATGGGTCTCCGAGCCTCCTATGAAAAGGATGAATTTGGAAAGAAGTGAAGGATATTGTTATCCAGCTTTTTACGCTAGCCATAAATTAACAAGGAGTGAACCGAATTTGACATATGCTGTGAACTGAATTCATAATCATATCTCGGTAGCCTTGCAATAGAGTGTCACTCTTCCCCGTTACCATCGAGATTTTTTAGGTTGTTTATTTATAAACAACAAGGAAACTCACGCATCATCATTTTCTATAAAACTGCTAATCATTCTTCTATTTTAGGTTTTCCATTTTATGAATATGAAAATGTTCTAAGAGCTACGCAGAATGATGTCAATAAATTTGTCTGTTACAACATTGAACGATGTGAACGATGGAACGCCTGTGTTTTTGGATCGTTCATGGTTCTACGGGCAATCCGAGACTCCCTTACCGTGCTTCTGCGATCAAACCCTCTGCAGCTATTCATTCTTAATCCTAGCCGAGGTTAAAGTTTTTGCGGTGCTGGCTCTGGAATCATAGGGGAGGACCATAGTTAGATTCTATCGAAATATAACTGACCTCAGTCGAGTACACATTTTAAGTACACGTTATCTAATCCTCGTATTTTACGATATGGTAGATTCTCCCGGTAGATCTCCCCTAATTCGACTAATTAGTAATAGAGTCATTGTACTTATTCAATTGTATTTTGTCAGTAAATTAAGTCAGAAAAGGGCCGACATCGAGACGATCATTCAAGTAGCACCTTATATTTTAGATGAGATAATGATCTCATTCACAAATCTGTACGATAGATGAAACCATAGATAATAGTATGACATGGAACGCGTGTCTCCTAGTATTGTACTATTGTAGAAATAATACAAGAAAGCCTTGAAATAAGCTCAATAGCTCATTCATTTAAATGCATGTCACACTGCCACAGGCACTAGCCAAGCTTACATGTTCACGGATACCTAAATAAGGTACAAATTAATAGTAGGTATATTTTAATGGACAAAATATTAAACCAAAGTTTGAAGACATGCTCAACTCAAAATAAAATAATGATAGTTTAACGATGTTTACAAAAAATCAACGAATCACCGATTGCTAAGATCTATCTACAAATATTATAGTGGACACAGCATGTGTCAAAAGGGGTGATTCAAAGTATTATGGCACCAACTCGTAAAAAGCTGGATAATCGACAAATAATTATTTTCAAATTTCAACAGCTCTGTCGAAATACAAAAACTCGTGAAGTTTTGAAGTTTTAGTGGAGACTGAGAATAAATTTTAAGGTAGAGGAATATCTCTGAATAACGAACAGTTCAAATATGTTTTAGAATTACATTTAAGTAAACAATGCAGTTAAGTAAAAATTCTATTGCATTTGCACGTAAATCAAGAATTACGCGACGATTTCGACCAAAGTTTGAATTTCTAGAAAACCAAATCTTAAGGGGTACCTCGAGGCATGACAAAGCTTCAAGGGGTACCACTCATCAAGAAGGTTGAGAACCGCTGTTCTAGCACAATGTTGAACAACAGGCACGAAAGTCCATCACCTTAGTCCCCGAGGCGATGCGAACGAACTGGAGTGTGATGCGATGCGAACGAACCGAAATCTTCACACAGTTTTGCACACCATTTACCGTTGCTTTGATCAGTCTGGTAAGCATCCCAGGGAAGCTGTTCTCGTCCATAATTTTCCATAGCTCTACGCGGTCTACACTGTCATATGCCGCCTTGAAATCAATGAACAGATGGTGCGTTGGGACCTGGTATTCACGGCATTTTTAAAGGATTTGCTGTACAGTAAAGATCTGGTCGAGCGGCCGTCAACAAAGCAGGCTTGGTAACTTCCCATACTGTCCAACCCCGTACTGCTTACCGTTTTTAATTAAATTGCTTCTAGGATTTTTGAGAAAAGTTTTAAAAACTTCTCCGTATGATTTCCCTTGGAGATTTTTTCGATTATCATCTTTCTGCTTCTTCTTCTTCATGCAACATCAAAGCACCAATATCGATCGACTCAGTTCATTCATTGCGACGCTAGTGCACAGTTATAAGGTTCCCCCAAACACACGCGACGCGACAGTCGCAACGCGATTCTATCGCTTGGCGACAGCGATTCTGTCGCCGTTGGTATGGAAGCGTAAATAGAACATTGCCTGCAGTGACCCAACGATAGAATCGCGGCGACTAGTTGTCGCCGTCGCGGCGATGAAATCGCTTAGGTCTGGGGGACCCTATATACTTGAGTATATTGTTCCATGTGAGATCTGACGTATATTGATGATTACAGTATTTTTGGCAAACATGAATGTTGTGGTAGAGTCTACCAAAAAATTTCTTTGTATTCAACCTGCTACATCGATGCAAATAATAGAATGCGTTCACAGAATATGTTTTAGGTCATCCAAGAAAATCCTGGAGAATTCAACTTGGGTGTAGGTACGGAGGATCTCAAGCTAGAGCAATTATTTCAAACATGCAAGAATATTGCAAGCACACTAGCGCCACCCTATTGTAAAATACTATTGTAAAATAGGGCAGCGCTAGTGTGCTTGCAATATTCTTGCATATGTATTTTTTTCCGTCATAAGACAGTTTATTCCCACCAGATTAACTTTGCTAAACACATGTTTTTTAACAAATTAAAAATTTGTGCGACAGGAATATTTACAATGTAGAAAATTCCATATATCGGAACATCTTGAGTTTAATAATGATTTCATATAAGTATGTCACCATCTGGCACCCAAGTTCTAGACTAACCTAACTAACGTTTTTGATAAGATGCAGTTCAAAATTGGTATGATTTTCAGATATAAGTAAAATAAGCGTAAAAAATCACCGTTTTTGTACCCTTTTTCACAAAATCAACCCGCTCACATATAATCAATCTTAGATAACGTCCTGAAAGATGATTAAATTATCTTTTGAAACTGCCTAAAAAATAAAAAAGTTATAGAAATTCCATTTTGGTCAATGTAATCACATAACACAGACAACGTAAGCTTTTTTGATTTCGCGCGAACACTAATGTGCATTACAATTGCGCCGGGGACTACGATGGAGTTGATGAACCTTCGTGCCTTTTGTTTATTGTATGTTGAAAACAGTCCGGATACGATTTTTAACAGATTCAATTAATTGACATTTGATCCATCAAAAAAGCAAGTGAGGCTGGCCATTGTGGCAGTTATTTGTGGACTCGAACGTGATTGTCATACTTCTATTACCAGTCATCAAGAAAATGTCCAGAGGATATGATATTCATATGTATGCAAAACATTGTTTTTCAATTTATTGTACACGCGAATCTGTCAAAAATTATTCTCCTTTCACTTTATTATGCGTCCTCTTAGAATGCAGCATGTTTTTGACAACCTTAGCTGAAATTGACAGCACCATGAAAACTGCCAACAATAAGGGAACAATCACATCGAACGAATATTTCACAAACCATGATAGCCGAACTGCATTAGACTGTAGAACTTTGGTAGTAGGATTTCGTAGAACCCACTCCACCCACCAGACAGCGCGCTCAAGAGGTGTTTCCTTTTGATCGCGAAAAAGTTTCGAAAGTTCAGACATGTTTTCACGATAGCTGTGGGTAACAGACATTATACTATTAGTGAGTAATGCGATTATTGGATTCAAACTATTTCACCTACCGTCCATTCTCCATCACCTCCTTGATAGCATCGACAAGCTCTTTGCTTTTCACATTCTTCAGAGATAGTCTTTTCCCTACGCCTTGCTGAACACAGTAATTGATATTTTGATGCTGGTCGGAAAACACTGGAAATCCAATAATTGGAACACCATTCCAAATCGCTTCCTGTGTACTAAGCAGTCCGCTGTGGGTGATAAATAATTTGAGATTTGGATGAGCCAGTAAGTCGTTCTGGGGCATCCACTTCCGAATGTACACATTCTTTGGCACTTCAATAGGCATTTTATCGGATTCAAATTTCCATAAAAATTGATACTCTGGAAAGTGACCCATGGCGTTCAAAATCTCGATTAACCTCTCGTCTCCAAGCATATCGCTACGAACGTTAGTGCCGATCGAAAATAGAATAGCTCCGTTTTTAGCATTTTCAACCACTTTCTTCAGGTCGTCAGGGAGCTCCTTCGATTTGACAATCTGCATTCCGCCTACAGAGACAACGTTTGGCATCGTTGATTCCGAATACTGAATAACTGGATTTGAGTTCAGAAGAACAATTCGGGTTTCCTTCTCCAAATCTCCAACGTACGGAATATCTGGAAACTGGTTGCGCACTATTTTATCTATTTGCGGTAGCATGTGATAAACTTTCAAAAGCTCCTCAAAATGATGGTATACAACGTTTTCGAACCGCGCACAATAGCTCATTTCCTGGGGATGGTTGAACTCGTGGTTGGGTACAGAAGCGGAATACGAATATGCACCGGTTATTGAAGTTGTTGTGGTGAGTACGTGAAAGGCAGTTGCCCCAATCAGTGGGGGTCTTCCAAATCTGTGTTGCGCAACAGAAGACACGCATGGTCCGTTCAGATAATCAGAGATGATTAAATCAAACTTGAAGTCTTGCGGATAACTCAGCAAATCCTTCAAACCTTTTGTTTTCAATGTAAATTCGCAACAGAGTACTTTAAATTTACTGAACATGTATAATAGGGATAATGTGTTCATATCTTCCATTTCAAAAAAGTTCATTTCCAGTGAGTCTTTTTCTTGGGAGAGCAAACTCTCATAAACACCTTCCAATTTAATGTATGTCACGTTTTGAACTGGTTTATCTTCAATATCGACGCTCAAAGCCGTTACATTATGTCCTTTTGCTGCCAATGCATGTATCAATGCTCTGTGCCTAAAATTTGAAATAAAACTATTTTACTAGCTGAGACTAATATATTTAGTGATTCAAATTTATTTCCAATGTTCGACAACTTCTTGTATGAATCTGAAGCCCAATAGTTTGAAATATTTTCAAATGAATGAAATATTTAGTTCGATAAACTTGTTGTCATGGGTTGTAATGATTCGAAACAATTCTCGTCTCTCTTTTATCGTTGTTCTTTATCTACTTAGAGCGATTTTTAAAAACCATGATCTCCAGTAAAAAACTAGATGTACGAACATTGATGTCCAGTTACTCTATGTGAAGTGATATAGCTCGTTGTCTGGACGGCACATAACACTTCGTTGATTTGATATACAGAACACTCACCAAATGAAATGGCTTGGCGATGCCACTGCATCTATGTACAAAATATTTGCCGCCCGAGTGAAGCTGCAAGCGACTAAGAGCCATATGATAGCACAACGTTGCATAATGTCGCTCCCAGGTTATTTTGATTGCCGTGAAGCTTACGGCAGGACGGCGAGGCTCGTACTGAACATCAAAAAGATTTGGATAAACTGAGAACGACGCGTGTTCCCAGGGCCGGATTTAACGTTTTCCCAACAGTATGTGCTTTCCTCGGAATGCACACAAATATGCAAGCGACGAATAACAATGGTGGGTTTTGGTACCCAAGGTTGTGTGATGCTCGGGACCATGCCCCGGCCGTTCCCAAAAATCCGACACTGTTTATTCCTATAAGATGAATTTAACTTTTTTTTATACCGTTCATGAATGAATCACAAGCAGATATGACGACTTCATTGTGTGTCGTTTGGTGTCTATATGTATGAATGAAGTTTATTCTATAGGGTGGACGGTACAGTTATGGGTTTGGTTAGAAATTGTGTATTCTGCTCCGTAAGTATAATGTTACATTAAATGAAAAGCGAAATACAGTGTACTCTATACATCTCGTTGTTCTATATCTAGAAGTTTTCCCCTATGTCGATATTTTTTTCGGTCCCTTCAATCTACAAACATTTTTGCTTTTTACATCTTGATAGCCTCCTTATCTCGATATCTCTCTATCTCGATTTGTTCTGGTCAAACTTTGTTCAGGATTCTCTATCCCTATGTCGATATATTCAAATTTCTAGCCTACTAGGCTAGGCTACCTTTGGACAATAACAAACACATTTAAACATGAAATGACATTTGTTTTGTTGTCGTTTTTCTTAGCAACGAGTTTTTTTTTCGATCTAGTATCCACTTCATTTTTTCTTCCAAGTTAAAATCAAATGGTCTATCGAATCAACCCAAAACCTCCATGATGTCACTTGCGTCTCAAAACATAACATATGAGGTGTTATAAGATCTCCAAATTGTCCTGGAGTTTGAATCAAATGGTCTACCGAATCAACCAAGGCTTCCACGATGTCCCCAGCTGCGGTTTCAACCTAATTTTGTCTTCTGAATATTAGTCTTTTACTTACGTCTCAAATACAAGCATATGAGATGTTTTAAGATCTCCAAATTGTCCTGGAGATGCTTTTCGCTAACAGGTGATAAATCATCCACTTCTAGCGATGGAAATGTTTACAAACACGAATTGTTTTGATCATCCCAGTGACCTCACAAAGATACTAATGCGCATACAGCATAATTGAAACATATTTTAATATCATGGTCTACGTGATTCGACTAAATACGAGAGTCGATTTTTACATTTTTGTCCAAGGGACAAAGCACTGTGCGTCTTGCGGAGTCCAAAGTACGTACGATTTCCAGCCACTATGCGTCTCCGAATTTCTCTGCTGGTATCATTTTCGGCAGTCACCAATGAGCCCAAGTACACACATTCTTCTACCACCTCGATTTCGTCATCACCGATGCAAACTCGCGGTGGGTGGCTCACATTGTCTTCTCTTGACCCTTGAAATTATTTTTTTATATTAAATACAATATTATCTGTGTTACTGTGATGGTCCCTGCAAAGAGCTTTCCAAGGATTTTCTATTCCTTATATCGATATTTTCATGAGTCGATGGTCTCTTACATATCGACTTATGTAGGTTTGACTGTATTTTGTGAATGTGGAAGTATTTATACGTTACATAATAAAAATAATAACAGAATACAAAAAGTGTCAGTTTTGATGTAACTTTCAATGTTTGTTTGCTCAACTCTCTGAAGCGACGCTAGTATACTGAGTATACTGTCCGCAAAACTTGCAACGGAATACTAAATTGGGCAACAAAATAACTTTTCTCAGTGGTTAATCTATATACATAAAAATGATTTTCTGTCCGTCTGACCCTTATAGATTCGGAAACTACTGAATCGATCGGCGTGAAAATTTGGGGCCGAGGAAGGTTCTTAACATAGTTTGAGACCCCTCCCCTCTTTGGAAAGGGGAGCTCTTATACAAATGAAACACAAGTCTCATCAATTAATCAAGCAAATGGAATCAAATCTAGCACGTCGAGGTTTTGGAAGAGAAGTAGGTGAAAAAACGGGACAAACGCACTTGCAAAACGGGGCATGTCAAAAAACTTTCTGATAGATAGTGCTTATTTTTCATTTTCCGTGTAGTAAATAAGAGAAATTTTTTGGAGTGAATCATTCACCACCATAATCTTCTATTGGCACTGGCTAGAGCGCTGCACTGGGTCATTACCAAGATTTGGGAGGAGGATGTTTTGCCGCAGGAGTGGATGGAAGGTGTCGTGTGTCCCATCTACAAAAAGGGCGATAAGCTAGATTGTAGCAACTACCACGCAATCACATTGCTGAACGCCGCCTACAAGGTACTCTCCCAAATTTTATGCCGTCGACTAGCACCAACTGCAAGGGAGTTCGTGGGGCAGTACCAGGCGGGTTTTATGGGCGAACGCTCCACCACGGACCAGGTGTTCGCCATTCGCCAAGTACTGCAGAAATGCCGCGTGCCCACACATCATCTATTCATCGACTTCAAAGCCGCATATGATACAATCGATCGGGACCAGCTATGGCAGCTAATGCACGAACACGGTTTTCCGGATAAACTGACACGGTTGATCAAAGCGACGATGGATCGGGTGATGTGCGTAGTTCGAGTTTCAGGGGCATTCTCGAGTCCCTTCGAAACCCACAGAGGGTTACGGCAAGGTGATGGTCTTTCGTGTCTGCTATTCAACATCGCTTTAGAAGGGGTAATACGAAGAGCAGGGATTAACACGAGTGGTACAATTTTCAATAAGTCCAGCTATTTGGCTTCGCCGACGACATAGATATTATGGCACGTAACTTTGAGAAGATGGAGGAAGCCTACATCAGACTGAAGAGGGAAGCTAAGCGGATCGGACTTGTCATCAACACGTCGAAGACAAAGTACATGATAGGAAGAGGTTCAAGAGACGACAATGTGAGCCACCCACCGCGAGTTTGCATCGGTGGTGACGAAATCGAGGTGGTAGAAGAATTTGTGTACTTGGGCTCACTGGTGACTGCCGAAAATGACACCAGCAGAGAAATTCGGAGACGCATAGTGGCTGGAAATCGTACGTACTTTGGACTCCGCAATACGCTCCGATCGAATAGAGTTCGCCGCCGTATCAAACTGACAATCCACAAAACGCTCATTAGACCGGTAGTCCTCTACGGACACGAGACCTGGACGATGCTCGTGGAGGACCAACGCTCACTTGGAGTTTTCGAAAGGAAGTGCTGCGTACCATCTATGGTGGGGTGCAGATGGCGGACGGTACGTGGAGGAGGCGAATGAACCACGAGTTGCATCAGCTGTTGGGGGAACCATCCATCGTTCACACCGCGAAAATCGGACGACTGCGGTGGGCCGGGCACGTAGCCAGAATGTCGGACAGTAACCCGGTGAAAATGGTTCTCGACAACGATCCGACGGGTACAAGAAGGCGCAGCGGGCAAGGTGGATCGATCAGATGGAAGATGACTTGCGGACCCTCCGTAGACTGCGTGGTTGGCGACGTGTAGCCATGGACCGAGCCGAATAGAGAAGACTCTTATATACCGCACAGGCCACTTCGGCCTTAGTCTGAATAAATAATAAATAATAATCTTCTATTGACCTGGTCAATTAACCTGCATTCGGACACGGTCGGCGCTGGTATTGCTTATTTTTGGGTCATCAGTTCTTACACATTGAAGATGATGTTATTCCCAAACTTCATCTGTTGGTTCTCTGTGTAATTACATAAATTTATGAAAAATGTGTAATACTAAAGTAATATTTTAGGGTCTGTTTCATTTGGAGAATTGAATTTAAAAGTGACAGAACGAAAATTAAAAAATCACCCGTTCATAAGAATGGCTGTTGCATGAAAAATGAAGGTAACAATACTCGGAATAGGATGTATGAAGACAAAAATACGGCCAATAACTTTTGCCTATATTTTTCGGAGGCGAACCCAATTTTATTGCCGGTAGTGTAGAGCGTAAATAATTGGGTTGATTTTGGGCCAATATTCTTTCGCAATATAATGCGTCATTCAACAATGCACCGCATATAATCTAACCCAATGTATACTGGACTCATTTTTTCTCGATACATTTTATAATAAGCGAGAAAGGCATCATCACCGCTAGGTGGATTAATCTGGGTTTTTTTAGCAATACTCCCTCTCTTATTGCCAGGCGTCAGCACCAGAAAATGTGAAGATATGATGTTCATATGCAAAAAATACCCGTTCGTTTTTGATTATTTTTTTTTTTCGTTTTATTATGCAAATAATTGTCTCGAAACTTATTCACCTTTAACTTTAGTTTGCCTTTTCTTCGAGTGCAGTACTTTACACACAACCTTAGCTGAAATTGATAACACCACGAAAACTACCAACAATATGGGTACAATCACATCGAATGAATATTTCGCAAACCATGATAACCGAATTGCATTTGACTGTAGAATTTGGGTGGTAGGATTTCGCAGAACCCACTCCACCCACCAGACAGCGCGCTCGAGGGGTGTTTCCTTTTGATCGCGGAAGAGCCTCGAAAGCTCAGACATATTTTGACGATAACTGTGGATAACAGAGATTATATTATTAGTGAGTAATGCGATAATTGGATTCAAACTATTTCACCTACCGTCCATCTGCCATCACCTCCTTGATAGCATCGACAAGCTCTTTGCTTTTCACATTCTTCAGAGATAGTCTTTTCCCTACGCCTTGCTGAACACAGTAATTGATATTTTGATGTTGGTCGGCAAACACTGGAAATCCAATAATTGGAACGCCATTCCAAACCGCTTCCTGCGTACTTAGCAGACCGCTGTGGGTGATGAACAATTTGACATTCGGATGGGCCAGTAAATCATTCTGGGGCATCCATTTTCTAATGTACACGTTCTTTGGCACTTCAATAGGCATTTTATCCGATTCAAATTTCCATAGAAATTGATACTCTGGGAAGTGACCCATGGCGTTTAAAATCTCGATTAACCTCTCGTCCCCCAGCATATCGCTACGGAGGTTGGTGCCGAGCGAAAACAGAATAGCTCCATTTTTAGCATTTTCAACAACTTTTTTTAGATCGTCAGGGAGTTCCTTCGATTTGACAATTTGCATTCCGCCTACGGAGATAACGTTCGGCATCGTTGGTTCTGAATACTGAATAACTGGATTTGAATTCAGAAGAACAATTCGGGTTTCCTTCTCCAAATCTCCAACGTACGGAATATCTGGAAACTCTTTGCGCACTATTTTATCAACTTGCGGAAGCATGTAATAAACTTTCGAAAGCTCCTCAAAATGATTGTATACGAAGTTTTCGAACCGCTTACAATAGCTCATTGCCTGGGGATGGTTGAACTCATGATTAGGTACAGAAGCGGAATAAGAATATGCACCGGTCATTGGGGTTGTTGTGGTGAGTCCGTGAAAGGCAGTTGCCCCAATCAGTGGAGGTCTTCCAAATCTGTGTTGCGCAACAGAAGACACGCATGGTCCGTTCAGATAATCGGAGATGATCAAATCAAACTTGAAATCTCGTGGATAATCTAGCAATTGCTTCAAACCTTTTGTGTTCAACGTAAATTTGCAACCAAGTACTGTATATTCGTTGAACATGTACAATACGGATAATGTGTTCATATCACCAATTTCAAAAAAGTCCATTTCCAAAGATCCTTCCTCTTCGGAGAGCAAACTTTCATAAACACCTTCCAATTTAATGTATGTCACGTTTTGAACTGGTTTATCTTCAACATCGACGCTCAGAGCCGTGACATTGTGTCCCTTCGCTGCCAATGCATGTATCAATGCTTTGTGCCTGAAATTAATAATCCACTAAAAACTTCTTGATAATTTAATTCACTATCAGAACACTCACCAAATGAAATGACTCGGCGATGCCACTCCATCTATGTACAAAATATTTGCCGCCCGAGTGAGGCTGCAAGCTACTAAGAGCAATATGATTGCACAACGTTGCATAATGCCGTTCTTGAATTGGTTTGTTTCACGTGAAGTGAACGACAGCACGGTGAGGCTCTTACTGAGCTTCAAAATAATTTGGGTATCCCGAAATGATCGTGCGTTCTGGTCAATTGGGTGTCGCTGAATGCTTATGTAGTTTATGAATGAATCGCACGCATACTCGTCTTCATTGTGTCCCATATATGGTTCATTCTATAGGGTGGACGGGCGTATTTATGGTTTCGATGAATTCCAAATTGCGTTATTGATGGAATCACACTCAGGGAAAATAGGCTTAGATTAAAAATGTAGTCATTCATGTTCATACACAGAATATTTTTTTCTGCTTATTATGATTCATTATGTGCTTCAATATTAGCATATGGTACTTGCATTTATATTAGTATAGACTTAATGACATATTAATTTACTCTAGTTGGAATTTAAAGAATTTAAATACTTTAAAGTTAACTATTTAAAGTTTGGACCCCAGTGTGTGGATTAGACTGGCCCAGATTACTATGGGGAGAAAAAAAATTGGGGTTGTATACAAGACACGACCGCTCGACGTAAACTACGTAAAACCAAATATAGTGCACTGAACCAACTATTCCGCTCTATATAGAAGAGAAGGAACCATCCCACGACAATACTACCCAGCTTTAGCAGCATCTCCCACTCTATGAAGGAGTAGGAACTCCACTGTCTAGCGGCTGGGCCACCCCATTCATACAACCCAGTTCAATAATAGATAATACCCTAAAAGTAGGCAATTACCAAGGATTGGAACGCGCTGTATAGGGGATGCACGATGCATGAAAGAACTAAAATTTTCAATAGTTTAGCGTTGATAATCAATAGTTTCAATACCACTGGCAAATTGGTGGAAAGTTTACGAATAGATTGATATATAAATCATTAAAATCCATTGAAAGAAAAAGGACCTATTAATGTTACAAATCTTACATGATTTCGTGACGGTCTCCAGTTTTGAAATTCTCATTTGACACCCTGTATCAGAGTCTTCCCCTTAGACGTAGTTTACGTCAAAAATGTTGTCGAATTCCACGGGGCACCCCCCAGAATTGTGTCTTTGGGTGAGAAAATCAATCTCTGAAAATTTCAGCTCAATCGCTTGTTGCATAAGCTGGCGCATTTGATTTGAAGTTTGTATGGAGATTTCAACCAAAATGTATAGGAAAATACACCTCCGTCACTCATTCGATCTGGAAATTGGTTCTGATAGCTCGATTGACCTTAGAATTGCAAAAACGGCAGTTGGTATGTTACAGAACAATTTCACAGAACATTGCATGATGATTAAATGAACTTTTATATAATTTTCGGCTGATTTATTAGGAGCTGATTTGTGTATTTTTGGGTTTTTTGATCGAATCGCATCAGCCGAAACCTATATAAAAGTTTATTTAATCATCATACAATGTTCTGTGAAATTGTTCTGTAGCATACCAACTGCCGTTTTTGCAATTCTGAGGTCAATCGAGCAATCAGAACCAATTTCCAGATCGAATGAGTGACGGAGGTGTATTTTCCTATACATTTTGGCTGAAATCCCCATACAAACTTCAAATCAAATGCACCAGCTTATGCAACAAGCGATTGAGCTGAAATTTTCAGAGATTGATTTTCTCACCCAAAGACACAATCCTGGGGGGTGCCCCGTGGAATTAGACAACTTTTTGTTTCCTGGGCCAGTCTAGTGTGGATGCAGGTGGAAGCGCGTGGTACATCATAGGTTAGTGTCGCTAAGGCGGCCCTATTGCCTCGTAAAATCTTTAGATCATTTATTTCGGTCTAGGATGCTTTGGGATGAAACACATTTTCGGTTTTTTAGGTACGCAGTGTATTCATTGTACTTCTTGTTTGGACAAGATACATACTCATGCAATTGGCAGGCACAGAGAAGCTTTCAATTAATAACTGTGGAAATGGTAATAAGTTGAAAAGTAGCCCATGTTCCAGTTGGAATGAACAGCCATTGAAAAAAAGAAACATTCCGAGAAAGTTTGTTCTCTATGAAGCACATGCAACATCTTCCAAAAGCGCTTCACTGTGCTTTAGTTAGTTAGTTAGATAGATAGCTATAAAAGGCATTGACGTAGCATCGAAGTACAAAAAGCACGAACTTTTGAATTGTAATTAATGTTTCATTAATATTGTAACGCAAAACGATTTTTCTATTTCTTCAATTCATTTATTTATTTATTTGAGCAGTATTTCACGATGATAGGCGCATTTACCCTACATCGATCCATATATGGTACGGGTTGACCTATCCAGGTTTGAGATAAGAGGCATTAACAGACGCGTTCCATTCTGTTGTTTCTATCGGCAAACCAAATCAGTGCAATATCAAAGCTTGATTATTCTTATCACCGTTTTAAAACCTACCACCTAAACGGCATATCGAAATTCGCGCTCCGTCGCACGTAGGAGTAAATAAGCCAATTCTTGGCCAAAACTATTTTTTGCGGTTATTTGGGCCTGATATTCCTAGGACGAAGTTATAATTGCCAATTATGCAGGAAAATGCAATCGCGTTTTATGTGAAATCTCTTGCTCCCGCTTCGGGAACGATTCTAAAATGGCTATATTTCAGAAAGTAGCAAGAAACAGGGATTTTCTAACATTTACATAGGAAAAAAAAACATCTAACCTATTTCAACCCATCTACAAGATCCCACATCCTTGCGAACGCTCAAGAAGAGAAGGGATTGTTAGTTGGCCACTAACTTATAATAGAGGCAGCGAGTTCAACGATCCTTCACGAGAGGATTTGAGATTTCCAATATTTGAATTTGGATTGGATTTGGATTGGATTTGGATTGGATTTGGATTGGATTTGGATTGGATTTGGATTGGTTTTGGATTGGTTTTGGATTGGTTTTGGATTGGATTTGGATTGGATTTGGATTTGGATTGGATTTGGATTGGATTTGGATTGGATTTGGATTGGATTTGGATTGGATTTGGATTGGATTTGGATTGGATTTGGATTGGATTTGGATTGGATTTGGATTGGATTTGGATTGTATTTGGATTGGATTTGGATTGGATTTGGATTGGATTTGGATTGGATTTGGATTGGATTTGGATTGGATTTGGATTGGATTTGGATTGGATTTGGATTTGGATTGGGCCGAACTGATCATTTGACTCAATAGTTCATTAAGCTTATTGAATAAAAATATTTGAGCTTCCAAAACGTGTACATTGAGAATGGGCAGATTACCGCTCAGTTTCTGAGACGTGCAGACGTGTTTCCGATTGCGCTCTTGGAAAGTCAAGTGATCGAATACAGTGGTTAAAGTTCGATTCCGTCTGTGCCGCGTCGCGCGTTTTAGTGATCCGCGATGAGGCGAGATAATACTTTTCGTATTGACTATTCGAGTTTCCCGGTGAAGCCGTCTTTCGAAAAGGTTCACGTTTTGCCGCACGGTACTCGGCCTGAAGAAAGAAGAAGTGTTGAGACTACAGTGCCACATAGGTGAACAATGTGCGTTCGTCAAGGTTGACAACCTGGCGCTCGCACAACGAATAGTGCAAGAAAATGACGAGAAGCATGAAGTGGAGCAAAAAATACAAAAAATACAAGCTTCGCATCACCATGGAAGATGGATGTGTAGAGGTTAAAGTACACGGCCTGCCAGAAAACGTCCCCGAAGAAAAAATCGTGGAATTCTTGAGTGCGTTCGGTGAAGTGTTTTCGCTGTGAGAGCTAACATGGGGAGAAGGGTTCGAGTTCGTTGGGATACCGCTCGGCTACCGAATGCTAGTCCATCGAAACATAGATTCGTGGGTAACGATCGATGGACTACAGGCCTACATTGTTTACAAGGGACAGATCGTCTCTTGTAAATACTGCAAAGAGCAACCGCATACTGGCATATCGTGTGTCCAGAACAAAAAGCTGCTAGTCCAGAAGAGCTGTGCGAACGTGGCGAAGCAAACTGGGCCACGACAACCACCGAAGAAGGCGAACGGTGCAGAACCCCCGAGCGCCAAACCGGTCGGTCAGCATTCTGTCGCTCCACCACCAGCATTGTTGGAGGCTTTCCCCGAGCTGCCACAGCCGTCGTGTCAGACCGAACCGTCTGGCTCAATAAACCCAACTGCAAGCCAGCCGACTGCGCCCATTGCACGATGTCTCCCAACCCATTGCAAACACAAATCACGCGCAGCACATCGTCGTCGTTGCGCACACAACCATAGACCGCTGAAGTGGTCTTGGTAGACATATTCAAAAAGCCAGCAAATGCTTTGTGATCGAAAGACTGAACTGCCGGCAACGACACGGACGATTCGTCCACATCGACGAGAAGTAGCCGAAGCCGAGGACGTCCGCCCGGCAAGAAACAGCGATGCAACGACGGTGACGACGAGCAGGATGTGGACTTTCTTCCATAAATGGCTCTCACGTCTTACAACCTCGCATCCATCAACATCGGCACGATCACGAACCCCACAAAACTGAACGCACTCCGAACCTTCATAAGCAGCCAAAGCCTCGATATCGTGTGTCTGCAGGAAGTCGAGAACGAACAGCTTTCCTTGCCTGGCTTTGTCGTTTTCGCGAATGTAGACCACACGAGGAGAGGTACAGCTGTTGCAGTGAAGGAGCACATTCATGTCACTCACGTGGAGAAGAGCCTGGACAGCCGACTAATCGCGCTGCGAGTGCACAACACAACGATCTGCAACGTTTACGCTCCTCCCGGTACTGCACAGCGCGCTGCTAGAGAGGAGTTCTTCAATGGTACGCTTGCCTATTATCTCCGCCACCACACCGAGAACGTCATCGTAGCTGGCGATTTCAATGACGTGCTGCGTGCGTGCGATTCGTCCAGCCCGAACACCAGTCCGTCCCTCAAAACAGCTATACAGCAGCTGCAGCTACATGATGTATGGGAGAAGTTGTGTCCACGTGATGCAGGTTTTACCTATGTCTGTCGAAACGCGCGATCTCGACTCGATCGGATCTATGTCAGCCGTGGTCTTCGCGACAAACTGCAGTCGGCCTACACGCACGTCTGCTGTTTCACGGATCACAAGGCGCTAACGCTCAGACTTTGTCTTACCCCACTGGGACACGAGCCCGGGCGCGGTTTCTGGGCCCTTCGACCGCATCTTCTTACCGAAGAAAACGTTGCCGAGTTTCAGTATAAGTGGCAATATTGGACTCGTCAGTGCAGAAACTACGCGTCGTGTATGCAATGGTGGCTGTCGTACGCTAATCCAAAATCAAATCTTTTTTCAAGTGGAAATCTCGTGTCGTCTACGAGGAGTTCCACGATACGCATCAGCACCTCTATGCGCAACTACGGCTAGCGTACGACGGCTATTATCAGCAGCCACAAATGATCACCACCATCAACCGGCTGAAAGGGGAAATGTTGGCACTGCAGCGTAATTTCTCCCACATGTTTATGCGCATCAACGAGACGCACGTGGCCGGCGAGCCAATGTCGATCTTCCAGCTGGGGGAAAGACGACGGAAGAAAACAACGATCTTGCAGCTACAGTTGGGAGAAGACGAAATCATCGTCGAGCCTCAAGCGATCGAGGCAAATCTGTTTGATTTTTTCTCGAGCCTGTACTCAGAAGAAACAGCAGAAAACGACGGCAATGCCAACAACGGGGACGATTTTGCTTGCGAACGTGTTATCCCACCGGACGACCCACTGAACGAAGCGTGCATGGAGGAGATACAAACAGCAGAAATTCTGGCTGCTATCAGGGCGAGCGCACCCAAACGATCCCCCGGTGCCGACGGAATCCCACGAGAATTTTATCTCCGGATGTTCGATGTCATCCACCGTGAGTTGAACATGCTTATGAATGAATCACTCCACGGAAATCTTTCCATGCCTTCGTGGAGGGCGTCATCGTGTTAGTGAAGAAGAAGGGAGGCGACAACACAGCGCGAGCGTACCGGCCCATATCGCTGCTCAACAGCGATTATAAATTGCTCTCCCGCATCCTGAAAAACAGGATGGAACGCTTTATGCAACGTACACACCAGTCAAGCAGTTTGACGAACATTGACTCCGCCCCCAAGAAAACGCTTCGGTTGCTGCTTTGTTGGAACGTGTGTGAAGTTGTTCGAACAACCATTTGACAGTTGGCGGCTCGGTTGGAAAAAATTAAAACGGTTTGATTTTGGTTTGAGTTGTCGGGGGTGGAGTCAAGGTTCGCCGAACATGTTTGAGCATTTGTAGTGAAGTTGCATAAAACCCCATATATTTTTGATGGTTGATGCTCAAGTTAGCGCTCCGGTCGTTCGTGTGTGATATTGTTGGTCGAATAAATTGATTGTTCGTGCCACTGTTGGTAAAACTTGATGGATGTTGGAACAAACGAGAGGTGGAGTCAATGTTGGTCAAACTACTTGACCGTGTGTACGTTCCATTATGCAGGCCCACCGCGTCCTTAGCAACGGACAGAAATGCTCAAACGCAGAGCGAAACATCTTCCAGGCCACTCTCGCTTTGAAAGATCGGATCGCCAGTCTCCGTCATCACCGTCGCGCTGGTAAGCTCATCAGCTTCGATCTGGAGAACGCCTTCGATCGGGTGCGGCACTCGTTCCTTTTCGAAACCATGCGGTCGCTCGGGTTCAACGAGGAACTCATCTCTCTTCTCTCGAACATAGCCAGTCGGTCCACATCCCGGCTGCTTATCAATGGGCACCTCTCTCGATCGCACAGTCGGTGCGTCAAGGCGACCCGTTGTCCATGCATCTGTCCGTGCTCTATCTTCATTCACTGGTTTGTAGGCTCGAGCAAATATGTGGGGATGATCTGCTCGTTGCCTACGCCGACGACATCAGCGTCATCGTAACGTTACCGTGGCAGATCGAGGCGATGAGGGAAGTTTTTCGTCGTTTTGGTCTTGCCGCCGGCGCGAGACTGAATTTGCGCAAAACAGTTGCGGTAAATGTTGGGTTTTGCGAAGGGAATATGTTTGAAACCCAGTGGCTACAAACTACTCATGTAGTCAAAATTTTGGGTATTTCCTTCGCAAACTCAATACGCTTGATGACATCGATGAATTGGAACGCGATGGTGGGAAAGTTTGCGCAACAAATGTGGCTACAATCTTTGCGTAAGCTTACACTGCACCAGAAGGTAATCACGCTGAACACGTTCGGCACGTCGAAATTGTGGTATCTCTCTTCGGTGCTGCCTCCGCTTGGCGTGCATATAGCAAAAATCACATCGACGATGGGATCTTTCCTATGGAGAGGAATAGTCGCCCGCGTTCCCATTATGCAACTTGTTCGGAAGAAGGACCATGGTGGCTTAGGCTTACAAGTCCCAGCACTGAAAGCAAAGAGTCTTGCAATAAATAGACACATAACAGAGATCGATTCCATTCCTCACTATAAATCCTTTATTCTCCACGCAAATCCTCGCCCAGCAACTCCAATAGACAATCCCGACATCAAATCAATCCTTTCAAACTTATCCCACATTCCTCGCCAAATCTTACAAAACCCCTCCGCCGATCAAATCCACCAGCATTTCGTACTGCAAACTGAACTACCAAAGGTGGAACGCAACAGTCCGGCAGTTGACTGGCCACGCGCGTGGCGCAATATACGCATGAAAGAGCTATCATCAGCATAACGTACACAACTCTATCTTTTCGTGAACGGGAAAACCGAGCACCGTAAACTGCTACACGTGATGCAATTAGCAGCTGACGAGAACTGGCAGCACTGTGGCAACCCCGAAACACTTCAACACAAGTTTTCTTCCTGTGCTCGTGTCGGCCCGGCATGGACGGTCCTGCAGCAGAAGCTGGCGGAAGTAATGGATGGATGGAGACTTTACCAGGCATACGCTTTGCCAGGCATACGAAGAGCAGCTCGTGTACAAGTTCTAAAACTTCTATTTAATTACATCGGCTACGTTAATCTTTGTAATGGAAGAATTGATGTAAACGCTTTAGAGTTTGAACTAACTGTAGATTTTTGAATTCGAAACAACATTATAAAAACTAACATGAATTTGACAAAATAAACTGAATTTTAAACCACAAAAAAAAAAGAAGAAAAAATGGGCAGCTAACCCCAAGCTATATTCAATTCCCTGTACAATTTCGCAAGTTCTGGTCAATCACGGAGTGGCAACTACGAATTGTAGGGTCATAATGCTCATGCTCATTTCGCCGAACTGATCATACGGAATGTGAAAAGTGTGAAGTAATCGATGATATTTGAGAAGTGAGAAATAAGAAATGAGTATAGAGAGATGAGGGGTGGGATGTTAGAAGTAAGAAGTGAAAAGTGATATTTTTTCTGTTTTCTGTGAAAAATGAGAAGTGAGAAACAAGAAGTGAGAAATTATGAGGTCGAGAATTGAGAGGCCGTGAAATGAGTAGTGAAATGAGTGTGAAATGAGACGTAGGATTACGTCCCAGTAGCGTAGCCACTATTAAATGGACTGAAATTTTATTTATTTTTTGTGCAAAAGTTTATCAAAATCTGGAATGTGACTGTTATGCGAAGAAAAAGCAAGATGGGACAACACAGATTGGTTTTGATTTACAAATTTCTAGAACAAAGCCTATTATTTTATCAGTTTTTCTTGAAGATGAAGTAATTTTATGCTTATTTCTGGAAGAAAATCAAAATCGTCAATAATCGACATGGAGTCTTATGCTAATCGCGCAGAACAGCACTCAAGTGAAATTTCCACGCAATGCTTGAACTCTTGTTTGATTAGAAAGGCGCATAAGGCTTGCTGACGTTTAA
This sequence comes from Armigeres subalbatus, assembly GCF_024139115.2. Taxonomy (NCBI): domain Eukaryota; kingdom Metazoa; phylum Arthropoda; class Insecta; order Diptera; family Culicidae; genus Armigeres; species Armigeres subalbatus. The sequence goes on along the minus strand of NC_085140.1, from coordinate 154,926,871 downwards.
TCATCTTTCCCTCGCGAGTATAGTGCACGGAATCGTGAAAGAAAATCGGTTTTGTTCAGGATCAACATTTTATGAATAGAAAGGGTTAATTGTAAAAATGGCGTCGGTTGCGGTGCTACGACATCAGTGGCGATGCTTTTAATTTTAGTTTTGTTGGTGTTGGTGATTGGAATGGCGTATTATTTTAAATAAATAGATTCTTTCAGGACCATCATTTTACATAAGAAAAGGTTGAGCTACGACTACGAGCCATACGAGGAGGCTACGATAGAGCCATTGAAGAAGAAGAATCTAGTTTCAAACGATCTAGTTTTTTTTTAAATTGCAATGCATCGTCTGCCATTACGCATTTTTGTCCAAGGTACCCTTTGAGGTCCGCAAAGTTACCCCTAGGGATGCATGTACCCCAGGATGAGAACCGCTGTTCTAGAATATCAATGTCGCGGTATATTTATTTTCCTCTTTTTTTAGTACACTAGTTATCAGGATCAACTTCATGCTTAGGTTCACAAATTATTTGTTCTAACAGATTTTTAATACCGTCGTGCTTCTTTTGACGAATCGTGGACCTTTTTTTGACAAATCGGGGGCTACTTTCGACAATTAAAAACAATAATTATAACTTAAATTACTATCAAATTGCCATGGTGATTCGAGTATCTGGTTGATAGTTGGATGGCAACTTTCAATTCCAAATTGTACATCATTTTTGGGTATTTTTTCAGAAAATCAAAAATCTAAAGTAGCCTCCCAGATTATAAAGAACCCGCACGACGGTATCCAAGTTGAAATTAAAAGCAAAACATAAAAAAGGCTGTTAAATACAAGAATAGCTTGGTTACTGATTTGTTAAATTGAATTGCAAATTATTTTCTATCAAATGAGCGGTGTTGGCGCATCTACCCTACAACTCGTTCCATATATGGTACGGGTGTTGACCTATCCAGATTCAAGATAAGAGGCATAAATAGACGCCGGTAAAACAAATCAGTAGCATCAAACCTTGATTATTATTATCATCATTTTGAAACATGCTATCTGAAAACGTCATATCGAAGGTCGTGCTCCGTCGATTAACTGAATGATATTTTCTTATACTTGACGACATGACTTGAGAAAATTACTTTTAAATAGAAAATTGGAGAAAATCGTAGATGTATCGAGCAGACTATTGCGCATCGGCAATTCCCTTTGTAAGTTCAGCTTTACTGTACAATTCATTTGCAAGTTGCATTGTGAAATCTAGAGTGAGCATTAAGTGCTATGATGAAATTTTATCAAAATAAATCGCTTTGATTTTTTGTATGCGAATTCATTCTCAATTTGCTTTGAATACTTCGAAAAACATAGGTAATGATTTTCAGTTAGTAGTAACCAGTGTTCAACGAGTTCGTCTCACGCGTGAGCAAACTAATTTGTGATTTTTAAGATAAGCATCAAATTGAAGTGGTTCACGCAAAACTATTACATTACATATTGTCGCTCCAACAAAAAAAATGGCTTTTAATTTTTCGAGACAAATGTTTTTCGTAGGAGAAGAGGAATAGTTTTGGAAGGTTGACACCAATTCTTTGGAGAAAAAAAAATACCACTCTCAAAACATACGAAAAGTTTCTGTATCCGTCTAATATACTTCTACTGGCGGACTCATACTCGCCACCGAGTTTGTTCTTTAGAGAAGTTGTAGGTAGCACGCGCTGATGAAACCGAACCGAACTTATCCAGCTTTTTACTCTACCCATAAATCTGGTAAAGGGGTGATTCAACTATGACATGTGCTATGTACATTTTTATGTCAACATCATAGTAGCCTCAGCTTCTGAATTTTATTTTGCAACCTGTCAGAATACCTTCAATACATTTTTGAAATCACTGTAAGAGAATACTAAATAACAATTCTTTATTTCAGATTTGCTGAAGTCACTCCATGGTGTACACTGAAGTATACATGTATGTTTCATGGGTGTTTGTCCCATTAACTTTAAATTCGGATCAGTTGATCGGTGACGTGAAGAGCCCTCCTAATACCAAAAACTCAGGGTTTTCTGTGGTTATACGTCATCAAACGATACAGTCTGTAATAGCGAAGAACTATATCTCACGAGCTACAGCTTTAGGTATCTGCAAAATTTTCATCTTTTATAATAATAAAAACCAGATGGGAGCTCCATCATTTTTTGACCATAGATGAAATCAATGTAATGTCACAGTGGATGCTGGAAAACTTGTTCAAAACTTGATTTGGCCTTTTCCTATGAATTCTATGCATGAATTATCAAGTCCCCCCAAAACGAAATTTTTTTGTGTGGAAGGTTTCTAAAATTCAAATGGGCCGTAACACATTAACAGACCCCTTTGCACCCTCTGAAAAATCTTTATATATAAAAATATTGAATATCTGCTAATTTCATTCTATTGAGAGTTTGCACGATTTTAATGAGCTGCAATAGACTAAATATCGCCGTACGTTTCATTTTCCTGACGTTAAATTCTTCACATTAGAGAATAGAATCTGAATTTAGGATATCTGCATTAATTCCCTCGAAGAATCAGCAATCAGCAACTTTCAATATAGTTAAACAAATGGGAAAATGTGTAGATAAATTGAAATACAGTGTTGACCCGATTTTGTCACTCTCCGATTTTGTCTACCCCCGATTTTATCACGTTTTCGACCCGATTTTGTCACCCCAAAAATTGTTGTCATTCTTTTTATTTTCGTAAATAATACCACAAACAACATTGATTTTCATGAAATACCTTTCATCGCCTGTAGTTTATTACGAACGACTTCTGAGTACCTGGGAAATATTCTATGAGCAATTTCGACAAGAAATAACGGGTACCATTCACGCATTTGGCCTTTCCAAGGCATAAAACGATTCATATTTGTGGAATGAATGAAAAAATTGGAAATATTTTTTTTCCAATTTTGTCACATACCCTGTTTTATCACCCCAAAATTCACCAGGGAGGTGATAAAATTGAGATATTACTGTATTGGATTATGAAAACTTCTCATATAAAACCTTGTTGTTATTTAATATGCGTTGTCATGCAAGTTGTTATGTAAATTGTAAACAATATTTTTGGAACTTCTACTTGAGTCTACTTTGATCCAATTATAAAAATTATAGTGTACAAGGTAAATGTCAAAAGGGGTGATTCAAATTTTATAGCAAGGCCTGCTTAAGAAGCTGGATAGAAGGCTCGGAGACCCATAGTGCTTATATACCAATCGACTTAGCTCGACGAATTGAGGTGATGTCTGTATGTGTGTATGTATGTGTTTGTGTATGGGTACAAAAAATATGAAACGAACTTTTTGTACTTAGCATTATCCGATTGCGTTCCAGAGTTATTTTAAAAAACATTGTTTTTTTTCTCCAGTTTTCACAAAAAATTTCAAAAAAAAAATCTTTTTCAAAAACTTCTGCAATGAATTCAAATGAACGCAAATAAAAGTGAATTGATGGAAATAACTGAATCTATCTCCCTAAAGTGCAATTTTGACCTCTCTTATGTGCTTTTCTTGTTACATTTTACAATACACGAGAAAGGCATCATCACCGCTAGGTGGATTATTTTGGGTTTTTAGGCAAACATTTCGATTTTCAGGCTCATTAATGTGGTTGAATGTCCGTTAGTTAGTTTGGTATTTTGTATCCACTTGGACCTTAAGAATTTGTCTGAGAGTGATTGGATTGGATACCTGAGAGTGATTGGATTGGATTTGATATTGGTATAATAAAAAAATGTAATAAATTAAAAAAAAAAAACTCCAAGGATTTGTTAGAGAATGTTTTGAAAATCCTCAAAATTATCCGAATTTTATTTTGTTGCCTCTTGCAGATTTTATGTTGTTTTTGTAGAAATTTAATGTAGATACCACTAAGAAAGTCAATTGGCGTCATAAGATAATTTGATTAAACGATTTTTTAAATCTAACATTGGTTGTTTTTAACAAACCATAAAATTTTCAGACATAGATATTTTTACTTCTCCTTTCTAAAAACAAAAAATGAGCAGAGCAGTATTTTCCTCTGCAATAGACATGTATTGACATGTTCATTAGTTTTGCATTTATTTAGCGAAGTTCGAGCTAAGTCGCATGGATTGGGATTCACGTTGGAATCAAGGATTCACGCGTATTATGATACAAGTCGCGCGAAAATGATTCAGTGTAAGTTTTAGTTGGTGCGAATTCCGTGTGGAAATTTTGTAGACCTCCACAAAAAATCTGCAAATTTAAATTTAAAGGCTTTAATAGGTAAGGAAGGAGCGCCCAACTGCATTCAAATATAACATCTATCACAGTGGCGGCGGAAAAGCAGAACATGGAGTTGGTTTCATAGTGTAGGCAAGCAGATGAAGCGAGTGATGCAGTGGTAACCCATTAGCGAACGAATCTGTGTGTGTAGGATACGGGGCAAATTCTTCAATTACAGCCCAATCAACGTTTACGCACCGACAAACGATAAATCCGACGACGTGAAGGACACGTTTTATAAATGTCTTCCCGGGCAGAAGCCATGAGCAGAATAGCAAAACATGATATGGACTTGATTGATATAAGAGATAAAAGAACAGGCAACAATATCAAAAATTTGCTCCGAAGTATCATTTAAATATCAAGATTTGCTATGCATAAAAACAAACTAATGGCACATGATATTGATCACTTATTACAAATAGCATAACTTTATCTCCTCATGATATTTTAGTGCAAAGTATTGATATTGTTGTCTGTTATTATTGAGCTATTTTCGTCTACTCGGGTTTGTAACGCTCGCTTTTCCAACCAAACTGAAAGAGCATTTCATTACTCAATCCCCGAAATGCTAGAATACTATGTAGCCTCTTTAAAAACCAGCAAACGACTTATGCGCCACTCCCAAGGGAGGTCGAAGATATTTCAGGGATGCCCGGCCTGAAACTCCAAATCTGCGGGAGAGTCTATCGAAACTACTTCATACCAAAGCAAGGGATAACTAAAGAAGAAAATCACTCAAAATCGCATATCAAAACTTTTATTCTTCTTCTTCTTCTTTAAAGGCTCTACTTTCCAACTGGAACTTGTCCTGCTTTTCAAATTAGTATTCTATTAGCATTTCCTCAGTTATTAATTGAAAGCTTTTCTATGCCCGCCATTACATAAGTATGTATCTTGTGTGACAAGTACAAGGATACACTATGCCCAGGGAGTCGAGAAAGTTTCCAATCCGAAAACATCCTAGACCGGACCGAGAATCGAACTCGCCATCTCCGGAAAAGCAATCCTACGCCTTTGCTCACAAAGCTACTGGAGACCCCCCTGAAAACATGAAAACATTTCAGGGTCCTTGATTCGTTCCAATTTACCGGCGGGTGGTGGGCGGTAAGCCAATCCCAAAAGGCACTCTCTCAACTTGTGTCGTGGTGAAGCAGGGATTACCAATGCAATGCACCGTACGACCACTTGGCTTCACAAAAAGAAACGGCTTTTCGCTTTGCCGAAAACCGCTTGCACTTCAGGCTCGATCTCAAGTTCAGGGGAACCTTTTTCCCAAACCAGCACCCACGCTAATGGGTTATGTGGGGCAACTTTATAACGAGTCTCAGATAATGAAAAAGCTTCTCATAACCGAACTAGCTATATATATTCGCTCTAGTTTTAAATCAAAGTCCACTAACTAGAGCTAACCGAAAACTTGTTAAACATTTAATATCCAAAAATCAAAACGATCCGACACAATGGAGCACTCTAATAAAAGTGATTCGATTTCGCTAGGCTCTATCCGGCCAGGTCCAAATACTTTGAATAAGCTCATCGAATATAATTGTGAAACTACCTTGAGCAATTGTTATCTACCTTGAGCGAGTTAATAGCATCGGTTTTCTAGTAGGTATAGGGAAAATTTGAATATTTTCGATTTGCTCGTCTACACATTTTTCGTTAAATTCGTGCTGTTTAGGATGGGATGGTATTGGTATTAAGTTTAAGATCACTCCTGACAGAATCCAAGTTTCAAAGTGCTCGCGTTTCAGGGGGCACACCACTCGATACGGAAGCAACGCACAACTGTCATTTTTTTTCACGCATGCTGCAAAGCTGAATCAACAAAAATGACAGTTGTCCGCCGCCTCCGTATCGAGTGGTGTGCCCCCGAAAACGCGAGCACTTTGAAACTTGGATTCTGTCAGGAGTGACCTTAAGTGGTTAGAGTCGCTTGCAAAATAAATAGTGGAAATTGCAATCGGAGACGCTAACGCTCACGTTGGTAGAGAGGACTATTTCAGTCCCATAATCGGTAGGGTGAGCCTTCACTCCGCTACCAATGAGAACGACCTATGGCTAGTAAATTTCGCTGCTATCAGAGGGATGGCCATCAGTAGCACCTACTTTGCACGAAAGAACATCCGAAAGTACCCCTGGAGACACCCAAAAGGTGAAACTTGCAATCAGATAGATCATGTTCTATGGGCGTGGATGGGCACCATTTGACTCTGATCACTACCTCGTTGTCAGTAAAATTCGATCACGATTGTCAACTGTATCGAACGAAAGATCACAACGAACGATGCGTTACAATATACAGCGATTGTCGGCGGAAGGAGTATCGCCAGAAGCTCGACGAACGTATAAGTGCAATCAACGATAGCGACAACATCAACGATCTATGGGAGTCGATCCATTAGCACAATAGCACGAGAAGTGGTAGGCACTGCACAGAGGCGATTCAAGACGGGTTGGTTCGATGTGGAGTGTCAGAGATGGACAGACGAGAAGAACGTTGCCAGAAGCCAGATGTTGGTATCGGTTAACCGATCGAATAGAGATCGGTACAAGGAAGCAAGAGCAGCCGAAAAAGAAGTCACCGCAGGAAGAAAAAGGAGTATGAACAAGTGATTCGCGAGGCGCAGGAAAAAATGGAGCAGAATGATATGCGGAGGTTTTAAGAGAGGTTGACATGAAGATTCGCTTTACCATAGCTTTATAAGCTTGTAGTCTGAATAGGCTCTCAAAAAAGTGTCAGCTACATTCTCAATATTTTTGAAGATACTGTAAATTTTATTCCGATTTTGGAACGCATGTAACTCAAATGATTAGTTAGATTAGTTTCACTTTTTTGCAATGAAATTGCCTTAGCATCATTCCATAAATTAGTATGTACAAGATACAGCGATGATCCGATTTTTAACATGTTCAAATTTTGTGTGCCACTAATTTTGTATACATTCGATTTTATGACAGTTTTGATATGATTTCTCCACGATCCAATTTTGCAACCTTTATTTGTACAGAAATAATACTGAAAACAAATAATGATTTTTATTGACTGTTGCTTATAATGAATTAGAATTTGGAAGTTTTAATAAGAAGAAGAATTAATCCACATTGTTCGGATGTCTGTATGACAATGATGAACTAGCACCGAATATACATTTTCTATCGCAAAGACATTAATTATATTTGTGCAGTTTTGACCTCTTATAAGAACTTTTCTCCATGCATTTTATAATGAACGAGAAAGACAACATCACCGCTAGATGGATCAATCTGTTTTTTTCAAACATCACACTAAGTTGTACCAACCGAGCCTGAACGATTTCAATTATTTTGCATCAAAGAACTACTTTGTACCAGCACAATCTAAAAAAGCTGTGATTTTGGCGAACGTAATGAATGTAATGGTTTGAAAACATTCATTACGATTTGCTCAATCAAACGCCATTTTATTCAATTTGTAACTGAAACACCACCAGCAAGCAATGTGGGATTCGGCAAGGTGGGTCGCACATCCTAAAAGTTTGGGAGCCTCGTTATATGGTAATTATTCATTATTTTTATCTTTCAATTTGGTGAAAGGCTGACGATGCCAAAAAAGGCATTTTCCCCTATACAACAACGGCGAAACATATGTCTAAACATATGTCTATTGTGAATGACTGCATCCACTCGTTTATTGACCTTATCATTCACGTTTTGTTTTGGTTGGCCTTCTCGTTCGATACAATACGTATTTTATAGTCTTCGCGAACACTGATAACGCAATAAAACCTATCACAACAAGAGGGATAACGACGTCGAATGAATACTTCACAAACCACCCCAACCGGACTGCACTGGATTGCAAAATCTGTGTGTGCGGATGCCGGAGCACCCATTCCACCCACCAGACAGCTCGCTCCAACGGTAGTTCCTTCTGATCACGGAAAAGCTTTGAAAATTTTAGCATATTCTCGCGATAGCTGTAATAAAAGACAAATTAAAACGTTATGCAATTCGAATGAAGCTTCTTCCGCTTACCGACTGTCTGTCATCAGCTCCCTGATGGCGTCAACGAGCTCGCCGCTCTTCACATTCTTTATGGTCATCCTCTTTCCAACACCTTGACCGACACAATAATTGATGTTTTGATGCTGGTCGGCGAATACTGGAAAACCGATAATTGGCACACCATTCCAAATCGCTTCCTGCGTGCTGAGAAGCCCGCTATGCGTGATGAACAGTTTGAGATTAGGATGGGCTAGCAAATCGTTCTGTGGCATCCACTTTCTAATGTAAACGTTCTTAGGAACTGCGATTGGCATCGTGTCTGATTCAAACTTCCAAAGAAATTGATACTCTGGGAATTGTCCCATTGCGTTGAGGATTTCGATAATTCTTTCATCTCCAAGTAAATCGCTTCGCACGTTGGTACCAAGTGAGAACAAAATAACTCCGTTTTTGGCATTTTCTACCACTTTCTTTAAATCGGCAGGGAGTTCCTTGGGTTTGGCAATCTGCAATCCACCTACCGAAATGACGTTTGGCATCGATGGCTCCGTATATTGAATTATTGGATTTGAGTTCAACAGGATAAGACGCGTTTCCTTCTCAAGGTCTCCTACATAGGGGATATCTGGAATTAATTTGCGCACTACTTTATCTATTCTTGGGGTCAAATCGTATATTTTCAACAGTTCTTCCCAATGATTGTACAGGAAGTTTTTAAATCGTTGGCAATAACTCATGGCCTGAGGAGTGTTGAACTCATGATTTGGAACAGATCCTGAATATGAATAAGCACCGGACATCGGAGTTGTCGTGGTCAGTCCGTGAAAGGCAGTCACTCCAATCATCGGAGGATTTCCAAATTTATGTTGTGCAATAGCCGATAGACACGGACCGTTCAGATAATCACTTATAATCAAATCAAACTTGAATTCTTTCGGATACTTCATCAATTGCTGAAATCCCTTAGACTTCAAAGTAAGCTCGCAACCGACCACTGTGAATTCGTTGAACATGGCCAGCACCGAGAAAGGGTTCAGTTTATCGAATTCGAAAAAATCCATTTCCAAATTATCAGGAGTATCCTCGTGAATACCTTCGTATACACCTTCCAATTTAATATATGTTACATTCTGAGCTGGACTGTCTTCAGTATCAACACTCCACGCCGTCACATTATGACCTTTGGCAGCTAGTCCGTTTATCAACGCTTTGTGCCTGGAAGAAAAATATTCAATCAGCACTATTTGTAAATTAGTTCAACCTTCAAAATGCTTACCAAATGAAATGACTCGGTGATGGTACTCCATCTATATATAAAATATTCGCCGCCTGAGTGAGATGACAAATCACTATTAGCAATAAACATACAACACCGTTCATATTGTCGACTACTGCGAAGTTCACGGCGCAACGGTGAAACGTTTACTGATCGTAATTTTGGGATTGTGAATCTTTTTGTCTGGAACAGTAGACAACATACAGCTGATAAGTGATTTCAGGTCTCCAGTTAGTCAAAGCGAGCGAAGGCGTAGTATTGCGAATCTGAAGAAAGCGAGTGCGATTCAAGACCGTTCCATGATCCTTTTGGGTGTTCAAAATTATGAAACTGCAATCAATATGTTTCCCGAATAATATTATACAATGGCAAACATATAGAGGTTTTCTCGTTTAATATCTGTTACACATTTGAAAGGCAATCAGAGTCCGAATAAGATCGTAGTGCAGTAATGAAGAGGTATCTTATCAAGTGATTGAAATTTTATCAGTTGTGAATGGATTGATTCAAGAATATGAAATCTCAGGAAGTTATACATATTAGTGTTTTATTTTATTCAAGATTAAATAAAAATGGAATCCGAAAATACACGTTAAGCTCTTTTTAGTGGAATGTATTCAACCGTTTAAAACGAGTTTAGTACTTTCCATTAATTTCCACAACGTTTGCCGATACGTATTTCGACCTCAACTGTGAGGTCGTCTTCAGTGTCTCATTCTTAGAACCAGCCGGAATATTCCGTTTTTTGCAACACTTACAAGTAGCAATATGTTGCTTGCAAGTCGTACCGCAGTGCTTGTATGAAAGCCGTTTGAATTGAAACTTACTTACTTATGGATCCTATACACCTCCGGTGGTGCAAAGGGCCGACTTGAAAGATCTCAATCCTGAGCGTTGTCCAGCTATCGCTTTAACCTGTTGGCAGGTTAGATTTCGGTCGACTTCTTTTATTTCTTTATTAAGGTTTCGCCGCCATGAGCCTCTGGGTCTGCCTCTGCTGCGATGTCCCGCTGGGTTCCAGTCCAATGCTTGTTTACAGATGTCGTTTCCGCCCCTACGTAGAGTGTGGCCGACTCAACCCCACGTCCGATCCCGAATTTCTGTTGCTATCAGCCTCTGGTGACCTGGTCGATCTTGGTACCGCCGTCTGACGCCATTTGGCTACCAAGATATTGGAAGCTTTCGACATTCTCCACTGATTGTCCGACTACTGTGAAACTGGAAGGGGTCACCGTGTTTACATCCAACGATTTGGTTTGAATTGAAACCATCAAACATTTAATGCCAAGTGAGAAAATCTGTGTTTCTCAAAATCCAGTTTGTGAAAAATGAGCAAGAAAATGAAATAATTTTCTTATTCCGAGAAAACGGGATTAGAATTTGGATGATTTGTGCAGTTGATAAGATTATGGTCATTGGGGGAAACGGGGGAAACGAAGTTGAATCGCGGCATAAGTGCGCTGGCCAGGCTGAAAACTGCAATATGATCTAATAAATAATGACAAGTAATGACGATATATCAAATTTTGGAATTTAGGAATTTAAAATTCAGGATTTAATCGAGAAAAAAAAGTTATAATTTGAAAATCAACAGATTGGAAGCCGTTCGATAGGGTACGAACAAGTATGAAGCGACAGGATGTGAATGGGAGGCATAGATACCATCTATTGAATAGCATACAATCGAGGCGTGAATCCTCTTGCCGAATTTAAGAACTAAGGAGCTTTGAGATTTGAGAATTGAGGAATTCAGGTATGTAGAAACTTGAGAATTCACGATTTATACATTTGGAAACTTCGAAATTTAGCAATTTATGAAATTAGGTGTTTAGGAATTTATGAATGTGGTAGTTCAGGTATTTATGAATTTGGGAACTTGTGAGATTAGGATTTTAGGAATTTGGGAATTCAGGAATCCTCGTTGAATAACTTCTAGAGTTTTTCCAGAAACCCATCGTGGAGATCCTCCAGAATGCCATTCAGGAGAATCCCACAGAAATTACTTATACGAGTTCTTCCTGGAGTTCAATCAGGAATTCCTCCTGGATTTCAACATAGATTCCTACCGCAGTTCCTCTTCAGCCAGAACTTCTCCAGTTATTCCTTCTTTGGTTCCATCAGAAAATACTTCTCAAACCCTTAAGAAATGTCTCCTGAAACTCTTCTAGGAATCCATCCTGAAGCTCCACAAGCATATCTTTTTTGATTTCCTGCTGAAATTGCTCTGGGAATTTTTCAAATTTAAAATATCACTGCCGAATGATTTTTTCTCACACTTTTCTCTCCTAAAAGTTGTAGCCGACGTGAGTTAATATAAGAATTGCTGGAAGAAGAATTTCTGAAGGAGCCCCAGGTAGAATTCCTGAAGAAATTCCAACAAAAAATCCTAAAAGAACTTCACCAAGAAACCATGAAAAAGCTCCTGAAAATAATAGGAGAAATATTTGGAAGAACTACAGAAGGATTTACAGGAGTAATACCAGCTCCAAGAAGATTTTTTGGAGAAACTCCAGGTAAGAACCCAGGAATTCATTTTGAATTTCCCAAGGAATTCATTCTGAATTTCCCCAGGAATTCAATCTGAATTTCCCCAGGAATTCATTCAGAATTTCCTCAGGAATTCATTCTGAATTTGCCCAGAAATTCATTCTGAATTTCTCCAGGAATTCATTCTGAATTTCTTCTGGAATTCATTCTGAATTTCTTCTGGAATTCATTCTGAATTTCTCCTGGAATTCATTCTGAATTTCTTCTGGAATTCATTCTGAATTTCCCCAGGAATTCATTCTGAATTTCCCCAGGAATTCATTCTGAATTTCCCCAGGAATTCATTCTGAATTTCCCCAGAAATTCATTCTGAATTTCCCCAGGAATTCTTTCTGAATTTTCCCAGGAATTTTTTCTGCATTTCCCCAGGAATTCATTCTGAATTTCCCCAGAAATTCATTCTGAATTTCCCAAGGAATTCATTCTGAATTTCCCAAAGAATTAATTTTTTATTTCCCCAAGAATTAATTCTGAATTTCTCCAATAATTCATGCTGAGCTCCCACAGGAATCCATCCTGTATTCAGCCAGAAATTCAATACCTCCAGGAATTCATTCTGAATTCCTCAGGAAAATCATCCTGAATTCTTCAAGGAATTTATCCTAAATTCTTCATGGCATTCATCCTGAATTCTTGAAGGAATTCATCCTAAATTCTTCAAGGAATTCAAGATGCATTTCACGGCAAAACTATATTATTTAGAAAAAAACTGTTGTTCTACAAAATTGTTCGAAATAGTAAGGCCATCATTATGGTGCTGCCAAAAAATAGGGTGGCCCATGATATAAAAAAATTGATTTTTTTTTTAATTTCTCGGAATCCTGACATGTTATGTTCTACAAAGTTGTAACGTAGCTTATTCCAATAAATTTGGCTAAAAAAGCTTTTTCTGTAGCTCTAAGTTGACTGATTTAGAGCAATTTTACCTAATTAGATTAGGGTGTACCTCAAACAACAATATTTTTGATCTACTTCGGGTGACTTTTAGAGCTCAAAAAATGCAACTTTTGTTGGGTAAATATGCTCAATATCTTTTTCCGATCAAAAGTTATACAGTCGCCTCTCCAAATCTCGATATTGAAGGGACCATGCTATGAAAAACGACAACAAAACAAAAGTCATTTTTTGTTGTTGATGTGTTTGTTATTGTCCAAAGATGGTCTAGTAGCCTAAAAATTTGAACATATCGACATAAGGAGAGTGAATCCAGAGCAAAATATGTTCAGAACACATCGAGATAGGGAGGTTATCAAGATGTAGAATGCCCAAATGTATGTATATTGAAGGGACTGGGGAAATCATCGACATAGGGAGAGATATCGAGATAAAAAACATCGAGATGTAGAGAGTCGACTGTAATCGTTTTTCTATCAAAATTAAGGTATACTGGGGGAAGTGGAAAAAGGGGGTAAGTGTAAAAATCGACTCGAAAAATTGGAATTGTACATACTTTACAGTTTTTACCACCTCATGGCATCATGCAATGTTATACTTTGATGCTCACACTAATACTATGTTGAAATTTGTATAACACATACACTAACACGGTTAACGCTTGAACTGTAATTTTAGGTTTCGCAAAAAATTGATATTTGCATTCATAAAATTAATTCTTATTTGCACCAATTGTTCTTTTTTCTAGTGAATTTATATCACAGGTGACCATAACAATACAATTGAACTAATCCCATTCAATTGGTAGTGGTTTGTACCAAGAAAGCACATAATTCAAAGATTTTACACTTACCCCAGGTATCAAACACTGCGGGGGAAGTGGATAATGTTCTAATTACGCATTTTTTTCTTCCCTCCAGGGTTTATTTCGATAGCTGTGAATCTTAATATGTTCCTTCTTGTTATCATTGGGATTCCAGTGGTGATTGGACTCATCTAAATGAGAAAATGCCTGATTAATCCACCTATCGGTACTGATGCCTTTCACATGTTTTCCATATGAAAAAATATATAAGAAAGTTAAAAATAGCACTGAAAGGTAAATATATTCTATAATTCACATTAATTTTTATTCCTTCTAACAAGTTTCGCCGTTGAATGTAATTTTTTTGCGAACAAATCGGTTAAGGACAAGTGCTTAATAATAGCTGCTAATGTTGTACGTGCTTTGCGCACACACATACATACAAATACGCACATACCGACATCATCCCAATTCGTTAAACTAAGTTGATTAGTTTATAACCCTGTAAGTCCCATTTTTCCTTTAAAATGTTCGGGGGGGGCGAACATATAGACTTCCCGTACACTTAGTGTCCGAGAAGGCAAAACCAGCCCTCCCCTAGCTATTACGAGAATTCCTTGAGGATCTTTTCCGTTAAGGTAATGAAATTATTCCACAAAAGATACTCAGAGCAATTATGGTATTGATATTAGTTATATGTAACTACTCATCACTATTGAAGGTCAAGGTAACATGGGTTTTCCACTTACCCCATCCCACTAGGGTAAGTGGAAAAACAACTCCTAATTTTAAAATCTATTTCCATAAATTTCAAGCGACCAAAATGGTATGAATTACCGCACAGCTGGTGCAAAATTGACTGTTTTTGATAATGCATTTTGATTAAACGCATTTAAATCATTTAAACTGGTTTTACACTAATTCGAACCTGGGTGGTGCGAATAGAATCGATTTGGTTGTCAAACTGAAGCCAAACTTTTCTATTGTGCCGGAGCCAAACATTGAAGATTGTGGTTATGTTCGTTTCTGATCTTATATTGAGAAGTATTGTTATTATTTGTGGAAAAAATAAAAATAAACTTTGTTTGAGTTTTGTATTTTTTGTAACAAATATTTCCACATTATATTTCGAGTGGAAAATTAATAGGAATGGTAATAAAAAGCACTTGTGTCGAAATTTCACGAGATTCAGCAGCTGATTGGAGCAGGAATGTATGTAAACAATCGTAAAGTCATGTAGAGTCTAGAGCATTTGTGCGCTCTCATGCAGCATGGAAAGAGAAATTCGAAGAGCGGGAAATGTTTGACAGTCAAGTAACTGCAATATAATTTTGTTTATGGTAGTGATTTCAAAATATCCCGCTACTCGCTTGAGTGTAGAAAAGCGGCTCTATCCGCAGCACCCAGATTCGAACATGCACTATCGATTTTTCCTTTTCCACTTCCCCCAGTGTACCTTACATTTTTTTTTCAAATGCTGATATCTCCGGTTAGGGCACACCAAAAAAATATGTTTACACGGCATTTGAAAAAGCAATTCATATTCTTTATCATGTCAAAAAATTGGAGATAGGGCTACTGCTCCTGAACTTCTGAACTTCTTAACATCTCACAGCTCCGATATTCATCCCATGAAATCCCATGATTTTTTTTCTACAGTGAGCACGCATGTTAGCAAAAGGAAAAGACGCAATTGATGCTGTATTTATTTGTTTCGCGATGGGATGAATATAGGTCCATTGAGATGGAAAACGAAACAGTTCCCCTATGTTATTTTTCTATCCCAAATTTCACCTATTTTACTAAAATCGTGTTTTTTTTCAAGTAAATTGATATAACTTGACAATGAAAGATGATACAGACGATATTCTTATACCAAAACACGCCCCGAAAGTCTTTAGAAGGTGACATTTCTAGGAACTTTTTTCAAATAGGCGTAACTGTATTTGACCTTGAAATTTGAAACGACTAATACTCTCTCTATTCAGCATATTTCGTTCAACTGACATTACTACCTGATAGATCGCAATCTATTCTTTCTGTTGGGTACAATGTACCCAATGTAATGATTGACCGAAAGAGTTTAAATTAAGAACACAATCGCCATTCCAAAAAACGAGGTCAAAATCAGTTAGGTTCAGTGGCGTAGCCACGGGGGTGGTTTTGGGCATAAAACCCCCCCAGAGACAAAATTATTAGAAGATTTTTTTTTATAAAAAAAATGTTCCGAAAACCCCCCCCCCCAGACCAATTTTATGGCTACGCCACTGGTTAGGTCCATTTGAAAAAAGTTCCTAGATTTGTGAAAAATGAAAAATAAAAAATCTGCAGCTTTAACACTTTTCATAAGTTTTATTATTATCACCGTATTGCAAGATTAACGAGAAAAGATGCATTTTCGGCCTAAAGTATACTTTTAAGCAAAGAAAAAAGTTCCACAAAGTTGTTCTGGATACTTGGGCCCTTATTATAGAGTTATCAGAAAATTGGGTGGGCCATTTTATAAAAAAATGATATTTTTATTTTTTTTTTATTTTGCGGAATAGTGACAAAAATGTTCTACAAAATTGTAGCGCAACTTTTTCCAATCAACTTTGCTATATAAACTTTTTATGTAGCTCTTAAACTCACTGGTTTAGAGCAATATTACTTATCAGTATTAGGGTGTTCCTCAAAAACAACATTTATGATCTGCTCATTTCATTTTTTATTTTTCACGAATATCACCTTCTGAAGACTT
The DNA here is from genome assembly GCF_024139115.2 of Armigeres subalbatus. Classification (NCBI taxonomy): domain Eukaryota; kingdom Metazoa; phylum Arthropoda; class Insecta; order Diptera; family Culicidae; genus Armigeres; species Armigeres subalbatus. The sequence continues at coordinate 154,910,349 of NC_085140.1, read as the reverse complement.
TTGGGGCTATTCAAAACTCGTGTTTTGCTATAATAACATCGTCTGCATCTTCTTCCTTTGTCGCGTTACATCAAATTACTTGAAAAAAAAATGACTTCAGTGAAATTGGGAAAACTTGAGATAAAAAAATAACATATCTCCATTTTTTTTGGCATAATAAAGAATATGAATTGCTCTTTTAAATGCCGTGTAAACATATTTGTTTGGTTTACCCCAACCGGAGATATCAACTTACGAAAAAAATGTATATTTGACGGAAAAACGATTATAACTTTTGATCGGAAAAAGATATTGAGCATATTTACCCATCAAAAGTTGCATTTTTTTGAGCTTCAAAAGTCACCCGAAGACAACTTTTCCGAGAAATCTAAAACAAAAAAGTAAATCGAAAATACTGTTTTTGTGAGGTACACCCTAATCTAATTAGGTAAAATTTCTCTAAATCAACCAACTTGTGAGCTACAGAAAAACTTTTTTTTTAATTTATTGGAATCAGCTGCGCTACAACTTTGTAGAACATAACATGTCAGAATGTAACGTTGTGTGGATTTTTCGGAATAGTTTTATTGGATTTGCTTAAAGCTTTAGACGTTCTTATTTTTTTAAGCAAAATCATTTGTAAATATATTATGAAATTAGATTATTATTTTTAATTAATTAATAGCTTTGACGTTTTTATCCTTTTAAGTAAAATATTATTTAAATGAGTTGAAGCTTAATTATTAGTCATCAATTATTTTTTGCTTGATTTTTTGTTGTAATTATTAGATTATTTGAATTCAATTAGCTTTGGACGTTTTTTATCCTTTTAAGCAAAATTATGTTTGAATTCGTTAAGTCGGCTTGACGATTCACAGTCCAAAGAGAGACCATAATATCACAGACAAACAGACGTAACACTAGAGAAATTACTATCCACCATGACTTTCACCACAGACAAACAGACGTAACAGCTTGAACATTTTGCTGAAAAATCCATCGCTCAACTCCTCTACCACCACCTTGCGAGCATGTTACACGAAACAATGTTTCGTATGACATTGTCACCAGAAAGCGCTAGAGTGAAATGTCAAACTCGAAGGATTACGACGCTAGCGCCTCTAGTTGTGAAAGGCGTAATCAAACAAATTCAAATTGATCGTTGAAGTCATGGTCGATGGTAATTTCTCTAGTGTTACGTCTGTTTGTCTGTGCTTTCACTATCAATTTGAATTTGATTGATTGCGCGTTTCACAACTAGAGGCGCTAGCGTCGTAATCCTTCGAGTTTGACATTTCACTCCAGCACCTTCTGGTGACAATGTCATACGAAACATTGGTTCGTGTAACATGCTCGCAAGATGGTGGTAGAGAAGTTGGACGATGGATTTTTCAGAAAAATGTTCAAGCTGTTACGTCTGTTTGTCTGTGATAATATTATCAGTATTTATCCGACTATTTGACTGTCTCGGGTGAGGAAATATTTCGAGCGGTTTGCGTCTCGGCTAAGCAAAATTAAGTTGTTCTACAAAGTGAAACGTGTTCCTTCAAAGTTTGCTGACGGTAATAATTGAGAACAGTGGTGAAGTGAAGGGCTTGAAACAGAATCTTTTGGTGTCTTCCAGATAGCTGCTTATTTCGGTCAGTGCGTCTGACACTTTCGCGATTCTCTCCATTTGCCGGATAGATATAGAGACAAAAAAAAGGTAATTTAAATTTAGGACTATAATTTTGCACACGACTAACGTTCGTCATTCGCGTTGGACTTCCAGCGCGTGGGCGCTTTTTTTGTACGGGCTGGAATTGTGTGACGACCAGCGGAGTCGAAATGGGGTTCCGTCCTTTTTGCTGTGGGTCCAGAATTGAGCTTGTGTGTCCGCTAAGGCCCGCCTTCCGAGGTAGTCAAACGGTGGGGAGTGAAGTTCGTTTAGATAGTCGAGCGAAACTCACCCGACAGTCGCCTAAAACTGTCGATGAGACCACCATTACGCTACAACCCCCCTGCCCTGGTGGTCAGGTGTCGAGAGCGCGGTTCCCGTACGTCACCAATTATCGTACGCTGAACCTGAACCTAGTCCTCGCCCGGTGAATCGGAAAGGTACGTGAAGCCGGGTCGTAAGGGAAAGTGGGCTACTAGTTCGAGGGAACGGTTATTCCGGACGCTCTCGACGGTTTTAAATCGGAAGCCTTCCGCCACTCCCTCCGCACCTTTAGTACGGCCATTTTCACTCAAGCTCATTGGCGTAAAAAAGGGTGGAGGGGCCTGGCCCCCTCCAGTCCTACTTGTGGCCCCCCCAGAAAATTTTGAAAAGTAATTCCAACTTAGTCAGTTTTTATTTCATTTACATATTTCCTACATATTTCTTAATTTTGATTATGAATTCTATAAACATATTTTTTGTTGCGTTATCACATCTATGACCATTTGTTCAGCAAAGCATCGAAATATTTAAGTTAGACCCCCGGGAACATTTTCTCGATTTTTAAGCTAAAATCAATGCCGCTTCTAATTCAGTTTCTAGCTTAAAATAATAAATTTGTTCTGCATTTGTTTGACTAGTATCCTGGTCGCAGAAACATAAAAACATAATTGTATTAAGATATAAATATTTCTGTTCTATTAAACTACCATCCGCTTCAAAAAAGACTGAAGCAACTACATCAAAATGAGCACATGTACACAAATCCGGTCAATGAAATTTCGAAAGACCATTCTTTCGAAAATCTTCGAGTTAATCGCAAGGTATGCCGCAAAACAGTTGATCAAATTCCTATGAAGCTTTTTGCTCTTGCTATATAATTCTGACACAGAAAGATATAAAATTATAAAACTTAAGAATCTTTGCTACAATGACAGAAAAATCAACAACGCATTCTATTGAAAGTATTAGGACAAAATTTTGGCAACCTTCGCACTCACAGCAGAGATTGCATTAAAGAAATATTTTTATAATCCTCAAAAGATCTTGTTCCATTTAATTTTTTGGCGATTTCATAAGGATCATCGGAAAACTCTTTTGTGCCTGCTTTAGTTAGAATTTGGTTTTTAGGATAAAAAAAATAGATTTAGAAACCAGTTCGTACCAGAAAACATTTCTTTTGCAGCACAATTCAGATCGATTTGGTTGCTTCTCAAGTCTCTTTGATTTTTGCAGAGAAATCTCTCACCTATTCTGAAAACCATAATGAAGCCTCTTCCTAACGTCAGTAACTACAAAAACCCTATGTTATTCTGGAATTTGATTTATGACTCATAATTTTATGACTCATGGAAATTATGACTCATAAAAACACTTTATGATTCCAAATTTGTGTTCATCGGTACTTAACTATTTCAGCACATAGCATACATTTTGGAATTGCATGAATACTTATATTGATTATGACAAAATTTCGTGGAATTTATTCCACATCTAAAGAGTTTCTAAAAAATCGAGATCTTCATGCATTAAGTAATCATGGAAATGCTTGAAAACTTTCAGAAATATACTCATATCGAATTTCATTTATAGATAATTCGAAGAATATTCTTGAATCTTAGATTACACACTTATCCACATTTAGTAACATGGAGAAGACAAGTTGACACAGACACAGCGTTTTGAAGCAATCACAGCATCATTGGAAATCAATTGTATTATTCGCGATTTTTTTATGTTAGTTCTAGGACGAATGAGCGATAAACTTAGTCAAACAATTTCTATTGCAATCCATGTGCACAGTGCTTTAAATCGCCTTTGAAAATTACATCCCACCAGCTGGTGCCTTGGCCCCCCCTAGACCGAGACTCTAGTTCCGCCTATGCTCAAGCTCACGCCGCCATCGTGTGGAGCATCGAACGCCCACTGGCAAGCCGCCGGTACTACGACGCCATAGCGACAACTGCGTCGCCAGCACGGTCGGAAGAATCTTCGTCTTCGGCACACCGCCGGAAGAACCTTCGTCTTCGGCACACCGCCGGAAGAACCATCGTTTTCGGCACCCCGCCGGAAAGTCTGCAGCGTTCGGCACTCCGCCGGAAAGCCCTCCGTTTTCGGCACCCGCCGGAACCCGTCATCGCTACCAAAAATCCTGCGCAGGTACGTGGAAACTTAGATAATCATGGCCATGAAATAGTTTCCCCCTAGCTAGTACGTAAATCCAACCCAAATGAAGTCGTGTTAATAAATTTGATGAATTAGAAGATCTGAGAGTCAGTTGATTTTGTTTAGGCAGTTCCGTGAGAACCTGCTGTTCTCTTTTACGTTTCCGTTATTCCGTTGGTAGATTGCACCTCAGACTTCTATTCTTCTATTGGTTTTGCGTTTATTGTTAAGCGAGCTTAAGTGATTACGAGGGTAATCGGGGCAAAGGTTTTTAGGGTGATTTTCCAGGATTCAGCGGGTGATTGTGAACATTCAGCCAGCAACCATTTGAGGATTTCCCCTGAGGAATTGTCTCAAAAATAGTCGGGCAAGTCAACAGACTGGTGGTCTCTCGTACGCGAGAGTGGCGCTAAAGCCACCAAGGTTTATTAATTCCCTCAGACGATTTGCGAACGGTTACAAGAATTCCGAGAAATAAAAAAATATTTTCCAATTTTTATATGATGGGCCACCCTATTTTTTGATAGCACCATAATGATGGCCTTACTATTTCTAACAATTTTGTAGAACTACATTTTTTTCCAAAAAATATAGTTTTGGTGTAAAATGCATCTTTCCGCGTAAAACTGTATCCTGGACCATAGTGCATTGTAAGATGATTTAGTGCTAAACTGCAGCCATCGCTGAGATTACATTCTCAGCAGAACCCACCCAAACGATTACCACCTATTCCATAGTGTTGGGAAATGAACAGTAAAACACTTTGATTAACGGATTTTTTATATTTTATCCATTCAAATTTCATGCACCGAACAAACCAAAACAGTTTGCAAAAAAAAATGTAGGGGAGATTGGTCCAAAATGCACCCATGGGGCAAAATGGCTTCACTCGTTAAATCACTCATATAATCTGTTGTAGTACATTTATGAACGAATATTACCATTACAATTCATAATTAGTTATCCATCATTGAGCTCCATTGGAAAAATTTGGCAAAATCCCTTCATATTCACCCAAACTTAACGATTTGCTATTTTTCCATCACATCCGTAAGATTGTAGTTCAATCCATTAAGAAAAAACAAACAACCATGCGTTCACCATCATTTTACATGCAATTGAGTCATTTTAGACCACCATTCGGGCGTTTTGCCCCAGGCCAATTTTAAAACATATTTAAATGCGTTAGAAAGTCATAAAGACCTTATTGTTTTGAATAGGAGATCATTGTGAAATGTAGCTGGTTTTGTAAATTTTACACCTATACGTTGAAATGGTTGGGTATTTTTGTTTATATGGGCGAAAACATCGAAAAAGCTTAAGGGGTGCATTTTGGACCGTTCTCCCCTACGCGACATTTTTTACCTTTTATTTCTTCATCGGCAAACTGTTTCTTGCTGCTGCGTAAGAGTCTTGTGCTGTCGTTTATTTATTAACAAACTCAATATTGTAACACAAATAATCACCTACTGATTTTCAAAGCTTATGCTACTATGCAACATCTAATACCAATGACTATACACTAAATAAATTATTCAAATTTATTTTAAGAGTAGACAAACTTCCTTAACTCCTTTGATTTCGAGGTAGATCATTCCAAATTTGTATAGCTCGTAAACGATAAGATTCTTTTAAACTATTCGAAAGGCATCTAGGAACGATTAGTAATGAACTTCTTGAAGAGGGCGCATGTCTGAAGAAATCTCGAAGGTAAATTGGAGGGTCGTATATAATTTTGAATGTTTGGATACAGATTCTAGGTTTTAAATGACTTGTAAAATCACATTCAAGTATTGCCTTTTTATAATTAGATATATGGTCGAACTTTTTCAGATTAAATGCATATCTGGTGACTGCATTGAACACCTGGTTAAGTTTTCTTGAGTTTTTCTTAGTCACAAGGCCAAACAAAATATCTCCATAATCAAACAATGGAACTAAGAGAGACCTAACCAATTGAACCCGGATATGTTGGGGAGTACAATGTCTCAGTAAGACAAGCGAGTGTAAGGCATTATAAATTTTACTGCAAACGGCATTAACCTGGGATGTCCAGTTTAAGTTAGAATCCATCATTAAGCCAAGATTTATGACTACATTAGAATATTCAATGACCCAATCTTATTGATGATACATTAACAAGAACGGCACGTTTAGTGTGAAAAATAATCGTTTGAGGATTTCCTCCGTTGAGTATCAATCCGTTACTAATTGGTACTAATATATTTGTACTAATCTCTTAAATGAGCAAGGAGTAATACAATGAATATTTTCCACCAAAAAATGGTTATACGTTGTGAAATTATTGTACGAAAACATTAATTGTTCGGAAAGAAAAAAGTAAAAGCATGGGCTGCACGCTAACTTTCAATTATACTATCGACAGACATATGATTTCCGCACAATGATTTTCGTATCACGCTGTACGCGTACAGTTGCAAGATGACATACATCTTTTTTCACCGTTGTATCTATTTGACAGTTTGTTTTGAAACTGATTCTACCGCTTTCCAAAACTATATTTTTCATCAAAATGTATAGAAATCATAAACTGTTACTGTAATTTTCATGAGTACAGAGTGTTACACAATATTTACCCATATTTTTTTAAAATAAATTGGGGATTCGTATAGGTATTTAAGCAGAAATATGCGAGTTCTTGCAAATATTCCGCAGGGCAATTATTTCTGCGGACGTTAACTGCTCTATTATATGGTTCGGGGTGATTTCAGTGCAAACGGCACTGATCGTTTAATTCATTGGGATATTTTGTAGGATAAAGCCAGCACTGTTCAATTGAGTCATAGATCCAATTTATTCAAAACAACGGTACAAAACATTCTTCCCATCTAATAAATAGTTGCTGACTAATGGCAAAGCAAAATCCCACATCCTTTCCAATCCCCAGACCTCATTCCAATTAAAACCCATGGGATCCTTGCACAAAATGCACAAAATGAAATCCCACGATACAGAACTCAAACCATAGAATATCATGCAAAAGTAGGCTGACCATACGTACCGTATTTAAGGTGATTATAGAATGAAGCCAGAAATCGGCCATTTTGTAAACCACGTGCTTTTCCAATATTTTTTTCAATTGCACGAGATGAAAGAACCATAACGCGTATGGGGCTGAAATAATGGAAGATCGTTTGCTTAGTTTTGCTGAACAATCATAAATTGAGTTTCGGCACTGTACGAAAACTATTACGCCAGATTTGGGCTTTTGGAAATGTATGTAAATAAACGTGTGGTGAATTTGAAATTCACCACGGGCTTCATTCTATAATCACCTTAACGGGACAGTCCCGTTTTTGCCTTTCTCGTATACTAAGTATACGTAAAGGCTATATGTTCACTCCAAAAACAAACTTTTTATAGAAGGCTCGGAGACCCATAGTGTTATATACCAATCGACTCAGCTCGACGAATTGAGGTGATGTCTGTGTGTGTGTGCGTGTGTGTGTGTGTGTATGTGTGTGTGTATGCGCACCAAAAGAGCAAAAAGTTTAGCTCACTTTTTTTGCACTTACCCTCAACCAATTTACTCGCAACAGGTTGCATTCGACGCAGTATACTGCCCCATTGTTTCCTATTGAAAATTGGCCGATTCGGACTATGGGCTTAGAAGTTATGGCCAAAATACTTTTCCTCATAAAAAAGCGCGTAAAAAAGTCTAGCTCACTTTTAATGCACTTACCCTAAACGGATTCCCTCACAGCAGGCTGCATTCGACGCAGTATCTTGCTCCATTGTTTCCTATTGAAAATTGGACGGATCGGACAATGGGCTTGGTAGTTATGGCCAAAATACTTTTTCTCAGAAAAAAGCGCGTAAAAAAATCTAGCTCACTTTTAATGCACTTACCCTGAACCGATTTCCTCGCAACAGGTTGCATTAGACGCAGAATCTTGTCTCATTATTTCCTATTGAAAATTGGCCCAAACGGACGATGAGCTTAGAAGTAATGCCCAAAATACTTTTTTTTACCGCACGAGAAAGGCATCATCACCGCTAGGTGGATTAATCTGGGTTTTTAGACCTTTTTGTGCTGTCCCGTCGTAATCTGAAAAATCCTCAATTTGTCCCGTTTTTCAATGATCATACATAGTGTGTTTTTTGCGTCCTTATTAGAGAGATTTCTAGCCCTCGGCTGGCTTATCTCTCAACGAAGAAAGTGGACGAAACTCATTAAAAGCGTTAGATGTTATGTTACTAGTGTTGCTTTTGAAAGCCGTTTTGTATATTTTATTGATCGACTTTTCTTAAAGTTTTTAATAGTTAATGACAACAGGTAGTTCTCCGGGAAATTTTTAATACAATCAAGCAGAAAAAATCTGCTTATTCCGGAATAAGTAACTTGGTAGACAAGTATTTCCTTAAAATCAGGTCACGCTTCAACGTCAATAAAATGAAGCGCAGAGACAGACATTCTAATTTTCAGATTAAGTTTATTTTCCATTTTTCTTTTTGAATCTTCCATTGTAGGTACTTATTTTTTTCCTCAAATCTGCTTTACCACATGTTGTTCAATCATTTGATTCTTATCGAATCATTCAAAGTCTTTCTGAATAATTCTGAATATTTCGAAATCATCCACTGTACAAAAACAGAAGGCATGAAAAAAAAATTGAAAATCAACTGAACAAAATCGAGTTTAAGGTGATTATACAATTGATCCCGTGGTGAATTTCAAATTCACCACATGTTTATCTACTCCCATTTCCAAAAGCCCAAATCTAGCGTAATAATGTTTGTACAGTTCTAAAAATTAAGTCGATTACTCAGCATAAATGAATAAATAATCTGCCATTGTTTCACCCCATATGCATGTTATGGTTCTCTCAACTCGTGCTCTTGAAAAATTTCGGCAAAAAGCACGTGGTTTCCAAGATAACCGACTTGTGACTTTGTTGCATAATCATCTTGAGGTGATTATAGAATGAAGCCATCTACATACATTTCCAAAAGCACAAATCTGGTGTAATAGTTTTCGTACAGTGCTGAAACTCTAATTATGATTGTTCAGCTTAACTAAGCAAACGATCTACCATTATTTTAGCCACATACGCGTTATGGTTCTTTTATCTCTTGTTCTTGAAAAAATATTAGAAAAGCACGTGGTTTACAAAATGGCCGATTTCTGGCTTTATTGTATAATCACCTTAAAGCAGTTTCAAACCGATGGAAAATTTGGTCAGATTAAAGGATAGATTTAAGGTCCCCACTTTACTTTAAGGCTAGTTCACACATCAGGAACTTGTCTAAAAATGTTACTTCCATGTGTGTGGACGAGATTTATGGGTTTCCGTTATGAAAAATTAGAAATTCGGCTCGATTTGAAATACAATCCGGCGGAAATCTCCGAAAATCCTAGCTATAAACCAGGCTGTAAATTGGCCTGGATATTTTACCTTTCCGTGACGAAATTGCATGAGTCCTGCTTTATTGTAGCACATGGGAAAAAATTTGACAAGATTCCCGAGGTGTGAGGCCACTTTCAACGTCATCAAATCAATTTCGATCAAAAAGGACTGTGAAATGATTACATTGGTACTGGATTAGATTAAAATAAAATTTCAAAATTCCCCATTTTTCTATATCGAAAGATGCGTAATTGTCTATTCCTTCGTGTTTTTGTCCGTGTCCCATTGAAGAGTGAAATATTTGTAGTTTATATAGTATTTTTCCACAACTAACTTAATACAATAGAAGGTCATGGTGATGAATGATTCACTTTAAAATATTTCTAATTTCTTACACGGAAAATGAAAATTAGGCTCATAAATTTTGAAATTTCCACAGCTCTTGAATTTTATTACAATTATTTTTGACATGTCCCGTTTTGCAAGTGCGTTAGTCCCGTTTTTTCACCGAAATGATCTGGTCAGCCTACAGCAAAAGTGACGGTAGATCTTCCCGGAAACAACCCAAGAACTGGCAAAATCAATAGGAAGACATCTTCAGAGCATAATTGTAGCAAATAATGGGCTTACGAATAATTATTTTGCCAATGTTGTGAAAAATATCATCCGGAATTGCAGAAAAACGATTTTTACTCAGTCAGCTTGCAAATGTTTGTTTTTATTTCAAATGTCAAACGGCGTATTTGACATTTCAAACAACAAATTATGTTCTGTTTCGTACAATACAATGGTCGAAGGGCAGGGTACGGAAATCATCGTGCTATCGTGATACCAGCGTGATTCTGGGTGACAGACATATGATTTTATGCTGTACAGTGATATTGGTATCATATATGTGTCACAAGTATTACTCAGTGACTTAGTAAAATTGTATTGCCCTCTCTTTTCTTCCCACGGAAATTTTACTCAATTTCCGTCAAAAGCGGGACTACTCAAAACTATAAGTTTTGCTTTTAACTGAAATTGAGTAAAATTTCCGTGGGAAGTAAAAAGACGGCAATACAATTTTACTCAGTCACTGAGTAGATGAAAGTTAGAAGGTGACTGTTGTCTGCTTAGCTGTGGCTGCTGTGTTTTGTTTTTTGGTGACTACATGGCAGGGAGAATGGTAAGAAGAAATGTCAACCATTCCCGTCCCTGATTCCAAACAAGAGCCGCCACTAGTGAGTGAAGAACATACATTTTTATTCTATCTCCCTATATTAATTGGCGCAATTTCAAATACAAAAAGTGATACAGCCTAATGTGCCATATATGGCATTCATATGGCAAACATATGACATAATGTAAATGTATGGCATCATCGAAGCAGCCAATCTGTGTGCCATATATGAGCATTCTTATCAGCACCTCAGAAACAAATGCGCTAACTTACACAAATCGGAAGGTAGCGATTCACCATGTTATCATTTTTTAGATTTATTTGATTCATAAGATAAAATCTGAACTAATCCACATAGCGGCGATGTTATCTTTTGTCTACTGGAACCTGCTTTGATAAACAATCAAAATTGATGAAAACATTCAGAGTTGATAAATAATTTAGCACAGTACTGATCAATTCTAGACCAACATTTGAAAAGGGCGTAACAGCCAAAATTTATTCCTTCGGATTCCTTATCTACATACATAGCTATATACATAGGCAAAATACTGGAGAGATCAAATTTTGGCTGTTACGCCCTTTTCAAATGTTGGTCTAGAATTGTGCTCTATTTTAAACGATAGCGCTTAATACTTAATTTGAATTTATACCATTTATACCCATTGAATTATTGAAATAATAATTAATAAAAATAAAAACAGTATTCTTTGTACATGCAGTTCCAATTCGATCAGTTTTTTTAAACCTCCCAAACTCCAAAAAGGTAAGTGAGGAACTTTGTATACAACTTAATAATCACTATAATAAAGTTAAAAAAAACTCCAAAAAGGCATTAAAAGCTGGATCGCTTCATCTTTCCAGCCGTGCGGAATATACATGTGGTGTCATAATCCCAAGTGAGGAGTTTTATTTCATTCTTACATACATACAAAAAAGATGCACTGTCTTTTTTCAATTCTAGAATATTATTATCATGAAGTATGACCCAATAATGCATTGCTATCATTTACAACCTTGTGCTTTTTCGTGGACAAATGCACAAACAGAATCTAAAGCAGTTCCAATTGTCATTTATTCACTGCTCACTTCCATCGTCGCATCGCACGGTAGGTGCAACGAGTACGAGATGACCCCTTTTCCGTCTCCTCCCGCCCTTGTTATGCAAGGGATTTTCCATCTTATATAGTCTTTCCTCCGCATCCTTACTCAGTATCATCATCAGTTCCCGCAGTGGCATCACCGCCTTCATTACGTATTCCACTGGCGATGGCGTCCTTTGGGGCGGTGTTGTCCTCGTTTGAAGTGGACGCGGTCAAATGTCCGACAGTCGCACGACGGTGATGTTGACCTTCTAACGCCAACGTCGTCGGCGGTAACGCCAAAGGTTCGCTGCTGGCGACCGACGCTGACAGGGCAGCATTCAACCGATCTGCCATCTTCATGTACTATTCCGCCCAAGTGCAAATCCGAAACATGGAAAATCAGAGAAAACGTATTGTCACAGAAGTACGTGGCGATTTATAACAATTGTGCAAGCTTTGCGTGGAAAGTGCTTCTTATTCTATTATGCAGTATCACGCCAGCGACGGATTCGGAAGACCTTTCAACTTACCTCCCGGTGGACGCTAATGTGTTGAGTCGTGTCCAAGAAGTTAGCCAAGTATGAAACGGACTGATCCGGTTTTCCAATTTCGTAGCAGTACAGGGCAAAATTGAGATATATTAATGGATTTTTGATGGCGTCCGGCAGCATAGTTGACTTTTCCAGTGCAAGATACGCGTTGCCCGAGTCGTTGAGGTGCCTAAGGCAAGCTGAAAGTAAAGGTTTTTGGATGTTTGAGTTGCTAATAGAATCAGAAAAAAAATGAAATAAATAGACGTGCGCTCATGGAAAGTTGAAGTTTTTCGTATGAAAAACTAAAAAAATATCAAAAATAAATGAATTTGGACTTGAAGCAAAACTGGGCGTGGGCACTGTTGTCCATCTGACATCAACTAGACTGAGAGGGTCCTGTGAGGTCTGCCTTGGATTTGGTGAGGTTCGACAGTGGGCTCTGTTGAACTTATAGAAAACGCTGCAAGTATCCGCAAAAGCATTTCGACAGTGTGCCGCTCAAAGCTCCCCGGCAGTGAGGAGTTGGTTTCCTACTTATCGTCCAGGCACATGTGGCGTTCACCGAGTGGGGGACCAAATAATGAGATCGTTGATAATCCGATGTAATGCGCCGAACGATGTTTGCCGAGTTGGACAAGGAGTTTTTCTACAGTGAGTTCAAAGCCGCCGTGGATGAAGCTGCGAAAGGTGCCAACAAGATCTTTAATGCGAAGATCGGCTCCGACAACACGGACTAGAGCGTGTCATGGAAAGACACGGTCTTGGAGAAATTATTGAAAACGATCATCTGTTTGCAGGGTTATGTGGCAATAAAGACATGGTGATTGGTGGATCGCTCCCACAAAGTGCACAAAGTCACGTGGGTCTCTTGTGATGGATAAAATGAAAATCAAATCGAATACATCGGCATCTGCAGAAAATTGAGACGGAGCATTTTTGAGCCTTGACGCTTTGCTCTCCTCAGCGGCAGGAGGAGATATTCGGGCGGCGATTTAACACACGCCGAGTAGAAGATCCTGCTGTGAAGTGATCGTACCATCGTGCGGGACTTCTTCTGAGAGATCGGGGACTTCTTTGAACATTTTGAAACAAAGATTATAACGTAAATTACTATCAAATTGCCATTATCACCATTTGGGTGTCTTGTTGATAGTAAGATGGCATTTTTTTTTTAATTTGGTTTTTCCCTCGTTATTTTTATTTAGAATTTCAAAAATCCAAAGTAGTCCCCGGAGTCAAAGAAGAACTTGGAACTCAGGCAGCAGATGTACGTACAGAGTCCTGCATAACTAAGCTTTGTCTGACCTCATCCGGGTATTCGCTGGAATGAGGTAAGGATGTATTCTACTTTGCTACTGTTCCTCAGTAATCAACGAGATCATGGTGGGTGTGATTGATTGTGTACCAAACCATACGTATATTACCACAGACGTAACACTGGTAAAATTTCCATCCACCATGAGCTCGGCATTAGTTTTGAATTCAGATATTTAGGAGTTTCACATCCAGATACGCGCGCATCGTATTCCTTTATATTTGACAGCGCTTTCTGTTGACATTGTTATACTAAACTTTATTTTGTGCAAGATGCACGTTAGGTGGTGGTAGATTTACTGAACGATAGATTTTAAAGCAAATTGTTCTAGCAGCTACGCTGTGCAAATACTATGGAGCATCTAAACGACTTCGATTTGGCTGATAATATTGTGATTGTGACGCTTTGATATGCAGGTCGTTCAGGCCGCACGCTGCTCTACGGCTGATATTACCATCAACGTCAACAAGACCAAATCATTGAATGTCAACACACAATCCCTCCAACTTTACGATAGTCGCGGGAAAGCAGTGGAGAAGGTCAAAAGTTTTCAATATTTTGGCAAGCAGTTCGTGTCGGACGGCGGAACCAAGATCGACATAGGAGCACTGATCAAGTAGGCTAGAACTGCTTTTGCAAGTTTACGAAACATATGGAGCTCCAATATGATCAACGCACACAATTTTCGAATATTCAACTCTAACATGAAATCTGTGTTGTTATACATCAGCGCGACTTGGTGTGTACCAGCAGAGATCACACAGAAACTGCAAGTTTTCATCAACCGATGTCTACGTTTTATAATTCGTGCCTGGTGCCCTCACAAATACCGATATCAATGACACTCGAGAGCGTAAATGGAGGTGAGGTTATATGGAGGTTATTTATTTTCAGACTAAGGCCGAAGTGGCCTGTGCAGTAGTATTAGTATTCTCCAATCAGATTGGTCCATGACTGCACTTCGCCAACCACGCAGTCTACGGAGGGTCCGCTAATCGTCTTCCACTTGATCGATCCACCTTGGATCGTTGTCGAGAACCATTTTCACCGGATTACTGTCCAACATTCTGGCTACGTTTCCAGCCCATCGCAGTCTTCGGATTTTCGCGGTGTGAACGATGGATGGTTTTACGTGATGAACTTATTGTAAACGTAAAAAATCACGACAATAAAGCATAAAAAAAGATGGATGGTTTTCCCAACAGCTGATGCAACTCGTGGTTCATTCGCCTCCTCCACGTACCGTGGTACACGCTTTTTACTTTTGAAAACTTCCAGTGCGCGTCGGTCCTCCACGAGCATCGTCCAGGTTTCGTGTCCGTAAAGGACTACCGGTCTAATGAGCGTTTTGTAGATCGTCAGTTTGGTACGGTGGCGAACTCTATTCGATCGGAGCATTTTGCGGAGTCAAAAGTACGTACGATTTCCTGCCATGATGCGTCTCCGAATTTCTCTGCTGGTATCGTTTTCGGAGGTCACCAGTGAGCCCAAGCACACGAATTCTTCAACCACCTCGATTTCGTCACCACCGATAGAAACTCGTGGTGGGTGGCTTACGTTGTCCTCTCTTGAGCATCTTCCTATCATGCACTTCGTCTTCAACGTGCTGATGTTTAGCTTCGCTATTCATTCTGATGTAGGCTTCCTCCATCCTCTCAAAGTTACATGCCATAATATTAATGTCGCCATTAATGTGCCATAATATTAATGGACTTATTGAAAAATGTACCACTCGTGTCAATCCCTGCTTTTCGTATTACTTCCTACAAAGCGATGTTGAATAGCAGACACGAAAGATCATCACCTTTTTTTTCTAGCTGATTTATTTTAGGCTCATTTGTTTTGTACAAAACTTCACGGAGCCGATTTCTTGTTCTAGCAGATCCTCCTCTTTCTTCTTCCGTTGTTCCTCAGCATATTATCGCATCATTTTTTCTTTTTTCTCTCTACAATTCAGAATACCCTTGCGTTCATACCACAGCTGATCAGTTTTATTTTTAAATACGATTTTCATTGGATCCCGTTCTTCGTCTGTTTCCGTAGATTGCTGCATCTCCTCGTCCAAAACTTCGATTTTCTTCTCCTTCTCGACACATTATTCATTTTCCTGTATTCCGCTTACTACTACAGCATAAATGGTTGACGATCTCTTGGGCTTCTCTTGATCCCGTTCACTTCGCAGGTGACATGCATCATTGCGATGCCCTTCCTTCATACACTTGAAACACTTATTCTTCAAGTCCGCGTAGAAAATTCTCCCTCTATGATTCTCGATTTCCAGCGGTATTTCATGTTTCTCATCTATGAAGACGCCCCGTACACCCGTGTACAAATGATCGAGGGCCAAATCCACTGAAATTTTTCGCGAACTGTACCGTATTGTCCGAGCAGCAAAGATACATCTTCATCCGGTATTTCTGGTGGAAGGTCAAACACCCGGACATAATGGATGTTGCTGCCCGCAACAACCACCCAAACTTCCACAGCCCTTCCACTCCAATACCGAAACTTTTGCAATTCGCGATTCCTTCTTAGTGCATCCTGCATGGCTTCCGAAGAGGTGTACTTATTATTATTATTATAATCTTTATTAAAGAGGTTTTAGCCCAAGGCTAGTTCACCTCCGAAGAGGTGAACTTCACAAATAAAGCCCGGTCCTCAGTCGTTTTGTATACAGTTAACATCGGGCGGTCGATAAGCTGGATTGTAACAACTACCGCGCAATCACATTGCTGAACGCCGCCTACAAGGTACTCTCCCAAATTTTATGCCGCCGACTAGCACCAATTGCAAGAGAGTTCGTGGGGCAGTACCAGGCGGGATTTATGGGTGAACGCTCTACCACAGACCAGGTGTTCGCCATACGTCAGGTATTGCAGAAATGCCGCGAATACAACGTGCCCACACATCATCTATTTATCGACTTCAAAGCCGCATATGATACAATCGATCGGGACCAGCTATGGCAGCTAATGCACGAAAACGGATTTCCGGATAAACTTCTACGGTTGATCAAGGCGACGATGGATCTGGTGATGTGCGTAGTTCGAGTTTCAGGGGCATTCTCGAGTCCCTTCGAAACGCGTAGAGGGTTACGGCAAGGTGATGGTTTTTCGTGTCTGCTATTCAACATCGCTTTGGAGGGAGTAATACGAAGGGATTGACACGAGTGGTACGATTTTCACGAAGTCCGCCCAGTTATTTGGTTTCGCCGACGACATTGATATCATGGCACGCTACTTTGAGAGGATGGAGGAAGCCTACATCAGACTGAAAAGCGAAGCTAAACGGATTGGACTAGTCATCAATACGTCGAAGACGAAGTACATGATAGGAAGAGGCTCAAGAGAGGTCAATGTAAGCCACCCACCACGAGTTTCTATCGGTGGTGACGAAATCGAGGTGGTTGAAGAATTCGTGTACTTGGGCTCACTGGTGACCGCCGATAACGATACCAGCAGAGAAATTCGGAGGCGCATAGTGGCTGGAAATCGTACGTACTTTGGACTCCGTAAGACGCTCCGATCGAATAGAGTTCGCCGCCGTACCAAACTGACTATCTACAAAACGCTTATAAGATCGGTAGTTCTCTACGGGCACGAGACCTGGACGATGCTCGTGGAGGACCAACGCGCACTGGGAGTTTTTGAAAGGAAAGTGTTGCGTACCATCTATGGTGGGGTGCAGATGGCGGACGGTACGTGAAGGAGGCGAATGAACCACGAGTTGCATCAGCTGTTGGGAGAACCATCCATCGTTCACACCGCGAAAATCGGAAGACTGCGGTGGGCCGGGCACGTAGCTAGAATGTCGGACAGTAATCCGGTGAAAATGGTTCTCGACAACGATCCGACGGGAACAAGAAGGCGAGGTGGAGGACGATTTGCGGACCCTCCGCAGACTGCGTGGTTGGCGAAGTGCAGCCATGGACCGAGCTGAATGGAGAAGACTTTTATGTGCAGCACAGGCCACTCCGGCCTTAGTCTGATAATAAATAAATAAATAAATAACATCGGGCGGTGTCGAACTGTTTCACAAAACCGGCAATCTCAACCCACGTTGGACGGGAAGCGGACAGCGGTGAACGGAATTTCATCGTATTCACTAGCGTCCTGAGATTGTTTTTCTTTTGCACTCTCGTTCCCCGCAAGGCACAACGAACGAACGACCGAATTGATCCACACACAAAAGGCAAAAATCTTCTGTTCGGTTCATACAGTACAGATTATCACGTGAAGACAACGTTTTTATCCATCCGAATGCAACGACGGCAAAATGCAAAATGGGCCATCACCTTACCGTAACCCTCTGCGCGTTTCGAAGGAACACGAGAATGTCCCTGAAACTCGAACTACGCACATCACCCAATCCATCGTCGCCTTGATCAACCGTATTAGTTTTTCCGGAAATCCGTTTTCGTGCATTAGCTGCCATTGCTGGTTCCGATCGATTGTATCATATGCGGTTTTGAAGTCGATAAATAGATGATGTGTGATTTCTGCGATACTTGACGTTTGGCGAACACCTGATCTGTGGTAGAGCGTTCGCCTATAAATCCCGCCTGGAACTACCCCACGAAATTTCTTGCGATTGGTGTTAGTCAGCGGCATAAAATTTGGGAGAGTACTGTGTAGGCGGCGTTCAGCAATGTGATGCGAGGTAGTTGCTACAATCCAGCTTATCGCCCTTTTTGGACACACGCAACCTTCCATCCACTACTGCGGCAGCACGGAGAAAAAAATGCGTTAGAATCAATATGATTCGGCTTCAAATCAACAATATTTATTGTCTATCCGGAACAAATTTATAACGCTTTTTATACCGAAGTTGGATTTTTCTCCAAATACAGGCAACTTTCCAAACTTCGGAAGTAGTGCGCTGGATTCACCTAAAGATGCGCTGAACAACGCATCAATTAGTTTGACAGATAAAACTTCGAAAGAAAATTCGGTTCGGAAGTCCCGACCTCCGAATTCTAATTTGGTGCTACGCCGACAATATGCATTGATTTATGAATAACAATATTGTTGATACAACCATAATATTTGTTTCAACCATTCTTTTCAGCTGTCACTGTCAAATAATGCTTCAGAAAATAACAATATTCATGGTTGTTTTTACATTCGAAATGCTGCGAAACTACTTTGTCGACAATATGATGACAACAACAAAAGAGGAAAAAGTGACAGAAGCAGAATCGAACTAGTTACATGGGGAATGAGAGTCATCCACCTTACCTCAAGCGGTTTCCGAATAAACTGATACGGTTGATCAAGGCGACGATGGATCGGGTGATGTGCGTAGTTCGAGTTTCAGGGGCATTCTCGAGTCCCTTCGAAACGCGCAGATGGTTACGGTGATGGTCTTTCGTGTCTGCTATTCAACATCGCTTCGGAGGGAGTAATACGAAGGGCAGTGATTGACACGAGTGGTACGCTTTCCACGAAGTCCGTCCAGTTATTTGGTTTCGCCGACGACATTACCAAACTGACTATCTACAAAACGCTTATTAGACCGGTAGTTCTCTACGGACACGAGACCTGGACGGTACGTGGAGGAGGCGAATGAACCACGAGTTGCATCAGCTGTTGGGAGAACCATCCATCGTTCACACCGCAAAAATCGGAAGACTGCGGTGGGCCGGGCACGTAGCCAGAATGTCGAACAGTAATACAGTGAAAATGGTTCTCAACAATCCGACGGGAACAAGAAGGTACACAGCGAGCAAGGTGGATTAATCAGGTGGAGGACGATTTTCGGACCCTCCGCAGGCTGCGTGGTTGGCGACGTGTAGCCATAGACCGAGCTGAATGGAGAAGACTTTTATGTTATCACAGGCCACTCCGGCCTTAGTCTGGTAATAAATAAATAAAATTCAATCATACAATGCAAGATTGAAACAACAATAATGTTCAATTGAATCAAGTAGTGAACAAGTGTTGAACCAAAAACATTGAAGATTGAAACAACAATCCACCTTGTTTGATGCAACAATCGGAATATTTGTTTCAATCACCATGAAGGGGTGGCCTAATTGGGTTGATGGAATCATGCGAGGTGACTGACCTGAAAAAAGAGGTCATGACCCTAGAATTCGGGAAACAAGCCCAAAACCGGACACTTATCTAACGCAATTTGAAGTGAACGGATTAAAGTTTGAAAACTAGCGAAAGTTACCGAATTAGAAGAAGTTGAAGTGAGAGAGTTTGTGGAAGAAGACCAGGCGTAGAGGACGTCAGAACTCCGCCGTTTTTATAGTTAAACCCCATCAAGAACCGCCATCGTACCCAGGTTCCATTGTCGGCCTGATTCGGCATTGTTCCGCCGATAGCCGTTCGGCCATCTTATTAGTCGTTTTGGACCGCGGTGAAAAGCGAAGAGTATCCCCAAGCCACCCCGACGTTACTACCGGATCCGTATTGAGCAGAGTAATCGGCTACCGACGCGCAGGTGATCGAAGAAGGAAAGTAGAGAGGAAGTAGGAAGTCGCGAGGAAAAGAGTCCACCGCCGCCGCCACGTAGGCCGCCGGAGGGTGCAGGCCTGTATACTATAGCGAGTGAGTGTAGAGACCGCCAACGCCGGCGTGAATGAGCTTGCAAGGAAGGAAGAGGACGAGGAAGGACCGGTGTCAAAGAAGGAAGAAGTGGAGTGGTGGAGAGTTGTCAGGAAGCGGGGCCCCAAGGAAGACAGGTTAGCTAGGCTAGAAAGTGAAAGAGTGGAGAAAATAAAGTGTCGCAATGTGAAGCTCTGCGGTTTTCCCCACATTTTGATTGCGAGAGTTCCCTGCCCGCGAGTAGCTTGAGGTGAGCGTGCCGACCCTGAGGCCATTGATTCAGGGAGTCTCAGCATAGCTCATACCATACTTAACCAATTATTACACAGTGTATCGAGAATGGGGTTAGAAACCCTGTTGGATTACTCAAAAGTGGACTGTATAGGTGATTCTTGGATGGTGCGGATTGTGGAAGCAGATCTGTGGATAGGGATTGTTGCTCGCGTCCCGCAGTGACGGAGCCGGGTGGGAGCAGGAGTGCTAGATTACTCCTTCCCTGGATGGCCCGCAGGCTGTGAAGTCCCTGTGACTTCACCTCGATGGTGGTGGACTGGACCAGTCTCGCTCGACTGGCAGCACCTCAATTACACTCAATAAACACTACACTTTACGGAAGGGAAGTGCTCATCCTAGAGCACCACGCTACTATGTGGGCGGACTTTAGGACTTCGAAACGAAACACCGGATAAATTCACTTTACACAGGATTTATTAGCATTTTCTCTTTCACTAATTACACTTCATTAGACCGTTTGCCGGGTCTTATAATACTTAAACTCACTTGCCTTTCGCCAGGCTAAACTTCTTATCTATGCTATCACTACTTATCACTACCTTTAGCCAGGTCAAATTCAAATTCAATACTTATACTAACTTGCCTTTCGCCAGGCATAAATTCATAACTATATTGATTTTATTGCGCGACGAGCGCGCATATTTATATCACTCTGCCACGCATTCCAGAAACATCACGCAGCACGTGGAGTATTCCAGGCGTACCGCGTACGTTGTCGATGATGATGATGATGATGACGATTGCCATTGCGCGCCACTGCACAGTGACACATCTCTCGCTTTCAGTGGTACTCACCGCGGCGTCGCGTCGATGATATGCTGACACTCACTCTCTCGCGTCGTCGGCGACGGGTGCTGCTTCGCTAGATGGATAGACGTCGTGTCGGTGCTGCTGTTGTTGTTTATGTTCCCATCGTCGTTCTGAGCGTCGAGTGCATCAATCGATAGTTTGGAGGCGCGTGCTGTTAGTGGTTAAGAATTTCATCTTTCAGTCCGCCATGCGGACTGAACATTCTCCCCCCGCAAGAGTGGTAGCCGCAACGTTTGGTTCAGACGATGAGAGGTTGTCAAGTATTGGTAGTAGTGCTAACTTGTAAATGGATCGCTTGTATACCGCCGACTTGGTTTTCACATCCACAACTCTAACTAAACCATCCGCTCCTGGATATACCTTGTCTACGTGGCCTAGTCTCCAGTTTTGAGGTGGAATATTATCTTCCTTCAACAAGACAACTAAACCAGGTCTTACACTCATTTGCTTTTGAGTCCATTGGCCGCTAACATAATAATTGCTAACATGAAATATTCTCTGGACTATCTGCTCCAAGAGTGTTCTGGCAAATGGCTGAGAATTCTATACATCTCGCTACGGACTGCGGCAATAAGGTTCCGATTAACTGGGTTTATATCAGGTTGGATGTACTGGCCTTTGTCTTATTGGGGAGCTGAGAGTGTCTTATTTGTTTTGCAACTCGTTGCAAATCGATGTAGAGAAAGGGATTCAAATTTCTAAGTCGATGATTTTGTCACCTGTCTTCACTTTTACTAACTTATTCAAAAGCAGTCTGGATTCTCTAGGTTCAGGAACGGTTAGATAGGATGAAAGAACTCGTTTTTCCCTTTTCTCTCGAGAGTTGGACAGGAAATGCAATGTGTAAGTTACACTTCGCTGCGTTTTCCGGAAAGATTCAAACATATAAAATATTGGAAACTCGTCGATTCTTGTTACTGTGTAAACAAATACAGTTGGCTTCAAATCTGGTATCTCGTTGTCACCCGGAAGGTCGACAACATCGGCTTCATAAACTTTCATATGTAGAACACTGGGTCTATTCCACCACATGTCCTTCTTAACCAACTCAGTGGCAGTTTGCTCTCGAGAAACTGTAATAGGGTTATCTGACGATGGGCGAAGATTGGCATGATGAAGAAGATACCATTTCTTCAGATCGGGTGGATCATTGGATGCCTTGACCTCTCTCGATTCATAATCTTCAATTAACGCTTCGTATTGAGTTTTCAGATCAAGGTTTCGTACTAATTTGGCTCTTAGAAGATACCAACGACGCAATGTCATATGACGAGAATCTGACAATTGCGCTATACGGTCGTTCAATGGAAATTGAAACACGTAACGATCGGTTTCGTCACGACGATGAGTTGCCAAAAATCGGTCCTCACGCACTTTCTCCTTGGTTGTTGGTACTAGCTCCGGATCCACACTTTCTATTTCCCAAAACCTCTGCAAGAGCTTATTGACTGGATCTGCACTAACAGTAAGCGATCTCACAACTAATCCTGAACTCTGACCCTGGAAATAGTTACCTCCTACTAGCCAGCCTAATCGAGAATCATGAAGTCCGGGAAGATCGTCCGATAGCTTCATGTAGCCTGGTTTAATAATGTCATAGAAATGATCCATTCCAATAAGCATATCAATCTGGTTTGCTTTATGGAAACTTGGATCCGCAAGTTGAATACCAGGTGGGATATTCCAAGACCCAATGTCAATTGTGAAGGAAGGTAGAAGACCGGTAATTTTAGGCGACACAAGGCAGGACAGGGATAACTTGAAGTTATTGCATTTGGAGCGGATTTGGACTTCACAAATTTGCTTGATTGTGGATTTAGCACTACCAATACCAGTTATGGGAACACTCACCTCTCTTGTTGGAACTCCTATTGCGTTGGCCAATGATTGCGTGATGAAACTGACCTGAGATCCACTATCCAGCAGGGCTCTGCATTGATGAGGCTTCGAATGCTGATCCAAAACGTCGACTACAGCAGTGAGCAGGAACACTTGACTCGTTTGTCGCACTGGAACTGATGATTGAACTGCATTCGTAAAAGCGCCGCTAGTCGAGGGCTTGCACAATGGAACTGGAACTGCTGCTTCTGCTGGAACAACTGGAACAGGTTGCTGCTTTGCTTGTTTCACCTCGCTGCTATTCTTCGGTGATAGGATCGTCTCTTCCAAGTGTAGCAAAGAGTGGTGTCTTTGATGGCACTTGGTACAGGATTTCTTCGACGAACAATCTTTAACTCGATGTCCTCGCCGGAGGCAGTTGTAGCAGATCTGCTTCTCTTTCACGTTGGCGATTCTCTGACTGACCGATAACTTGTTGAATGCCGAACAATTGAATGTGTAATGATTCTCGGCACAAAAGCCACAACGTTGTACTGCCGGGGTTGGCGATATAGCAGTATTGATCTTCGCTGGAAGATGCTTCGATGGGTTTGCTTTGATTTGCGGTCTTCGCTTGTACTGGCTGTCATTAGCTGTTTGGCATCTCTCCAGGACAGACACACGTTCCTTCAAGAAATGTATGGTGTCTGCATATTCAGGTAACTCTCCTTTCTTGACGGTTGATTCCCACAGCTTCTTGGTTTCATCGTCCAAGGCTTGAGCAATCAGAAATACCACCATGTACTCCATGTACTCGATATCTCGGCGAAGTCCTGACCCAGAAATTTGAGGTTCTCCACGTGACCATCGAAAGTTTCCACCAATGCTCGCAGTTCACTGTAGGATTCATTGGTGAGTCTTCTCACGCTTAGCATGCTTGCTAGGTGCTTGTCGATCATCCGTCGTTTGTCGGAAAAACGTTCCTCGAGTAATTGCCAAGCACGCACATAATTGCCGTCTGTGATTGTTTTGGCGTCAATCAGACCGGCGGCGTCGCCAACTAGAGCTTTCTCTAGATGATAGAGCTTGATACGGTCTGGCTCATTGGACCTGTCTACCACGTCTCTGAACATAACTTTGAATTTTTCCCAATGCTCATACTTCCCGTCGAATGTCGGTATGGCACGTGGTAGGGATGGTTGGATGATCAGCGGTTGCTGGTTTCCGACAGGCTGTGGCCCTGGTGGTTTATCAATTTTCTCTAACCAGCTTTCAAGCAGCATGGATACTTCTTCGTACAGCTCAACGAATCCGAAATAGATATCGTCTTGCTCCTCACGTTCGACAGGAAGAAACTGGGCGATGATTTCCTGATGAAGTTTGGTAAACTCTGCGTTGGCATTCTCGACACTTCGTTGATACACTTTCAATTGAGCGGTAGTTAGCTCAGTGTTGTCCTCATTTGCCTTTTCCAGGATGGTTTGGATCCGAATCACATTGCGTTTTGTCAATCCACGATTGTGGACCAACAGTTCAATCTCCTGGTCAGCAGCACTATCACTTTTAGTTGCCTCAGGATTTTTCTTCACTGGTGTTCTTTTGGGAGGCATTTTGAAATATTTATCAATCACTACCACTTGAATTAGATAGATTGTTCACTTTGGTTAATGTTCGATTTTCAACTTAGGTTCACTTGTTTCACTTTGTTTCAATTCACACGATTCACTTCTCCGGGTTCCGCTTCTCTGTCCGTATCCGCTGGCCACAACTCGATGTATTCGTTCGTCGGTTGACGAGTCACTCGATCGGATCGGTAATGCTCGCTCGCATTCCGCACACTATTGGATACCGGACAGTACTGGACTGATGACCGGTTTACTATAGATTTACTTCCACCAAGTATCTGGATTTATGCTACCGAGACAGGAACAACAGCAATAGTCCGAATGTGACGGGATTGCTGACTGCTATCGGGAATAGCAGTGGAAATGGAAATCGTCTCAAACGGCTGATTGTTAACACACTTAGTTGCGGGTGCAACTCTCAAAACGACAGCAACCGTCTGAGCGAGACGGGGTTGCTGACTGCTATCGGTAATAGCAGTGGGAACGGATTGTCTTAATCAGTCAATTGACGACACTCTGCTGCGGATGCAGCTCTCGGAGCATTAAATCCTCATCCGGCTCGAAGGACCAAAAAAATGTTGGATTTCTCAAAAGTGGACTGTATAGGTGATTCTTGGATGGTGTGGATTGTGGAAGCAGATCTGTGGATAGGGATTGTTGCTCGCGTCCCGCAGTGACGGAGCCGGGTGGGAGCAGGAGTGCTAGATTACTCCTTCCCTGGATGGCCCGCAGGCTGTGAAGTCCCTGTGACTTCACCTCGATGGTGGTGGACTGGACCAGTCTCGCTCGACTGGCAGCACCTCAATTACACTCAATAAACACTACACTTTACGGAAGGGAAGTGCTCATCCTAGAGCACCACGCTACTATGTGGGCGGACTTTAGGACTTCGAAACGAAACACCGGATAAATTCACTTTACACAGGATTTATTAGCATTTTCTCTTTCACTAATTACACTTCATTAGACCGTTTGCCGGGTCTTATAATACTTAAACTCACTTGCCTTTCGCCAGGCTAAACTTCTTATCTATGCTATCACTACTTATCACTACCTTTAGCCAGGTCAAATTCAAATTCAATACTTATACTAACTTGCCTTTCGCCAGGCATAAATTCATAACTATATTGATTTCCTATTGCGCGACGAGCGCGCATATTTATATCACTCTGCCACGCATTCCAGAAACATCACGCAGCACGTGGAGTATTCCAGGCGTACCGCGTACGTTGTCGATGATGATGATGATGATGACGATTGCCATTGCGCGCCACTGCACAGTGACACATCTCTCGCTTTCAGTGGTACTCACCGCGGCGTCGCGTCGATGATATGCTGACACTCACTCTCTCGCGTCGTCGGCGACGGGTGCTGCTTCGCTAGATGGATAGACGTCGTGTCGGTGCTGCTGTTGTTGTTTATGTTCCCATCGTCGTTCTGAGCGTCGAGTGCATCAATCGATAGTTTGGAGGCGCGTGCTGTTAGTGGTTAAGAATTTCATCTTTCAGTCCGCCATGCGGACTGAACAAACCCTGTTCATTCAAAGAACTTATCCCTTAATGCAAAAAGTAACTATTGATAGAGATTTTTTTAATGGATTGAAGCACAATAATTGTACAGCCTTATTGAACTTTGTTGATGCTTTGGTCCGTGACTTCGTGCTAAGTAAGCTGAAAAAAAATTATTGACTCTTATCAACCATCAAACTGCATAGAAAGATCCGGATTACGACTGTTGACATATAAAAAGATATTTGATGTTCTGGGCTTTAAATTATAATTATAATTCAGCCATTCCATAGATATCGAACAATGTCTTGGAATTCAGAAAGTAGAAGGTTGATCGTATAAATAATCGAAATGATGTACCGATAGTAGTTTATCTAAAAGCTCAACAAAACAACAATTGCGCAGGGTTGTTTTTCAGAAATGAATTCATTATTGCAATTTTCGAGACAAACATAGCTTACGGTAATGAAACTGAGAGAAGAACAATTACCTTTTGCTACGACATGATTCGTTGAAGGTTGAGTTCAGACGTAAAGCAAAAATCCAAGCTGCCAACGTACATAGTTCTGAAAGAACTGCAAACATCAACTTTTGAATATTCAACACCAACTGAAGCGTCGGATAGAATGAACAAGTTGACTAAACTATTTGGGTTTCAGTTGCAGTTGTGCATTCTACGTTCCGTTCGGTTTGGCTCTTGCGAATAGTTCCCTTCTCAGGCAAAACGGAAAGCTTTTTAGCATTTAGCTGCATCCTACGGACAGATGAGGAAACTGCAACAAACATATTAAATCCAAGCACACAAAACACCGAAAGGTATTTTCCAACTCGGGAGTTACGCTTCAAAGGTGGAGAGATGTTTGAGCAACATATGTGCATCATATATGGGTCATTCCGCGCCAAGTGACCGAGAAAAAGTGAAAACTTGCAGGTGAATACCATGAATCTCAACCAAAATAGGTGTATCTACTTACTTTGGGCTTACATTTTGAAAAAGCATTTGATCCGACCGTCTGAGCCGCCCTTCCGGCCAAACACTCCTCCCCGTTTTTGAAGATTTTTAAAAACATGCCATTTTCAATAATCGATATCTCCGCCCCTGATAAAGCTACAAAAAACGTTAGCACCAGTTTTCCGCTTGAAATTTTGTGAAGATTTTACAAAAAATATTTCAGATGCAAAGCAGTGTTGCCAACTACATTATTTTTATAAAAAAAATAAAAAATAGCATTTTTCTCAAAATACGTATAATTTTTTTTTTGATTTCTCAGCGGATTTGAGTTTATCAAGCAATTTCCTGTCAGAAACACTTATCGTTACAAAGTAAAATGAGCAGTTGCTGAGTTATGACGGTTTTAGTTAGGTATAATCGAGATTTTCATTCAGCATATCGTTCAGTTCGTTCTGTAAATGTAAACAACTATGATAATGTAGTTTTTTTAGTTTTACTCGAATAATTTACAAAAAAAAAACATATTTTTGCAGCACATAATGCTTTTGAGGCCAGTGATGCCAGATTCCCACTGAATATGTTTTAATGGTTTAAAGTTAATTTTGCAATTCCTGATCATAATACCTGGTTTACAGTTCGTCTTTGATTGATAAAACGGCCTACTTTTCCATCCCAACGCAATGGGTGATGTAATGACCATTATGCAACTCCAATGGGTTGCATAAATTTCATTATAGCACTCATTTTGGTGCTGTAATGAAAAACAAACATTAGGACAGTAGTTACATGACTGCATACTGTTCAATTAGCTCTGCTGGTAGACTACAAAGTCAGTTAGATAGATCTTTAAACGAGGGAAATGCTTTGATTCCATTAACTTCAATGAGATCACGTTTTGCTCCCGTAAACATCAGTTTGAAGTACTCGTGGATTACACATACATACTGTATACTGTATGCTAAAACGCATTCGGGCAGCCGATGTTCGGCGAATTTGATAAATCCAATTTTGTAAAAAAAACATTTTTTCCTTGAAGAGGGCATATATTTCAGACAGATTCGCTAGAACCAAACGCTTCTGCTTCTGCATCCGTTTTTCTCCTTCACGCACGCTTTTGTACTCTTTTTCCCTGCCAGTTCCTTGCTTACGTCGGCCTCGCGATAGAAATCCTGAACTTTTTGTACGATTTCTTGTTGGAGGAGATTACCCCTCTTAAGATTGGGGCAGCATAAAATACCTTTTGTGTCAACGCATTTTTTCATGTTCCTTACTAAGCATTCTGAATACTGAAATTCATCTGAAGATAATCAAATTTTGAACATAACATTTATAATCAATAAGGGGTGGCCCATAAACCACGATACATTTTCGAAGCCCATCTTCTTTAATTCCTTAGTACAGAGGTTCCCAAACTTTTTGGATACGCTAGGTGGGTCTAGCAGAATCCAATATTGTTTGCGACCTTCAAGGTGCAACATGAATTGATTTTTAGAAATTTGATAAAAGTTATATAACTCAGCGAATCATAATAAATTACTTTATATTCCTTCATTGATTGGATTTGGATTGGTTTTAGATTGGATTTGGATTGAATTTCAAACGATTTGGATTAGTTTTGTATTGGATTGAATTTGGATAAGATTTGGATCAGCTTTGGATTGGATTAGATTTGCATCTGAATTGGATCAAATTTTGATTGAATTTAGATTGGATTAGATTTAGATTGAATTTGGATCTGACTTGAATTGGATTTGTATATGATTTGACTGAATTCTGATTTGCTTTGGTTTGAATTTGGTTTAGATCTTCTTCTTCTTCTTCTTCTTCTTCTTATTAGCATTACATCCCCACACTGGGACTGAGCCGCCTCGCAGCTTAGTGTTCATTAAGCACTTCCACAGTTATTAACTGCGAGGTTTCTAAGCCAGGTTACCATTTTTGCATTCGTATATCATGAGGCTAACACGATGATACTTTTATGCCCAGGGAAGTCGAGACAATTTCCAATCCGAAAATTGCCTAGACCGGCACCGGGAATCGAACCCAGCCACCCTCAGCATGGTCTTGCTTTGTAGCCGTGGGTCTTACCGCACGGCTAAGGAGGGCCCCAGATATGGTTTAGATACAGGTTGGATTTCGAATAGATTTTCAATTGAATTTATATTGTTTTTGGATTGGACATGGATTTTGACGACCAGCACAGTTCAGCATTCATATTTTCACCTGTTTTGGATACCTAAAGAAAGTTATTTACTTCTTAAAATTTGTTGTTCTTTATTCATTCGTTTATTAGTATTCCATAAGTAATCCAAATCATTTCTTATAAGATTCAAATCTAAAAGCTGGTATACATTTTTAGGCCAAAAAAGGGACTCAAGTATGAATCAAGAGTTGTCTTTCGCGGCACATCAATGATTATTCCGCGACTGCCGTGGGGGCCAATAAGTGTTTTTGACAGGAAATTGCCTGTTAAACTCAAATCCGCTGAGAAATCAAAAAAAAATTATACGTATTTCGAGAAAAATGCTTTTTTTATTTTTTTTAGAAAAATAATGTAGTTGGCAACACTGCTTTGCATCTAAAATATTTTTTATAAAATCTTCACAAAATTTCAAGCGAAAAACTGGTACTGACGTTTTTTGTAGCTTTATCAGGGGCGGAGATATCGATTATTGAAAATTGCATGTTTTTAAAAATCTTCAAAAACGGGGAGGAGTGT
This sequence comes from Armigeres subalbatus, assembly GCF_024139115.2. Taxonomy (NCBI): domain Eukaryota; kingdom Metazoa; phylum Arthropoda; class Insecta; order Diptera; family Culicidae; genus Armigeres; species Armigeres subalbatus. Next base: position 154,880,542 of record NC_085140.1, on the reverse strand, counting down.
TTGGCCGGAGGGGCGGCTCAAACGGTCGGATCAAATGCTTTTTCGAAATGTGGGCCCAAAGTAAGTGGATACACCTATTTCGGTGGGAATTCATAGTATTCACCTGCAAGTTTTCACTTTTTCTCGGTCCCTTGGCGCGGAATGACCCAAATAAGATTTAATAAAGCTGCCATATCTCAGCAACGGCGCATTTTACTTTGTATCGATAAGTGTTTCGGACTGGAAAAAGTCTGTTAAGCTCGAATCCGTTGAGAAATCGTAGAAAAAAATATACGTATTTTGAGAAAAATGCTTTTTTATTATTTAGTGAGAAAAATAATATAGTTGGCAACACTGCTCAGCATTCAAAGTATTTTTTCTAAAAACTTCATCAAATTTCAAGCGGAAAACTGGTACTAAAGTTTCTTGTAGCTTTATCGGGGGCTGAGATATCGATATTTGAAAATAGCATGTTTTTAAAAATCTTCAAAAACAGGGAGGGGTTTCTGGTCGAAGGGGCGGTTCAATCACAATGGTCATATGGTTATTCAAAATAATGGACCAAAATCAATATGTGCTAGGTACTTTTCATTATTTTTAAATAGGTTAATTGCACGTGCTCGGTCACTTGGCGCGGAATGACCCATATATGATTTACAGCAACTCGTATTTGAGTTGAATTGAATGTTCTATTTTAGATTGAGCCAGCTTTTTATATATCATGCTATTTCATTGCGAATGTTAATCTTTCAGTCAACAAACTTGTCTACCCAAAGATGTTGACTATTATATCCTACCTTCGGTCATTTTCCATAATCGCTTTCCAGCAATTTTCGTATATAAACTGTTTATTCACACTGAAGTGACAAATACCTTATACATTGGCTACTAAAAGCTGTGACACATCTCGTTTGAACTTACTTCCAAGTAGCATGTAGCAGTCCGCATTATCCGGCCTAAGGCTAATGGCCGCTGCCAATGTCTGGAAAGCGCTGACATATTGCTGAGCTGGAAAGAGGAGAAGGATGAACATCGGAGAACAGCGTGGGACATTATTCCAGGCAATTATCCTTGAACGGAGTTTGTCCCTTCCCTTCCTCTACATACGAAAGGACTTGTTATCGTTTCAGCAAGTATAATGCAACACGGAATACTGCGAAGGAGGGATTAAGCGATTGACTTACCTGTAACCAGGATCAGGCCCAAGTTGTAGAGTGCGTTAAAGTTTAATGGTGCAACCCAAATGGCTTTCTTCAAGCATGATATAGCCTAGAAACAAGATTGGGTGTGATTTTAGAGGGAGAGAAGTTTAGTGAAGCTTGGCGGTTTACACAAAAAAAATCTACAAATGGCCGAGAAAATCTCTATCGTAACATATCTAACATCTAATCGTTATATATTAGATTTTAATTTGGCCTTTAGGATTGCAAATGTGAACAAGACATAACATTTATGAAGATCAAAATTTGAAAACAAATTTTTATTACAATTTGATGTTGAGAGGAAGAACTGTTCAAAAATACTTAACTTCACATGTTTTAAGATTTCAAAAATGTTGCTGACTTCAAAATATGAATTTTATTTACTTTCGGTATGTAGACTTCAATCGGGGATTGAATCAATTGTTTGAAAAAAAAAGTCAATAGTTCTTTTTATTTTACAATTACAAAATCGCAAGGATGGAACTTTAATAGAATATCAAAAAATAGCTCTCTTGAAAATCGCTTGCACGAATATTTCAAAACCATGAAACGGCTCCTGCTCAGAATTCGTTCAACCTTTAATTCCGACTAAATATCACCATTGGTAACAGGCAGCAGCAGCAATGCAATTGTTATAATTAAATGGATATTCATCCCCGAGCAACTTGAAATGAAAATATCTTGTATCTTCTTGTATCAGTCTACCAACGCACCTAAGCTGCAAAGAATTCGCAGAGCAACAAAAAAATCATCCTTCGCCACCGAACATCGGTGGTGTACCACTTTGAGTAAAAGAAAGTTCCTTACCGCTATGTACTTTTGCTTCTTGAAAAAACACAACCCAATGTTGCTCCAAACTTCAGATCCCTCATCCGGCAGATTCGAAATTCTCTTGTACTTGTTCAGCGCACCGTCGATATCGTTCTTAGACTAAGTTTTCCAAACGGAGGGAAAGTGAAGAAATGTAAGTAACTGTGTCGGATCCAATTATCAAAGCAGATTATTTTAAAATTACCTGAAGAATGGAGCCCAGCGCCAGCAGAGCGGTTGTACATTTATCGTCTATCGCAATTGCGTCCAAAAGTTTCTCGAATGCCCTTTGGTATTCATTTATCTTCAAGTACAGTATACCAATCTGAACCATCAGTGCGACGTCATCCTGAGAAATTCTGAAACGTGATAGAACGCACACTGACTGGCAATTTCATTCCCACACGTGCTGTATCGAAGTGCAACTTACTGCAGACAATTTTCAATCATCTCGATTGCCTTCAGATTGTCTCCCTCTTCGATGTATATTTCGGCCAGAATTTTGTAACTATCAACGTGCTTACCGCACATGATGGATTGTTTCAGATACTCCTTGGCTTCGGGTAGCCCTGCCTTCGGTTGGCCAAAGCTGCGGTAGAAAAGTTCGCCGATGTGGTGATAAACCTCGTGATCCGGTCGCTCAAGTAAAGTTTCCGCTTTGAGAAATACCTCCAGTGCTTGTTTGAAGCGACCCATTGAGAAGCTGCAGAAAAGACGGGTCTGGTGAGTAGATAGGTCCTTCGCTACGCACAGCATTTGAACCGTTTGTTTGAGAAACTGCATATGTAACACTTTTGGCCAAAATGAGATTTTTATATATTCTGAATCCTCGTCCAAAAATACATATACGAAATACAAAAAAATACAAAATACGAAAAAAAAATTTTTGTTCAGAAATGTATGAAAAAAATAGTTTGTTTGAGAAACTACATATGTCCACGTGCTTTGAAGAGCAATTGTGGAGTACTGCTTACATTTTTTGCACTAAAAGTGCCTTAGGGTGTAGAGTTTTGCCAAAAACTATTGATCTGTATCGAAGAAATTGAAAGATTCTTTGGAAATTTGTTAAAAAACTGTTTTTTGTTGTTTTCTCGAAATAGTGTAAAATAGACTTATACAGTTTCTCAAACAAATGATTCATTTGTCTATAATAGTCACTGGTGTTACTAGAATTTGCACTAGGGACATCTACAAAATATACGAGGATTTTTAATTTTGTATATCTGTGCTATGATCAGATCATTATCGTTCTTGACAGATTCGTTCTCACAGTGAGTAGTAGATTTCAATAGCAATCATAACGTGCACCGAATCACCTTTATAAAAAAACTTTATTGCTGCATAATTATGAATCCTTTGGTGCACGCTATCCTGATAATTTCCAATTAAGGGTATGCGATAACAAACTTTTTTTCTGGCGAAACGAAACAAAATTTAAAATGTTCATTTTGTTTCGAAACGGAAATGAAATAAAGATTCATTTTCGCAGCTTCGAGACGATACGAAATCAAGCGAAATCACGAAACGAGATTTTTGGTTTTGTCCGCGGAATTTTTGTTTTGAACCATTCTTGCATTATTTGTGTTTCAAATACAATTTGAATTTAATGTTTTAAAAGGTACATATATCTTTTGCGATCAGCAGCGTTTTACAATCTATCTCACATTAATAGATACAACCCATTTTTTTAGATAACTTATTTTTTCGGGGAAGGGTCATTTGGCCGAATGCCACTAGGCCGAAAGTTGTTTGGCCGAATATACCATTTGGCCGAATATACCATTTGGCCGAACAGACCATTAGGCCGAAAGTTATTTGGCCGAATGGGTCATTAGGCCGAAAGTCATTTGGCCGAAAGGGTCATTTGGCCGAAAGTGTCGGTTGGCCGAAAGGGTCGTTTGGCCGAAAGGGTCATTTGGTCGAGAGGGTCATTTGGCCGAAAGGGTCATTTGACCAAAAAGGTCGTTTGGCCGAAAGGGTCATTTGGACGAAAGAGTCATTAGGCCGAAAAGGTCGTTTGGCCGAAAGGGTCGTTTGACCGAAAGGGTCGTTTGGTCGAAAGGGTCGTTTGGCCGAATGGGTCATTTGGCCGAAAGGGTCATTTAGCCGAAAGGGTTATTAGGCCAATAGTGTCATTAGGCCGAAAGTGTCATCTGGCCGAGAGGGTCATTTGGCCGAAAGGATCATTTTGCCGAATAGGACATTTCGCCGAATAGGTCATTTAAAAAGTGAGAAATTAGGAATGAGAAGAAAGAAGTCTCACTTCGCACTCCTCATTTCTCACTTCTCACTGTAAACATTAAGTAGCGTGAAATGAGTAGTAAGACGTTTCACTACCCACTTTGCACTACTCACTTTTCACAGTGAGAAATGAAAAATGAGGAGTGTGAAGTGAGACGTTTCACTTCTCACTCCTCATTTCTCACTTCTTGCTGTAAAAAGTGAGTAAAGAAATGTCTCACCACCCTCTTTGCACTACTCTCTTTTCACAGTAATAACTGAGAAATGAGGAAAGAGAAGTGAGACGTCTCACTTCTCACTTCTCATTCATCACTTCTCGCTGTCAAAAGTGACAAGCCCAAAGTGAGTAGTAAGACGTCTCACTACTCACTTCATGCTTCTCACTTCTTACAGCGAGAAGTGATAAATGAGGAGTGAGAAGTAAGACGTCTCACTTCTCAATCCTCATTTCTCACTTCTTACTGTTAAAAAAGTATGAGCGTGAAGTGAGTAGTGAGACGTCTCACTACTCACATTGCGCTTCTCACTTTTTACAGCGAGAAGTGAGAAGTGAGACGTCTCACTTCTCACTTTTCATTTTTCTCTTGAGACGTCATACTACTCACTTTGCGCTTCTCACTTTTGAGAATAGAGACGTCTCACTTTCACTCCCCATTTCTCACTTCTCACTGTGAAAAGTGAGTAGTGCGAAGTGGGTAGTGAAACGTATGTTTACTTATTTCGCGCTTCTCACTTTTTACAGTTGGAAGAGAAAAATGAAGAGTGAAAAGTGGGACGTCTCCCTTCTCATTCCTAGTTTCTCACTTTTCAAATTAACTATACGGATAAATGACCTATTCGGCCAAATGACCCTTTCAGCCAAACGACTCTTTCGGCCAAATGACCCTTTCGGCCTAATGATGTTGTCGGCCAAATGACCCTTTCGTCCGAATGACCCTTTCGACTAAATGACCCTTTCGGCCAAATGACCCATTCGGCCAAATGACCTTTTCGGCCAAACGACCCTTTTGGCCTAATGACCCTTTCGGCCAAACGACCCATTCGGCCAAACGACCCTTTCGGCCAAATGATCCATTCGGTCAAATGACCCATTCGATCAAATGACCCATTCGGCCAAACGACCCTTTCGGCCAAATGATTCTTTCGGCCAAATGACTTTCGGTCAGATGGGTTTCGGCCTAGTGGCATTCGACCAAATGGCCCTTCCCCTTTTTTTCAGTTGCACCGATCATAAACATTTTTTTTATTTGGCTTCAGGGGTCATCAATATGAATAATGAGCAATTTTGTTTCCTTCATAACTTTGCTTTCAAGTAACAAATAGTTTCGCAACAACAACTGCCTTTCAGCCTGAGAAGTATTCTATGTAGTCAATGTGTTGATAATATTGGCCACCTCACGAAACGGTCTTGCACATAAAGCCCTATGTACAATTCCCGTCAACATGAACGTGAACAAGAGGTGAGAAAGAGCGATAATTTCACAGCGAACATCGTCGTGGACAATCAAGTCTAGTTGGAAGTGTTGAATTATTTGCCCACGAATGCAGGCAGCAGTAAGGGGCCGTACACTTATTACGTAAGATTTTTCCGGGTTTTTCGACCCCTCCTCACCCCATGTAAGATTTTTTTTCAAACAAATGATTTTTTATTTATATGGTGCGTAAAATATTGACCGACCCTCCCTCCCCCCATAAGTGCTTACGTAATATGTGTACGGCCTCTAAGTGTGCAGTAGTAAACGAAGAAAATATAAATGATACGGTATGGTGTTGATCATGTTGTTTAATTTCAATCATCTTTCGGGATTTTCTTGGCATGCAGTCTTAATTCCAGAGTTAAAACAGGGTTTTACTACTGTCCGACGTTTCGGCAATTGTATTTTGCCTTCTTCAATGGGAGAACTATAAAAATTAGGTGTATTATAATTGTTCATAATTTTGTATGTTCGTTAACTTACTAGTGGTCTGTTTTTTGTCAAAATTGTCTGTCTTAACATAAATCCGTCTTTGGGTATTAGGTTTCGTATCACTGTTTGTATGAGATTGATGAGTGTAATGTAATAATTGAATAAATGTTGTTACTAACGTGTCATTTGGGTAATTTTTGCCTATTTGTCCTCACTATTTCACTATTTATAATCTGTACTGCTTACTGTCTGTTACTTTGTAATATTGTGTTTCTGCGTGTCATCAGTGTATGTATTTTGTTTATAATTTCAGAGTAATTCGTATTTAGTCCTTCTGTATCTGTTCGTTTGTTAATACTTGTTTCTTGGTTGTGTATCCATACCATCTCCAGGAACGGTAGTATGGTCTTCTTCTGTGTTTCGTCGATTATTGTAGGTTTGGTGAGGTCGAAGCGGTGGTCGTAATCAATACAGTGTGTGATGAGTGCAGTTTTTTCTCTGAGTGTTTTTACTGTATCGTCCTCGTGTGTGTGTCCAGAGTTGAGCAATCTCTCAAGTTTGTTTTGGTCACTCCTGTGACCGGACAGTCTTGTTTTCAGCAAATTGCTCGTCATGCCTATATAGCTGCCATCGCAATCTTTGCATTGCAGGCAGTATATTAGGTTGTGTCGGTGATCCATCGGCAGTGGATCTTTGATGCGTGTATACAGGTTTTTTATAGTGTTATCGTTTCTTGCTATTATTGATATGTCCGGGTAGTTTTTCTTGATAAGTTGTGTGATTCTTGGTGTTAAGGCTGGAATATACGGTAGGGACCTGTAGGTTATATCGTTGCTGCTGTTGTTTACTGTGGTTGTGTTGTTTGTTTGATGTTCCTTCACTCGGTTCAGGCATCTGTTTACTAGGTTTCGGGGATAGTCATTCATCAAAAGATTTGTTGTTATTATTTCCTGTTTTTCAGAGTCGGTTAGGTTTGTGGATAGCGTTTCTACACGAGTGATGAAATTGTGAACCACGTTTAACTTTTGATTCATAGGATGCATTGAATGAAAGTTAATCATCCTACCAGAAGCAATGGATTTACTGTACCACTGAGTTTTGATCGTGTTATCCGGTTGTCTTATAACAGTCATATCAAGGTATGGGATTTTGCCGTCGCATTCTTCCTCAAACGTGAACTGTAGTTTGTTGTGGTATGAGTTGAAAGTGCGTAGTGTTTCTTGTAAATGATCGGCTTCCAGGATTAGAAACAGATCGTCTACATATTTTCTAATTACTGTTATGTATCGTCCGACTGTTGCCATAGCGTACGAAATTAGAGTTCCCATCACTAAATCAGCTAGTACAGGAGATAGAGAGTTACCCATTGCAGTTCCGTAGATCTGTTTATAATGCTGATTTCGGAAAACGAAGTAGCTTGATGACATGCAGAAGTCTACAACTTCTAAGAACAGATCCAAACATATCGTAGTGTTAGGTTTGATTCTGTCCCAGTTACTGATAATATCACGTGTCACGAGTTCTCGAGGGATGTTGGTGAAAAGTGATATCACGTCGAATGATACCATCACTTGTCCAGGAGGGATGGTGATTGTGTTGATATACTTGCAGAACGTTGCAGAGTCTTTGACGTTGTATGCGTTATCTATGGATGGTTGGAGGATGGAGCATACATACTTGGATAGCTTGTAGTTGGGACTCGTCATACCTGGTACGACTGGTCGAAGTGGCAGATTTGCTTTATGGGCTTTGGGTTGCCCGTAAATGCGGGGGGAGGTGGCGGTGTAGGTTTTTAGAGTGGTGGCAGTTCGGTAATCTATCAGCTTGAGTTCTTGTAGACGTTTTACGATGTTGTTATTATTTGTTTGGAGTATTGATGTGGGGTCCCTTTTGATTTTTTCATATGTACTGGTATCACAGAGAAGCGTTTGCATTTTTGCATCGTAGTCCTGCAGTTTCATCAGAACAGTACGGTTTCCTTTGTCAGCTGGTAGTACGCAGATTTCTGGATGAACTTTTAGAAATCTGACGGTGGTGTTGCAGGCTTTACTGATGATTTTAGAGACAGGGTCGCTGTCGTTTGTTATGATGTTTCGGTTGATATAGTTGTGGATAGCATTGGTTACGGTGCAACGAGTTCTATCCTGGATTTTCTTATCCGGATGTAGTTTTAGTATGTACTCTACTTCTGCCATTAGGTGATACATTGGTGTTTGTGCGATGTTCTTGAACGGTAATGCAAACTTCGGACTTAAACTTAGAACCATTTCAACATCCTTGGGGATGATTGTGCCTGTTGCGTTGAAGATAGCTCGTTGATTGCTTGATGGAGATTGTGCGGTATTCCTGATTCTAGTTTGTTCCTTGAGCTTACGGAGCTTTCGCGATGTTTGCATCACTTTGTGGTTGTATATTCTATAATATGCTGCTTCTTGAGAGAACAGAAACTGGTTGTATGTTGCGTGATCTGTTATCTGGACGATGAGATGTTTGTTTTTGGATATCTCGTGCTGTAGCTTCTGTATTTTGAAGAATGTGTTTTCTATTTCGATGTTTAGTACAGATTTTTGGAACTTCTGGGTACGCTTATTTAGTTTATTGCAATAAGGGCTCCGTTCTTCAAGCAACTCATAAGTGCATTTAAATGTGTTGCTAATGTGTGTTGGAAAAATTCCAGACCTTCTACAGTTTATAAGAAAGTCTTTCCGTGAAATCATATGTGCTAGTTTTCGGTTATTAGAAGCATAACTTTTCATGAGCAAGGTGATGGACCTTCCAAAGCGTTGGTCAATACTGTTGTAGAAACTATGATACGTAGTAGTAGCCATCTTGAGTTATATATATAGGCATGACGAGCAATTTGCTGAAAACAAGACTGTCCGGTCACAGGAGTGACCAAAACAAACTTGAGAGATTGCTCAACTCTGGACACACACACGAGGACGATACAGTAAAAACACTCAGAGAAAAAACTGCACTCATCACACACTGTATTGATTACGACCACCGCTTCGACCTCACCAAACCTACAATAATCGACGAAACACAGAAGAAGACCATACTACCGTTCCTGGAGATGGTATGGATACACAACCAAGAAACAAGTATTAACAAACGAACAGATACAGAAGGACTAAATACGAATTACTCTGAAATTATAAACAAAATACATACACTGATGACACGCAGAAACACAATATTACAAAGTAACAGACAGTAAGCAGTACAGATTATAAATAGTGAAATAGTGAGGACAAATAGGCGAAAATTACCCAAATGACACGTTAGTAACAACATTTATTCAATTATTACATTACACTCATCAATCTCATACAAACAGTGATACGGAACCTAATACCCAAAGACGGATTTATGTTAAGACAGACAATTTTGACAAAAAACAGACCACTAGTAAGTTAACGAACATACAAAATTATGAACAATTATAATACACCTAATTTTTATAGTTCTCCCATTGAAGAAGGCAAAATACAATTGCCGAAACGTCGGACAGTAGTAAAACCCTGTTTTAACTCTGGAATTAAGACTGCATGCCAAGAAAATCCCGAAATATCTAAATTACAGTCGATCCATCATCATATTTCAATCATCTTTTCATTTAAATGTTCGGAAATTTTGTTATGAAAAGTCAGTAGATACGTATACTAAATAATTTCTTAATGGCAAATTTTCATCTATGCTACCAAATGTATACATTTTGCACCGTTCGAATTTGAATTAACAAGTTCCGGTAGTCAATTGACCTGGAACCAAGTATTATCTTTCGACTGGTATGCATCAAAGGAAAGAAAAACACATTTCGTTAAATTAGCTAGGGGGGATGACGGCTTTGGCAGGTTTTGTTATATTATTGTCAGGGGGTTTTCTATGACGGATTATGCTCAAATTTGGCCTAAACATTCTTTGCATATCAAAAAATATTGTGGCCAAATTTCATAGACAAAAACCCCCACGGCAATAATAGAACAAAACCTGCCAAAGCCGTCTTTTCCCCTATGTAATTCTTTACAGGATCATTACAAAATGTTTACATAAGTTGGCCCATACAATATTGCTAGATTCTTCTATGTACAAGAATGTTGGATTGGTATACAAATAAAAAGTACTTATAGTTTTAATGATTTTCTTCGAAATGTATAAAGATTAATTTATCAACTATATGTTGAATGAAATAATATTTGATAAATAAATTTATGGCGGTGTTTGTCAGAATTTTGGTCGGCGGCGGGCGGCAGCGTTTTCGGCGTCACTCCAAAAGTCATTTTAACCGGCGCCGGTGGCGGCGCGAATCGGCGTGGCATTTTTTTATTACGTTTCCTTAAAAAATTTTCGGGATATTTTCAGGACTTCCATTTTCAAAGGAAGAATCTTTTGAATTTCGCATGAAAAATCTAATGAACTTCTGCATAAAATTTTATAAGTTTTTCCTAATTTTGGAAATTATTTTCGAATATAACTACTACTTTGAAGTTTCGAGAAACCTTTGGAATTACCAAGAGAAGCTCTTTAAATTCCCAAATAAAATTATCTGGAATTTCAGCATAAAATTCGTCGCAATTTACATAAGAAACTTCAGAATTTCCACGAGAAATAGTTCTTAACTTCTACAGGAAAATCTTCGGAAGATCACGGAAAGTTCCTGATGAGCTTCTGTTGAGCATTCGTCGAAATTTACACAGACAATCATTCATAATTGTATGAGAGTGCAGCTGGTAGAATGGGTATTTTACATTAGCTTTCTCAGTCTAGAATAATTGGCTAGCTTGGCTCCACGGGAGACTCTAAGAAGTTTTCAAGGAAAATTCTCTGGAATATTCACGAGAAATTCTCCGGAATTTTGAAGGAACCTTCTTTAGAATTTTCTGCGAAGGATTGCTCAAAATGTAGATATCAATAATCTTAGGATTTCAACGAAATTGTAAGGAATTATTAGATTTCTACGGGAAATTCTTTGTACAGTATAGGTTCGGTAACTGATAGGTATTGTTTTGAACTGCAATACAATAGTTACATCAGTTTTGCAGTTATCGGACAGCTGAACTTCAAAACGATTTCCAAGTCGATGATAGCTGCATTGCACTGCACAATCAGGTGCACTTTTATTGCATCTGACGACGTTTAACAATAGTTTGACGTCAAAGTTAACGAACGGCATTCGCTAACTGAAACGAAAACATGTTCCAGTTATCGAACGTCTAGTGTATTGTCCATAAGAAATTCTTGGAAAATTTCATTGGCCGAAAGCGACATACGGCTGAACCGGTTATTTGGCCGAAAAAGTCGTTTGCCATAACAGGTCGTTTGGCCGAAATGATCGTTTGGTCGAATAGGTTATCAGCTCGAAACTGACGTTTGGTCGAAATAGTCATCGGCCATTTGGCCGAAAATATAGTTTGGGTCACAGGTCATAGGGCCAAATTTCATAGGGCCAATATTCATCCGTTTGGCCTAATGACATTTACGGCGAAAATGCCTTTTTGTCAAACGACCGTTGAACGAAATTTCGTAACCTCTCTTCTTTTTAAGTCGATACTGGCTTTTAAGCCAAAAGTCATCTAGCCAATTCCCATTAAACCGAATTGAACGAAACTGTTATCAGGTCGAAAATGGTTTGACCAAAAATGGAACTGGAAATTTGGTCATTCTGCAAAACAACCCTTTCGGCCAAACGGCATTTTCTGTCAAATGACCTGTCACGGTAAACAACTTTTTAAAAATGTTCCTTTTAGATGTATGTCGCTTTCGGCTAACCTGAATTTTCGGTCACACCAGTTTTGACATGATACCCGAGTAGCACACTTGTCACGTATTAGTTACTGTGACTCATATGTAACCAAATTCAGTCGCATTGGAGTTGCTGCAACTAAATCGATCCGGACTGTACTACTAGGGTAACAGATCCGTTAAACGTTTAGTTTTGCTAAATGGTACTTGTCTAGATTTCTTTTGGTCTAAAGGCTTATATCGACTTATAAGAAGAGAGGCTACGTAATTTTGTTCAATGATCAATTGACAAAAAGGCCATTTAGCCAAACGAGTGGCAATTTTTGACCATATTACTAGTTCTGTCATTGACATTTGGCCAAATGGCCCATTCTGTCAAAATCCTTTTCGGCTAAACGGCATTTTCGGCCAACGATTGTTTCGGCCAGACGACCAGTTAGGGCAAACAATTTTAAAGATTTTTTTTTATTCCAATCCTTTGCAGTTTTCACACGAAGTTTTGCTTAGTTTTTACGGACAGCTTTTCGAAATTGTAACAAGAAATTATATGGAATTTTCATATTGCGGATTTCCAAAAATTTGCAACGGCGTAGAAAATTATAGATCAGCGGCGTGGAAAATTTTAAACGGCGGCCCGCCGATGCGAAAATGTCGGCGGTGGCGGCTATCGCTTGGCGACTGCAATTCTGCCGCCGTATGTATGGAAGCGTAAATGGAACATTCCTGCAGTAACCCAACGATAGAATCGCGGCGACTAGCTGTCGCCGTCACGGCGATGAAATCGCTTAGGTCTGAGGGAGCCTTTAAAATGGGCGACAGCAACACACAAAGCAGGAACCCACCCGAAACTGATTCAACGAGAACAGTAAACACTCTCGGTCGATGTGAACTCCCAATCAAGATCAATCTTTTCTCCTTGTATTTTTGAATTTACCACAGCTCCACGGTTATGTTCACCGTCGCGTTTACAATTGGGGTGAGCTCACCGCAGATACGATTTCACGATAATTTCACAGGCATGACCGTGGAATGCTCATAAATCTGATATTATTGATGTATTTCAAGTTTTTATGCATCTTGTATGCCTTTCATTTGAACATGATTTCCTCACGATTTGGTGTGTATCAAGAAGTTATTATCGAAAAACAGTTCACGTTCACGTTCACGGAAGGTGTAAAGCGTGCTTAACTCGGACACGGGACATAATACACGCCTTTTCTAAACACTTCAAGTAATTTAGTTCAGTTTTATTAAAGTGAACTAAATGAAATTCTTGGGAAATCCTTCTCTGGAAAGATTTAGAGTAGGTTTTTTCATTTTAATCACTTTGACTGGCGCAATTCTAGCATTTACGAAATTTCCATTTTGATCACATCCAGTGATTTATCATCGCTGGGGAGATCATTTAGGACTACTTTGAACAATAATTCAGTTTTTGGAGAATGTACTACGGTCCACTATGATCATCCTTGTTATAGCTCTTAAAGTTCCACACATAAAGGTTTCCCAAGTAACATTTTGAATTTTAACATAGTCTATTAGCGGATTTGGAGCACAAATTTTCAATAAAAGTAATATCTACATATCAACCTCTTGATGTCCGCTATAAGATTATATTATGACCAAGTGGACCACTCTTGAGAACGTCTTCAAAGCAAGTTCAAGAATGTTCATAAAACTGCCATAAAACCGCTGTCAAAAAAGGGATTTTTTTCCGTGGAGCTTTTTGTTATTGTTTTGGAGAAAAAGGGAAATACTAGAAATGGATAAATAAAAAACAACATTCATGGACCTTGATCATGGATGAAAAATATTATTCAATAATCGGAAATTGGATGCCCCAGAATTCGTTCGCGTGCTTACAATTTTTATGCGCGTTCGAATTTCTGGTGAAACCAGGTAAGAACATCAGTTTATTAAAGCGCGCCGTCGTAATATTGTAGTTTACGGCTTATTAATTAGTGCAAATATTAAATCGATATGCTGTCTATTTTTCTAGTGGCATTCCGATTCGTATATGCTAATAGCATGGCTGCTACACTAGAGTGATTCAAATTTTGACTTTTTTGTTCTCCTATGCTTAAACAATGGCATTTTCCATTTTAATAATCGTCCTAAATTTTTAGCTAATTTGGATGTAATTTGACTGAGCACAAGCAGTTTGAAGCTTGTATGAAAATTACTATGAAAACAGTAACTTTTGTGAAAAGCCGTTCCCCATCATTGCCCATTAAACTCAAAAAATGTATGAATACGTTGGCAACATAGGAAATTTAACAAGGGAAAATATCGTCGTTGTTGCTAAATGATTTGATGCTGGCAACAAAAGTTATTAGGGAAATACTGAATTGTGGGAAATTCAATTTAACACTTAAAAGAATAACATCAATATCAATAATGAGCCTTTCTGTTTTCTTTATAATTTTGATCACAAAAGTCAGATTGCTTCGCAACAACAACTGGCTTTCGATTTAGGATCTATTCTATGATGGCGATGCGTTAAAAATATTCAAGTAGATTCTGGGCTGCTTCACGAAACGATCCTTTACATAAGTGGCAATTCTCATAGTAATTTTCATATAACCTTCAAACGGCACGTGCACAACCAAATTACATCCAAATCAGCTAAAAATTTGAGAGGACTATTAAACTAGCAAAAACAATCGTTTAAGCACAGGGGGGCGAAAAAGTCAAAATTTGAATCACTCTACTGCTACACTGTGGGCAGTTTAACGGTCAAAATAAGATTTGCATAACTTTCTAAAATAATTTTTTTTTTGCTGAAAGTTGCGACACTCGGTTCTTTACGATTAGTTCTTCTTCATGCAATGCACAGTGGGCCACGTCGTAAAATTAGGAGGAAAAAATTATTTTCACCATAATGATAATATTTTAGGTTCAAAGTATCTTCAGCAAAGTCAAAGCTTATTATTTAAGCCTTATTTTGAAGTTTTTTGCAATAGGGTGGCCCCACTACATTTTGAGATAAAATTTTTAACTTCTATATTTCTAATTTTAGCATTGTACGATGTTCTAGAAAGTTGATCCTTATTTAATTTTGAGGCACTTTGCTGAAGAAACCATTGTTGTACGTCGTTTGTATCATTTGTTATGATAATTTTAAATAATTATGTTAGGGTGATCCTAAAAAATCAATATTTTGATTGTAACTTTTTAGTTTTAATTTTTATCGAAGTGACGTCTTCTACAAAGTTTTAGAGCATAAAAAATGCATGTTTTGGTTACATAACCAAGTAAATTCATTGGTGGATTGCAGAGATATCACTGTTTTTCTTGAAAAAATCCGTTGTTTTCAAATGCCTGTATTTTTGAATGGGGGAAAAAGGGGGACCCTTTTTTCCCTGGGTTAGACAGAGGAAGGGCTGAGGATTGCTCTGCATATTTTGGTATTGGGGAATTTGAGGGAATTGGAGGTTTTACCATCATTTAAAAAATGGCTTTATGTACGACGAAATCAAAATCATCAGTTCTAGAAGTGTTATAAAACCGAAAATTCGTAACATATTTTCGTAATCATAACTTCCTTATATATTTACAGCACATCTTCACTCAATATACCGATTGGTAGAATACAGCGTAGCCACAAAACTGGTCTGCGGGGGGGGGGGGTTGGTCTCTGAAAAAAAAATACAAAAAAAAAATAATAAAAATTAAATAAAAAAAAACTACGCTCGAAAAACCTTATTTTCCATACAACCCTAACGATTTTACAGTAAAATCGATTGAACGAGTGATGGAAACAACCTACGATTACGGTCTGTTCAGTGAAGTTGTCACGTTGATAAGCGTTGATATTATTGAACATGTTATTCTACCAATCGGTATATTGAGTGAAAATGCGCTGGAAATATATAAGGAAGTTATGATTACTATAAACATTTTGTTTTTGACGAATTGGGCGGAATTTTCGGTTTTATAACACTTCTAGAACTGATGATTTTGATTTCGTCGTACATAAAGCCATTTTTTTAAATGATGGAAAAACCTCAAATTCCCTCAAATTCCCCAATACCAAAATATGCAGAGCAATCCTCAGCCCTTCCTCTGTCTAACCCAGGGAAAAATGGATCCCCCTTTTTCCCCCATTCAAAAATACAGGCATTTGAAAACAACGGATTTTTTCAAGAAAACAGTGATATCTCTGCAATCCACCAATAAATTCACTCGGTTATGTAACCAAAACGTGCATTTTTTATGCTCTAAAACTTTGTAGCAGACGTTACTTCGATAAAAATTACATTCAAAATATTGATTTTTTAGGGTCACCCTAAAATTATTATTTAAAATTATCATAACAAATATTTAAACGAAGTACAACAATGGTTTATTCAGCAAAAAACCTCAAAATTAGATAAGGAACAACTTTCTAGAACATCGTACAATGCTAAAATTAGAAAAATGGAAGTTAAAAATTTTATCTCAAAAAGTAGTGGGACCACCCTCCTATTGCAACAGACTTCAAAATAAAGCTTGAATAATAAGCTTTGACTTTGCTGAAGACACTTTGATCCTAAAATATTATCATGATGGTGAAAATAATTTTTTCCTCCTAATTTTACGACGTGGCCCAATGTGCAATGGTTTTACATTCCAACGGGAGTTTGGCCTGCCTATCAACCTAATGTTCAGTGAGCATTTCCACAACCATGAATAACTAATATTATTGTAAGTTTTTCTAATTCCAGTAAAATACAAAGGCCTGTCAAATTTAACATTTATCGATATTTTTAACTTATTATATTTTTACAAATTATACTTTGTCATATGTATGGATCATTCATATTATTTCGTTAATCAATTCATTGAACAAAAAATGATAGTAATAACTCCAACGGAAAACTTCTTACATGAAAAGTGCCGTAAGAAGATAGGGAATAGAATCAAATCCAAACTGTGGACCCCCGTTAATTTAAGCGGTACCTTATTCAAATTAACAAGGTTCATTTACTCTCTGCTATTTTGTTTTGAATATGCATTCCATTTACCGATGTTTAATTTTATTTTCGCCATCCCACTTGCGGAATGACGTTTGGACCATTTTTAATTTGAACGATCTTCGAGCCAACGGGGTTCAAATTAAAAAGTCAAACTACCCGGTCCATGGCAATTTAATAGAACTTATGCTTCCAGCAGCAGCAGAAGAACATCTCAAATCGTGGTCATCTGACCATTCGTTGCGTATTCGTATTTATACAATTTTAATTTATCGGTAGTAAAATGACACGTTCCTTTAGTTTATTCTATTATTATTATCTGTTCCATTGTCAGGAGTCGGGGCACTCCTTAGCCGTGCGGTAAGATGCGCGGCTACAAAGCAAGACCATGCTGATGGTGGCTGGATTCGATTCCCGGTGCTGATATAGGCAATTTTCGGTTTGGAAATTATCTCGACTTCCCTGGGCATAAAAGTACCATCGTGTTAGCCTCATGATATACGAATGCAAAAATGGAAATTTGGCTTAGAAACCTCGCAGTTAATAACTGTGGAAGTGCTTAACACGTACGTCCCCAACCCCCATTTTACGACAAAACTCAAAATTCAAAACCACGCTGCTCAGCCAATTTCTAACGGATTTTCAAGCAATCTTCTGGAATCGATCACAAAATTCCTATAGTTTAAGGAACCGAGGTCAATTTTTGTGCAATGGCCATGGTTCCGGAGATATTCCGGGGAGTACTGGGGTTACCTCCCTCCCGGAAAAAATGGTCACTGGCAGATCGGCTTCGAAATCCATCTTGCGGCATGTCAAACTTCATGATTTTGCAAAACAAGTACACTGGAGTACATTTCGGCGATTTTCGATCGAATTGGCCACCCTCCGGGTGCTTCCAGGGCCTGGTTCCCTTGGGGAAGTGGCCAATTTTCGTTCAATCTTGGAATCCATTCCGCGACATGTCAAACTTCATGATTTTGCAAAACAAGTACAATGGAGTAAATTTAGGCGATTTTCGATCGAATTGGCCACCTTCCGGGTACTTCCAGGGCCTGGTTCCCTTGGGGAAGTGGCCAATATTCGTCCAATCTTGGAACCCATCTTGCAACATGTCAAACTTCGTGATTTTGCATAACAAGTAAACTGGGATCCATTTCGGTAGTTTTCGATCGGATTGGCCACCTTCCGGGTACTTCCATGCGCTGATTGATATTTTACCGGCGGTGGCCTGATAGATCATTTGCAGCCAGTGGCGGCGGCGTGGCGGCATCACGCCTTTGGTGATTGGCGGCGGCGTGGTTCGGCGTGAACCAGTTTCAAGCGCCAAAATTTCTTCAGAAGTATCTCCAGGAATTCTTCCAGAAGTTCCTCAACGAGTTTTTTCAAAAGATCGTCAAGAAATTCCTTTGGACATTCCTCCAGATATTTCTCCATAAGTGCCTCTGGGAAATTCTTCCAGATACTCCTCCCGGATTTCGTCTGGAAGTTCCTTTAGGAAGCTTTTCCAAGAATTCCTCCAGGAATTCCTACGGAAGTTCCTCCAGGAATTCCTACGGAAGTTCCTCCAGGAATTCCTACGGAAGATCCTCCAGGAATTCCTACGGAAGTTCCTCCAGGAATTCCTACGGAAGTTCCTCCAGGAATTCCTACGGAAGTTCCTCCAGGAATTCCTACGGAAGTTCCTCCAGGAATTCCTACGGAAGTTCCTCCAGGAATTCCTACGGAAGTTCCTCCAGGAATTCCTACGGAAGTTCCTCCAGGAATTCCTACGGAAGTTCCTCCAGGAATTCCTACGGAAGTTCCTCCAGGAATTCCTACGGAAGTTCCTCCAGGAATTCCTACGGAAGTTCCTCCAGGAATTCCTACGGAAGTTCCTCCAGGAATTCCTACGGAAGTTCCTCCAGGAATTCCTACGGAAGTTCCTCCAGGAATTCCTACGGAAGTTCCTCCAGGAATTCCTACGGAAGTTCCTCCAGGAATATCTACGGAAGTTCCTCCAGGAATTCCTACGGAAGTTCCTCCAGGAATTCCTACGGAAGTTCCTCCAGGAATTCCTACGGAAGTTCCTCCAGGAATTCCTACGGAAGTTCCTCCAGGAATTCCTACGGAAGTTCCTCCAGGAATTCCTACGGAAGTTCCTCCAGGAATTCCTACGGAAGTTCCTCCAGGAATTCCTACGGAAGTTCCTCCAGGAATTCCTACGGAAGTTCCTCCAGGAATTCCTACGGAAGTTCCTCCAGGAATTCCTACGGAAGTTCCTCCAGGAATTCCTACGGAAGTTCCTCCAGGAATTCCTACGGAAGTTTCTCCAGAAATTCCTACGGAAGTTCCTCCAGGAATTCCTACGGAAGTTCCTCCAGGAATTCCTACGGAAGTTCCTCCAGGAATTCCTACGGAAGTTCCTACAGGAATTCCTCCGTAAGTTCCTCCAGGAATTCCTCCGGAAGTTCCTCCAGGAATTCCTCCGGAAGTTCCTCCAGGAATTCCTCCGGAAGTTTCTCCAGGAACTCCTCCGTAAGTTCCGCCAGGAATTACTCCGGAAGTTCCTCCAGGAATTCCCCCGGATGTTCCTCCAGGAATTCTTTCCTAAGTTCCTCCGGAAGTTCCTCCAGGAATTCCTCCGGAAGTTCCCCCAGGAATTCCTCCGGAAGTTCCTCCAGGAGTTCCTCCATAAGTTCCTCCAGGAATTCATCCGGAAGTTCGTCCATGAGTTCCTCCGGAAGTTCCTCCAGGAATTACTCCGGAAGTTCCTCCAGGAGTTACTCCGGAAGTTTCATCAGGAATTCCTCCGGAATTTCTTCCAGGAATTCCTCCCCCACGAATTCCTCCGGAATTTCCTCCAGGAATTCCTCCGGAATTTCCTCCAGGAATTCCTCCGGAAGTTCCTCCAGGAATTCCTCCGGAATTTCCACCAGGAATTCCTCCGGAATTTCCTCCAGGAATTCCTCCGGAATTTCCTCCAGGAATTCCTCCGGAATTTCCTCCAGGAATTCCTCCGGAATTTCCTCCAGGAATTCCTCCGAAATTTCCTCCAGGAATTCCTCCCGAAGTTCCTCCAGGAATTCCTCCGGAAGTTCTTTCAGAAATTCCTCCAGAAGTTCTTCAAGGAACTCCTTCGGAAGTTCCTCCAGGAATTCCTCCCGAAGTTCCTCCAGGAGTTCCTCCGGAAGTTCCTCCAAGAAGTTCCTCCAGTTATTCCTCCGGAAGTTTCTCCTGGAATTCCTCCGGAAGTTTCTCCTGGAATTCCTCCGGAAGTTCCTCCAGTAATTCCTCTAGAAGTTCCTACATTTATTCCTCCGGAAGTTCCGCCAGTACTTCCTCCGGAAGTTTTTCTAGTAATTCCTCCGAAAGTTCCTTCAGTAATTCCTCCGGAAATTCGTACCGGAATTCTTCCGGAAGTTCCTTCAGGAATTCCTGCCGAAGTTCCTCCGGGAATTCTTCCGGAAGTTCCTTCAGGATTTATCCAATATGCTCCACCAGGAATTCCCCCGGAAAATCCTCCAGAAATTCCTGGAATTCAAGGTGGTCAATTCCAGTTTCCAGAGGAATTCCTGGAGAAACTTCCGGAGCAATTCCGGGAGGAACTTCTGGAAGAATTCATGGAGAAGCCTTCGGAGGAATTCCTGGAGAAACTACCGGAGGAATTCTCGGAGGAACCTCCGGAGGAACTTCCAGATGAATTCCTAGAAGAGCTTCCGGAGGAATTCCTGAAGGAACTTCCAGACGAAATCTAAGAGGAGTTTCTGGAGTAACTTCCCAGAGGCACTTACGGAGGAATGTCCAAAGGAATTTCTTGACGATCTTTTTAAAAAAAAACTAGTGGAGGAACTTCTGGAAGAATTCCTTGATGAATTTCTGAAGAAATTTTGGCGTTTGAACTAGTTTACGCCGATCCACTCCACCGCTGATCACTAACGGCGTGACGCCGCCGCTGCCTGAAAATGATCTATCACGCCTCCGCCGGTAAAATATCAATCAGCGCACAGGTCTACCTGGAAGTACCCGGAAGGTGGCCAATTCGATCGAAAATCATCGAAATGGACTTCAGTATACTTGTTTTGCAAAATCATAAAGTTTGACATACCGCAAGATGGGTTCCAAGATTGAACAGAAATTGGCCACTTCCCCAAGGGAACCAGGCCCTGGAAGCACCCGGAGGGTGGCCAATTCGATCGAAAGTCGCCGAAATGTACTCCAGTGTACTTGTTTTGCAAAATCATGAAGTTTGACATGTCGCAAGATGGGTTCCAAGATTGAACGGATATTGGCCACTTCCTTGAGGGAACAAAGCCCTGGAAACCCCCGGAGGGTGGCCAATTCGATCGAAAGTCGCCGAAATGTACTCCAGTGTGCTTGTTTTGCAAAATCATGAAGTTTGACATGTCGCAAGATGGGTTCCAAGATTGAACGGATATTTGCCACTTCCCCAAGGGAACCAGGCCCTGGAAGCACCCGGTGGGTGGCCAATTTGATCGAAAGTCGTTGAGATGTACTCCAGTGTACTTGTTTTGCAAAATCATGAAGTTTGACATGTCGCACGATGGATTTTGAAGTCGATCTGCCAGTGACCATTTTTTCCGAGAAGGAGGTAACCCCAGTACTCCCCGGAATATCTCCGGAACCATGGCTATAGCAAAAAAATTGACCTCGGTTCCTAAAACTATAGGAATTTTGTGATCGATTCCAGAAGATTGCTTGAAAATCCGTTAGAAATTGGCTGAGCAGCGTGGTTTTGAATTTTGAGTTTTGTCGTAAAATGGGGGTTGGGGACGTACTACCCGTAATGCTGGGTAGATACCTCTTCGTGGTGTGTTACGGGGTAAGTTCTACCATGGTCACATTGCCAGCTACAGGCACATCCTGACCCAACGAATACCTTCCCAATAGCCAACTCCGTGGTACTTATTCCTTCTCTCCCTAGTAACGGTACAGATAAGCGTGGCCAGGAATAGTAATTCTAATGCTTTTGTCATTTTTTGTCATAGATTGAAATTAAGGACTACACCCACCTTGATTTCTGATAGCAATCTGGACAGAGATTTCAAAGGAAGCATGAGTATCACTAGTTTCCAGTCCACGAAATATACCGTAGCAATGCCATGCTTTCGTATTTTCATATATTCATATAATATTTATTTTCCATATTTCATTATACTTATTTTTCATATTTCATTATATTCATTTTTCATATTTTTACATTTTATTTTTTAAATTTCCATATTTTTATAATTTCATATTTTAACAATTTAATATTTTTTTATTTACATATTTTATACTGTCCTAATTTTTCACTTTTATATTTAATATTTAATGTTTTAATATTTTTAAACTATTATATTTCATATTTTTGTATTTTCATATTTGTATAATTTCATGTTATTACATTTTCATATTATAATATTTTTATATTGTCATATTTTCCATATTTTTATATTTCTCTTATTTGTATACATATATTACATTATATGATGCTTTTATATTTTTATATTTTCATGCTTTCCAATTTTTTATACCTGTATATGTTCATATTTTTATACTTTTGAATTTTTAAATTTCGAATTCCATATTTAAATCCTTTGTATTTTAATATATGAGTATTTTCTTTTTATTGTTATAATGTTATAAATATTGTTATAATTTATTGTTATAAGTATTGTTATAATTTCTAATATATAATTTTCATATTTTTTGTCTTTCTCATATATTTATACTTTCATGTTGTTATAATTTAATTTGCATATTTATATATTTCTATATTTTCAGGTTTCGTTTTTCATATTTTTGTATTTTTATATTTTTATGATTTATTTTTTTATACTTTCATATTTCCATGTTATATATTTTTGTGTTTTAATATTTTTATATTATCTTATTTTCAGATCTTCATATTGTCATATTTTCAAAATGTTATGCTTTAACATCAATTACAAGATACAAAAATATGAGTGCATAGAAGCATGGAGGCGTGCGATTGTGGTAGTATTGAAAACTTTAAAATATAAAGTTTTCAATATTTTCATATTCTCATGCTTTTATGTTTTTGTGTACTCATATTTTTGTATCTTCATTTTTTAATTTCATGTTTTCCTATTTTTTATTTTCATATAGCAATTTTTATTCTTTTATTACATTATATTTTTATGTTTCTTATTTTCATATTATAAAATTTTCATAATTTCATGCTTTTTATTTTTATATTATAATTTTATGTACCTTCATATTTTTATGATTTAACATTTTCATAGCTCACTAGTCACTACAAAATATCCCAGAAATGAAAGCTTCACAACCTGCCATGTAACATTTATGCAGACGACGTCCTGGCACATAACCTGTTATCTGATACTCATAAGTAAAAAAATCTATATAATTTCCAGCTTCTTCTACAAGAGATGTACATCCTGAGTTAACTCCGGCTCCTAGTTGATGTTATATTCTACGAATATATATAAAATTTGATATAACTTCTTACCATAATGTTATTAATTTCACTACATATTTATATAGAACTACCAAAATAAGAACTTAAAAAGAACGCGGTGCGTATGGTACGGTATGTCCACGCATCCTTCCTTCAACCCCTGTAGATTCGTGATATGTATCATGTTGAAGTGAATACTTGAACACGATACATCTCTAAGAATCATCTCTGCGGCAAACACAACGCAGTGGGCCTGGCCGCTTTGAAGTTTATGTCATACCACTGGTATACTGTGAGCCTCAATATTGACAAGAAAAATTATTGGGCGTCATCTAACTCAATGATTTTCCAGGATGCTTTCTTTGTACTGGCTGCGTTTGTGTTCGATTAGATTAGATTAGATTAGAAAATGGGGGTTGGGGACGTACGTGTTGATGAACACAAAGCTGGGAGGCGCCAGTGGGGGATGTAATGAAGATGAAGATTGTCAGGAGTGGAATTTGGCTAATGGATTTTATTGTTAACTAGTTGGCCCGGCAGACGTTGTCCTGCATAGTAGGCGAAAATGTGCTTTGTGAACGGCAGATGCGAAATATCCTAATTTAAGTTTTTCATGATTTCCCCAACCTTACTCGTGATTTCGCATGAGGAATTATCATATAAACCCGTCGGAAACGACAATAAACATATCAGCTGAAGGAATAAAGAAAATCCATCTAGCCGTTTTCGAGTTATGCGGATTCGAACACAGACCATTTCATTTTTATTATATAGATAGATAAACAACAATATTAATAAGCGAATGTTCAATTGTGAATATTGTGTTTAATGTTTTCTTTGTTTAAGATATTTGAGGAACATGTTACAGAAACATTTGTTTTTATCCATTCGAATGGCCATAGTTCATGAAATTCAACATAAACATTATGTTCTTGTACAATGCCATTATAAACCTTTTGAAAACTACTTAGTTTTATTTAGGTTATGCGTAAGACAACTCTATGACCAATATATCCGTCTTTATGACAGTTTTTAAAATTGGTTTTATTGAAGTCCTAAGGATAATCATTAGACCGCTAATAAGCTCATGAGATATTTGATGTTTGTGGATTTATTGAGCGTTTTATTACGGTTTTGAAGATAGCTATAAGTCTTCAAATGAAGCTAATCTCGCAGCATTGATCAAAGCAGCCATAAAACCGTTAAAAAACTTAAATAAGTCCATGCAGCCTTGAAATTGTTACTTGGGTTAGGTTCATCATGTGGTGTATATACGCCAATGACAACGTAATGTAACCTCCCTCGCAATCCACCTTACTCACAGTGTCTTCGCCAGCTCCTTGTAGTTCTCCGAGTTCTTTTTGTTCGCCAAAATCGCTTGCTGGAAGCAATTTATGGCATCCGTTGGTTTATCCTCATCTCGCAGGATCCGTCCCTAAACATTGACGAACATAATGTAGGGAAAGCAGAAAAAACTCATGTTACCCACGTACTCATCAAAACGATGCGAATCGATATTCCCGCTTTTCAACCCCGTTGACCTTACCTTTGTGTAAAACAAGAACTCCTTGTCATAATTTATTGTCAGCTGCCTGTCGATGAGCTTCTTGCATAGAGCGAAATCCTTTCTGGTGTACAGCTCGTGGATGAGCCAGTTCATGTTTCGATTTGTCGTCACGTTGGATGCCATGCCGGCTGCCGGGCAAATGTGCACGAGGGGTGAACAAGAAAAGAGCAACCAGAGCGCGCAATTAGAGAGATTATGCCGTAGCTATCAATTACCGTCGGGCAATGGCAATTAGCAGTTTTGCACCGCGTGACTCGCCACCGCCAACGACACAGCTTCAACTGAGCAAAATTCCAAACTCTTCACTTGGACTCACCTGACTGGGGGTGTTTGGAACTGCTGCCACCCGTTCGACCATTGCAGTACACGTACAAGTCGGACATTTGGCAAATTTATTGTTTGTCACTCTTTGCGGTCAGTTTCTTTTGCGCGTATGCTATTGTGAGTCGTCGTCGTCTTCGAAATCCAAACAAAAAGGTGAAAAGGATTGTTTTGTTGTGGATCCGTTGTTGTCATGGCTTCATGGCTCATTGGGTTGAAAATTGGTATTTGAAGGATTTTAGATACATATAGGTATATAGTAGTGGGCAACAAGTAGTCTTCCGATGTAGGTAGATTGATGTAGGCAATAAGATATTTATATTTCTACTGAATCATTAGCGGTGGTGCTCATGATGAGGTGTTTGAACCAATACACAAATTAAAGAATTCATCCAGTCTTTACGGATTATTAAAATTTGGTTTTTAAACACTTACATCTGTCGTAAATTATTTAAAATGCCGTTGCATACATTGTATACATCATCTTAATTTAATCTATCACACGCCTGTTTCCTAAGTCAATTATTCAATACGCTGCACCGAACTGCGCCAATTTTGAAGAATGCAGTACAAATGAAAGTGATGTCAATCTGGAGGGGCGTTGAACTTTTCAAGACGGACACGCTAATTTTCATTACAAAAGTTAGCATGCCATTTCCATTCAGAATTTAGAATATGTAAAAATCGGAATATCCTTTTTCTTCAGATACGTTGAAGCTGAATAGTTACTGTATTCTATCTTCTCCGAACCATCTGAGCTACTACCTACCATGCGCTTCCATTGTTCCCGGCTCGTTTGGCAGAGCGCTGACATTTCATCTATGTAGGTAATCTAATTTTTATTACGCTGCGGTTCATCATTTTGGCCTGGATGGTTCTGACCATACCATTGCATTCGGTTGTTAATCATGCTGACCATGCTGCTGGTGGCTGGATTCGGGCATAGAAGTATCTCGTCCGTTTGTCCAGGAAACTGAATTCCGGATTTATCAGCCTTAGTGGTATGAATCAATTGAAAAACCAACATAATTTTTATTGAGGTCACGAACAGTCAGTAGTTGCTTCAGTTATTTTTTTCGATTTAATTCTTTTACATACTTTTTTATGCTTGGAATTTCCAAACATTGTCTACGCCGGATGGCTTATATTCGAAAAAGTAGTATTTATTATCAATAGTTTCCGGTTATATAAAAGATTAAAGGAACACGAATAACATTTTCGGAAACGTGCCTGGAATCGTGGATGGTGTTATTGAAATCGTGATTTAAATCACGGTGTTTGTGTGCTTGTTTACGAATTCGGGAGTGCTTTTTTGTGTGTGCTACTTGGGAGCAATATGGGGTACCTTTCCCTATGGGAAATTCGTCCGTCTTTTTCTTTTATCGTTTGTGATACTTCCATCGTTTTGTAAAGTGGCAGTGTGTAGAACAAAATACTGATAATCCTATTTCTATGTACTGCTCTTGAAAGCAGCCCCTTCTGAAGAAGACTGCATTCCGTGTGCTTTCCCAACCACGCAGAGTAGTCATTTGATCTCTGACCTAACCAGGTGACACCCGGCATCGCTATAAGTGATTGAGGTATTATTGGTCGGTGTGGTTAAGCCTCGAAGCAGTGCTTGTTTGCTCCTACATTCGCTACTTTGTTTATTCTTATACTTCTATGGTCTTATGGCCTTATGAGCTTCCATTCCGAAGCGTGTGCTGTGCAAATAGATACGAATTGACTGCTGGAGAGCTTTCATGGCAGTGGTGTTTCGTCCATTCCGAGACTGCCGCCAATGAACGTTTCATATACGATTCGATCGTTTAGTTTCAACTGATGAAGCGATACGACACGGAAGATGGGATTTGTTTGCTCTTTGCAGAATTTGTGCCTCTTCATGGTGCTTCATGGAAGTAATAGTTGACAAGCACATTGACTTCAACGTTGAGTCTTGCAGGATATGTAGTTCGTATCGTTTGGATGAGGTTAGTGTTGTTTCAGTTAGATTGGTCACAACTCTCATCATGTGGAATGTTGATGAAGTACACACGATTGAAATTATTTCCTGAATTTCAACAGAGTAATGAATAGCAAAATAGTAAGCTTATGAAATTGCAAGAATCATTCGCATTCATGTGGTTTCATGAACTTAAGATTTAACAGCTATGTTGCAAGTTAACGAATAAAATGTAGAGTTCCACGTTTAAAACATAATTTGAAATATTTAGTCTTTTGGCGTTTTCATTTGAGCTTTTCAAAGTGGTTGTGTGCACGCACATGACGAATGTAGTGTAGAGGTTATCCTTCTTGTTAACTGGCTTTACATTATACAACAGAGATGCAGCCTCGCCGCTTCTAAGTAATCATTAAGTGAGCCCATAGTTTTAAACGAGTTTATCAAGTTACACGATGCATTCATTTATCATGCAGCTAGCATGAATAATCTTATTTCACATGCCCAGAGCAGTTGAGAGAATTTCCTTTCCACTTTTTGATCAATTCCGAAACCTGGTTTGCGACGGGAAATCGAAGTATGTCGTGGTGTTGGGTGGACGTGTTTGTTTGTCTTCGCCAAAAGTTTCATCCGCCAAAAAAAAAAATTGAAAATTTTCTTTATTTTTTTTTCAAAAGTGATGAAATATAGAATTTTGTAATTATGATAAAAATATTCTGCTTCTACTTCCGGAGAATGGCCCATATCTCAGGATTCATAATTTGGTGAGATTATAGTAATAAGAAAATTATTTTGAGCTTTTTAGTGGAATGTCTTCACTTGTCATAAGACGAAGTTTATACAATCCCATTCGTGGAATTCAATGGGATTGTATAAACTCGTCTTATGACAAGTGAGATTATAGTAATTAATTTAGGTAATTATTTAGATCAGATAACTCAACTTAACAAATCTATGAAAAGCTGTTCCAAATCAATTCACTGCCACAAAATACAATTTAGTTCTTCCAGCAGTGGCGATGTCCTCCTCGTATATTTTAAAAGGTATCCAGTATTTTGCGCTCGATAATGGCGGCCGAGTGAGTGCCTTTTTGACATTCAAGAGGTAGAAAATATTTACATATTTCAATCACAGTAGGCCTTGATTCATTGAAAATCATTGGCACTCATCCGGTATCAACAAACAAACAAATGTCAGGTATTTATTTTACGTTATTCCACCATTTGGTAATTTTTGCCTTTCTCGTATTTTTTGGTAAATTTCATTATTTTCTAGGAATGAAGCAACAAGTCAATCAACAAGACAAGCCGCGGCGCCGGCCCCCTATCAAGCAATACTTACACTTGCGCTCAATGCTTTACGTGAACATCGACATCTCTTATACTCTCACCTTACCCACTGACTGTGCACAATTACGTTCTGGCAGCATCTGTGCCCTAATTCTCTACAAGCAGAGCGGCGAAAGTATCCTGACTGACTTAAGGCTTAAGGACCTCCCCGTAAGGTTGAAAAAGGCCAAATTTGACTAATTACCTATTTAGTGATAGAAACTCTTTAATGAATCCCGTGACAAATATCAGCACAATGACTTTATGCAGTTATTAATGGTTCGTAGCATGTCAATTGTAACAGGTCTAAGGATCAGTAAGTGTCAGTCAGCAGCTGTAAGGATACTTCCGCCGCTCTGCTTGAGGAGTATTGTGGCAGTATCTGTCGGAATGTTATTGCGCACAGTCAGTGGGAAAGGGAAGAGTACAAGATGTGTCGATGTGCATGTGAACGCAGATCATTGAGCGTAATGCTTAAAATTCCCCTTTTAAAGTATTGCTTGATTGGGGGCCGAAGGCGATTGGATAGGGGAAACGGAGTTTATTTTAATGCATCCAGCGTTGTGAACCCAGCCTGATACTACCTGGCTATCGCCTCACGCAGGTGTCCGGTTTCGAATTTCTTTTCCCTTAGAAAAACATATTATAATCACCATTGATTTGTCAATTTATTGTGGTTTCATTTCTAGAAAAGAGAATATTTTAAAAAAGGATGAAAAAAGTACCAAATCCTTGAACAATATAGAAGAAATACTTGACATTTGTTTATTTGTTGATACCGGGTGAGTGCCAATGTTTTTCAATGAATCAAGGCCTACTGTAATTGAAATATGTAAATATTTTCTACCTCTTGAATGTCAAAAGGGCACTCACTCGGCCGCCATTATCGAGCGCAAAATACTGGATACCCAATCAGCGGAAGTTAGTTTTTTGGTTCTGTATGCCTGCCGCAATCTGTGTGAAGGCTTGGCATGTGAGAGATTGTGAAATTTTTAAGCTTCTTCTTCAATGGCTCTACATTCCAACTGTAGCTTGGCCTGTTTTTCAGCTTAGAACTCTTTTAGCATTTCCTCAGTTATTAATTGAAAACTTTTCTTTTTCCGCCATTGCATGAGTGTATATCTTGTATGGCGGGTGCAGTGGATGCACTGTGCCCGGGGTGTCGAGAG
Organism: Armigeres subalbatus; assembly: GCF_024139115.2. Lineage (NCBI taxonomy): Eukaryota > Metazoa > Arthropoda > Insecta > Diptera > Culicidae > Armigeres > Armigeres subalbatus. The sequence continues at coordinate 154,850,958 of NC_085140.1, read as the reverse complement.
GGTTTTCAACCCGAAAACATCCTAGACCGGACAAAGAGTCGTACTCACCATCTCCGGATTGGCATTCCTACGCCTTTGCTCGCAAGGCTACTGGAGGAATCTAAGCTTATATAAGTAAATTGCAAAAAAAAAATCTTGTTACATTGTAAGGCATTAGATAATATTTGTACAGATTTCGGTGTATTCCTATACGGAATTGTGGCAGAATCTGACATATGCTGTTTGAGTGTAGAAGGAAAGGACATCGATAAGGTCAAAAATGGCACTTCATTAAATTAAATATATTTAATTATTGCTTAATTGATTCGACTAAGATGGCAACGTTTGAGGTTTTGGCTTTCAGTTTTTTGGGATCAAAAACAGGGTTTTATGTTTTCATCCGACGTTTCGGACACATGTATTGTGCCTTTTTCAAGGAGTTAACTATGATCCGTTTTGTTGTCACATTAGCCCTCAGCATATGACCTATTTGTCACCACAATTCGTTTGCCCTGCCTTGTGTGAGGTGGGGCGGAAATCTGAATTGACCCGGCTCGCAGAAACACCAAAAAGTTTCTGCGAGCCGGGTCAATTCAAATTTCCGCCCTACCTCACACAAGACAGCGCAAACGAATTGTGGTGACAAATAGGTCCTATGCTGAGGGCTAATGTGACAATAAAACGGATCATAGTTAACTCCTCGAAAAAGGCACAATACATGTGTCCGAAACGTCGGATGAAAACATAAAACCCCGTTTTTGATCCCAAAAGACTTTAATTATTGCCTAACACTATCATGTGAATTATTGTTTTTTTTTTCAATTTGTTTCTTCTTCTCGAGAATTTTTCTATATGGCATATTTTGGTTACACACGCAGGGCTTTCGACATCACACATTTCAATACTTATAATTCATACTCTTTTGTTCCAATCAACGGCCTAGATAGATGATCCGTAGTAGAAAAAATCATACATTTTGTTACTGTAAGGCATGCTTAAATTATGTTGATTCAGTTTTTCAATAGTTTTGGTTTCTGGCTAACTTTAAATTCTCATGACAATCTGTTAGAACTAAAACTTTTATGGTACTTACTACTGATCCTAGTTTCACAAGTTTTGATTGCAAAAACAAGACAATTCTGCAACGTGTTAGAAATTAAGGATTTTTTATTCTTTTGTGTGTCTTCCGAAATCTCATATAACCCCATTATCTACAAATGTTTCATATATTATATCTATCGGTCAAAATTTCTTTCTCTATGACTTTTTTCTAGCGTAGTATGAACTCTATTCAAAATGTGTAATTTACCATATGTTCTAGCACTGCTAGAACTGGAAATGAATCAAATACTCGTTTCTATTCTTTATGAAAAAGTGAATTATATAATAGAGTGCGCGTTTGATCGTATTTTCGTGCGCGTTTGATCGTGATCGAGTCCAGATTATTTTGTTCCGCTTTACGCAGTCGTGTTTCTGTAATGTGCAAAGAATGTTCGTGAAGTCCGGATTGTCTTATTCAATTGATCGTGAAGCAAATTATTTGGCGCGCGTTCGTTTTTGTTATGCTTCGATCGAACTTTGATCATCGAATCTTTGTTCTGATTTGTGAGGGTGAGCTAATTAATTAGCAGAAAAAATCAATGCGTATAATATCGTGTTTTGTTGACCACACGCAGAACGATCGTGCGATCATCGGATCTTTGTTCTGCTTTTTAAGATTTTTTGGCAAAAAAAGAAAGGAGCGCGTCCGATCGTGTTTCGTTGACCACGCAGAACGATCGCACGATCTTCGGAATAGTTTGTTCTGCTTTGTGCGGTCGGTAAGTAATTTAATTAGTGCGCGCTCGATTGTGTTTTGCTAAGCCTTGATCAAACTACACGCTACACCCGGAAAACCGTTTACCGTTACCGTATATCCAACATCCCAGTGATTGCTCGTGGAAGTGCAGATGACTCGTCGGCTTCCATTAAAGCGAGTATCACGTCAACAATTTCCTACCCTCTCCCTAATTGACCTGCATTCGGACACGGCCGGTGCTGGTATTGCTTAATTTTGGGTGATCAGTTTTTATACACTAAAGATGATGTTAGTCCCAAACATCATTTGTTGGTTCTCTGTGTAATTACAGCTGATCTGGCAATAACGGAGTAGAAAACGTGGGTGGTCAATCATGCTCATGCTCAATTCCAAAACCTGGCTTGAGACGTGTCAAACTTCAAGATTTGGCAAAACAAGCTCAACGGAATGTGTTCTGAGGGAATTTGGTCCATATGTTCTCATTCCGGGACGCCCTGGAATCTTGTTTCCCTGGTTGTTTGTAAAATCATGAAGTTTGACACGTCGCAATCGAAGTTTTCGAATTTACGAAAAATTGGCCATTTAATATATAAAGCCAAAATTCCAGGGTGTTCCATTAAAACTAAATTGCCTATTTTTCGGGTATTGGACCACCCGACATGGACATTGTTTTACAATGTTCGGAAAAATCAGATGTGAATATGTACATTAGCATAATTTTGGATATATTGTCAGGTGAAACTTCATACTATTTATCGTGCTTTTCCATCGAATGTACATATGTATGTGTATGTATGTTCGCCAACTACTACTACTAACAAAAAGATTGGAAGGTTATGAGGAGAAGGGGGAGGGGTTTTGTTCATAAAACGAACAATTCAGTGTATTTTTCAAACCCCGGGACCTTTGCTAACAAACAACGATAGACGATAATGTTGGAATGGGGGAGGGGTATTGTTTGAAAAAGAAATATTTAGTGTTACTTCTGAACCCCTGGGCGGATTTTAATCAAATTTGGTACGCACATTCTCTATCCTGGACGGAAGATCATTTGGGAGGGGAGAGTTTGTTAGAGTCATAAAGAAAATGATGCGGGTATAGGGGGAGGGGTACTGATCAACCAAATTTGGTACACATTTTCTTTATTCTGAGTAGACGATTATAGAGGATTAGAAAAAAGAGGGGTGAGGTGGGAACCTCTTGAATTTGGAATCTCTCAAATTTGGGCCACACGTCATATGTTCTAAGGAGACGATTTTAGGGAGTTGAAGTGTTTTTGGCTCAAGAGTTTAGTTTTTTTAGAAAACGATTAGCAGTTGAGTAAGAGAGCATTTTAAAGGAATGAATAAGGCTGAAGGCAGAGGAAAAAAGAAAGTAGAACGAATAAAAGAAGAAGAAATAAGTGAACATGAATAAGGCAGATGATAGAAAGAGTAAGAAAAATAAAGAGGAGAAGGAAGAAAAAATGAAGGAAATAAAGGCATCAGGAAGAAAGAATAAAAAACGGGAAAATAGGAGAAAGGAGGAAGATAGAAGCAAAAAGAAGAATAAAAACGCGAAGAAGGAAGAAGATGGGAGAAAAATTAAGGCCCAAGAGTTGTGTTCTTCTGGTTCAGGGTCATTTGGCCAAATGCCATTTGGCCGAAAGGCTCATTTGGCCGAATAGTTGGAATACTTTTCCTTATAAGGTGTGTGAAGTGAGAAGTGAGTAGTGAGCGCTAAGAAGTGTTTGTAGTGGAAAGCAAGAAGTGAGAAATGACAAATGAGAAATGAGTAGTGTGAAGTTACGGATAAGAGGTGAGATGTGTTAGGTGAGAGGTGATAAGTGAGATAAGCGAGTAGTAAGTAATATGAAGCAAAATCATTTCTGAATGAAAAATAAACAAAGAAGAAGGAGGAAGAAGAATAAATCAAGAAAGAAGAAGGATTAAGGAAAAATGAATAAGAAAAAAAAAGATGATAAAAGGACGAGGGATGAAGGAAGAAGGAAAATGAAAGAAGAAAGAAGGAAGAAGTAAAAAAGAAGAAGGAAGAAGGAAGACGGAAAAGGGTAAAAGGTAAAAGGAAGAAGGAAGAAGGTAGAAGAAATAGAAAATAAGAAAGAAGGAAGAAGGAAGACGTACGAAGCCAGAAAGAAGAAGGAAGAAAGAAGAAGGAAGTAGAAAGAAGGAAGAAGGAAGAAGCAAGAAGGAAGAAGCAAGAAGGAAGAAAGAATAATGAAAATTGAAAAATGAATAAAGAAGAAAGAAGAAAGAAGTAAACAGGATGAAGGAAGATTGAAGAAGGGTGGCGGAAGAAGGAAGAAGTAAATAAGAAGAAGAATGAATGAAGGAAACGAAAAGAAAGAAGATGGGATAAAGAAGAAAGAAGAAAGAAGAAGAAGAAAGAATAAAGAAAGTAGATGAAAAAGAATGAAAGAAGAAGGACGAGAATGAAGGAAGAAAGAAGATGGAGGAAAGAAGAAAGAAGAAAGGAAGAAAGAAGGAAGATGGAAGAAGGAATAAGGAAGAAGAAAGAAGGGAGAAGGAATAAGGGAAAAAGGACAGAAATTAGGAAGAAGGAAGAAGGGAAAAAGGACGGAAAGACGGAAAAAGGAATGAGAAAGAAGGAAGTAGGGAATAGGAAGAAAGATGAAGAGAAAAGGAAGAAAGAAGGAGGAAAAAGGAAAAGAGAAAAAAAACCAGAACAGAAGAAGGATCAAGGGGGAAGGAAGAATAAAAGAAGGGAGAAGGCAAAAAGAAGATAGAAGAAGGAAGAAAAAACTAAGAAGAAGGAAGTAGGACGAAGGAAGAAGTTCTCTGTTCTCCGCTCTCAGTTCACTTTTCTGCTCCCACTTATCACTTCTCACTTACTAGTTCTCATTTCTCACTCTTAACTACTCATAATCTGAGGTCATTTTTTGACGTACGATTGCGAAAATCGGGGACTGTCACGAAAATATGAAAGACTTTAAACTTTAATATCTCAGCCGTTTCTCGATGGATTTTAATTTTTTTTTTTTTACCATTCGATCAAGGATGAGTCAACGCTTCTTTGTATTTATATGAAAATACTATTTTTTAAACTATTTCATTTTCATTTATTTAGTTAACATCTAAACAGATAACACTGAATCAACAATTTGACGCCACAATGCACGGTTCGAGGCCGCATCTCTCCATCCTCGGATACGCCCCACGCTCGCCAAGTCGTTCTGCACCTGGTCTGCCCATCTCGCTCGCTGCGCTCCACGCCGTCTCGTACCTGCCGGATCGGAAGCGAACACCATCTTTGCAGGGTTGCTGTCCGGCATTCTTGCAACATATCCTGCCCATCGTACCCTTCCGGCTTTAGCTGCCTTCTGGATACTGGGTTCGCCGTAGAGTTGGGCGAGCTCATGGTTCATTCTTCGCCGCCACACACCGTCTTCTTGCACACCGCCAAAGATGGTCCTAAGCACCCGTCTCTCGAATACTCCGAGTGCTTGCAAGTCCTCCTCGAGCATTGTCCATGTTTCATGTCCGTAGAGGACAACCGGTCTTATTAGCGTCTTGTACATGACACATTTGGTGCGTCGGCGAATTTTTTTTCGACCGCAGTTTCTTCTGGAGCCCGTAGTAGGCCCGACTTCCACAGATGATGCGCCTTCGTATTTCACGACTAACGTTGTTGTCAGCCGTTAGCAAGGATCCGAGGTAGACGAATTCCTCGACCACCTCGAAGGTATCCCCGTCTATCGTAACACTGCTTCCCAGGCGGGCCCTGTCGCGCTCGGTTCCGCCCACAAGCATGTACATGTACGTCAAAGACAAGACGCATTCACCACGAGTCCAACTTTTGTTGCTTCACGTTTCAGGCGGGTGTACAGTTCTGCCACCTTTGCAAATGTTCGGCCGACAATGTCCATGTCATCCGCGAAGCAAATAAATTGACTGGACCTGTTGAAAATCGTACCCCGGCTGTTACACCCGGCTCTCCGCATGACACCTTCTAGCACAATGTTGAACAACAGGCACGAAAGTCCATCACCTTGTCTTAGTCCCCGGCGCGATTCGAACGAACTGGAGTGTTCGCCCGAAATCTTCACACAGTTTTGCACACCATCCACCGTTGCTTTGATCAGTCTGGTAAGCTTCCCAGGGAAGCTGTTCCCGTCCATAATTTTCCATAGCTCTACGCGGTCTATACTGTCGTATGCCGCCTTGAAATCAACGAACAGATGGTGCGTTGGGACCTGGTATTCACGGCATTTTTGAAGGATTTGCCGTACAGTTACTACTTTTTTTTATCGATAATTGATAAAAAGTTTAGAAATAGGTAAACTAACTAATCACGTACATGCATCACTAGCACATACATCAAAAATCAATAACTTGCGGGTTTGGATCTAATCCTTAAGTTTGAACAAGATTTCACGCAGAGCGGACGCATCAAAGCGATCGCAGCGGTGCGGACACAGCATCACGGAGGCGCTAATAACATTTTCAAAGGAAATCCACCGCCAGTGCCGATGCTGAAAATTAATTACAAATTGTGGTGTCAGTTATTTGGAAAGGAGCATTGGGAAAAGAAAATTGGTTCTTCTCAGGACCAACATTTGATGAAAAGAAAGAGTTAATTGCGAAAATGGACTATTTCGGTGGCATCGGGTTTGGCGTGGTAGCTTGGTTGCTGTCAGTGATTCCATCCATTAAAATTTACTGCATCATCTCCCTCCGACGCGCCATCAAATTCGCTATTTACGATTGAGTTTTGCACTTTGAAGAAAGTTTATTTCGGATAGACGGATTAACCTTCTTTTGTATAAAATGGTGGCTTTTGTATAAAATCAATGAACACGCCACCTCAGTGGAAACTTTCACAGCAACCACCCATCGGTGAACGTCGTTCGGACAGACAGATGTCAAGATGTTTTGTAATGTTTTGTAATATGAAGAAACTTCGCCTTGAGTCAAATTTCTGTTGTTATTCCTCGCAACAATACGCATCTTAGATAACCAACATATCATAACCAAATTCAGAATTTTGCGAGAAAATTTCATAGGATTTTTAGAATTTGTCATTCTCCGGACCGTTGTCTGCTGCGGAATCCCGATCAAAATGGCTCGCGCGCGCCGGAAAGCAGCTTTCTTATATCTAATGAAATAATTCCATTAGTTCTTCATTAATCGTTATGTGTGCACATTATATTTACACCCATACAGATCACAAAGGGGCGGGGCTAACGGGCTTAGCTTATTGAATACAAGAAAGCTGCTTTCCGGCGCGCGCGATTTGATCGGGATTCCGCAGCAGACAACGGACCGTGAAGGCTTAGCGAAAAATCATCAAGTGGCGGTCGGACAATTTCAACGCAAGGTTTGCAACGTTTGGTTTTCGCCCGCGATGTAAGCGTACGTGGCAAAGTAAGGATTGCGATGTCCCCGACTGAAAGCCAATCGAGTGGCTTCAGCGGCCGAGGAGTCATGTTAATTCCACGGTTAGAGACTCAAAGTCCATCCAACTGGGAACAACTATTCGACTTCTTGATTCAGTTGGCCTCCGAACTATTTGCTCAATGTTAATAAAACGACACAAATTATTATGCAAATACCATCAATTTCGAATAGCTACGTAGTCCTACGTCACCTTTGCGTAAAACCCGATTGGGCTGCACCTTTGAGTTTTATCTATTCGGGGAAACGTCATTCGGCAAAATGGCCAGACACCATTTTTCTGGAAGGGTGTGGGTCCAAAAATACCAAATTTGGCGTTACGGTAGTACGGAGGCAACTCGTGTTTTTACGCGTCTCTTTGAAGATATGAAATATTTGTAGTTTAGTAGGAGGAAGTTATGATGGTGAATGATTCACTCTAAAATATTTCAAATTTCTTACACGGAAAATAGAAATTAAGCCGATAAATTTTAAATTTTTTACAGCTCTCGAATCTTATCACAAGGTTTTTTGGCATGTGCCGTTTTGCAAGCGCGTTTATCCCGAAATTATTTGTTCAGCCTATCCACTGGGACATTGCCGCCTTGCAGCTTAGTGTTCATTAGGCACTCCCACAGTTTTTATCTGCGAGGTTTCTGAGCCAAGTTACCATTTCTGCATTCAAATAGCGATGATAGTTTTATGCCAAAGGTCATCTTACATTTAGTTAAAACTATTGCTTTAAATTCCATTTCATAGTAACTTTGTATATAAGTATTTAAGCCTCAACAGTAAGATCATCATCGGTGCCTTGTCGCTTTTCTTATTCGAGTCATTGCAGTTGAGTTGCGCTTTTATTAATTGATCAATCTATTCATATTGGAACAAAATGTGTAGTAGTCTGCACCGTACATAAAAGAATTGCCCATTCTATTTTGTCCATGGGTATTCCACCGAGTGAATGTCAGACTTTCATCATGCTCGGCCCATCGCGGACGATGGATCATTCTTCCAACGGCTCACACTGGAGCAAACGGCTGTATTCGTGGGGCAAAACCTCTAGTACTTTCTATATAAAGCTATGTCCATTTAGATTCCGGAATCATTTATTGTATTGTAGCGGCACGGAAAGTGACCGCTACAAGAATTCTTTTGCAGCGGTTTGTCTACCTAGGCGCCCACTTGCTGTGGTATAAATTTCACGATGTTTCGTGCAGCGAGTCAAAAATTATTCCAGATTTAAGCCGAAAGGAGAGAAAAAATCTGCACACCCACGTTGATAATGTTGCTAATCGACGATGGAACCTACGTCGAAATGGATTTCGTACAGCTTCCTAGCCAAAAATTCTACATGGCCACGGCACGAGGAGCAGTTCCTGCGAAACTTGCAAAAAAACAGATTATTTTGGCAAGGGATATGCAGCTGTGGACCAAAGACCTAAGTGTTTGTGACGAATAAGACGATGGACTCGAAACTGTACAAAGAGGGAATATCTCAAAAACCGCGGTCTACCTTCCATAAGCCCACAAAGCTCCCGTGAAGTTTTGGCCAGATTTGGCGAGTTGTCACTACAGCCGGGAAGTCATCCAGTGGTACGCGATAATAACGAAGATTTCATCGATAAAAACATAAATCCACGCAACTGCCCACAGCTCCAGACCATCGAGACATTTTGGGCAGTAATGAAGCGGAAGCTTAAGAAAAGTGGAAAAACAGCTCGGAATGCGACTTAGATGACCAAAATGTGGAACAAATGTGGCAAGGAAGTTGACCCCGGAGGTGTGCAACTTTTGATGAGAGGAATAAAGAAGAAGGTGCTAATTTTCACTGGAAACAAGTATAAATGATTTGTATCAATATTTTTCCTTAAAGTACAGTAAATTACCTTTGTTTTGATATATTAACCTTATTTGTACGTCAATCCGTTACCGAGATACAGATGATTTTATAATTCCGTATTCTAAATGGACATAGCTTTACGTTCTATAGTTTTGGTGTCTTCTGCACACTATCGTGGGTGATTCTAAGCTTCATTTTAATGAATTTTATTTTTTAATTTAAAACTTACCTAGATACGTGTTATCTTTTGATAGAAACGAGATAGAGCTAAACGTTCTTCTACAAAGTTGTTTGTTTTGACATTTTGGACTCATGCTCCATAGACACATATGCTCTATAACCTTTGTAGATGGCACTGTACGTTTTTTCATTGAAAACAGCGATTAAATGGCTTTCTTCTCAATGTTTTTCGAGGTATGGAGAAAGATAATAGAGCTGATTGTAAGAGGTGTTACCAAGGTTTTTGAAAGCTTTATCAGTGGATTTATTGAAATTGAGTAAAAAAAAAACACTGTTTAGAAAAATATGAATAACTTACAGATGGCGGCAGCTGAAATTTAATCTGAACATAGTTCAAACTAATATCTTTGATATCGAGAAGGAAAAAAAGTGGAGACATGTGAAGCTTTTTGTCTGTGATTTTTCCAAATTTGGTATTAATATGCATTTAAAATCTACATATTACAGAAATTCCTAATGGAACGGATGTACGATATCTCTGAATTTTGAATATTTGGTAAAATCGTCTCTTTCAGAAAATTATTAAACTTGTCTTTTTTGTTCTAGCACGACGGTGACTAATTTTAGATAGAATGATTTAAAAAACAACGTTTTTCCAAAAAAACAGTTGTTTAGCCTAACTTTTGAAGTACTGGCCCGATTTTCAATCAATAGCCATGAAATAAGATCTCCTAACATTACATATTGTATAAATAGTAGAGATATTTTTTTTTATTATTGTCCTTATTAATGAGGTTTTCGGCCCTAGACCGGTTCACCTCATAGTAGAGATATTGAGCGAGCCATTCTGGGGATACTATTTTCACGAAATAAAGTAATTGATTCGCTTTACAAACAACATGGTGGGCAACCATGCGCCTCCATATTCGTGTGGTGTTTGAATTGAATTGTGTACCGGTAAAATGTATCTTCAGAACGGAACGGCTCAATATCACTATTTTTTTTAAATAATGTGTAAAATTGAGAGAATAAATTTCTTGAATATAGATCTCGAAAAATGCTAAATAATGATTTTTCAAATTCATCGATATTTAAGATTACCCTTTTAGTGATGGAACAACAAATACAAGTCTAATAGTTTTCAGAAAGCGACAATTCTACCAAATATTGCAGAATTCAGAGATATCGTTTCATTCGGAATTTCTGTAATATGTTGATTTTCAATCAAAGATATAAGTTTGAACCATGTTCACACAAAATTTCAGCTACCGCCAACTGCCCACTCGTAAGTTATTCATATTTTTCTAAACAGTGTTTTTCGACTAAATTTCAAGACATCCACTAATAAAACTTTTAAAATCCTTAGTAACACCTTACTATCAGCTTTATTATCATTCTTCTTCGAAAACATACCTCAAAAAAATTTACCAGAGAAGAAAACCATTTTATCACTGTTTTCAAGGAAATGACGTACAGCGCCATTTACAAAGTTTATAGAGCATAGGTTATGGAGCATAAGTCCAAAATGTTAAAACAAACAATTTTGTAGAAGAAAGTTTCTATCAAAAGATAACATGTATCTAGGAAAGTTTTCACTTACCTAGATAAAAATAAAATTCATCAAAATGAAGCTTAGAATCACCCGCGATGTTAACCTTGGTTCAAGTGGTTGGACCTTAGCCGAGACTTTATCAAGGTAATGTGTCGGCTAACGTCCAATCACTAATCACTAAACGCGCATTCCTATCGAATAGGACTGGCAGACAGCAATCGCTGTAGATGCGGTGCAGGTTATCAAGACATCAACCACGTTGTCTGGGAATGTACTGAATACGAAGTTGCCAGGTCCGATTTATGTTCATCCCTCCGGACCCAAGGGAAATCAGACAAGGAAAACATTAGAGACGTACTGGGTAACCTTGACTTAGACTACATGATTCTTGTACACAAATTCTTAAAACGTATCAATGTCTTCGTCTAACCCCCCTGTTAGCTGTTTGGAAAAGTCTACTTTGCTCTCCTCCCACTCCGCTCGGAAAATACGTATTTTTTAATCTTTACAGTTCGTCCAAAGTCCACGCTACGTTAATCAGCCCTAGGCCCTATCCCATCCTCTTTTTTATGTACTCCTTAACCTTTTTATTATGTCCTTAACCTCGGCCAAGCCGCGAGTTTTTCGGCTCCCCTAGAATTAACCACTAGATGTGAAGCTGACTAATGTCCGAATTTTATTAAATTCGGCCACAATATTCTTTGATATGCAAAGAATGTTTAGGCCAAATTTGAGCATAATTGGTTATAGAAAACCCCCCGGGCAATAATAGAACAAAACCTGCCAAAGCCGTAATTTCCCCTATGGTCGTTTTTTATTTTAATTCCATGGTAAATAGAAGAAGATTGATTACGTAACGCAAAAATTTGCCACTTTCGGCATGTATGTCGCACTTTTTGTATGAAGCATATGAAGATCCCTTCCCAATCGTCTCTTCTCTGAGCATTGCACAATCTATGCATGCTCTTATCCACCCTACTGGCATCGCCAATCCTTCCAAGGTGTTGTACCGATCAACTTGCCAACGAGATTGCCAAATCTATACAAAACACTTCCTTTTTTGTTGCACTTTCAGCGACTTCTATGGTATATATGTCATGTACTGGACCTTTTATAGCGATTTATAATTCCGCCCCACGATAACACGAAAATAACACTATATAAAAGCCTAGTTCGATGAGTTTGAGGTTAGGTTTTTAATTTTTAAGTTGTCAGTTCTACCCCCATATAGAGTGTTCAGTTTACCCCAACAGGTGAACATATTTAAAAACTGTTTTGAAAATTTGTAAAAATGAAGGATACTTGTCACAAATGCATGTCGGAGCACTGTAAATAACAGAATTGTGCTATGGGATGATCAATGATTGAGAAATCATCTTCTATGGTAAAGTAAAGCTTATTTTATGGGAGGTGAAACTTATAATTTTTAATCATTTGGAAGACAATCTAACTTTTTTGTCAAATTTAAGCGCTAAGAAGATAAAACAATGACTTCTACGCTATAAATTAGTTGTTTATGAAAGAATTATAGTTCGCTACATTGAAAGCAGAAAAATGATTGAATTAACAAGAATATTGAGGGTGTCCAATCTGCCTCGGGTGTTCATAATGTCCCCTGGTCCCTTAATTATCACTGAGAAAAGCCAATAAATTAATTTCGATAATGTCACGTGGTGATTAAAACTTTCATAATTATTTTCCATAACATTATTAACACTTATGTCCAAGTAAGGTGGTCTAATACCCGGAACATAGGCAATTAGCCAGATTGATCTGAATATTTTGTTGTTTAATATGCCAATAATAAAGTTGCTTATGGTTAAAAAAGAAAAAAAATCGGATAATTTCGCCTCACCGTGTAGGCCTGTATTACGCAATACTTCGTCCATACCACGAATATATTCTCACTCTGATATAAGATCTTTTCAAAATATTCCATAGCTTTTAACTTAGTAAGTTTGTACTTACTAATCAAGTTAAAAAACCTGTAAAATATGAGAAAATTATATTATACTCCCCACCATCACCGAATCCAAACGCAAGAAGGAACATTTAACATGTGCCCTCAATCCACTACTCTGAAATGTTTCAAATTCAAACGTTAAACATTTCACGCTACTCAAGATATCCGTATTCCACGAGGCAACCCTCCAGCCAACGTTGTTTGGTATTGGTACTTGTCCGGCGCTATGCACACCGACACGTCGTTTCGGTCCTTCTTTCCAGGCACTATGCTCCCATTCAGTGTTGGAAGCTTGTTCGAGTGTATTGAATCAAGCTAAAGTTACCCGCGCGCATGGCCACTTTCATTCGCTGATTTTTTTGCCCCTCTGTCTTATGCTGGTCTGCACTACCTGGCTGTCATCAAATATGTCATCCGGCAGAGGCGAACGATGATGTTTGGGTAGTCAGAGTATATGCTTGACAGTCTGCTTGCAATTTTTAGTAGTAAGAAGTGAAAAAGTTTCTCATACGCTGTTCAAAAACTGTGCTCTAGTTGAAGTGTCGAAGATTACATTTTATCATAATTTTTAAAGTGAATTTTCTGTTTGAGTTTTAGCTTATTGATTGTGATTCGGCAAGGTGTTATTTCTTTGCAAAGGTGTGTAGATTGTGTGGTGTAATATATTTCCAATATTGTCATTCCTATAAGAATAGTCTATTTACAAAACCAATTGGAGTCAATTATCACGGTTCGAAAATATCATGCTACACCAATTACCCTGGGGACTGTGCTGTTTTTTGGTAAAATCAACAAAAATATAATTAAGTTGTGACGTAGTAGTTTCCGACGAATAATTTATTCGTCGTTGACTGTGACAGCACAATGCCATCTATAAAACATGATAAGGATATATATGATGAAGAGTGCACCATATGTAAACACGGCTGGAGGGAGGATGGAATTCAAGCGACGCCGTTCGTCTTCTTTTCAGTTCATCGAGTATGTAAGTCTTTGTCCCCGTGTCGTCACGAATCAAGTTGAAAGCGTTTTGCAGTATATTATTAGCGCCGACAGTTAAATAGCCTTATATGTGGCTATAGTGCGGGTACCATCTCTGATAGATAGACGAACGTGAACAAAAGCCTTAGCTGATAGGGTGGTTGTCAAACACTAAAAATGATTGAATAGGATATAAAATAGTTGACCAGAGTTATGAACTGATGATATAAAAAACGTTTGCAGGTATTTCCCCTAAAATCATCGGTTTTTTGAAAAAAAGGGGGGGGGAGGTTGAAATGATGTAGGTAATGAAAACAAATTGAAATGCCTAACAGACAGGAGTTCCGTGCAATCCCATTGAAATAGTTCCCATTTGAATTTAATAATACCTACTTATTTGGCGAGGCAATACACTATCGCATCGTTAACCTATGGTCTACCATGCGCCCCCATACGTCTTTAGTCACAATCCACGAAAGCGGTATGCAAATAAACCCTAGCAAAACAAATCCTGGTTCTTCTTCTTATTCTTCTTCTTCTTCTTATTGGCATTCCATCCCCCACTGGGACATCGCCACCTCGCTGCTTAGTTTCATTCAGCACTTCCACAGTTATTAACCGCGAGGTTTCTAAGCCAAGTTACAATTTTTCCATTCCTTGGGAAGTCGAGACAATTTCCAAACCGAAAATTTCCTAGACCGGCACCGGAAATCGAACCCAGCCACCCTCAGCATGGTCTTGCTTTATAGCCGCGCATCTTACCGCTAGACTAAGGAGAGCCCCAGCTGATGGCATCTAAAAATTGTGCAAAATAGTGATAATGTTAATAACTCTCATCCTTAAAAAGCGGTTATGCTCTGTTGCCGGAAAATTCATGGAGGCAATATGCCCGTATATTCGAGAACCATCTCTGGTAGTATCAAGCTTTCTAGATAATCTATCTAAACAGAACTGCAGTGTCTTATTAGGATTATTAGGATTTGTCAGGTCGCTGAAGATTCAACTATTCTTTCGAACTTGAATTGGTCTTTCTCGGTGAAAAACTAATAATTCAAGTTCGAAAGATCAAGTAAGCGGTGATCGAAACCTGTTGAAGAGATTCAACTATTACATGGCAAATATTCAACGCGTTAAATTATTTTGTCTGTGATATTCAGGGCTGTTACAACAGTCGCGAATTTTGCGATTATCGCGTTTTACGCGAATTTCGTGGATTTGTCGCAGATTATCCCTTCTAGTCGGGATTTTCGCAGTTCCTTAACCTTCCTAGTGCATTGAAAAAAAGTGTCACATTGTACATCAGCGTCCAAAGATTCATTTTCGAACCATTTTTCATTCTTTTGTAACCACATTAAAGGTATGGTTTTGCAATTTGGCCATTATGGTTCCCAGGTATCGGTTTAGAAGGAACATAGATTCTCAGGCCAATTTTTTGTGTGATTTCTTGCCTTTTGAAGAGTAATTTTGGAAATGCTCTCCAATTTGCGTAGCAACAATCCCATGTAGCCATTGTCCATCTCCATGGATCAACATAATTCCTGGTTATTCCACCGTCCGGCGTCCCTCCAAAAGATCCGGAACGACCGTAAAAGTGGTCAATTAATCAACTCATCATAGAAGAGTGCTGTTTTTTAAGCATTCCATTTTCGAACGCTGATTGTGACGAACCATTTTGATGGACCTGAGTGGCCACCGGAGGTCCTTTTGAAGATTCGGAAAGTCCGTAAAAGTGGTCAATCCGTAAAACTCATCATAAAATAGTGCAGTTTCTTTCTAGCTCTTCATTATCGTACTCTGAGCAAGACATGAATAATGGAAGTAGTGACCCATTCCCATTCACCAAAGTGACTATTTTTAAAATACATTTCCTTGTCGTACTCTGAGCAAGAAATCATTGTCGTGACCTATTCTCACGGATGTGAGTAGCAACCAAAGGTCCTCCGGAAGATCCGTATCATATGTAAAAGTGTTATTTACTATTGAGTTTTTTATACAAACATGAAACTTATAAAGGATCCTAAAACTTTTCTGAAATTGGCAGCGTTAGAGCCGAATTACTGTCATGACTTTCCGTGACATTTTTTTTAAATTTTGTTCTCATGCCTTGTCTTTTGTGTTTAGAACAATGATCTGTTTGATAAAGCTCTAGAATCATCTAAGCATCACATGTTAATAAATAATCTAAATTGTAGATAATTCAAGAAGAAAAAAGTTACTAGCAAATTCATAGTACTAACAATCCCATGGCATTTTTTGACATTTCCTCTATCATTGATCCTGAGTAACGAATGATCGTCGTTGCCCATTCTTAGAAACGTGAGTAGCTACCAATGAAGCTTCGTAAGATCGAAAAATCTGTAATTATAGTCAATTCATAAAAAATTAGGATGACACTAATTATTAAAAAAATATTTGTTTACTGGAAATTAGATATATCGGGGCCTATTTTTCTGAACCTCCATGAGTCGGTATTCAAGGGACAATCGACTCATGGAAATATCGTGATGTGGAATGGAAAGTTCCGGGAAAGTTATTTGAAAGAACCATCATAGTAACCCAGACAATATTTTCAAATATGGCATAATTTGCTTCCATGAGTCGATATCAAGTCATAGATCATCGACTCATGGAAGTTTGACTGAAAATAAAAATGATTTTGGTTGAATCTTTTGGCAGCTTTTGCTCAAAAATGTCTTGCAAGATAATGGATTATAAAAAGCAAATCTTATAATTTTTAATATTTATTAACAGGTGGTCTATAATGGCAGCAAAAGAGGTTCAACTATGATCAAGTTGGACATAGGTTCAACCACATTTGTTTACTTAAAATAGCTATGACATATATTTAACGCTGCGAGCGTCTACTTGTTTGGCATTACATCTTCCAGTGGGACATTGCTGCTTCGCAGCTTAGTGTTCATTAAGCACTTCCACAGTTATTAACTGCGAGGTTTCTAAGCCAGGTTTCCATTTTTGTATTCGTATATTTTGAGACTTACCCCACGGCTAAGGATGGCTCCGTCAAAAGCATCACAAGTATAGAAAAGAAACAACCTTCTTGAGATTATCAATGAGTAGAATAACAAACAGTTTACAAAATATCGTGCTATAGTAGGATGAGTTTCATGCATTGATCAATTAGGAGGAACTTTAGGAGGACATCCAGTGGTCACTCAAATTTATGTGTATGGATGACGAGAGGGCCTTCACTGGCCATTCAAGTTCATAAGTAAGGGTCACGACAATAATGTCTTGCTCAGAATGCGATAATAGATTTTTTTCTGTAAAACCGCGCTCTTCTGGGTCGACCCAACAAACATTGGAAGCTGAAGAAGAGCTTATTTCGTGGCAAATAAACTTGTTTAGCTAAAAAAGTAGCTTGTTCAACTTAACCTTCCGGGGCTCTCATCGTTGTAAAAAGTACAACACATTGAGTAAAAATGAGATATCTTTTAGTCAGTTGACCAATTTGCACCAAATCACCATGTATTCCTTAAAAAAAATAGTTCTTCATCAATTTAAAAGATAATAAAAGTAATTCGATAGAATGCGCGGGTAAATATAGCAAACTAAAAGGCTCAGGTGCACAGGGAAAAGTGACCAGTAATAAATTATTTATTTATTTCATTAACAATTCATCCTAAAGTAACGCGATTTTTTATATATCATTTTTGATAATAACCTTGGAGTTAATTCGCAGTTCTCATTCACCTATGACCGTTCGTAAAAATGGTAATTTTGGTAGGTTCGTCCTACAGCAGCGAAATTTTTTCTAAGCAATTTCCGATGGTGATCTTAGAGTTAATACACTTTTCTTACTATGCTATGACCACAGGTGGCCACCGGACGGTCTTCCGGATAATCCGGAACGTCCGTAAAAATGGTCATTCTGGAAAGTACGTCCGAGAGCAACGCATTTTTTCCTAAACTGTTTCTGATGGGGATGTTTGAGCTAAAAAACATTTCTCACAATGCTATGACAGCAGGTGACCACTAGATGGCCTTTGGGATAATCCGGAACGACCATAGAAATGGTGATTTTGGAAAGTTTTTCCTAGAGCAGCGCAATTTTTTCTAAACCATTGCTGACGGTGATCTAGGAGATATTTCAAAGTCTTCATCAGCTATGACTGCAGGTGGCCACCACACGGCCTTCCGAATAATTTAGAACATCCGTAAAATGGAACCATCGTCCTAGAGAGATTTTTTCTAAGACATTTTTGATGGTGGTCTTAGTGTTGCTTCTGATAATTGATAATGACCAGGAAGTTAGTCAGTGCTCTTTAACATAAAATATTGTATAGAGTTTTCCACCTTCGCTAAAGGTATTATAATAGCCCAAAAATATATGTACTACGCAAACAAATGAATGATGAATTCTATCATAATACTACTTAAATAATAGTCATTGATGATAATAACCACATCAGGTATTCGAGAGATATCGAATACCAAATCAATACCTTGTCTAAGTTAAGTTATTCGACAAGTATGATGTGTTTAAAATAGCCATCCGAATTACTGAAAATGAATGGGCCTGAGATTGAACCCAAGGCCCCCTGTGTATGATGCAGAAACGGTAGTTATATGACGATCAAGCACACTTTTCTGAACACATTGGTCTTCAAATCCCAAATAACTGTAAATGACGGTACTTTTAAATACCACATATCCTGCGATATCTAACAAAACTGGTTGCTCCATATATCACCACCCAGCGAATGTAATCCAAACTAAACAGTTCTTCAGAATAATGGCTTTTATCCTTGAACCGCTGTGAAGAAGACGGCCACTACCTAATATCACAGATCCGGGGTTATATATTCAAACTGGTGGTCTCACATTTACTATCACTACTCTACGGATGAATTTTAAACTTCACAATATTTCAACATATTGGTTTTCAATCCCCGAACAACTTCGTAGAAGACGGCAATTTTCTAAATCCCCCAGATCCCAAGATATTGAAGAACTGATATGTCATATGGGGTGAATTTTGAATTATTCAGTTTTTGTTGGTTTCCAGCCCTCGAACAATTTTGTAGAAGACGGCAATTTTCTAAATTCCACAGATCCTGAAATATCGAACTAAACTGATCTCTCATATACATTAGCGTCGCCTTATGGCTTAATTCTAAACTAAACAGTTTCTCAACATATTGGTTTCCAATGCTCGAACAACTTTATAGAAGATCGCAGTTTCCAAAACCAATAGATCCCGAGTTATCAAACCAAACTGATCTCTCATATACACTAGCGCCACCTTGCGGATGAGTTCTAAACTAATTAGCTTCTCAACATATTGATTTCCAATCCTCGAACAACTTTGTAGAAGACGGCAACTTTCTAAATCCAACAGATCCCGAGATATCGAACTAAACTGATCTCTCATACACACTAGCGCCGCCTTACGGCACAATTCTGACTAAACAATTTCTCAACATATGGGTTTCCAATGCTTGAAAAACTGTATAGAAAATGGAAACTTCCCCAAACCTGATCTCTCATATACAGTAGCGCCACTTTGCGGATGAATTTTAAACTAACTAGCTTCTCAACATATTGGTTTCCAATCCTCGAACAACTCTGTAGAAGACGGCAACTTTCTAAATTCCATAGATCCCGAGATATCGAACTGTTGTACTTTTTTCAACACGCGAGTTCACGTGTTATGAAAGTTGAAGCGAGTTGCGGAAGGTTAAATTGTTTGTTGAGGAGATTCGTTAATTGGCAACTTTTTTAGGTGTTTCGAGCATTCTACGGATATTTATAAAGGACCTCCGGTGGCCACTCAGGTCCAAAAAAATGAGTAATGGCAGCCCAAAAAATGTCCAATTAAACAGATGAAATTGACCTTAAAAAATTGAAAAATGCTCCTTAAAAAAGTGATAATTTTTCCTTAAATTATCTAACAAATTACCTTGAAATATATAAAATGCTCCGTAAACATTCGAAAAGCGTACCGTAAAAACGAAAAAAATGTACCGTAAACAATTAAAAATGCTCCTTAAAAAAGCAAAGATTTGCTATGTAATTAATGATAATTGCGCAGTATATTGACAAAAGAATTATTATAAAATAGTTCAAAAGGTACCTTGAAATTGGCTATCATAAATTAGAATCTTATGCACAATTGTATAGCCCCTAGAGTTTATTGCTGATTGTTTTGCTTGGTAACCCTATTCAACCGAAAACTAAGAAAAATGCTCCTTAAGATGAATAAAATGCTCCATAAACAAATAAAAAATGCTCCTTAAACTAAGAAAAATGCTCCCTAAAATAAAGAAATGCTCCTAAAACCAACGAAAAATGTTCCTTAATTTGAGGAAATGAAATGCTCTATAAACTTATAAAATGTAATCTTAGCCAACATGCTATTCAAAGCATTGTTTACGAAATTGTGCACCTGGCTCACAGACAAACAGACGTCCCAGACAATTTCACATTGAATAAAAAATGTTTAGCGATACGAATTTCATTAAAATCACATTGCATTTAATATGCTAATCGGTTTATTCATTCACTTCCCCGCATAACCACACACGACTTGAAGAACTCGGAATAGTCTTCTTCTTCTTTAATGGCTCTACATTCCTACTGGATCTGAGCCTGTTCTTCAGCTTAGTATTCTATGATTAGCATCTCCTCAGATATTAATTGAAGCATTTCTATGCCCGTCATTGCATGAGTATGTATTTCGTGTGGCAAATACAATGGATACACTATGTACAGGGAGTGGAGAATTGAGCTCGCCATTTCCGGATTGGCAATCCTACGCCTCTACATGCAAAGCTATTTTTTTTATCTATTGCATTTATTTGACAGGCTCAGGCGTGTATAACACTTAACGGAGCCGAGACTCTTTATGATATTTAAAAACTATATCATTATTATTAACAGTTAGTAAGGGGAAAGGGACATTGACCAAGATACTCGTGGTGACTCAAGGTTAGATTGCGTAATTTCAGGATGGACAGGGTTGGGCTTTTAGTTTTGGGTATTTCAGCTGCTCATCCGGGTATTTGACGTCAAAACGTTGTAGCGTAGCGTCTTGCTCCAGTTGTGGTTCGTAAGGGAGCATCTTCCGGATGGCCAGAGCTTCATGGTACAGGGAACAATAAGACAAAGACAAGAAAAAAAAAACTTGGAGAGAAAAAAAATGAAATATTAGACTTTAATGTCAGACCAGCAAAGAAAGACATAGATAGCCTGCATATATACCACATCGCGATCTCCCAAAACACTTATTACTTCCCTGTAGGGTTGTTTACCTCGGGCCACAAGGGTATCCAATAGTTGCGCTCTGAAGGCGTCGTTTTCCGAGCAATACCAAACTACGTGATCGATGTCATCGTAACCGGCTCCACACCTACATATATTGCTATCGACCAGGTTTATTCTATAGAGATGTTCGTTTAGTGAATAGTGATTGGACATAAGCCTCGACATCGTGCGGATGAAGCCTCGACTCAAGTCCTCACCTCTGAACCACGCTCGCGCAGAAACTTTAGAACTATGGAAAATAGCCACTCGCAAAGCTACTGGAGACCGAACTCGAAATTGTAAAGCATACAAAAAAACTACTTTCAAAAGAGCTAAATAGTCGCCTTACAAAAATAAACCTGAAGGAACGTGGCGATGCTTTGACAGCACGTGCAGTTTGTATTGTGAATCAATTTTACTTATTTACATTTTATAAGTTTATGGAGCATTTTATTTTTTTTACGGAGCCCTTTTTTCGTTTAAGGAGCATTTCCTCAAATTAATTAACATTTTTCATTGGTTTAAGGAGCATTTATTTATTTTAGGGAGCATTTTACTTAGTTTAAGGAGCATTTTTTATTTGTTTATGGAGCATTTTATTCAAGGAGCATTTTTCTTAGTTTTCGGTTGAATAGGGTTACCAAGCAAAACAATCAGCAATAAACTCTAGGGGCTATACAATTGTGCATAAGATTCTAATTTATGATAGCCAATTTTAAGCTACCTTTTGAACTATTTTATAATAATTCTTTTGTCATACTGCGCAATTATCATTAATTACGTAGCAAATCTTTGCTTTTTTAAGGAGCATTTTTAATTGTTTACGGTACTTTTTTTTTCGTTTTTACGGTACGCTTTTCGAATGTTTACGGAGCATTTTATATATTTGAAGGTAATTTGTTAGATAATTTAAGGAAAAATTATCACTTTTTTAAGGAGCATTTTTCAATTTTTCAAGGGTAATCATGAATCTTTCATGATGCATTTACCATTTTGCCAATTTTTTTTTGTTTCCACTTCAAAATTTAATTTTTAACTGAAAAAATACGAAGGGGAGAGACATAATTGTTTTTTAATATTTGCATCGGATTTATCTATCTTCTTCTACCCATCTATATATCTTCTATCTATTCTTCTATCTATCTTCTTCTATTTTTATTTTAGATATATAAAACACAGTTGGCATTTGTACGACCGCGCATCATGCAAGAATAGGCAGACCAATTTCTGTTGATGATGAAACTGAAAAAATTGAAAGTCAAAAACCAATCGTTTCGAAAAAATGGTGTTTCGTACATTTCATACGATTTTTTACATCTGACCATCTATACGTAAGCAAAAATATTATGATGTTCTGAACTTTGATCATATAAATACACCCGATTCTTTTTATACACGGGGGATGCGTTCCGTGTAAAAAAAGTTTTCAGTTCAAAATTTGAAAATCCATGTAAAAAAAGTTTTATGATTTCTCGACGAATCATGCAAAATGGTGCAACTTTGCAAAATATTTGTATGGGATTTTTTTTTACACGGCCGTGTAAAAAAAATCCGTGTAAAAACAGAATCGGGTGTATAACACGAGGTTGGTATATCTATTTCCGCTTCATAATTTATTACAAACAAAAATTTCCATAGTGTTACTGAAAAAAAATGAAAAAAAAAACCTTTTTGGAGAACCGATAAATTGACAGTCTTCTAATTAAATTGTGAACGCAAAGTATTCTTTTTGAAAATTTCCCTTTTTGGACAAGATAAAAATGTCTTTGGAAACTTTATCAAATTGATTCACGAGTTCCTTCGGAAATTTCTTCAAGAATTCCATTGGAAATATTTTCATGAGTTTTTTTTCGTAATGCCATAAGAAATTTCTACTATAGCAATTCCTTCGGAAAGTCCTTTACAAATTTTATCAGAAGCTATTTTATTCTTAAAAGTCATAAATTTTTGGGAGAATTCCTGTAGCAATTTTAGAAATAATTCCTTATGAAGTGGTGTATTGTTTAAATAAGGGAACTTTCGAAGTAATTCCTGCAGAGGTTTTCGAAGAATTTTCATATAATTTTCCGAAGGGTTGTGCTAAGAAATATCTGATGAAATTCTTCCTAATTTTGAAAATAAATCCTAAAGAGATTTTTAGAGGAGCACCCGATAGTATCCTTAATCAGGGTTTCAACTTTTCGTTTCAATGAGAACAAAGCAAGCGTTTCTAGGGCCAAGGGAGAATCTTTTTTCGTTGTTTATGTTGAGGATCATCTTTCACCCATCAATCTTTCTCTACAATTAGACTTTGATGACAAACGCAAATCTTGCCTATTAGATGAAAATCCTTTTTCGTTTCATCACTTCTACCCACTCACTCACTTTTCGCGAGAAATATCGCAGAACAATTACAAAATTGTATGGCCGCGCCGGGATTCGAACCCAGAATAGTAACATTAATAGCCGTAGGGACGCGCTTACTGTAGCCACACCACCACGCTATCTGTATGAAAGCATTAAGCTATTTGTTCTACATAAGCTACTACCATTTGCATTGAAGATGCCACGAAAAGACTCGAATATGAAAGAAAAAGAGCAAACCAACGTTTGACGGCAATCGAAGTGAGCGAAAAATGGTTAGGGGAAGTGCACCAGTTTTGGCCAACTTTGTGCCTAATTTGGCCAACCCTGAAAAATACATTTTTTTTTAAATAATCGATCAGTTCAATGCAGCGTTGAAGCGTGAGGGATATATCTCTTGTTGGAACTTATAAAACCCTTGCGAATTGGTTTATTTTTGGAGTTATTCGCAAAATTGGCCAAATTAGGAACATGGCCAAAACCGGTACAGTTCCCCTATCACTCTCCAGACTCTTTTTCTTTCCCGAAAAGCGATTTCTCCCCGAAAATTTTCGTGAGGGAGCATCCTGTGCTCCTGAGATTGAGTGAGCGATATGAACCCTGTTCAATACAATTCCCAAATAAATTCTTATTGAAATTTCTCAAACAAAATCGAGAAATTCACCAGAATTTTTAACGAAAATGCCTCAGGAAATTCTTTCAGAAGTTCTCCAGAAATCAATAATATCAAAATTTAATTTTCAGCAGATCATTTTTGGCGTATATATTCAAATTTCAAGAAAATATTCACTTGCCCCATCGTGCCTAAGTTTAGCTCCGCTAGTCAACAATACTTTAGTATTCAAACACGTTATATCCAAACAACGTTTCATTATCGTATGAATATTTCTGTAGTTAAACAGACTGATTATATTAAAATTCTGGATCTCCGGAATGCCGCATTATGCAAAGAGCCTGTCTTGGTACATTGATCATCAAGTACCAAACGGTTTCTGGGTGGACGTTAGGCAGAATAATAGCGATTTTAACAATGCTTGTTCTCACATATGGCTCTCAGTTAATTTTCAGTTTCTATTCATTTCACATTTGCCGGTTGCTAGCGGTGTCAACAGAATCTGTATCATCATTACTTTCATCTAATCCATTTAGCTTTGAGTGGTATAATTATCACCGAAAAAAAAACCAGTAAATAATTTCGACAAAGTCACGCGGTGATCAAAACTATTCTAATTAAATTCTTCAAGCTTCGCACATGTTTAGAAGTACCTTAAAGAATTACTTTTACTTTTACTAATTACTTTTAATCTGAATTTTTTCCGTCTAAGACGAATTAAGTACTGTCCATTTAATTCCACCAGTTAATTTTCGTTATCTTTGCAGATACGTATTTCGACCACAACTGTGTGGTCGTCTTCAGTGTCTCGTGCTAGACTTCACTCAAGCCGAGTTAAGTACGAGACACCGAAGTCGACCACACAGTTGTGGTCGAAATACGTATCTGCAAAGATAACGAAAATTAACTGGTGGAATTAAATGGACAGTACTTAATTCGTCTTAGACGGTTTAATACATTCCACTAAAAGAGCTTAATATGTTTTTCTGAATTTTTTGTTACCTTTTTACTTCTGACATACCTTTACGTTGAACATTGATGTTTTGTAACATGATAGCTATGATTGAAACAGCAGCTATGCCATTGTGTATGGTACAACAAAAAATATTGTTATTTATTAGAAAACTATAAACTACTAGAAAACAATATGTCCTTAATGTTGATAGATTAAAAGTGAATGTAATGAAGTTTCACATTTAAATGTGTTTTAAAGTAATTTGGCCAATACCTATTCATGTTGGACGCGGTTTTGTTTTTGCAGTCGCGGATTTCATTTTGTAATTTCTTCAGTTTGTAACAGCCCAGGATACTGTGAATCTGGTAATAAAACTTCTTATTGCCTAATACGTAACTGTCCAGGTAATTCGCAAGTGTATTTCCAAATATTTGGTAAACACTTACTAAGTGAAATTGACTACAGAAACTTGAGCCTTTCGAATATTCTGTTGTTCATAACCCGATGGGGTAAAGACCTTTAAGCTTTTATGAGCTTATGCTTTGTACTCCCTCTTCAAAGGCCCCTTTCCTAAATTTCCTTGTTTCCTCACATCCATGTTTATTACTATTTTCATATTTCACGTCCTTTTCTGTCAGGATGTTTGATGGAAAAGGCTGTAAAGGCGATGGCACAAAGCCCCAAATTGAGGTGATCGTATCGCCGGACCCGACGCGACGTTCTGATAGCTGTGTTTTTTCTTGGTTAAGCTCCTATGATTTTCTAAAACCATCAAAGTTTTTGTAAATTCTTTGACATTTTCGTTTTTTTTTTGTCGGGGCTGAGAACCAATCTTTGCCATGTTCAAATCATCATTAAATTCGTAAAATAGCTGTATGGTGGCCCAACTTGTGAACAGTATCTTGTACAGTAAATCATGAAAAATAATTTTGATTGAAATCTTTCCTATATATCTGCCACTGCATGAATGTGTAGTTAGGATTCCCGCCCGCAATGATTCAAAACCTGTCTGAGAATCGAACTCGCCATCTCTGGATTGACAATCCTACGCCTTTGTTCGCAAAGCTAACTGGAAACGTACAATCAATTTGTCAAAATTAAATGAAATTATTCTTAATCAAAGTCATATAAATAATTTTATTATGTGAGATTTGTTTGCCAAACATTCAACACAAAAAGTAGAAACATTGTGAAAGGTTATCATCACGCGATTCACTGCCCACAGACCTGTCGATTTGATTGGCTCCAGTTAACTCCTGGAAACTTACTATGGTTCGGATTTCAGAACGCATTGATTATGGGCTAAACGGATAAACCATCCTACCCAATCAACTAAATATAGACGTCAGACGAATATTTACTGTTTCGGTTGTATCATTATCCAGTGCGACGGTTTGGCGCCATCCACCCACAAAGAACAACCCTTCTTCTGCCATAAAATTGCTCGAGATTCCATAGCTGATTCTTGCCACAGCAGCAGCAATGTTCCTATGATTGGGTTTCCTCATAGAACAGTCAAGGCTTGTGCTCATTTCGAGAAAGATAGTGGGGAATGCACCGTTGTTGGCCATATCGACACTACGTATCAAGCGTGCGCCCTTATTGTGCTTCGTTACGCGGTTCAAGTGAAGCAAATCAGTCGAATTCAAGTGGCTTCAATAAAAAAATCCGATGAACATTTTGACAATGCAAAACATATTTGAAGACATTTGAAACTAGGTTGTATTTTTTTCGAACAATCACCAATTTAAAGACTTTCAACTATTTACAAACCAAGGTTATCAGTTTCCTTTTCGAAGTTTCCCTATCACCGGACTGCATCGGAAACTGTGGCCGACCACTGACTGCTAGCCAATGCTGAGCCCAATCAGAGTAGTTGGGTTGGGTGACCGTAAAGAGCAAAAATAGACCAATAAATCAATTTGTTCCGAAAATCATATTAACACGAAAGCGACTGACGACGACGCGACGTGATTGCTTTCGGTTGAGTCTAGAAAGGGTGCGTAACCAGTCTACCATAAAATGATTAAATTAGTATTATGAATGTGGGAATGGGAAGCGGGAAAGTTTGGAGGAGTTTGACCAAATAATAAAACTATCGTTGTTACATGGTATGATAACACAGCTGAAAATATTTTGTAATTTATATTTATATTTATGAGATCATATAATTCTTTCATTAATACACGTTGCCTATTTAAACATTTTTAGTGTTGTATTATTGAACTCATAACAAGACACTAGGACGAAAATTTAAATAAAGTAAACGAAACATGTACCTTTTACGAATAACCTTTTACGAATTAACTGTTAAGAAAATAAAATCAGAAAATTCGAAAGTTGAATTCTTGTATCTTACGAGATAATTAAATTTCCTTAGGGACTTGGTTAGGTGAACCGCACCTTTTTTGCATGGATGAGTATTTGTGAATTAAAATCAGTTTTTTTTTTCTCTAAAAACTCGTACACTCGGGCATCAAAATCTGTACTTTGAGGAGCAATCTCTTCGATTTGTGTTCCGGTTATCTTATGTAATTATTCGCAATTTACGAGACGAGCCAGCCTCGGTCTGAAAGTCTCGATAATAAAGACAAAAAAAATATTCGCAATTAGCAGATAAAATACAGTTTCTTTTGGTGCAGTTATCCTCTACCCACAAAAAAATGGCGGAAGAATCTCCGCGTTTGGTGGGTGGCTACCTATTTGTTTTTGATTTTTGCTGTTTCAATTTCAAAGCCTACTTTCCATTTCAATGCCCTAAATGCTTACTCTCAAGTGTGTAAACAGAATAGGATAAATTGTTTCTAAATTTATTACCTAAAACTCCCTCTAATTTATTGACATCACTGGATCTGGATTTCGATGCTGTAAAAAATAATGAGGATTTTCGCGCCAACTCGAACAAAATGTTGGCAGCAACCTCTCAGATTTCAATAGAACTGTCTAGACAAGTAGACTTTGTCACAAAAAGCCACTTCGCATACTTAGTTTTTCTATAATTATTCTGGAACATCTTTCGGAAAGGGTAAAACTTTTTTTTACCTATTTTTTTCAAATAACAAGTTCTATAAAAAATGACAAGACCTACAAAAAGTATCAAATTTTGGAATCAAAATATTTGAAAAATTCCAAATTGAATCATACACTAAACAAATTGATATGCAAAAAATTAGGTAATTATGTTACCAACCAACCGTCCATACATCGCAAGTTGGACACTTTTAAGGAAAAAAAAAAGTTTTTTTAAATAAAAACTTTTTCTAGTCCAAATTGGATTTTTTTCGTTGTCTTTTAACCCGAAATTAGACCAGTGAAGGTCATACGGGGCCTTCCCAAATTACGAAACGCTGTAGGGGGAGGGAGGGAGTCAGGTCGAGCGTTACGATCCATACAAAAAACTAAACCTTCCATACAAAAAATGTTACGAGGGGAAGGGTGGGGGTCCAAAACCATCACTTCCACATTCACATAGTATGATGGTTTTACAAATATTTAAAGGTATCAACTGATTATTACCCTTAGTTAGTTATAGTTTAGTTTAGTTTTTTAGGGGCCCTCCTTAGCCGTGCGATAAGACGCGCGGCTACAAAGCAAGACCATGCTGAGGGTGGCTGGGTTCTATTCCCGGTGCCGGTCTAGGCAATTTTCGGATTGGAAATTGTCTCGACTTCCCTGGGCATAAAAGTATCATCGTGCTAGCCTCATGATCGCGTCGTTAAGACCGCCTTCTCTGTCTGGACTAAATTCTTCCAATTAGATACTGTAGCATAACGTCACGAATGAAGTCGGTCCTAGTCGCATGAAATTTTTTGGCAGCTCAGTAGTCTTATGTAGCGTACACACTTTCAAGCACGTTGGACCAACATTGACTCCGCCCCCAAGAAAACGCTTCGGTTGCTGCTTTGTTTGACCTTGTGTTCGAACAACCATTTGACGGTTGGCAGCTCGGTTGGGAAAAATCAAAGCGGTTTGATTTTGGTTTGACCTGTCGAGGGCGGAGTCAAAGTTCGCCGAACATGTTTGAGCCTTTATAGTGAAGTCACACAAGCCCCCAAATATTTTTTGATAATTGGTGTTCAAGTTGGCGCTTCGGTCGTTCGTCTGTGATATTGTTGGTCATTAAAATTGAGTGTTCTCGCCGCTGTTGGTGGTACTTGTTGGCTGCTTGACTAAACAAAAGGTGGAGTCAATGTTGGTCAAACTGCTTCACCGTGTGTTCTTCTGCACTCATTTCAAATCTGCCCGTCTTGTTAAATTTAGAATCTCTTTCATACAAAAACCGACAAACTATTCCAGCTCCATGTACTGGATCTCATCAAATCGCGTGCCATCGAAGTAGTAGATTGAACTGAGCAATCACGATGCTAAGCACAACTCGTTTCGTATGACACCCTTCTCCCCAGAGTAGAACGTATCTTACTCGGTTCCCAGCACGCGCTTGTATTAACGGTCGATCCGCTGCTTCACTTTCTAAGCTCCTTCCAAACCGCGCTAGAACTTGACACGCGTTCCTGAAATAGAAATGGATAGGAATAGGTGTACTTCATCTTGTTAGCTCGCTGAATCGTTTCCTCCTACTGTGTCCGAGCCATCGAAGAAGTCGTCAACATAGTGCCGATCGTTACTGTTGCTTCCAGATAGTGATCTCTGCGTTCACGGCTTTTCACACGGTGCGCTAAACTGGGCGAGCACGTTGAACTGAAGGTTGCCACGTCCATAACATGGTGGTACTTTTCCTGTGCGTCACCACCGAAGACGGTCAGACCCTCTCGAAAATGGTAGATTTCTTGTGGGAGTGAAGCCACCATATTCGTGAGTAGCTCCAAATTTAGGGAAATTCTATTTTCTGCCGTTGCAGCGTCCAAGATCTTACCCGATTTCTGTGGATTCTACACAACGTTCAAAAGCGGATATCACACTGCAGAAAGTGTTGTCTCCGACAGCACAGCGGTCGTTGGCTTGTGTGCAATTGTGCATACCCCTTCGTTTGATATTCTTTGATGTTCCTACACACATTCTACCTGCCTACCTGCCACATTCTACCTACACTGATTTCGCTGCCAACTTACGCTCGAGAGCTTTCATGTGTTCAACATTGGAAAATGTCGTCGAACAGTCATGCGTTGGTCCCGAATAGCGGTCGCGTACTTACTTTAACGCTGTTAAAAACTTAAAAATCACTAAAGTTTAAAAAAAATACTTCAACGCCGTCTCAAGGATCTCTCGAGCGCGATTTTCCTCTGCCGGTTCTGAAACGACGATGACGCTGTTTCATCTAACATGTACTACTACCACATGTAGTGCAGGCAAGCAACTGTTGGCTGCTCACACTGGTCCACTCCCTTTTTCAATCGTACAGCGATCAGTTCGTTCGGCTTTCCGACGCGTGTCTTCAGCGGCGCAAACAGGTGCAGATAGCCAAACTCGATACGAATATTTACCAGCAATTCTTACCGACAAAAAGTCCTTCATCAACACCCCGGAGATATTGTATCGTTACCTCGCCTATGCGTATGCATAAGAATATGCAGTATTCTACCTCGGAAGCTAGAGCTCGGACACTCTGATGGTCGCTGAGCTGGTGAATATCCTCAGTGGACTTATAAAAGTTTTCAGACGATCCCCTCTAGGTGCTGGAATTTTCATCACCTTCGTTTGCTGCGTCTTCAGCAGCTTCTCTGACCTCCTGAATATACTCCGAAGGTCTAGAACTAACCGACCCCTGACTGTCTCGAGAGCGTCTCATTGCAGGTAGGTCTGCAGCCGATTCAGATCCTTCAAATTCGTGTGTCCACATGCCGTTATAATGTTTTCGAAACAGCTATTCTCCACAAAACTTTGGAAGATGCTGCGAAACCGATTTCCTCGCGGCCAGGTGCTCTCTCGTAATTACTACGTAATTACTCTCGTAATAAACTACGGCTCACGCAGATCCGCCACCAGCGTCGGCGCCTCTTAAGCAGTGATCAGTGCTGCTTTTCGCTGCATGTTTAGTTCTACGACTCACTACTATCTCTGGACTTAGTCTCGATGTTGAACATTCAACCATTCCTGCTCTTGCTGCAACTCTGCCCCTCTATCTCGCATTGTTCCTGTGGCTCCATCTCACGCATCTTTCGTTCCTGCTTCAGCTGCACTCTATTCCACGCCTTCTGCCGAGCGAAGCTCTTCTCCTTGATCAGTTGTCCCTCCTCTAACTGCTTCCCAAATGGATCAACGTCAGAAATAACTCCCTTATCTACAGCTTTATCCCTTTTTGAGCTGGATTTCTTACTCCTTTTCTTGGTAGTCACACCAGGAACCTTCAGCTGCTGAAACGTATTTGGGACACACTGTGGGCAAAGACAATTACTTTTGACAACCCCAAGGTGTTCTAGGTACCTTGGACAACCCCGTCGTTACCAACTAATTTCCAACCCGTAAGTTTCCAAGACCAGACCGAACCCGAACCCAGCCACCCTCAGTATTGTGTTGCTTTGTAGGCTCGCATCTTATCGTACGGCTAAGAAACGCCTTACGACGCCTATTGGGCAGTGGATACGAGTCCTGAGTATTTCCCTGTGAGACCTGATCCGCGACGTTAGGCATAAGTCCTCTAGGCATAATATATGTTAGGTACAATTCAACTTTTTTATGCCATGGGCTGTTCTTTGGATCATTTTGGGCCTAACGTCCATTGGCCCTAATGTACATTTATACTTATCGTCCGTTATGGCTAACGTTTATTATACCTAACGTACTTAGTTATGCTTAACAGGGTATACCCTGTAAGACCAACTGCGCTCCGGCAGATATGCAGTGCCATAGAAAAGTAGAAATCTATTCCGGTTCCGGTTCTTATTCTTGCATATTCATCCCATAAAAAAGCTAATTATAAATCAAAGATAAGAGCTCTTATAATCTTGTTTCTTATCATTGTTTTTTTGCCAGCTAAAAGCAAGAAGAACCTATTTTTCGAGATATTTTTTTCTTCTGAGGTGAGATGGTTCTGCATCCGTAAGTAGGAAATCGTTCCCCTGGATAATTCATTCTCTCCTCATCAGTACCAAGAAAGCTTTAAATTTTCGAAAAATAATCTGACAGAACAACGATTGAAAGTAAAGCATTGTAAAATAGGTAATAATTGTCGATTATCACGACCTCAATACATATTTTGGTGATAAATTTTGCACGAATTTGTGTTGCGATTCTCTATTAGCGCAGATTCTCTAATGGTAAGTTATGGCAACCAATCTTGTAAATTGGTATCAAACATCTTGCTATCGAGTAACAATAAGTCTTCCAATAATAACTGATGCATGCTAATTGATTTGTCAACGTTCGTATGTCGCAAGGCGCGTCATGATGTCATCAATAATCACAGATGTTAACAACGAGGTTCTAAGAATATGTAACGTAAAAATCAGCTGGGACTTGATCAAGAATTTGCAATAACATTGTAATCATTCTATCTTAATCCAATTTAGAATAAATTTGACTCGATTCCTCACCGAATGTTACTCTATTCATGCGCTACAATAAATGTTTGTTATTTCTGGCATCGAGCATTTTGCCTACTTATGTTTAATCATCCGCAAATAAGACAGATTTCACTTCGAATGAGTACCTATTGTACTCAGTATACCACCGTTTGGGGAGAACAAAGCATATTACAGGGTGGCAGTTTGGACCATCCTCCCCTACTTTTTCCGATCAAAATAATCAAGAAATAGATGTTGATGCGATAAATTTCAATCAATCACTTATTTTCGAAGAATAATGAAAATGTCAGATAGGGTTGTGACATGATAAACTAGTCATCATGCAGACTGAGTAATTATTCATATTGGACTATGTATTTACCTACACCCATATCACAGACAAACAGACATAACACATTGGAATCACAATCACTCATCTAATTCATCGTCGTACGAATACTAACGACATCTGTTGTTTTCACTATATTTGACAAATCCCGAAACAAATGGCAATAGTGAGCAAACGTCAAACTCGAGCAAATCCAATGCGCACGCCACGAGTGGTCGATTGGTCAATTAATGATTATTTAAATTGACCAGTGAGTCAGTAAACGATGAGAATTTCACGAGCGTTATGTCTGTTTGTCTGTGCATGCATAATTGTTCCATGTGTGCATTGATTCCTATGTTTTTGCTACAGTTATGCTTGAAAGGGCACCATTAACTACCTGCCTATTTAGCTCCCTTTCAATTAGAATGATTAACGTTTTTCCAAAAATCTAATGAACAAATTTGCACTAAATTCACCTACCTACATAATATGATTATCGTTTATTTTCAGATAATTGTAAACCGTTTTACCATGTGACCCGGAGATTGATCGGATCTTGCCTAGTTTCATTGTGGCCAAAACTGCGCTTATGAATCTGTAATGTGAGAGTGTCCAACAGCGGGCAGCTGACCCACTCCATGAAAAATTCTACCGATGTTGAAGATGACGGAGGAAACGGGTGCCACCATAGCAGTGCAATACAAATTGGTGAATGAAGAAACCATCAAACCGAAACGCAAGCAACTTTTACTGAAAATTGCATCGCGAAGAAATAAAAATAAATCCTAGAGACTGGGGAATTACACGGAGAGCATCGATAAGGGGAACGAGTTTTTATCAATTGACGACAAATTCGAGTTGCTGAGACGCGCTCCATTATTACCTACGCACCATCAATTTAATTGATCTCGGCGCTTTAAGCACACAAGGCGCAACGGCAAACAGTGAAATGTTAAATAAGGCACAAAAATTGTTACTCGGGATAGTATTGCTAGTGCTAGTCGATGTTATCTGGGTGTCTTCGAGCGAACTAACCAAGGTTGGTATGGATGTGGTACATATGGATGGGACATTTTGGATGATCAAGTGTTGTTTCGATTTCAGTTTCTCTACAATGAAGAAAATTACGACAAACCGTTCTTCTGTACTTATTTTAAGTCGTCGATGTTCACAATCTATCTGGTGTTCTTGGGACTCATTGCTCCGTGGAAGGAGAGTTGCAATCGAAATGGAAACTATGCGGTAAAATACAGTATTTTATTTATTATTTCTTAATAATATATCGTCATTTTTATCTGTTTTAGCTCATGGATGCGAATGAGGAGGACGACAGTTTTTACGGGAATGGGGCTTCTAGTCTGGTAAGTCACTTGGTCCAAAGCATAGAGCAGTTTAATTTGAATATTAACCAACCTGTGATTGGGATTCCAACAGAATGCTGAACATTCATAATCACACACCAAACATTAGGCTTAAATTCATAAGAAACCGATTTTGAACATTTGACGCGTTCTGTAATTTTGTATCTAAATTGGACATTTGGCCAAGTAGGACATTTGACCGATTAGGTAATTTGAAAAGTAAAAAATTAGGTGTGGAAAGTGAGACGTCTCACTTCTCACTACTTATTTCCCACTTCTCGCTGTGAAAAGTTTTAAGCGCGAAGTAGGTTGTGAGACGATTCACTTCTCACTCCTCATTTCTCACTTCTGACTGTAAAAAGTGAGTAGTGCAAAGTGAAACGTCTCACTACCCACTTCGCACGTCTCCCCTCCCACTTCGCGCTTCTCACTTTTTACAGTGAGAAGTGAGAAATGAGGAGTTAGAAGTAAGACGTCACACTTCTCACATATCACTGTGAAAACGTCTCACTATTCACTTCGCGCTTTTCACTTTTTACAGTGAGAAATGGGGAGCGGGAAGTGGGGCTTTTTACTACTCACTCCTCATTTCTCATTTCTCACTGTGAAAAAATAATAGTGCGAAGTGGGCAGTGAGGCGTCTTATCCCTCACTTTGCGTTTACAACTTTTCACAGCGAGAAATGAGGAATGAGAAGTTTTTCAGTTTTCAAATGACCTATTTGGCCAAATGTCCTATTCGGCCAAATGACCATTTCGGCCAAATGCCCCATCCGGAAAAATGATCTATTCAGCCAAATGTCCTATTCGGCCAAATGTCCTATAGAAAGATCCTTAACCCTTATGCGGCCGACGGGGTACCCGTGTTCCTTTTTCAAATTCAAGTGGTGATATTTTAATGAATTTTTATAGCTGAAAGCTGAAACTCGGTGACATCTTAGAACTCCATAAAATGTTGCTTCTGTGAGAAAATCACGTTGATACAGTGAGGAGGGACGTGGGGAGGGGCATCTGATTTTTTTTACCACGTGGATAGCCGACAGGGTACCCGTGTTTCTATAAATTGATATTTTCATAACTTTAACAATTTTCAACCGATTTAGATAATTTTGACAGTTTTGGAAACAGAAACTCATATACTTTTTGCCCATTGTCAAGGTTTACAGATTTTGTCCATGGTTTTACAAGAAATCTTTGAAGTAAGGCTTAAGAGTCTACACACGTAACCGACTATCAACCAGTTTCAAATATATTACATGCTCATTGCGCGTCTTAGAATAGTCGGTGTTCACAGTATATATTCTGGGTCTTCAAAAACCCCTGGAGTAAGGCCTAAGTCATCTAAAAAATTTCTGGAATAAGCTCTTATGGTCTGCTAACGCAACCAAATGTCTATCGTGTAAATTCAAAAACGGTACATGCTCTTTATGGTGCTTAGCATATAATGCTTTCACAGTATATATTCCGGGTCATCCAATGACCTTTTCTTAAAACATGTTTGCATTCCAAGTAGTTCTTGTTGCTGTCATCGATTCCAGGTAGTCTACGAACTCCATACAGTCAAGGTCTTCGAATCAATCTCCGTAATGGAGGCAGGTAACGGAAAATAAACAAGTTGCGTGACCCCTTCTTGGTATATGTTTGTATTATAAGTAGTTCTTGTTGTTGTCGTGGGCTCCAGGTAGTCTACGAACTCCATAGAGTAAAGATCTGTGGATCAACCTCAGTAACGGAGGCAGTTATTGAAGAATAAACAAGTTGTGTGACCCCTTCTTGGTATTTGTTTGTATTCTAAGTAATTCTTGTTGTTGTCATTGGTTCCAGGTAGTCTACGAATTCCATACAGTCAAGGTCTTCGGATCAATCTCCGTGATGGAGGCAGTTATCGGAGAATAAACAAGTTGTATGAACCCTTCTTGATATATGTTTGTATTCCAAGTAGTTCCTGTTGTTGTCGTGAGTTCCAGGTAGTCTACGAACTCCACACAGTCAAGGTCTTCGAATCAATCTCCGTAATGGAGGCAGTTATCGAAGAATAAACAAGTTATGTGACCCCTTCTTGGCATATGTTTGTATTCCAAGTAGTTCTGGTTGTTGTCGTGGGCTCTAGGTAGTCTACGAACTTCATAGATTCAAGGTCGGTGGATCAACCTCCGTAATGGAGGCAGTTATTGAAGAATAAACATGTTTTGTTACCACTTCTTGGCATATGTTTAATTTTCATGTAGTTCTTGTTGTTGTCGTGAGTTCCAGCAGGCATTGCAATATCATCTGAGCACAGGATATTATCTTTACCTGTGCAAAGATATTATCCCTAATCAAAGAGCACTCTGGAAAGATATTATCATTTGAGCATTTGATGATGATCCTGATAACCAGCGCGATTCGGGGTTTGTTCAGGTTGCGAGGGCGTTGCTACAACAAAAACAGTGAAAAAGCGTTTCTCCATGGGGAACATTGCACTTTGTTTACTGAGCAGATAGATAGCTAAGATCGATATCCCAACATATCATCAGTATCTTTGCTCAGAAGATCGAACGATGGGATAAATTGCAATGCCTGGTTCCAGGTAGTCTACAAACTCCATACAGTCAAGATCTTCGGATCAATCTCCGTAATGGAGCCAGTTATCGAAGAATAAACAAGTTGCGTAACCCCTTCTTGGTATATGTGTGTATTCCAAGTAGTTCTTGTTGTTGTCGAGGACTCCAGGTAGTCTACGAACTCCATAGAGTCAAGGTCTGAGGATCAACCTCGGTAACGGAGGCAGCGTTTGAAGAATAAACAAGTTTTGTGACCCTTTCTTGATATATGTTTGTATTCCAAGTAGTTCTTGTTGTTGTCGTTGGCTCCAGGCAGTCTACGAACTCCATAGATTCAAGGTCGGTGGATCAACCTCCGTAATGGAGGCAGTTATTGAAGAATAAACAAGTTGTGTGACCCCTTCTTGGTATATAAAAAGCTCAAAATAATTTTCTTAACAATATATTTGTATTTCATGTAGTTTTTGTTGTTGTCGTGAGTTACAGGTAGTCTACGAACTCCATTCAGTCAAGATCTTCGGATCTATTTCCGTAATGGAGGCAGTTATCGAAGAATAAACAAGTTGCGTGACCCCTTCTTGGTATATGTGTGCATTTCAAGTAGTTCTTGTTGTTGTCGAGGACTCCAGGTAGTCCACGAACTCCATAGAGTCAAGGTATGGGGTTCGACCTTGGTAACGGGGGCAGTTATTGAAGAATAAACAAGTTGTGTGACGCCTTCATGGTATTTGTTTGTATTCTAAGTAGTTCTTGTTGTCATTGGTTCCAGGTAGTCTGCGAACTCCATAGAGTCAAGGTATGTGGATCAATCTTCGTAATGGAGGCAGTTATTGAAGAATAAACAAGTTTTATGACCCCATCTTGGTATATGTTGTATATGTATGTCCAAGTAGTTCTTGTTGTTGTCTTGAGCTCCAGGTAGTCTATGAAATAGAGTCAAGGTCGACGGATCAACCTCCTTAATGGAGGCAGTTATTTGAAAATAAACAAATTGTGAGACCCCTTCTTGATATATTTTTGTATGTATTTTAAGTAGTTATTTTCATTGTCGTAGGCTCCGTAATGAAGGCAAGACAAAATACGTGAATGGAATCCGTATTTTTTTTGTCGAAGAGACTTACAAACTTATTAACAGGTACTCATAAATGATTCTTAATAAGCTACAAGCAGTGAAAGTTATTTCATGAAAATCTTTATTGTTTGCGGTAAATTGGGTCGAAAACGTGATAAAATCGGGTTAGGCAAAATCAGGGGTAGACAAAATCTGGGAGTGACAAAATCGGGTCACCCTTATCTGAGTGAATGTACGCATTCCTAGTACAGTAGCCGTTCGATAACTGCAAAATTATTATTATTATCGTCTTTATTTAAGAGGTTTTCAGCCCTCGGCTGGCTCACCTCTGAACTGCAAAATGTTTACTTTTCAATTATCGAATGCCGTTCGATAACTGCAACGCACTCTAGACGTCAAACGGTTGTCAATCGATGTCAGATGCAATAAAAGTGCATTTAAATGTGCAGCGCAATGCAGCTGTCATTGAGTCTGACATCGGTTTGAAGTTGAGCAGTCCGATAACTGTAAAACTGTTGCAACTATCGAATTGCAGTTAATAAGCATTGCAGTTAAATGACTTGCAGTTATCGAACGTCTGCTGTAGTTTTTGTTTTTGCCGTGGTACTAGGTAGTCTATGAACTCCATATAGGAATTATCTGCAGATCAACCCACGAACGGAAGACTATTGGTATATGTTTGCATTTCAAGTAGTTCAAGTTGTTGTCATTAGCTCTGGGCAGTTATTGAATAATAAACAAGATGTGAAACCTCATCTTGATATATTAGCATTCCAAGTAGTTATTGTTGGTTCCAGGTAGTATAAAAACTCAAAGGTGCAGCCCGATCGGGTTGTACGCAAAGGTGACGTTGAACTACGTAGCTGTATGTAATGTACAGGTTTTCGACTTTTATGTTCGATGAGACCAAAGCAAACGTTTTGCGTTGTTTATCCTGTGTTCCTGAGATTGAGTGAAGATTCCGAACCCTGGATAATCGAGGATGAACAACACTCTCAAGCGATCACATATCCAAATTATCAATTGATAAAAACTCGCAAGAG
Source organism: Armigeres subalbatus (assembly GCF_024139115.2). NCBI lineage: Eukaryota > Metazoa > Arthropoda > Insecta > Diptera > Culicidae > Armigeres > Armigeres subalbatus. The sequence continues at coordinate 154,812,289 of NC_085140.1, read as the reverse complement.
ACTAAGAATTGTTCGATAATTGTACCTCGATTCGAAGCATTGGTAAATGCTACTTTTGACAAATTTTCCTACATAACACCAAAACACAATGCTTAACATCCGTTTGAACATCATTGTTGACATTAAATTGGTAAAAGTTAGGTTTACATTAAAATGATAATTTTGTGTTTATTATCAATCGATTCTAAAATTTGAAAAGTTATCGCCGATAATTATGTTGTTATATTCGGCTTTGCAGTCCGAGAACTCGGTCAAAACGATAATTTTATGTTTGACAAACATAAAATTATCGTTTTGACCGAGTTCTTGGACTGCAAAGCCGAATATAACAACATAATTACAGAATATTACAGTCGAACACTCATCTCCATATACGTTATCGCCGATGATAACTCGCCTACTATTCATAGTTATCAAATGACAATTCCAATAATTATCGTATTAGAATGGATCAGCACAACCCTGACTGATAGTCTACCGCTGCAATCATCAGCGCCGCAAACTGGAACATAGACTAAGCACCCAGCCACTAAGAATATTGTGAAAGCTGGGCTGTCAACGGCATTTGGTGGACATCCTATGAAGGAAGTAAGAGTAGACGCGACAAAGAAGTTTGACAGTTTATTGATAATAATTATTATTCCTTCACGTAAGTTGCATCGGACTTTTCGTTTACTCCGGCAGACACCTAGGAATCACCAAAACCGAGCCGAATAAAGTTGTCCAGAACGTATCCACTGCAGCAGCGAAGAGCATTCCGAGCCCTTTCATCTTCTTCAAAAGACGTAAGCGAGAAGCTGCCGTCAAACGCCCTCAAGCTTTCGAGAAAACACGCGCGTGTAAGTTAGCCGAATCTAACTGCATCAGCTATAATCCCTGAAGGTTGCATTAATTTGACGTCTATGCTGGCTTGCAGTCTCCAGTTAGACTTGCGAACAAAGGCACAGAATTCGGAGATAGCGAGATCTATTCTCGATCGGATCTAGGATGTTTTCGGGTGGGAAACATTCTCGACACCCTGGGCATAGTGTATCCATTGACTTTGCAACACAAGATACATCCTAATGCAATGGCGGGCATAGAAGTTATTAAATAATAATTAAAGAAATGCTAAAAGATTATAAGCTGAAAAGCAGGCCAAAATCCAGTTGGAATGTAGTGCTATGGAAGAAGAAGCTTGGGATGCACTTACGAGATTGACTGATTCACCGAAACCGGTTGCTAAACTGTAAGCAAGTTTTCAATAGTAAATATTATCATACATAAATATTACAACACACTGGAGTCGGTTTTTACGCGGAGGATATGAGCCGCGTGAATTAAAACAACGTAAAATACCGTGTAAGTCCCAAAATATGTCTGAATGATCCCCGGAAATCCCGAAATTCGAGTAATAAAAAATCACATAAAAAAGCGATTCGTGTAAGGAAAACCGCATAAAAAACGACTTCAGTGTACTTCGGGTATGAAGCGTTGACTCTTCTTTGATCGAATGGTCCAAGAAAATTGAAAATCCATCGAGAAACGGCTGAGATATAAACGATCAAAGTCTATCATATTTTCGTGACGTTTTTCGATTTTTTGCAATCGTAAAGTGTACCCCAATATAGAAAACACAGACGTAGTTCTACGTCAAAACTTCATTCATATCAGTAATATGAAGTTGTCTATTCTTTGGAAATCCAAAATGTAAATAAATTGGAAGGATTCAACTTCACGCCGAGAACGTGAGGGAAAAAACGGGCTAATATCACAAAGATCATGTACTATATTAAAATTAGATTAAGGACACTCCTCACGGAATCCAAGTTTCAAAGTGCTCGCGTTTTCGGGGGCACACCAATCGATACGGAGGCGGCGCACAAGTGTCATTTTTGATGATTTTGTTTTGCTGCGTCGCAGCATGCGTGAAACAATAAAAATGACAGTTGTGCGTTGCTTCCGTATCGAGTGGTGTGCCCCCGAAAACGCGAGCTCTTTGAAACTTGGATTCCGTAAGGAGTGACCTTAAAGACCCTCTAGATATTCGTGTAAACCTAGAAGTCTTACTCCATACATTTCTAGGATGACCGTTAGCATATGCCATGAACGCATTTTATTCATGGACCCCAAAGGCATGTACCAAATTTAAAACAGGCTGATATATCTCTGGTGTAGATCCTAATGCCTTACTTCAGGGTTTTCTTGGATGATCATGTACATTTGAAATGGGTGCATTCTATTCTACGTACCATAAAAGGCATGTATAACTATTCAAATAGGCCGAAAGAACTCTGGTTACGCGTGAAGTTCTTGAGGATTGTTCAACGCATGTAACAATTTCCCTGCTTCTTGGATTTATTTAATTCTTATAGCGGATTTATCATAGCATTCGCCACAGCCTGGTGCTCAGGTTTATTGTCATTCTTATTGCTATCAATAAATCTCTTATAAGTATGCTGAAAAAGCTTCAAACGTCAAACGCCTATTAATCTTATGAGCAGCTCTACGGTAGTGATAAAGAGCGTGATAAACCATATTTTCAAAGCTCGATTAAAGCTAAAATTTTCGGTCGTAATGTGGTCAAATGGATTACCCCAATAAGGTGATTTGCATAGCAAAGAGCTTATGACGGTGTTTAATAAGAGCAACATTTTCATGATATAAATTTAAGATGGCCATCTTGAAAATTGAGAAGTATTTTAAGTCACAGCAATTTATCCCTGAAATTCATGATTGAACAATGTTTCCACCGCGTAAAACCCTTTTTGTGATTTACATGCATAACAAATATATTAGGGTGAAAAATCAATTAATTCAATTGAGATCTACGATATTGTTGTTATAATTATTTCAAATTAAATGTCCAGAACTACATTATTTTGAGGGCGCGTGGTGTTCAATCTTATTTTTCCACTAGCTTTCACCATGAAATTTAATGCGCACCTAATTTGGATAGAAGTGAATTAAAAAACAATCCTGAAAGAAAATTATTTTATAGTCATCCTCATCATGATCGCCATCAACAATTTATTTTGTTATCATTTTCCAGCAAAGTTTTGTTTCCCTTTTTATAAGCAACATTTTTGACAGCGGCCGCAGCCAAATTCCCTTTTTTGCGAGTGGTTTAAAAAGGATTTCTAAATACTCTTATAATAGGTTTATAGTGGTAATCTAGAGAGGGCCACTTGGACATATCTTACTCTTATAGTGGTCATCACAAGGTTGTCATGTAATAGCGGGTTTTATTGTTAGATCTTATTATTTTATCTTGAAAACCATTCCTAGAGCGGAATAAAACTTAAAATGTTACTTGGGAAGTGTTCTCTTGGATACCCATGAACATATGCAATGAAAGCGGTATATTCTATGTACCACAAAGGGCATATGCCACTTTTGAAACAGTCCGAAAGGTATCTGGTTACGTGTTAAGATCCTGAGGCCTATTCTAGCATTTTTTTTTTTGGAAGACCATAAACATATGCAATGGACGTATTCTATTATATGTACCACATAGGGCATGTACCACTTTTGAAACAAGCCAAAAGATCTCTGGGTACCCATGCAGATTTAAAGGCCTTTCCCAGGGTTTTCTTGGATGACCATGAACATATGCAATAAAGACGTTCTATTCTATGTACCAGTTTTGAAACAATCTAAAAGATCTCTGGCTACGCGTGTAGATCTTAAGGCCTTTTCCAGGATTTTCTTGGATGACCAGCAACATATGCAATGAAAGCGCTCTTGTCTATGTACCATAAAGGGCATGCACCTCTTTTGAAACAATCTAAAAGATCTCTGGTTACGCGTGTAGACCTGAAGGCTTTTTCCAGGGTTTTCTTGGATGACCATGAACATATGCAATGAAGGCGCCAGAGGACTTATCCGATAGATTTCTTCGATAGCGCAGAATATATGTAGTGATCACATTTGATTTCAAGATGCGCAAAAAGCATGTACCACTTTTGAGACAAGTCCATAGACCCATGGTTACGAGTGAAGACCTTAAGGTCTTTCTCCAGAGATTTCTTGGATGACTCGGAACATATACTGTGAACGCATTCTATGCTAAGTACCACAAAGAGCATGTACCGTATTTGAATTTGCATAATAGGCCTTTGGTTACGCGAGTAGATCTTTAGGCTATACTCCAGAGATTTCTCGGATGACTAAGATCTCATTTAAGGGATTATTGCATTACCCGAAGCATATACTGTGAACACCTTCAATTTTAAGAAGCGCAAAGAGATTGTAGCATATTTGAAACTGGTTGAATGGCCTTTGGTTACACGTGTAGACTCTTAAGCCTTACTTCAAAGATTTCTTGAATAACCATGGGCATAAGCTGTAAATCTTGGCAATGGGCAAAAAGTATATGAGTTTCTATTTCCAAAACATTCAAAATTACCCAAATCGGTTGAAAATTGTTGAAGTTATGAGAATATCAATTTATGGGAACACGGGTACCCTGTCGGCCATCCACGTGTGTTTCTTTTTGTTGGCCGCATAAGGGTTAAAGTCTTCTTCTTCTTCTTCCTTAAAGTGCAACACCAAAAATTGGCGATTTTCAACCCTCCTCCCCCCTTCGTCATCCTTTTTTAACAAACATCTAAAATTTTTGTATGGATCTTCACGCTGCTCAGAAACCCCCTCCCCCTAGAGGCGTGACGTACTTCGTGGATGGCCCCTATTCGGCCAAATGATTTTTTTTGCAAAATGTCACATTCGGCCAAATGTCCTATTCGGCCAAATGACCCTTTCGGCCAAATGACTACGGCTAATTAAGATGCGGTTTTCGCTGAGTATAAGCTCTTGAGTGTTCCTTTCAGCTATGTAGGTTTTCTTTTCGCCTGCGCTTAGTAAGGAGGCGCTATACAATATAATAAAAAAATAATTTCCCCGTACTTATTTCCATACAAACTTTAAACGTCTTGGGCTAAATCAGTTTTCATCCAAATCAGCTCAAATTTTCTAAAGACACTCAGAACATGAGAATCAGATGAGTGTTGTGGAGCAAAATCATTTTTTGAACCACCGCATTATCTACCGTAGAAGCACCATAATTAACACAGATCCAAACATGGCGCATTTTCATATCAAATGATTTATAGAACTTATTTTTGCCACAAATATTTCAAAGAATCAAGCTAGGTGGCTTTATTTGCTCTTCTTCTTTGCAAATATGACATAAAAAGCACATTATTGATGAAGAATCAACGTACTACAATAAAATATATGGAACTTATACTCATAATGCGTCTATTTTTCGCTTTCTTAGCCACAGTGCTAAGGATCAATGATCATTTATTTTGCGCAAAATGCTTGAGAATTTTTGACCCGCTGACCACTATGACCTGACAGCTGAACATTATGAGTAAGCTTTTCCTTCTAAGCTGAACCTTGAAACAAAATGTACTGCGTCAAATTAGGCTTACGATGCATTGTGATGTTCCTTATTAAACTCATCAGACAAATAGGCAGTGCTTAAAAACCTCAATAATAGTTCACTGTGTCAAAATAAATATGGTGCTTTCACGGTACATTTAATTATAATATTTACAAATTCAAGCTCTAGATTAGCGGTTCTCAACCTTTTTCTAGAGAGGTACCCCTTAGGTCTTTTGCATTCATTGAGGTACCCCCTATTTTTTGCTGTAAATGAAAATAAAAGTAACTCATTTCCTTCTTCTTATTGGCATTACATCCCCCACTTTGACATTGTCGCCTAGCAGCTTAGTCATTAAGCAATTCCACAATTGTTAACGGCGAGGTTTCTGAGCCGAGTTACCATTTTTGCATTCGTATATCATGAGGCTAACACGATGATACATTTATGCCCATGGAGGCGAAAAACAGACCTGAAAATTACCGTGACATAAGGTCTCCAAAAATTTGTCTGAAATTTTCGTTATTCCGTGAAATTTTCACATTCAATGCTTATACATCAAGAAGCTTCCTACAATACTTTGTGGACTTGTGGAGGCTTCCAAGCCTATTGTATAGATACTTTTGAGCACCTCGAAAGGACGCAACTAAGCCTCTTCAAAGAAGGCTTCCGAGCCTCTTGAAAGGAGGCCTTCGAGCCTCTTGAAAGGAGGCTTCCGAGCCTCTTGTAAGGAGGCTTTCGAGCCTCTTGAAAGGAGGCTTCCGAGCCTCTTGAAAGGAGGCTTCCGAGCCTCTTGAAAGGAGGCTTCCGAGCCTCTTGAAAGGAGGCTTCCGAGCCTCTTGAAAGGAGGCTCACGAGCCTCTTGAAAGGAGGCTTCCGAGCCTCTTGAAAGGAGGCTTCCGAGCCTCTTGAAAGGAGGCTTCCGAGCCTCTTGAAAGGAGGCTTCCGAGCCTCTTGAAAGGAGGCTTCCGAGCCTCTTGAAAGGAAGCTTCTGAGCCTCATGAAAGGAAGCCTGAGGCCGCTTGAAAGGAGGCTTCCGAGCCTCTTGAAAGGAGGCTTCCGAGCCTCTTGAAAGGAGGCTTCCGAGCCTCTTGAAAGGAGGCTTCCGAGCCTCTTGAAAGGAGGCTTCCGAGCCTCTTGAAAGGAGGCTTCCGAGCCTCTGGAAAGGAGGCTTGCGAGCCTCTTGAAAGGAGGCCCGCGCCGCTTGAAAGGAGGGGTCCGAGCCTCTGGAAAGGAGGCTTTCGAGGCTCTGGAAAGGAGGCTTCTGAGCCTCTTGAAAGGAGGCTTCCGAGCCTCTTGAAAGGAGGCTTCCGAGCCTCTTGAAAGGAGGCTTCCGAGCCTCTTGAAAGGAGGCTTCCGAGCCTCTTGAAAGGAGGCTTCCGAGCCTCTTGAAAGGAGACTTCCGAGCCTCTTGAAAGGAGACATCCGAGCCTCTTGAAAGGAGGCTTCCGAGCCTCTTGAAAGGAGGCTTCCGAGCCTCTTGAAAGAGACTTCCGAGCTTTTGAAATGACGGGTCTGAGCCTCTTGAAAGGAGGCTTCCGAGCCTCTTGAAAGGAGGCTTCCGAGCCTCTTGAAAGGAGGCTTCCGAGCCTCTTGAAAGGAGGCTTCCGAGCCTCTTGAAAGGAGGCTTCCGAGCCTCTTGAACGGAGGCTTCCGAGCCTCTTGAAAGGAGGCTTCCGAGCCTCTTGAAAGGAGGCTTCAGGCCTCTTGAAAGGAGGCTTGAGCCTCTTGAAAGGAGGCTTCTGAGCCTCTTGAAAGGAGGCCTGAGCCTCTTGAAAGGAGGCTTCCTGAGCCTCTTGAAAGGAGGCCTGAGCCTCCTGAAAGGAGGCTTCTGAGCCTCTTGAAAGGAAGCCTGAGCCTCTTGAAAGGAGGCTTCTGAGCCTCTTGAAAGGAGGCTTCCGGTCCTCTTGAATGGAGGCTTCTGAGCCTCTTGAAAGGAGGCTTCTGAGCCTCTTGAAAGGAGGCTCTGAGCCTCTTGAAAGGAGACTTCCGAGCCTCTTGAAAGGAGACTTCTGAGCCTCTTGAAAGGAGACTTCGGAGCCTCTTGAAAGGAGGCTTCCGAGCCTCTTGAAAGGAGGCTTCCGAGCCTCTTGAAATGATGCTTCCGAGCCTCTTGAAAGGATGCTTCCGAGCCTCTTGAAAGGAGGCTTCCAAGCCTCTTGAAAGGAGGCTTCCGAGTCTCTTGAAAGGAGGCTTCCGAGCCTCTTGAAAGGAGGCTTCCGAGCCTCTTGAAAGGAGGCTTCCGAGCCTCTTGAAAGGAGGCTTCCGAGCCTCTTGAAAGGAGGCTTCCGAGCCTCTCGAAAGGAGGCTTGCGAGCCTCTCGAAAAGAGGCTTCCGAGCCTCTTGAAAGGAGGCGTCTGAGGCCTCTTGAAAGGAGGCTCTGAGCCTCTTGAAAGGAGGCTCTGAGCCTCTTGAAGGAGGCTTCAGAGCCTCTTGAAAGCAGTCTTCTGTGCCTCTTGAAAGGAGGCTTCCAAGCCGCTTGAAAGGAGGCTTCTGAGCCTCTTGAAAGAAGGCTTCCTGAGCCTCTTGAAAGGAGGCCTGAGCCTCTTGAAAGGAGTCTTCTGAGCCTCTTGAAAGGAGGCTTCTGAGCCTCTTGAAAGGAGGCTTCTGAGCCTCTTGAAAGGAGGCTTCTGAGCCTCTTGGAAAGGAGACTCTGAGCCTCTTGAAAGGAGGCTTCCGAGCCTCTTGAAAGGAGGCTTCCGAGCTTCTTGAAAGGAGGCTTCCGAGCCTCTTGAAAGGAGGCTTCCGAGCCTCTGGAAAGGAGGCGAGCCTCTTGAAAGGAAGCTTCCGAGCCTCTTGAAAGGGGGCTTCCGAGCCTCTTGAAAGGAGGCTTCCGAGCCTCTTGAAAGGGGGCTTCCGAGCCTCTTGAAAGGAGGCTTCCGAGCCTCTTGATAGAAAGCTTCCGAGCCTCTTGAAAGGAGGCTTCCGAGCCTCTGGAAAGAAGGCTTCCGAGCCTCTTGAAAGGAGGCTTCCGAGCCTCTTGAAAGGAGGCTTCCGAGCCTCTTGAAAGGAGGCTTCCGAGCCTCTTGAAAGGAGGCTTCCGAGCCTCTTGAAAGAAGCATCCAAGCCTCTTGAAAGAAGCATTCAAGCATCTTGAAAATAAGTTTCCACGCCTCTTGTTTGAAAAAAGGCTTTCGAGAGTCTTGAAACGAAGCTTCCGAGTATCTTGAAAGGAGGCATTTGAGCCTTAGGAAAGAAAGCATCCAAGCCTCTTGAAAAGAAGTTTCTTAGCATCTTGATCGGAGACTTCCAAATCATTGCAAAGGAGGCTTAGGACCAGCATGAAAGGAGACTTTCGACACGCGTAGAAGGCGGTTTCCAGTCTCTTGCAACGAAGCATCTGCGCTTTTTGAAAAAAATAAAAAGCCTTCATGTCTCTCAAATGAAGATTTCCAAATATTTAAATTTAAGATTTTAGTTCAGAGGCATATTCTTAATATATTATTCAACATTTTGTTTCGATCAGGTAGATTGCATTTGAAGTTCTTTTTCAGATCTTTCATCCAACAGCCCTTCATACACTGTGCTGGTTGTGGTGGGCAGGATTTAATAGACTTTGATTCACTAATCGCCGTGCATATTGACGGGTGGCAACTAAAAAATTGGAATGACTTCAATACTTTTCTTTCAGAACAATAATCCTTAGAATTAATCCTTAGAATTGTCACACACACACTTTCACTCCAACATTGCTCACAACATGCCGTAGGAACAAGAAATATTGCGGCGTGCATTGGAAATTTCTCAAGTGAAAAAAGATCATGGGAAAAGTACACGGTCAAACGAAAATGTTTCGAAAACTGTCATAGCATTATTTGATCTACTCAGCTCCATTGTATACAAAGGTGATTTTAGGGCCAAAAATACGAAGTACCTCATAAGCAGGATCAGAAGCAGCATTCCGAAAATCGATGTGGTAGGACCATACAGCGGTCATGTTATACCAGCAAGACTAAACTGCACCGCACGACGTACCATGGATCGTATGCCAATATTCATTAGTCTAAGTTTGAAGACTAAGGACAACTCTTTATATAACATATATCAGATTGAACTGTACTTCTTTGTATTTTTTATCCCGAGCCATTTTTTTCATTCCAATTTTTAGTTACCACCCGTTATGTACAATACAAAGTTTTGAAATAAAATAATATACAATTATCAAAACATTATCGATATTTTTTTTGTCAAAATTGTAATACATCCGCCATTACGTATTTTTGTTCGAGGTACCCCCAGGGGTACATGTACTTCAGGTTGAGAATCGCTGCTCTAGATATTTAAATCAAACATTTAAATTCAATTCCTCATACATATTCTCATTTCACTGATCGCAAACTTTTTCTTTAGTGGTACCCTTCATACTTTGACATAATTTTGCTGAGATTTCAGGCTCTAATCGAAATTGAAGCATAACTCTTTCAATTGAAACTCACAGGAAAAGTATCTATTCGCTCTTTACTGCAGCAATCATCCAAAAAGGTATTAGAACAGTACGTCATTCAGAGAAATTTCATAAACCAACTTGATCTCGGCCTCTTAATTCGATTTGGACAAAAATATAATTTCGATTAATTCGAAAAACTTTTCGGGCTTCTAACTCTCAGAATTCTGAGAGGACAACAAGATATTATTCCTCGGTCCTGTTTGGTACATTCTGAATAAACTCTTAGACATTTTCAAACGGACAAGTGACGTAACTAATTGCATCTTCATTCCATTTTCAGAGCGATTCCTCCTTCGTCCCGATCAAAGCGGACGCCCAGGTGTCCGGAACGGAGAGCGATGATTCCAGTATACGAAGTGTCCGGTTTAGTAAGGTGGCCGAGGTTCGCGAGATGTCACCGCACGAAGCCACCGAGGCACTCATGTCGCGGCTTTCGTACGCTGCCAGCTTACGGGTCCGACGACAAAAGTCACATCACAAGACTGCTCGCACGGCGCTAATGTTCTCGATTCTGGTAAGTGATGATGTACAACAGTTTGTTCAGGTGATCAAGATCTAACCAAATCCTTCTAGTGGTTTATCGCCAACTACATGTTTCAACTGGCATTGGAGCCGAGTGAAACCGCCATGGTCACCTTGCTGAGCTCAACCTCCAGTCTCTTCACGTTGGTCCTGGCAGCCATTTTTCCTTCATCGTGCGGCGATAAGCTCACTGTGTCAAAAATCTTTGCAGTTCTTTTGAGTATCTCCGGTGCAGTAAGTATCATATTGCAAGTATTTGATAGTAATAGTTGTAACAAATTGCACTTCTCCAGGTCATGGTTTCCCTATCGGAGATCAACGAGCCGAAGATGACTCGGGGGATTGTGTTGGCCATAACGAGCGCCTTCTTCTATGCCTCCTATTTGGTGCTAGTCAAGCGAAAAAGTGATACGGAGGAAAAGATCAACATCCCGCTGTTCTTCGGATTTGTGGGCATGTGGAATCTGCTGCTGCTGTGGCCACTGCTGTTCGTTCTAAACTTCTCGCAGTTGGAAGTGTTCGAGCTGCCGTCACGGAAACAGTTTATGGTGCTTTTCCTTAATGGTTTAGTCGGGACGGTTCTCTCAGAAGCTCTATGGCTGTGGTAAGTGTACGTGTTATTGTTTTCTGTTCATTGATCAATGAATGGAAATGATAAATGTAACAATATTTATACAGACAATAGGCTGAACATTATAAAAAAAACCCTGATTAATCCACCTAGCGGTGTTTGTGCCTTTCTCGTGCAAAATAAAAATAAAAATATGAGTGAGCGTGGTTTTAGCGTGGTTTGTGCATAAAATATAGTATTTTGGCCATAACTTCTTATCCCATAGTCCAATCTGGCCAATTTTCAATAGCAAACAATGGGGCAGGATTCTCAATCGAATGGAACTTGTTGCAAGTAATTCGACTAAAGCTAAGTTCCAAAAAGTGTGTCTACAAAATTTGTACACATACACACACACACACATACATACATACACACAAACAGACATCACCTCAATTCGTCGAGCTGAGTCGATTGGTATATAACACTATGGGTCTCCGAGCCTTCTATCAAAAGTTTGGTTTTGGAGTGATCATATAGCCTTTACGTAGGGGAACTGTACCGGTTTTGGCCATGTTCCTAATTTGGCCAATTTTGCGAATAACTCCAAAAATAAAGCAATTCACAAGGGTTTTATTAGTTCCAACAAGAGATATATCCCTCACGCTTCAACGCTGCTTTCAACTGATCGATTATTTTGGAAAAATATGTATTTTTCAGGGTTGGCCAAATTAGGCACTAAGTTGGCCAAAACCGGTGCACTTCCCCTATACTTAGTATACGAGAAAGGCAAAAATCACAATTTGCACTCTGTAGTCTAGCTCAAAAAGTCCAGAAAAGCAACATTACCACAGTACTGTGGATCATACATTATGAACTTAATTTGAACCACACAGCATGATCCAAAAAATATGCAATAGGTTTTATGGTTTTTTATTTTGGTTTTGGCCTTATTTAACTATATTTTGTACAACAAATAGTTGTAGTGGTCGCAGTGCCGCGGCTGTTCCTGGAGGATTTTCAACGGGTGGCTTACGCTTACCTCCAAAGAGGACCACCCGTCGTGTTATTTTGCCCGGCTATAGACTGGTTAATGAACCAGTCCGGAAAATGGTTCAACACACCAGGAACACGAGTAACCGACCACCCACACTCAAATTGTCTAACCCACGATACCGACAGCCAAACTCTTACAATCCTGACCAACGAAACCCAGCACACTCCCAAATCCTATCACGTGTCCACGGTATAAAGTTATCATCACTGGTAACAATCTTCCCACCCCATCTTTCCCTCTCGCTTCGAAAGACGAACAATTCGGGTTTGCGATGACGACGAGCAATGGTGATGGAGTGCAGGCGGTCGCTTGGTCAAGCTGTTCAAATAAAGACAGCAAAAGTCGTTGACCGCGCAGAAATGTCATTGACACAATTAGACCTCACTAATGACACTCAATTCTTGGTCTGATTATCTTTAACACACAAGACAGTCGCACAGCTCACAAAAACTCTTCCGCACAATCTACAACTAGGCTAGCCTATACGGGGAACACAGAAATGATTAATTAGCCTGTCGAACACTTCACGTTCAAATTCACGAACCAATTACATTACGGGACAAACTAAAAGATCGCGCCCTTCTTTCACCACGGTCAGGATCAATGTGAACGAGTCGATTGCAAATAATCCTCAGATTAACGTTCTTTGGCAATGTAACCGGAAATTGAAGCGCGACGGATTACGTTGACCCTGATTGTAAACATCTCCCTCCCATTCGAAGCGGTTTGGTCTGCTACTCATATTCCCGATTGCAAGTCGAACCCTTTCTCATTGCTCGGACTTTATGTAACGGTGTCACGAATGGTGATCCGCTTCAAAGGCGCTTATGCGTTTCAGGCGTAGCAACTAACCTCTTCACGCAACGTTCTATTTAAATTGCATGCAAGTCTGCACCAGCTACACGGTTCGTTTTATTTGGTATTCCATGTTGTGTTGTATCGAAATTTACGAATTTAAATTAAGTCTAGAATAATTATTAACATTAACAAAAAAGTATATATTTACAGTTTTAGATATTTATATTTATAAATTTAGAAACTTAATTTACAAAGAACTTCAAAACAAATATTGACTACCGTTACATAGTCACGCGCATTAGTTTGATTATTAACACAGACTCCGTAGTATAATTAAAGCAAATTCATAGCATAGTTTCGTCTTATTGCTGATGGTTCAATCAATATGCTTATGTTTCCTCTTTCAGGGGCTGCTTCTTGACGTCATCTCTTATCGGAACGGTAGCGATTACGTTGCAGATACCGCTGGCAATGCTGTTCGACATGATGCTGCACGGCAAGAGCTATCCATTGCTGTTCTATCTCGGTTCATTGCCAATGCTTTTGTCGCTGGTCCTCGTGGCGTTCCTGATGAAATTCGATGACACTGATCCGTTGTTGAAATTCAGCAAACTAATCTACCGGCGACTGTGGAATTGTCGAAAAGCAAACATAGTCCGGATACCGGACCTTGAGGAACAGCACGAGTCCCTGATCGACGATAGTCATGAGAATTGAAGATACCTTTCAGGAGTTTAGCAATGCCAGACGATTTCAGTGATAACGGATAAGATTACTTCCTATATATGGGCGAATATGCAATAGGAATTGCGTGTCACAGGCACTCATAGATTAAGTTTCCGCAGACGAGTTTCGATCAATGACTTCAATCCATGAGGTTTCTTGTTTTTGAACAAATTACAATTCTCCATCTGACCCGGATCCGGAAACCCACGAGCTCGAATAAGTTAACCAATTCAGTAGATATACGTGTCGCGAAGTGTCGTCCGAATTCCATTGAATTGATGTGGTCGTTTTGAAATGTATTACATGTTAGAATTAAAACGATAAGGATAACACAATATAGGCAATAAGTGCTAGATAATTGTGTCTTGCTTCGTACAGGATTTAGATAGATTTGGTTTAGCACAAATGAGGCATTTCAGAAATGTTTTTGTACCAATAGTTAATAGATTTTGGTGTCTAACGCAAATCAAAATGTGAGCTAACCTCAAAAAGGGATGCCACGATAGGGCACAAGATCGTATTTACATACATCAGATGTATATTTTTGTACAAAAATGCATTATTAACATCACATTTATTTTTAGTATATGTGACCAGTATTTTGTCATAATATTGTCTTATTATTTTCACCAGTTTATGCTTCAAACAGTTATTTCCAATTGGCTATTGAGATTCACTTATTAGACAACGCACGCGCCCTTTGGTGTAGATTCCACTTATTGTACATCCTTTGAAATACGACTATACGGTATCTACACTCACACAAACTATGTAACTGTCAGTATATAAAGTAGCGATCAAATCAAGTTTGGCTTACGGCACATTAACAACACACCACACAATTACATTCCTACATAGGTTAGGTTTTGAACAAAATAAATTTAAAAAAATCTAATTTGTGATATCCTAGTTAAGGTATACAGTAAACTGAAAACAACCACTCTAAACTGTTTAGAAAGTTTAATAACCTGTTTTATCTGTAGCCAGAGTTGACTTATACTCCACAGTAGAGGAAACAAATGAGGTACGGTAAAAAAAAACATCACCTAAAGTGTGTCTCTCACTACAAAGACTAATGATTTTCGAACAATAAAAGTGGAATACAAAACTTACAACAATGTTCTAGACAAACCATAGACATTCCAATTTTACACCATCAAACTAGGGGCTCGTATTTCGTTGACTAAGACATCCGAAATTATTGCTGTCAAGTGTAAATAATATCCCATTTTAAAAATATAGTTTGCACCATTGCGCATATTTTTTTGTGTCATAGCCTTTCCTTACCTAACGAAAGAGATAAACGTGGCCGGCAATCGTGCTTCATTATTTGGACTTCCAAATGATTCCGTTTTAATTCATAAGTATAATGCATTTGGTAAGTAATGAGGAAGACAATGTTAAATTATGTACACACATTTGGATACAACCAAAAAAGTAATCAAGAATTTCGTTAATCTGTACGCAACTGAGATTAACTACAAATATGTTGAGCCGAACCGATTAGTAGGAGAAGTTATAACTCGAACCGTACCGATGCATGTTGTTTATTTTGTCAATTAGTTATTTTTATGCAAATAGGCTTTGTAAACCGTGTTTTTATGGTGTTTTAATTAGTGAAAATAAGTTCTTATTGTCCGTGTGTATCGCGAAATAGCGAAGAACGTTAATTTATCGCAATTTCAACGAAGTCAGAACTTTTTGTTTTTTTGTTGTGTTGAAGCGGGTACGAGTGCGATATGGCAAAGAAACAATACGGCGAGTGCAAAAAAGAGATTAACGATCTCGAGCCAATCTGTTGTGGCTTTTGTGAAGCTTCCTTCCACATCAATCAGCAGTGTTGTGGTTTTAATTCTCGCTCCATCAAAGAGGCATTCGCATCAGGGAAGGCAATGTTTATTTGTCCTCCCTGCAGAACCGAATCAAACGGCCATTCTATTCGCGCATATCTTGCGGAGAACCCAAAGAGCCAACCCGTTGAAATGCCACTGCTTGCCGAAGTACCGAAACAAGTGCAGGAGTTGTTCTCAGTGGTTGAAAAATTTAGCCAGAAAATAGATAATTTTGCTGGCCAATCAATTAGACCGTTCAAATCAGTTTCTGTTTCCTCTGGATGAATGTACTGCTGCTGTGAGTGGAACGAAAACTATCGATCTCAGCGAATTTCAACTATCCGTACCGTCAATTATGCAAGCCGCCAAACCGGATAAATTTTGGCTGTACATGACGGGATTGAATCCGCTAATTAATGATGACGACGTGCAGAAAGTAGTTTCTCGCTGTTTAAATATTTCGGGCGCTGCGGAGGTGGTTCGCCTTGTTTCCAGAGGCAGAGATGTGACCACCTTGACTTTCTGTCCTACAAAATCGGATTGGATCCTAATCTCAAGGAAATGGCGCTCGAACCATCGTCTTGGCCCAGAGGAATCCGGTTAAGAGAGTTTGTTGATTTCTCAAAAAACTAGTCCTGGATTTTGGAAAAAACATACAATCTACTATTGCTGATCCGGGACAACCTTCGACTAGTATTGAGGATTCCTCCTACCCCCCGACCTGGCTTGATGGGAGAATCAACTCACTCCAACTTTTCGGTGACAATTTCGCTGTTTACAGAGTGGACCGCAGTATATCCAATAGCTCTCGCGTGCGCGGTGGTGGTGTTCTAGTTGCTGTTTCCAATGAACTTGTTTCCTGCCAGATCGCCGTAGGACAATTCATTTCAATTGAGACTGTTTGGGTCAAAATAAGTCTCTCTAGTCGCAACGTTTTCATCGGCGCCTCGTACATTCCTCCCGACCGACGACATGATTGCAGTGTGATACAACTCCACCTTGGTGCTACTGAATTTGCCTCAGCTTTGGCCTTATCATCGGATGTGGTTATTCTGCTTGGAGACTTCAATCAACCAGGACTTGTCTGGTCTCTCTCCCACCACGGATATTTGTTTCCTGATCCGCTTTTGTCTGCAACTACACCTGCCATCCGTCAACTAGTCGATGGGATTGCTTTTCTTGGACTCAGACAAATCAATCAGATTTCGAACTTCAAATCAAACATGCTCGACGTTTATCAATGATTTTTCACTGCATGAATGCACTGTCGTTGAGGCTCCGGACGCCGTTGTACCGCTTGACAACTATCATCCTACGTTGGATAGACAACGGATTTAATCAATGTTTCGATGAACCTATAAGTGACGATCGGCTCAATTTTCGCAAAACCGATTTACAACAGCTCCGACAATGCTTGTCTCGTATTGACTGGAATGTTTTAGATCGCCTGGACATCGAATCATTTGTAGACCGCTTCAACTGTCTGCTACGTGATTGCGTTTCAGTCGTTGTACCGAAGTGAAAGCCTCCGAGGAAACCTCCGTGGACTAATGCTCTTTTACTTCGCGCTTATACCTTTCGACGGTGTGCCTTCACTAAACGGAACTTCAACATCACCAGCAATGATTATCGGTGCTATAATAAACTCCGTTACAAACACTATGTTCATCTCACGCAACAAAATCTCCGACGACACCCCAAGAAGTTTTGGTCTTTCGTGAATTCTAAAAGAAAGGAATCTGGACTGCCATCAAGTGTTTTTCTCGATAACGACATTGCGCTGAATACTGAGGATAAATGCAGCCTTTTCGCTAAACACTTCTCAAGTGTATTCTCGGGCCTTTCGCCTTCTCAGGTTGACATTGATAGAGCTGTAAGTGGAGTACCTAGCAATGTAGTGGATGTGGATGTCTTTCAAGTAGACGTTCAAATGGTACTGTCAGCGATACATCAGACCAAAACATCATTTTCTCCTGGACCTAGCGTTCTTCCATCGGCTGTGCTAAAAAAATGCTCCGATATTTTAGCTGCGCCACTTTGTCTTCTATTCAACCTATCACTCCAGCAGAGGAAATCTCCAGTGCAGTGGAAATGCTCTACTATGTTCCCAGTTTTCAAGAAAGGCGACAAACGAGATGTGAGAAACTACCGTGGCATTACATCACTCGGAGTGGAATCGAAAGTGTTCGAGTCGCTGATGAACGATAGAATGTTCACTTCCTGCAGAAATTACATCAGACCGTATCAGCATGGTTTCTTTCCCGGTCGCTCTGTGGAAACGAATCTTGTCAGCTTTACTTCGTTTTGCATGGAGAACATGAGTAAAAAATTCCAAAAAGATGCCGTTTACACCGATCTCAAATCTGCTTTTGACAAAGTTAACCATGACCTGCTGCTTGCAAAACTAGAAAAAATGGGCTGTTTTTTGCTTTATGCACCTGGCTCCGGTCTTATCTGGTTGGACGCCAAATGTCGGTCAATATTGGAAATAATTCATCCGACTATTTCTCGAACCTTTCTGGAGTTCCACAAGGTAGCACCCTTGGACCATTGCTATTCTCGCTTTTCATAAACGATGTAACCCTTATTTTGCAATGTGGAGGTATGCTGCTGTTGTTTGCCGATGACCTTAAAATGTATGTAGTTGTTCGAGACCTCACTGACTGCTATGAACTATAGAACCTTCTTGAAATCTTCAATGGCTGGTGTACTCGGAATATGATGGTTTATAGCAGGCTTGTAAAATGTCATCTGCATGTCATTTGACTAATTTGTTAATAACTTTCTTTAGAAATAAAATTCACATCATAATTTTAGATGTACTCATAACACTTTAGTAGTGCTATATTTTTGTTCAAGGGTACATTGTTCTAAATATAACATCTAAGGCTGGAGAGTGAAAACTCTCCAAAATGTCACGTGTCATTTGACATAATATCATTTGAATGACATTTTGCCTCCCACGCCCCAGATTACATATTTACAGCAATGTCTTGTTAGACAAAGTTGTAGGCACATTTATGCGCTATAAGTTCGTCATACATCAAGAATCAATAGCTAACTTCTGAAAAAAGGGTTGGTTACTCTAGCCAAGCGGAGGAATGTTGCTCAGTGTGCTTTTATTGCCAAGATTTTAACATCGGAATACGATGCTCCTGAGTTGCTGTCGAGAATTAGTTTATACGCACCTGTCCGAACGCTTCGAGCGCGAGCGCTGCTACACGAGGAGCCACAAGCAACTAACTATGCTGCTAACAGTTCTATTGTCACCATGATTCATCGATTCAACGAAGTGTCCGACGAATTTGATTTCCAGATTTCAACATCCAGATTTCGCTGTCGTTTGCTGAGCCGTATGTAATGTTTTTAATGTTTGACCACAACTAGATTTAAGAATTTCATGTAGACAGCACAGTCCGATGAATAAATTACAAATACAAGATGAGGAGACTTGATCTTTTGAGAGACTAGATCTAAAGTAGTTTTGTTGTAGTATACTCTTAGTATAGATCCTCATAACCAGCGTTGTAAATTGTCATTCATTTGTATAGTTTTCCAAGATTTTTTTAGAAGCTAGTTAGGGTTAAAGCTGGCGTTTTCGCCTTTACATCATAGTCTCGAAAACAAAGCATTTTGACCAATGTGGCCTATAAGAAGGTGCTAATTAGGTGAATTCAAGCCTTCTTATGTATCATATTGATCAAAATGCTCAAACGGTGGATGCAGTTGACCTACACAAACGTCAAATCAGAGACTAACCCGCAGGCAAGTTAGCAGCCATCACCGCTCGCGTAAAACTGGATAAAGGGGAGTTCTAGCGTCCAATCTAGCCAATCTAGGACGCAAGCCAAGCTAGTAAAATGCGTTTGAAAGTATTCCCAACTTAATGCCTGGGGGTTAGGGTGGCTCAAAAAACACTTTTTCAATTTTTTGATGGGCCGCCCTCTCATTCGGTTCTATTTGATGCCCTAATGCTCTGAACAAAATCGGTCAACGTTTGGTCGGTCTCGTCGGAAGTTTATATGGAAAAATGTATGCAGAAACATCCAGTGATTTGCAGTTGGGCGGCACAATTTACGATCAAGAATTATGATACTCATTCAGTTCTTGTTGAATTAAATACATAATGTTATGCTGAAAACCGCGAGAAGATTAGAATTTATTAGACAAAGATATTAGCATTTTACTGGAGTGTTGTAGGGGTGAATTTACTTCTTTTCAAAGGTAA
Organism: Armigeres subalbatus; assembly: GCF_024139115.2. Classification (NCBI taxonomy): domain Eukaryota; kingdom Metazoa; phylum Arthropoda; class Insecta; order Diptera; family Culicidae; genus Armigeres; species Armigeres subalbatus. The sequence continues at coordinate 154,792,764 of NC_085140.1, read as the reverse complement.
AACAAACGAAATTTGCTCAAACCCCACTTCAGAGAAATGCTAATAACTTAGTCGGGCAAACTCTAATCTTCTCGCGGTTTTCTGCATAACATTCTGTTTTAAATTCCTCAAGATCTGAATGAGTATCATAGTTCTGCATCGTAAGTTGTGCCGTCCAACTGCAATTCGCTGTTTTTGGATGTTTCTGTATACATTTTTGCATATAAACTTCCAACGAGTTTAGCACCGCCCAAACGTTGACCGATTTGACTGAAATTTTGTCCAGAGCATCAGGGCATCAAATAGAGCCGAATAAGAAGGCAACCCATCAAAAAATTGATAAAAGTTTTTCCCATACTAATTTGAGCCACCCTACGGGGGGTCCTTGTACATTGCCACCGCTGAACAGCCGCTAGTGAACGAAGATGAAGCGCCAATATCATCATCCCTTTTTCCACTTGACGAAACATAAAATAATGTGAATGCCATTTTTTTACGTGTACTGAGCTAATTACAAAAATGTAATCGTCCCCATTTGTAACCAGTTGGACCACGTCCTGTAGATGGGTAACATCGAGCCCGAAACCAGTCGACAAAAAGATAAATTTAAAAAATCCTTTTACGTTTGTAAGAACCATAAGTGTTGTGTGCAGTCTCGCGTCGCATTTTGTGTGTGTGATACAGCTCTAACGTTAGCACAAATCTCAAAAAACGAGTGATTCTTGTTTGGATTGGCAACCGTACTAACTTTAAAGAATGGTTTGTGTATTTCGACCCTCCTAGAGATCTTTTTATGTGACCACGCAAAATTTGCATAACTTTTCTTAAAATTGACCAAATGCTATAAAATATTCATATAGTAAACATACAAAATTAGCAGTACTGATAAAATGTCAACATTCCTTCACAATTTTAGAATATTTATATTTTAAATTGTTTGGTGCACCAAATTTGATGAAGAGTTGTCTCCAAAAATTATTTATTGAGTAGTTTTATGGAATATGCATTATGATTATGGAGTAAAGTAACGCATTGACGTACAGGGCTGCGGTACTTCCACACAAGGCTGAATAACATAAAGCTGAACACGAAAAGCTGAAAAAGTAAAAATTATACATACGGCTGAAATGGCAAAAGGCTGTCACTCATAAAAAACAGATTTGAATGAATGAATTAAGATTACTTCTATATTTGTATTCTTTATTCTTCCTTTTCTCTACTTCTTTCTTTCATCTATTTTTATCCATCTTCATTCTTTCTTCTTCCTTCTTTTTTATCTCTACTTCAATTCTTCTTTCTTCCCTTTTCCTTCTTAATTCTTCCTCCTTCCTTCACCTATCTTCCATCTTCCTTGTTCCTTCTTCCTTTTTCTTAATTCCATCTTCTTTCTTAGTTCTAACTACTTCCTTCTTCCGTTTTCCTTTTCTTTCCTTCTTTTTCTGTCTTCCTTCTTCCATTTTTCTATATTCCTTTTTCCTTCTGCCTTCCGTCTTTCTGGAGTGGAAGGAAGGGGTTATATGCCCCATCTACAAGAAAGGCGACAAGCTGAAGTGCGAGAACTTTCGAGCGATCACCATCCTTAATGCCGCCTACAAAGTGATATCCCAGATCATTTTCCGTCGTCTGTCACCACTAGTGAATGAGTTCTCGGGAAGTTATCAAGCCGGCTTCGTTGACGATCGCTCGTCAACGGACGAGATCTTTACTGTACGGCAAATCCTTCAAAAATGCCGTGAATACCAGGTCCCAACGCACCATCTGTTCGTTGATTTCAAGGCGGCATACGACAGTATAGACCGCGTAGAGCTCTGGAAAATTATGGACGAGAACAGTTTCCCGAAGCTTAACGGACTGATCATAGCAACGGTGGATGGTGTGCTAAACTGTGCGAAGATTTCGAGCGAACACTCCAGTTCGTTCGAGTCGCGCCGGGGACTAAGACAAGGTGATGGACTTTCGTGCCTGTTGTTCAACATTGCGCTAGAAGGTGTCATGCGGAGAGCCGGGTGTAACAGCCGGGGTACGATTTTCAACAGATCCAGTCAATTTATTTGCTTCGCGGATGACATGGACATTGTCGGCTGAACATTTGCAAAGGTGGCAGAACTGTACACCCGCCTGAAACGTGAAGCAACAAAAGTTGGACTGGTGGTGAATGCGTCAAAGACAAAGTACATGCTTGTGGGCGGAGCCGAGCGCGACAGGGTCCGCCTGGGAAGCAGTGTTACGATAGACGGGGATACCTCGACGGGGGTCGAGGAATTCGTCTACCTCGGATCCTTGCTAACGGCTGATAACAATGTTAGTCATGAAATACAAAGGCGCATCATCTGTGGAAGTCGGGCCTACTACGGGCTCCAGAAGAAACTGCGGTCAAAAAAGATTCGCCACCGCACCAAATGTGTCATGTACAAGACGCTAAGAAGACCGGTTGTCCTCTACGGACATGAAACATGGACAATGCTCGAGGAGAACTTGCAAGCACTCGGAGTATTCGAGAGACGGGTGCTTAGGACCATCTTTTGCGGTGTGCAAGAAGACGGTGTGTGGCGGCGAAGAATGAACCACGAGCTCGCCCAACTCTACGGCGAACCCAATATCTAGAAGCTAGCTAGAGCCGGAAGGGTACGATGGGCAAGACATGTTGCAAGAATGCCGGACAACAATCCTGCAAAGATGGTGTTCGCTTCCGATCCGGCAGGTATGAGACGACTTGGAGCGCAGCGAGCGAGATGTGCGGACCAAGTGAAAAATGACTTGGCGAGCGTGGGGCGTATTCGATGATGGAGAGATGCGGCTTCGAACCGTGTATTGTGTCGTCAAATGGCGTCAATTTATTCAGTGTTATCTGTTTAGCTTTATGGATTTTCTTTCAGCCTTGGCAGTCTGTAAAAGCAGCAAAAACGAGTTTGCCTTTTAATCCGACGGTTTCGGTTTTATATTAAACCTTTTTCAAGGAATAGAGGCTCGCTTTTTTGTTAAAACATGGACATGTTCCATATACGTTCGTCTGGTTAATCAAAATGGCGCCCACCCCGGTGCTGCTGTGTCGATAATTTTGGGGTCACTGTGATCGCCACTGAACTGTAATTTTATCTCGATTTTTGCTATCGGTATTTTTATGTTTTTGTTGTATCGCCTACACTTTCTTCTCGACACCTACGTGTTTCTGCGTAACATCAGGTAGGATTTAGAACATTCGTAAAATCCGAGTTTTTGGTTCTGATTTTGATGTTCAGTGAATAAATGTGCGGTTGAACATTTGTAAAATCCAGGTTACTTTGTCCTCCTTTGGACGGTTCGTAAGTAAATTGATGAAAATATTTTAATATTTTTTTAGCATATACTGTTATTGACAAACTCTCTATATTGTCGAATAGAGCTCCCTATTATTCACCTTACCCACTAACACAAATTTTCCTTCCCGAGACATCTATGAAGGTAGTATGGGTTCCCTGCATCTTCACTAGTAGATGTTGAACTAACATTCCTTCCCTTCCTTTTGTGATTGTAAGGACGTGGCCAGGTATACAACTTCTACTGTATAGGAAAAGGTACTAATCCCAAGTTTCGACAATATACAGTAGATTGCTCAAATGAGCATTGTATAGCCACCCACGATTTGTACAATCATATATGCTATGCTATGCTAAATTCTCAAAAAAAAAATCCGAAGACAAAATCAAGGAGTCTCCGAAGGAGAATGTAAGAATTCGTGGAACTAAATCCGAAAGCATTCCTTAAGCAATTTTCGAAAAAAAAATCGTAGAGGATTTTCTGAAGAAATCCGTAATGAAAATTCTTAAGGAATTTTCGGAGAAATTTTGTAAGGAATCTCCGAAGGAATACCCAAATTCCTAATTCCTAAATAATCTTCTAAGGTTTAAAAATAAAACTTTCGGAGGAATATCTGGAGGAATTATCAAATAAATTTCTTGATTTATTTCCAAACTAATTTCTGGAGTATTTTTCGAAGGAATTCATAAATGAATGTTTAAACGAAGTTCCAGGATTTTTACAATAAAGCTTTTACAATACAGTATTAAATAATTTACAGACAATACTATAAAATTAAATTTTCGTAATGTTTGAAAATACCGTTTTAACTAAATAGTTTGACTAAATACTATGCAGCGAGGCGACAACGCCCCAGTTCTGGGTTACAATGGCTGTTAATAAAGAAATAAGAAACGTTTTTAACTGAAGCTTGTAATATTTGCTCAGCAATATTTGATTTGCTGATGCTCAGCAAGTGGTTTTGTCAGTTATATTCAGAAATTTATTTTAAAATATAAATTACTTACTCGGCAGTTGGAACAACAAAATCGGTAAAGTATTCACAGTTGGGATTTAATTATTTTGCTAAATCAGTTTGTCTTATAACTGACCTAGTAGCACAAATCTAACCACAACAAACCCATTTTGCGAGTCACCTACAAATTTGGGTACCCGACTGAATGAGGCCTTGGCTTAACGCATTCCAAAGATCAGTTTAACAATTTATGTATTATTATATTAGATAAAGCCTCATTCAAACTCTCAAACTAATCAACCAACCTATTAATTAACCAAGACAATGTAGGGTAAAGTTCCCAACCACTAGTGGACCCTCCAGCCAGTTTTGCATGTTTACAGCACAATGTAAACATTTTGCTATGAAGTTCCATCGGGAGAACATACCATACAGTCCTATGATTTGATAACTTGCATTCGAACCCAAGTAACATTTCAAGTTTTATTCCGCTCTAGGAATGGTTTTCAAGATCGAATTACAAGAACTGACAATAAAACCCATTACTACAGGATTACCTTCTGATGACCACTATAAGAGTAAGATATGACCAAATGGCCCTCTCTAGATTACCACTATAAACCTCTTATAAGAGTATATAAAAATCCGTTTCAAACCGCCCGCAAAAAAAGGGAATTTGGCTGCGGCAGCTGTCAAAAATGTTGCTTTGAAAAAAGAGAAACAAAATCTTGCAAACAAATAATAACAAAGTGTTGATGAAAATCATGATGAGGATGACTACAAAATAATACTTTTCCAAGTTTTTTTTCCCAATGTACTTTCATGGAAATGAGGTGCGCGCTCGATTTCATGGTGAAAGTTAGTGAAAAAATGAGATTAAGCACTACGCGCCCACAAAATAATATAGTTTTGGGCAATGAATTTAAAATTATTATTACATCAATAACGTAAATCTTCACCAAAATAATTGATATTACACCCAAATATGTTTGTTTTTTACATCTTTCAACAAAAATGTGTCTTTCGCTGCGAAAACACCGTCTAATCATAAATTCCAGTGATAAATTTCACTGACTTGAAGATGGTTCTCCATTTCCAATATGGCCATCATAGATTTCGATCAGAAATATGTTGCTCTTATTATTCACCATTATAAACCCTTTGCAATGTAAATATTCTTATTGGGGTGATTAATTTGACCACATTACGACCCAAAATTATGGCTTTGATCAAGCTTTGAAAATTGGACTTATTATGCTCTTCGTTACAACTGTAGAGCTGCTAACAAGACCAGTCGGCATTTGACGTTTGAAGCTTTCCGAGAAGATTTATTAGAGGTTTATTGACAGCAATAAGATCGTCAATAAATCTGAGCAACTAGCCATGGTGACTGCCGTTATAAATCCGCTATAAGAATTAAATAAATCTAACAAGCATGAAAATTGTTACTTGGGAAATGCTATGGAAAGTAAAATTAGATGATTTTTCACAATTCTATAAAAGATAAACACGAGAATGTCTATTATAGGAATATTTTGGGGGGTCCATAATAGGGAAGAAGAACGTCCCGAAACGAAACATGAAAATCAAATGAAGTGTCGACTATTGTGAAGCAATTTCCTATCATGGACCCCAAGGGGATCTACTATAGGGTGAATTCAGTCAGACTTTAAAATGTTAATTTCAACAAATAACGTTGTGTATTTGAGTATTTTAAGTATGTATCGTGGAGAGGAGATGCAGAACTTGGTATCAGATATCATGCAGAATTAATATGTTGAATATTTCTACTCCTTATGATAGGAAGAGTAAAATTCCGCTACTAGGGGTCCACTATTGGACATTTTACCCTATGTCACCACACCGACTTAGAGACACCATCACTTGAGGTAGATTTGAAATTGAATTTTGACGAGATCCACCTTAACAACATTTATGAACTGTCATAAGACTAGTTTAGTACTATCCCAATTAACTCCACCACGCTGTATTTCTTCACATATACGTATTTCGACTTCAATTATTAGGCCGTTTTCAGTGTCTCGTGCTTGGCTTGACTCGACTTAAGTTTTGCTTGATTTTTTTATTGCAATTAGTCATCGGGGTGGCAAAGTTATGATCGGCGGCGCGCCGACCCGAAATCGTCGGCGGCGGCGTGGCGCGGCAGCGCACAGGTCTACTGCCATGCACCTACTGTGACTGTCAGTACCAGAGTGGCAAACGGATGTTGTCAACATTGTGAACCCGTACCGCATCCCTGACGGCAATAGCAACTGTGTGGCGGATGTCAGTAAACTAACGTCCGACATTGTATATTGGAAGCCGTTGGTTATTGTGGGGGACTTGTAGATAATGGAATGGGGCAGCCACTGCACCACACCACTAAAGGACTACTACGAATAATGGAAAAGATTGAATCCCAAGAATTCAAAAACCAGAATCAATCCTGTCAGCTGAACGCGATAACAACTTGATGCTTTATTCTTCAATTAAAGATATGATGAATGTGGTTGCCTAAAATGGAACTCAATATCGATCGTAGGTCAGGTACTCGGATGTAGTTCAAGGTTGTTAGCTTTCAGCAATTCTTTAGATTAAAAACAACATCAAATACAAAACACGCTGGCTTAGAACCAGTTTGTTCTGCTAAACATGTTATTATTTTCTTCCAGTTTTAAATCTTTTCACCCTTCGTATCCTTATTAAACGAAACAACTTAGAACAATCTATCGCACCAATTCTAAAATTACTTCGCATTAGCCTTGAGCACAACATAGAATGAGTTGAGATAATCGGTGAGACATCTAATCGCTATACCGCCAATTCCACATTACAAGATAAAATTGATCTTTTCGTTCTGCTCGTTCCGGCCTTAGACCTTTTGACATCCGTAAACACCGTTCGCATCGACAAGTATAAATGCGAGAACAGTACTGGTTCGATATATCTGATTGTGTAGACGGTATCCATGAAGCGAAATGATCATCACTAGATGAAACAGATTACCGACATGGTGTAACGTGATTTGGCTTCGATCTTCCATGAGATTGGTCTCCTCTTGCGTTTAAAATTGCCACCTGACGCTTAACTTGGTTGACCTCAGCGCATAGTTCAGCCCAATCTGTTTTAGCACGGTGTGACCGTGGTGTGTTGTATTTATTTCAATAATGCCGCAGCGTCGTACTGCATTGCGACTGCAGCTCAGAGTATACCAATAAACATAAATGAAGGTAATTCAAGTCGGACCACACATGGGCTATTTCAGCGATTTATTGTATTCTTGTATTGTATCAACATGAGCACCAGGGGCCCATAAGAAGGATCCTCATGTAAAAGATTCCAATCAAACGATAACTAGACTGGTTTCTACATCATTTACATGTAGTACTATCTTATTTTGCATTCAAAACTTATGTTAAAAATACTACACCCAAGTCTTTTTTTGGCGGTTGAAATTCATGTAGTTGACATTTCACAACTTTCTAAATTGCATCTGATTTTTTTTTATTTAAAATATTTTCGTTGTGTCAACTGCATACATACACTCAGGCAAATGAACATAAGAAATACATAAGGCAGAAATTATGAATCTACAAGATTATTGAAAATCGTTGAAACATAAGTCTCTTATGCTTTTCATCCTGAGCTCTTTTTTTAACTAATTTTATTTGCTAATTACCTAATACGTGCATTCATCTCTTAGACTAGGTGTTCCGTGTTTTCTTAACACTATCATCCTTATTTGCTATGTTACAGTTTTAGTTATTATTAATACATTTCAATTGCCTCTGGCAGTTAGAATTTATCTTCTGGTTGAATTAAACCATGTAGGAATTACAATGTTTTCAACTTAAACTAAACTTAACCTAATTAATACTAAGGGAACAAAGAGTTTAGACGATTTTTGTCTAAAATTGGAAATTATTTAGTTGGACATTTGTTGCAATGTCTCAATATTAGAAATTCTATGAAGTTCATTGGTACTATACCACGGAGGCAACTTCAGAATCATTTTCAAAATTTTATTTTGAATCCTCTGAAGTGCCTTCTTTCTGGTATTGCAGCAACTATAGTCCATATTGGCACAGCATACAACATGGCTGGTCTAAAACTTTGTTTGTAAATGAAAATTTTGTTCTTAAAACAAAGTTTTGATTTTCTGTTTATAAGTGGATATAGACACTTAATATATATGTTACATTTGGCTTGAAGGCCTTCAATGTGATTTTTAAAAGTTAATTTTTGATCTAGCAGAAGACCTAAATATTTAGCTTCGCTAGACCAATTAATTGGAACCCCATTCATAGTGACAATATGTCTGCTAGAAGGTTTCAAATAAGAAGCTCTCGGCTTATGTGGAAAAATTATAAGCTGAGTTTTGGAAGCATTCGGGGAAATTTCTCATTTTTGCAAGTAAGTGGAGAAAATATCCAAACATTTTTGCAATCTTCACCAAATGACACGAAGGCTTCGCCCTTTGGCTGAAAGGCCCGTGTCATCTGCAAACACAGATTTTCGACACCCTGGTGGTAAATCAGGTAAGTTAGGAGTGAAAATGTTATACAATATGGGCCCCAGTATGCTGCTTTGAGGAACACCAGCTCTTACAGGTAATCTATCAGATTTGGAATTCTGATAGTTTACCTGCAGTGAGCGATCTGATAAATAATTTTGGATCAGTTTAATAATGTACAGAGGAAAATTAAAATTCATCAATTTTACAATCAAACCTTCATGCCAAACACTGTCAAATGCTTTCTCTATATCAAGAAGAGCAACTCCAGTCGAATATCCTTCAGATTTGTTGAGCCGAATTAAATTCGTAACTCTTAATAACTGATGGGTGGTTGAATGTCCATGGCGAAAACCAAATTGCTCATCAGCAAAAATAGAATTGTCATTAATATGAACCATCATTCTATTTAAAATAATCTTTTCAAACAGTTTGCTTATTGAAGAAAGCAAACTGATTGGGCTTCAAAATTGGAACAACTTTGGTGTTTTTCCATTTATCTGGGAAGTATGCCAATTGAAAACATTTGTTAAATAAAGTAACCAAAAAGGATAAAGAGCTCTCAGGAAGTTTTTTGATAAGTATGTAGAAAATACCATCATCACCCGGGGCTTTCATATTTTTAAATTTTCTAGTAATAGATCTCACTTCATCTAAATTAGTTCCCAACGAAGGGTCAAAAACATTATCTTGATTGAGAATGTCTTCGAAGCTCCGTGTAAGCTGATCCTCAATTGGACTGGTGCGACCTAGACTAAAATTATGGGCACTCTCGAACTGCTGAGCAAGTTTTTTAGCCTTTTCGCCATTTGTAAATAAAAATTTATTTCCCTCTTTAAGCGCTGGAATTGGCTTTTGAGGTTTTTTTTAAGAATTTTCGTTAATTTCCAAAATGGTTTCGAACTGGGATCCAACTTCGAGACATTATTCTCAAAGTTGGTATTTCTCAGAATAGCGAAACGTTTTTTAATTTCATTTCGCAAATCTCGCCAAATAACTTTCAACGCGGGATCGCGAGTTCTTTGGTATTGCCTTCGCCTCACATTTTTAAGACGGATCAGTAGCTGAAGATCGTCGTCAATAATAATGGAGTTGAATTTAATTTCACATTTAGGAATTGCAATGCCTCTGGCTTCGACAATTAGATTTGTCAAAGATACGAGAGCATTATCAATATCACTTTTGGTATCGAGAGGAATATCAACATCAAAATTCCTATCGATATACGTTTTATATAAATCCCAATCAGCTATATGATAATTAAAAGTAGAGCTGATTGGATTATAAATAGAAGTGGACAAGAAGTGGATTTCAAGTGTCACAGGAAGGTGATCAGAGTCAAAGTCAGCATGTGTTACCTATTGGCCACACAGCTGACTTGAATCCGTTAAAACCAAATCAATTGTCGAAGGATTTCGAGTGGATGAAAAACAAGTTGGGCCATTGGGATATTGAATAGTATAATATCCCGCAGAACAATCTTCAAATAAAATGTTGCCATTGGAATTGATTTGAGCATTATTCCATGAACGGTGTTTGGCATTGAAGTCACCAATTACGAAGAATTTTGATTTGTTGCGAGCCATAATTTGAAGATCAGCTTTCAACCAATTCTTTTACTGCCCATTGCATTGAAAAGGCAAGTAGGCTGCAATAAAGGAAAATTGTCCAAAATTTGTTACAACAGCAACTCCCAAGGTTTCAAAAACTTTGGTTTCGAACGAAGAAAATAATGTATGTTTGATACGTCTATTAATGACAATGGCGACCCCACCACAGGCGCTGTCAAGACGATCATTTCTGTAGATAAAATAATTTGGATCTCTTTCAATGGAGAGTCCTGGTTTTAAATAAGTTTCTGTTATAATGGCAATATGCACATTATGAACTGTTAGGAAGTTGAATAATTCATCTTCCTTACCCTTTAGAGAGCGGGCATTCCAATTTAGAACTTTCACACAATTATTTGGATCCATTTAAACGGAGTCCGATAACAATTTTTTGTGTGTACTTTATACCAACCTGAACTGCTTCAGGTATGGTATTTGCTTTGAACATTGCATCAATCATGTGATGCAATTGTTCAGTTAAAAAATCAAAATCGGAAGCAGACATGCTACCTGAATCCTAATCCCCCACAATTTGCGCATTTAAATTTATTGGAATCTTCTCTCACAGGACATGCGTCCTTGACGTTCCACCGCAAATCATGCATTTAGCATCCATGTGACAATGTTTGGTTCCATGACTCCACTTTTGGCACTTACGGCACTGGGTGGGGTTTTGGAAATTTCCCCCAGGCCTGCAGAAATGTTCCCATGTAACACGGACATGAGACATAATACAGGCCTTTTCCAAACTTTTCATATTATTTAGTTCACTTTTGTTAAAATGAACTAAATAAAATTCTTGAGAAATGCCCCTCTGGGAAGTACCAGAGTGGGATTTGCTACAAGTGCTACAAGATCTGCTACAAGTAGGTGGCCGAAAATATTTTCATTTCATTTCTGCAATATTTCACACTTATATCGTAGATTATTGTCTAAAAGATGTGAAATACTTGTTTTGCAGGTCGTTATTACTTCTAAGGTCTCCAAACTCCCTGGAAGTTGCACAAGGACTCCGTCAAATACAGGCCATTGCATCTACATACGTAACAGGTTGTCTTTGTAGGATTTTTCAGATTGGTTCAGGCTCTTAACCCGTAAAACAAGTAAAGGGAATACAATATAAAGCTCTATTAAAGCTAAACGAACTCCATGCAATAAAAGCTTCAAGATATATAAGTATCAAGCCATTCCTCATTATATGAGTCAAAGTGAGTTTTGGACCGGGATGCGGCCTGCCATTTTTTTTTCAAATTTCAAATGCAGATTTTTCAATTTTGTATGGAGTTGACTCTTTTTTTGTTCATCCACAGCGAAGCTTTGGCAGATATATTCCAAAGCTTTTTCAACGCGATCTACCTGACGTCCCTCGTGAGCTCTAAATACTTCAATGAGTTGCCTATAATTCATGATTCACCAAATTATAACCCAGTCAACATTTTGGTACCTATATCTCTTGATATAGGTTATTATATAAGAACCAACTTAATCGTATATAATGCACAGATTGGCTATATACGTACCAAAGTGGAGGCGATATAGGTACTTCGAGTTTTATTATACAATTTTTTCCGACATCATGAGAACAGTATTACGATTATGCATAAAAATATGAAAAATAAAAAAAAATCTCACCAGCACCAAGTTTCGAACATTCGATATTTGGATTTGCAGGCGGATACTCTACCACTGCACCATACTGCACATCTTGAACCTATTCGGATTTTTGTCCAACATAAACTACACAATTTATATATTTACAACTGCTTGAAACTTCAACAAGCCGTTCGGACTGAAGTGGTTTCGATTGTATTACGATTCACATAGGCATTCATTCGCACTCATATAGGATATTGCAAGGAGTATAAGTCATTACGAGTTTTTATTCACACAATTACGATTGATTTTCACTACGGTAGAAATATCGTATAAGATGCATTCAATACAACATGTTTTGACAATAATCTGACAAAGTTTGATATACAATGCGATTCAGATTTTTGATGGACGCAAATGCGACTTTATTTGCTGTTTGTTATACGATATGTGGTTTACTGGGAAGTACAAACACTTCACACGATTTACCTTCGCAATCACAGCTCACTATGCACTCAGATAGACTTTCATAAATGTTCTGTTTATTTATTTCACCTAGGTACATACCAATAATTATCGAAAGATGTCCTTAGGTACAGACATTTTTGCTTCTTGTATTCACATATTGGATTTTAATTAATATCAAAATTTTACTTTTTATGAAATAATTTCAAATGAAGCCTAGAGTATTTTCGTAACCCTCAAGAGTATATTGTTTTTTTTCATATTTATTTGCTTGATACTTGATAGATAATGAGTTGCCTCCTCTTGGCGAGCCTACGCCAAATGGAGTATCATTTAGCTGCATAAGCTATCGTGTACACGGCCTACCACGAAGCCTACGACACTTTTCGTGTTATCTACTATCTCTATTTTAACTGTTCTTGATGCTCTTTTGTCATACGCATGGGATTTGTATCCAGCCCATCACAGTCTGCCGTGTATTATGAGAATAATTACATTTAATGTTTCAAAATTAATGACTTTTTTTCGAAAAAGTGATCGGAATCGCAGATTTGCAGCCATAAGCAGCTGGAATTTGTTTTAATGCCTTCTGGGAGGTCCAAAGAAAGTCGTAGTGGTAGTCGCTAAGCGAAACTTTGAGAAACTTTTTTTGTATGGAACTTTTTGTATGAAAAAAAAAATTTTTTTCTTCGGGTCATTTTCGGATGTTTCACTACCTATTTTCCCATAACTAACCCGTTCTTCGCAAGTCCATGAAACAAGCTTTCAGAAACTTTTTAAAGAGTTGGAAAAGAGCTACTGTAGCCGAAGATATTGACAGTTGAATAATGCATTGATTTTTCAAGAACTAAAAAGTGTCTGGCTCTAATGCCTATATCTTGATAACCATATGGCTTAGAGTGCTGATATGCTGGGGTTTAATGCTCCAAAGCATTAGCATTTAGTAGGTCAACTTGAATTACGAATCAGAGAAAGTCGATTTTTTTATTTTCGATCACCTGATTCCCCATAGTGACTGGGGAGACCTTTCAAGACGACTTTGAACAATCGCTCAGTTTTGTCGTCGTATGTGAAGAATTTATGGCGCTTCTCAGTTAAATACTGAAGAAGACGTTTGCGATCGGCAAAAGATCCCGGCAAAACGCGGCAGTCACCCTTCCTAGCAATCTGAAATGGAACCTTGATCCCCTGAAGGTTACTCAAGATTTCATTCCGAAAACCAGAAAACTCGGCACAAATACCACAATTGGCGGAATCCGTTGTTTCTTCGCATCAATCGAATCACCTGGGCTAGAGGTAGATTCGATTTCCTCAAATTCGCCATTAATCAAATCGAACTGATTGCTCAGTTCGATAGGAGAAGAAATAATGTCAACGTTAGATTTAGAAGGAATATCTGAAGTCTCCAGCTTCCTTCTATTTTTTCCGTGCTTGGGCAGGACGGTCTTGAAACCTTGTTTCTTTGAAGGAAGTAGAGAATTCAGAGACTCCCCCTTTCTCTTGTTTTTATTATTGCTCATTGCTGAGCGCGGAGACGTGACCTTCTAAGAGGTTTTTTCCCAGAACGGTGTCCCTGCAGGATTACCACCGCTTGTCGAAATTTTACTTCCGCAAACGGGTCCAACGTAAAACGAAGGCACGGGTCCTCGCAAAGATCGTAACGGGATCAGTGGGTACAAATAGCGCTGAGAAGCACTGTTGAAATTAAAATAGCTTCGGGTAGTATTAAAAACTTCCTTCCGCAAAGAAAGAAAGAACCGCACAGCACGAAAGCACGATGCGGTCTGACATCCTGAGCTCTTCATATTTCATTATTGGGACGTATGTCGTTCATTAGTTGCATGTAACAAATTTCATAAGACACATTTCATGTTTTGTTCAAATTTGATTTGAAGGAAATCATAAGGCATTTTGTGAAACACATCATGTTCACTTTAAGTTACCCTGATCGGAAGAAAGAGCTTCAGCCAAGAGAATTATGTTCTCCCAAATTGTAAAGTTCTTCAAGTCGTGCGGTTGAATTTTTCATCGAGGGGGTCTGAAGAGAATATTGAGTTGAAGATTTCTCAAGTGTGAATAATAAGTGTTTAACAGCAACAGCAAACTTTTAATTCCGCTAGCAATTGCAAGTGAACAGTTTAATTCGAATGAGTTGAGCAACTTTTTTTTCTAGATTCGAAGACATTATAGTTCTATATTACTTGTTTTTTCATACTCCCTCGATGTCCTCGATACAACCGATAAACGATTTGGACATCACATGTATGCGTAATCATGAACGAATCAAACATTTTAATTATTTTCTGCCATTAATGCTCGAATTAGAAACTCATAATGCGGCATTATGAATCGAATAATATATAGGAAAACGCAATAATAAATTCATTAATCTGCATTATGAATTCGTTACGATGTTTCATTGGAATTACAAAATTCATAAGGCATTATGGCCTCTAAGCATAAGGTATGGATATGAATTGATTAATGTCTAGCGTACAGCGTTCATGATGCATCATTGGGATTCCATAAAGCTGCCCTCCAATCATATTTTTCTTTTGATTGATATTTGATAGGCTTTCACTTTTTTCGTACACTCAGGCAAATTGACTATCGAATATCATAATTCAACCTTTTGGAAATTTGCCACAAGTTTTGAACTTGAAATTCAAAAGAACTCCTTATGAATAAGAATTTTATGGCTAATACAAAACATAATATTTTCTTAAGGTGGCAAATTTCCAAAAGGCTGAATTATGATATTCGATAGTCAATTTGCCTGAGTGTACGAAAAAAGTGAAAGCCTATCAAATATCAATCAAAAGAAAAATATGATTGGAGGAAAAAACAGTAGCAATTTTTATGGTTAACAAAAGATTTGTATTTTATTTCTTTTGTTTTCTTCCAGGCAACCAAAAACTAAACATCACCAGCCAATGTGGCGCCGGGAGTGGGTGGGACAGGTAGGACATGTCCTACGCATGAATTTTCCTGGGTGGGACAGTCAAAGCATTGTCCTACCCATGATTGTGGTTAGAACATATGAAGTCATTTAAGGTCACTCCTGACGGAATCCATGTTTAAAAGTGCTCGCGTTTTCGGGGGCACACCACTCGATTCAGAGGCAGCGCACAACTGTCATTTTTGTTGATTTAGCTTTGCTGCGTCGCAGCATGCGTGAAATAATAAAACGACAGTTATGCGTTGCTTCTGTATCGAGTGGTGTGCCCTGAAACAATAGGTTCATTTTCAGGGCACACCACTCGATACGGAAGCAAAGCACAACTGTCATTTTTATTTCGTCACGCATGCTGCGACGCAGCAAAGCTGAATCAACAAAAATGACAGTTGTCCGTCGCCTCCGTATCGAGTAGTGTGCCCCCGAAAACGCGAGCACTTTGAAACTTGGATTCTGTCAGGAGTGACCTTTATGGCAAGAATCCAAACAATAATTATAGATGATTTTGGGATCCTAAAGCAATAGACTACTGATTGTTGATCAGGACTTCAGGCACTTTGAAATCCCTAAAGCGCTAAAAGATGTCTAGGTTTTGCAAAGGTGAAATAGAAGTTGTAGAAATCTGCAAATGCGATTAATTAAGTATCTTAGAAGTAATGATAAAGCACGATTGAATGGATTATTAAAAGCCAACCGAAAAAGTCTTCTTAAAATCTCAAAAGATCTAGTGAAATCTGAGGAACCAGAAACATACCGAAGACCGCTCTTAAAGGGTTCTGAGCTTCAAAAACAGAAGCTTGTAAATTTATTCGATAATCGATAATATTTTTTTTTTTTTTTTTCTTTATTAATGTGTTTTTTTAATAATCGATAATAGAAAAGCAATATTTCTCCTAAAAATCGATGAAATTTTATCAAATTGCCTATATAAATATTCAGGCCACAAGAACTTTTCAAGTTCTGATTATTTTTAGAATTGATTAAATTGCAAGCATAACTTTTCCATTTTGAAATGGATTTCATATCAACATGGTACAGTTATGCTTTCAGCGGCAGTATAGGTAAAATTTGCATTGATTTCTCAATACCAGAACTGTTGCCCAAATCGGAGACATCGGAGGTCTAGCGGCTATCGTTTCTGCCTATGATCGGGAGATCGTGGGTTCGATCACAGGCTCGCCCTTTCCTATTCTGTATACCTTAGTTCTTTCTGTGTTTCACGTTCTACCAAAACGATTCCTACCGTTACAGCTTTCACACTAACAGTTCCAAAACCTCCCGTGGCATCGATGGGAGGACGTAGAGTTCTTTAATCAGTATATGTGTCTCATTTTCCCTCCAGCATTTACAAGAACGGGGTCAGGATAGATCTCGACTGTTGAAGAGTGCCTTGCTCCCAGTGATCGGTTCAAAATTATTATTTGTGTTAACGGATGTAAGTGACAAAATAGTCTTGTAACGCCTGCGAATCGTTGCCCAAATCAGCATTTTCTATTTGTCCTACCCACGACTCGGAACGTGGATGCGCCTCTGCAGCCATTGACCTCGCAGCGGATGTTGCGTTATCAGTATTTGTCTAGATCCGGATCTAAACGTCTGTAAAATTATTGTTTTCATACTAATATTTTTTCTAAATAAATTTACATCTACTACATTCCAGGTAAGCAGGACGGTAATGAGGTAAAATGCCGCCTAGGGAAGCGTCTGTTTAGTGGCGCTGCTGACAAAAGACAGAGACAGAAAACTAAATATTCTGACGCACAAAATCGAATATGTATAAATAAAGAGTAAAGACTATTAAAGATCTAAAGTTGCATTTGTTTTTCATTTTCAATAAAAAATTAATTAAAATTAAATTACATTTTATTCGATATTTTGAATTACAGAAGTCAGTTATATTTAAACAGATCAATCAGTATTTTTTTACCAAGTGCTCAGTAACTGTTACGAATCTGCTTGGTATTTTTTTGACAGTTCACTATCTTGAATGATAAACCGAGAGCTCAAACTGTTGAGAAATCGGCAATTCATTTACCGAGCCCGGTGAATAGAATTAAGTGTGTAACTTTTGCTATTTTGTCAGCTTCTTCTGTACAGTAGCCTCTTTTGTTTTTGGCCACTATACAAGTGCAGCACATGGCAGTTTTGGACGAGTCATGGAACTATAGATCCAATTAATCATTTTTGGTTTTAAGTCCCCTTTTCTTCCAAATGTTTTAGAACATATCCAGAAGGCACTTGTTGCCTTTTCGATCGCACACTTAGTAGCATTCTAGTTAAGTTTGGAATCCAGAATGACTGTCAGGTAATTGATCTGTTCACTAAACTGAATTTTCAGTCCTCCAAGCGTTAGAGCTTTTATATTTAATTTCTTTTTCATAGTGAATGGTACAATTACACCGTAAAATGCTGCCTGTTGCCGCTGGAGAGTAGTATCTATTTTTTCCTTAATCCGATTTCGCACAGAACTTTGAAAACAGTACACACACCATGCCCCGCCAGTTGTCGCGCACAGATACCTTTTTTTGGTACCTTCACTTATCCAGCAACTCTAGTTACCTTTTGTTGGGTTTTCACTGAGAACTTTTCATAGTATAAATAAGACATTTCGTAGATTTTATTTAGGGGATTCCCTCAATCGACACTTGATATTCTTAGTATGATGAGTCAGTCATATCTGACACAGCAGAACAGCTCCGTTGAACTCAAAAGTGGACTTAATTAACAATTTCTTATGAGGTCAAAGAGCACTGAAACAATGGAAGCAACGCTCAGAAGTCGGATATAACACAGTCGGACAATCGAGTTTCGTCTTCAGTCTGACAGCCGAGGACACGGTAAGCGAACCAAAAAAGCGTCCAAAAATAACCGTGCGAACTTCTGGTTCGCATTTCAAGCCGCCATCGCTTCAGGAAAAAAAAACGGCACCCAACCTAACATGCAACTACCGATATTCCGGCAGCGGTTCACTCTTGCATGAGATCTTGCGCCATTAGATCACCCACTGACACCCTTGTTCGAAGTTTCCCACTCTCGCTCTCATAGGTCGGTACTAAACGCGAACGGAATAAATTATCTCTACGACGATTCGCACCTGTCCCGGATGAAAAATAAATAAAGAGCAACCCTCAGCTAATTATATGTCCATAAACCGGCGGATTTTTCGCAAACGTAGGTAGGCAGGCAAAGTTTACATGTTTGACAACCATTCACGAAACCGAATCAATCAAAATTGGATTGCATGCGGATGGGCGAAGACTGAATCATAATTCATTACCGGCAGATATCAAATTGGAACTCAATGGAACTAAGACTATGGAATATATTAACTGGAGCTAAAATTATACCCACAAATAGAATTTGCGACAACGATCATGAAAATGGTTTGGCGGGACAGTTATGCCGAGTAATATAGCACTTGTTTTGTGATTTTTATGCATATCAGCTCCGTGATTGACATATGTCTCCACATGCTTTATCTATGGAAGTGAACCATCCACGTGGTTGAAGTGATTTTGTCGCTTAGAATGAGTATTATGTAAATTTTCCTCTATTAACTAGTGGAACAGGCTAAAATTGAACCTACCTTCTACCAAAGCTGTGGCACCACCAACGAGCTGGGAACCGGCTTCATAGTGTTGGGAAAGATGCGCCAACGCGTGATTGGGTGGCAGCCAATCAACGCAAGGATGTGCAAGCTGAGGATAAAAGGCCGTTTCTTCAACTATAGCATCATCAACGTGCACTGCCCACACGAAAGGAGATCCGACAACGAGAAAGAAGCGTTCTATGTGCAGCTGGAGCAGACATACGATGGATGCCCACTGCGGGACGTCAAAATCGTCATCGGTGACATGAACGCTCAGGTAGGAAGGGAGGAAATGTATAGACCGGTCATCGGACCGGATAGTCTGCATACCGTATCGAACGACAACGGCCAACGATGCATAAACTTTGCAGCCTCCCGCGGAATGGTAGTCCGAAGCACTTTCTTTCCCCGCAAGAATATCCACAAGGCCACATGGAAATCACCTAATCAAGTAACGGAAAACCAAATCGACCACGTTCTAATCGACGGTAAATTCTTCTCCGACATCACGAACGTACGCACTTACCGCAGTGCGAATATTGAATCCGACCACTACATCGTTGCAGTACGTCTGCGCTCACAACTCTCGACGGTGATCAACACGCGTCGGAGTCGTCCGCCGCGGCTAAACATTGGGCGGCTGCAAGACGGTAGACTAGCCCAAGACTACGCACAGCAGCTGGAAGTGGCACTCCCAGCGGAAGAGCAGCTAGGCGCAGCATCTCTTGAAAATGGCTGGAGAGACATTCGATCCGCCATTGGAAGCACCGCAACCGCTGCACTAGGCACGGTGGCTCCGGATCAGAGAAACGACTGGTATGACGGCGAATGTGAGCAGTTAGTTGAGGAGAAGAATGCAGCATGGACGAGATTGCTGCAACACCGCACGAGGGCGAACGAGGCACGATACAAACGGGCGCGGAACAGACAAAACTCGATTTTCCGGAGGAAAAAGCGCCAGCAGGAAGATCGAGACCGTGAAGAGACGGAGGAACTGTACCGCGCTAATAACGCACGAAAGTTCTATGAGAAGTTGAACCGTTCACGTAAGGGCCACGTGCCACAGCTCGATATGTGTAAGGACATAAACGGGAACCTTCTTACGAACGAGCGTGAGGTGATCCAAAGGTGGCGGCAGCACTACGAAGAGCACCTGAATGGCGATATGGCAGACAACGGTGGCGGTATGGTAATGAACCTAGGAGCACGCGCGCAGGACATGCGACTTCCGGCTCCGAATCTCCAGGAAATCCAGGAGGAGATCGGCCGGCTGAAAAACAACAAAGCACCTTGCGTTCACCAACTACCAGGAGAGCTGTTTAAACACGGTGGTGAAGCACTGGCTAGAGCGCTGCATTGGGTGATTACCAAGGTTTGGGAGGATGAGGTTCTGCCGCAGGAGTGGATGGAAGGTGTCGTGTGTCCCATCTACAAAAAGGGCGATAAGCTGGATTGTAGCAACTACCGCGCAATCACATTGCTGAACGCCGCCTACAAGGTACTCTCCCAAATTTTATGCCGCCGACTAACACCAATTGCAAGAGAGTTCGTGGGGCAGTACCAGGCGGGATTTATGGGTGAACGCTCTACCACAGACCAGGTGTTCGCCATACGTCAGGTATTGCAGAAATGCCGCGAATACAACGTGCCCACACATCATCTATTTATCGACTTCAAAGCCGCATATGATACAATCGATCAGGACCAGCTATGGCAGCTAATGCACGAAAACGGATTTCCGGATAAACTGATACGGTTGATCAAGGCGACGATGGATCGGGTGCGTAGCTCGAGTGTCAGGGGCATTCTCGAGTCCCTTCGAAACGCGTAGAGGGTTACGGCAAGGTGATGGTCTTTCGTGTCGTGTCAACATCGCTTTGGAGGGAGTAATACGAAGGGCAGAGATTGACATGAGTGGTACGATTTTCACGAAGTCCGTCCAGTTATTTGGTTTCGCCGACGACATTGATATCATGGCGCTTAACTTTGAGAGGATGGAGGAAGCCTACATCAGACTGAAAAGCGAAGCTAAACGGATTGGACTAGTCATCAACACGTCGAAGACGAAGTACATGATAGGAAGAGGCTCAAGAGAGGTCAATGTAAGCCACCCACCACGAGTTTCTATCGGTGGTGACGAAATCGAGGTGGTTGAAGAATTCGTGTACTTGGGCTCACTGCCCTAGTAACAATTTTGGTTTTATAACGCTCTGGAAGACAGCGATTTACTCTTTAAGAATGCTATGAAACCATAATAAGTATGTTAATGTTACAAGGGTGGTGACCGCCGATAACGATACCAGCAGAGAGATTCGGAGGCGCATAGTAGCTGGAAATCGTACGTACTTTGGACTCCGTAAGACGCTCCGATCGAATAGAGTTCGCCGCCGTACCAAACTGACTATCTACAAAACGCTTATAAGACAAGTAGTTCTCTACGGACACGAGACCTGGACGATGCTCGTGGAGGACCAACGCGCGCTGGGAGTTTTTGAAAGGAAAGTGTTGCGTACCATCTATGGTGGGGTGCAGATGGTGGACGGTACGTGGAGGAGGCGAATGAACAACGAGTTGCATCAGCTGTTGGGAGAACCATCCATCGTTCACACCGCGAAAATAGGAAGACTGCGGTGGGCCGGGCACGTAGCCAGAATGTCGGACAGTAATCCGGTGAAAATGGTTCTCGACAACGATCCGACGGGAACAAGAAGGCGAGGTGCACAGCGGGCAAGGTGGATCGATCAGGTGGAGGACGATTTGCGGACCCTCCGCAGACTGCGTGGTTGGCGAAGTGCAGCCATGGACCGAGCTGAATGAAGAAGACTTTTATGTGCAGCACAGGCCACTCCGGCCTTAGTCTGATAAAATTATAATAATAATCCTTGCCTCACTCTAGCGACTCCATTGTGTAGGACTCTGTGGTAAAACCAGTACCAAATAGAGGGACTGAGCCAGCAGCGTTTGACTTATTTCTATAGGACCGCCCTTAGTTGACAAGTCTAGTATTTGGCTCCTCTGGTAATGGATCAGCTGAAAATGGAGACGATGTCCGTAACAAACGCAGCACTGAAATCGCATTTGATTATCATCTTCTAATTCGCGGGAACAGAGGTACGGGCGACGAATCAAAATAGACCGACTAGATTCAGCTGTGAAGAGATCGTTCGTTGAATAACTTGGAGCTCGGGTAGGTAGGTACGAGTCCCGTCAACGGTATGTGTCTCTGTAAGTGGCAGTCGGGCGCTGCTGCAGACAGGACGGAAAGGATGGCTGCAGCAACCGGAGATTATCAGTTACTCACTGACTTGGACAATTGAAATGTTGGTTCGAGCACTTCAAATAGTCTCAGCCAGCGTTCTTCAAAAAACAGCCATCCGAAGCATGAAATCTAAAGGGGCCCCAAGGTCGATCGGCTGTTGGCGGATGTGTTCAGGACAGACCCTATGCTATCTGTGCGAATGTTGTAGCAACTATTATGCAATATTTTACCCCATTCCGCATCATTCTGAAGCAGGTCAACAAGTTGGAAGTGTCGCTTTATTTGTAATTCATTGACTACGGAAGAGATTTCTGTTGTCTGAATCACGAAAATCTGTGTGGCACCCAGGGATGCAGCTTTGTCTGACCCCATTCGGATAGTCGCTGATGTGAGGCAAGGATGCATTTCATCTTCCCTGTTACTTCTCAGCGTAATCGATAAGATCTTGGTGGGTGCGATTGACTGTGTACCATACCTTGAGCTGCTTCGGCAGTTTATTATTGTGGAACATCTAGACGACTCTGATTTGGCTAATGATCACGAAACGCTATATAAAACGAGCTAACCGTATGCTTCTTTGCGGCGGGTTTCACCATCAACGTCAGCATGACCACGTGTCTGTGTGTCAACGGAAACAGCCCCTCAAACTTTGCAGTTCGGACGTTCGAAGGATTTTAATATACTGACAGGAGACCCTACCGGATTGATCCACGCACCAAAATTCGAATGTACTACTCTATCGTGAAACATTTTGTGTATAGGCAGATATAACGCAGATGATGTCTAAAATGTATAATTCTGACGGGCTTACAGCTGGATATTGTGTGCCGAGCAACATAAAAGCCATCAAATAGCGATAACAATAGATGCAGAAAACGTGGATGGAAATGGGTCGGCCACATATTGCAAATGAGCTTAGACGGAATTTGTAAGAAACAGTCCTCTTAATATTCGGGACCTGATAGGATATAAAATATTTATGCCGATAGAGATATATGCTCGTATTTTTAGTTAAAATACTCTTGGTGACAAATCTATGGTCTATAAATGATATATTTCGCCACATCAATATTTTAAAAAGTTGAAGGTGAAGGGAGGGGGGGGGCTGGGTTTAAAAAATAAATTTAATATTTGTATCGGCCTTATTAGAATAAATAAATTATTTCTTTTCTTTGAATTTTGGTGTTTTCCATTCTTTCTTCTTTATTTTTAGCCAAGATATAGGTGCCCACAACCGAACCACAAAATTCAAATGTCCAAAAATGTCAAATTTGCAAAATTGTCAATGAAATTTCACAAATTGACGAAATCATTATAATTTCTTCGCCAGTAGTAGAGTTATTCATCCAGCTTCAAATTGGTATACAAATGGCGGCATAAGATCAACTAGGGCCAAAGTTATAGACCAAACACAAAAGGGTGCCCACAACCGAACCTCTTCCACCAAAATATCTCTGTGAACATCTGTTATCTACTTGTTTTAAGACGAGTTTGTACTATTCAATTTGATTCCACTACTTTATTGTACCTTTGACAGATACGTATTTCGACCTCAACAGTAAGGCCGTCTTCAGTGTATCGTACTTGACTCGACGGTCTTACTGTTGAGTCAAGTCAAGTACGAGACACTGTACAATGGGAAAAAAATTACGCGAATAAATGCAATATCTCGGTTCGGTGTGAGCGGATTTTGCTGAAATTTGACACAAACCGTAGAACTTTCTGAAGAATCGTGCAGATGTGGTTAAGTTCACTGCACGAAGCTACAAGACCTCGTTTCGTTTTACCCTAATGCCTCTTATTTGTTATGCTCCAGAAGACCTTGGCCTTTTGGGTAATATTTAGAAAATAATAGAACGTGGGGTAAAATGATCAATATTTTAACTTCTTTAGTCGTGCGGTGGACAAAAATAACTCCACTCGATTCTCTGGAAAATTATAAATCAAACTAGTTATGTGGGGTTATAGTAGGCAATTTGAGGAATATTAGAACGAGGGATAAAATCGCCAAGATCTCAATTCCCAACATCGCGCAGTAGACAGAGCTCACATAACACGATTTTTGGAAAAAAAAATTAGGTCAAATGTGTTATGTTTTGTCGATTATTTGTAGCTCCGAACTTTAAGAATTACATTACAAATTAGAAGCATTGGGGTAAAAGGAGATCATGTAGCTTCGTGCGGTGAACTTAATCACCTCTGCACGATTCCCCAGAAAGTTCTACGGTTTGTATCAAAATTTCAACGCACTCCACCCACACTGCCTAGGATGCGGTGGGGTTCGACAGTGGGCTCTGTTGAACTTCTATAAAAAGCTGCATGTGTCCCCAAGCAGGCCCTATAAAAGCGACCGTGTGCCGGTCAAAGCGCACTAGCCTAGTCCTGGTGTTGGGTGGGACTTTAAACAAATTTGACCCGACTGACCGAGGCGAGCGTCTGTTCACCAAGGAGGTGCGGCTCCAACAGCGTCTGTTCTGGCATCCAGCGGCTGAGTATGAAATGCTATTCCCCGGAAGCTATACCTAAGATGGCAGCCCCATCCCGGTGGATAGGGAACCTTGGGCCAACAACCTTCTTCTTCTTCTTCTTATTGGCATTACATCCCCACACTGGGACAGAGCCGCCTCACAGCTTAGTATTCATTAAGCACTTCCACAGTTATTAACTGCGAGGTTTCTAAGCCAAGTTACCATTTTTGCATTCGTATATCATGAGGATAACACGATGATACTTTTATGCCCAGGGAAGTCGAGACAATTTCCAATCCGAAAATTGCCTAGACCGGCCCGGGAATCGAACCCAGCCACCCTCAGCATGGTCTTGCTTTGTAGCCGCGCGTCTTACCGCACGGTTAAGGAGGGCCAACAACCTACTGTTCCCGAAATATCAATTTGTTTGAGAATCCGATAATGAAAGAATACGGACTGATTTTACGGCGACGACTCTTAGCGCGAAACAACGGCCTCCACCCACACCGAACCGAGATATTGAATTTATTCGCGTTATGGACATTTTTTTAACATTGTGCACTGTTGAGGTCGAAATACGTATCTGTCAAAGGGACAACAAAGTAATGGAATGAAATGGATTAGTACAAACTCCTCTTACGACAAGTAAATACTTTCTACTAAAAGCTTAAAATAATTTTCGTATCAACTCTTATCAAGAAATAAAACAGTAAAAAGTATTGTTGATCTTCATTATCTGCTTGCAAAATTTGATCACCGATTGTGAAATCAATATGCTTCAAGTATTGGGAAGAAGCCAAAATTTCCATGTCCTGTTACGTAAAAAGAAAAAAAAACACACAAAAAAGATTGTTCAAACGAAATAATATCGTATTGTGTTTTTTCTTTTCAAAAATATTTAGCCATTCTGTGAAAAAAATATTTTACTTTGGTTATTTCGAAAATGTATAAAATATATGTACCGAATATTTGAACTTATTTTAATCTTAAAAATAACGATCTGTTTTTTTTTTATGAAAATGATTCAGTACATGGGATTAAAGTTAAATAAACTTCAAAAGTAATAACTTCTTCGGAATCATTTCAAGAAAAATGTTTTTTATTATTAAAAATCAAGTAAATATAAGTATAATGTAGATAATCGAAAGTATGACCTCATGCATTGAATCGTTCTTGAATAAATACTATTTTGAAATATTCAAATTAGAATCGCATCCCATATCTTGCTGTAGACATTATTTGATGATTCTACTTTTTATTTTTATGACAGCGTTCACCCTTCTCATAGCGCACACAGGCGAAAATTACAAAAATACAGCATAAATAATAGGTACATGTCATGCTCTTCCAAAAATTAAAACTAAAATTGCCAAGTAATGACCTTTCAACATAAATGAATGAACGAGTGAGGCTTGTACCTACAAAGTTGTCATCGAGCTGCTGTGAATGGTGGAAAAAAAAATCAAATGTAAGAATTGCCGTATTCAATCATTTTGATTGATTAGTCTAATTTGCTGCAAAAGTAAATCACTTGTGTAGCTGGTGAATGGTTTTCATGCTTCTCAGCAGGCATCGGACGATCATTTAGTATAAGCTTCTGTTGCTTGCGAACAGGTCATTTTAGATGCTGCATTTGGAAATGTGACCCGTGAGAGGATTGTGACTCTTTGTTTGTTTTGCAACTTTATCTTACAGCAGCGGAATTTGGGGAAAGTGTGCCACCTTAGGCGAATTTTTATGTACTTTTTGAAAAACTCCTTGTTAAAACTTGGATATGCTATCGATACTAATTTAACTTTTATTAATGATTGGGACCCAGAAAAAATAAACGCAAAAAAGCTATTTCTGGAGCGTCTGTTTCTGTGCAATATGACACTTTATTAAAATTGATTGGAATATTATTACACTGCACTCAATTTTGATGCTCATTATAAAATTGAGAATGAAAAAGTAAAAATTTGACTACCTGTCTATATACATAAAAATTAATTTCTGACCCTTATAGACTCGGAAACTACTGAACCGACCGGCGTGAAAATTTGTATGAAGTGGTTTTTGGGTTCTGGAGAAGGTTCTATAAAAAGGTGTCTGGTAGGGCGGTCTTTAACTGTGCAGAAAGATAAGCGGCTACAAAGCAAGACCATACTGAAGGGGACTGGGTTCGATTCCCGGTCCGGTCTAGGAAATTTTCTAGGATGGATGGGATCAGATCATCACCTCGCTGGGCATAGAAGTATCATCGAGCCTCATGATATTCGAATGCAAAAATGGTAACTTGGCTTAGAAACCTCGAATTTATTTACTGTGGAGGAGAGTGCTTGGAGAACACTAAGCTGCGAGGCGGCAGTGAGGGATGTAGTGCCAATAATAATAATAATAATAATAAGAAGAAGATGTCTGGTAATACGAGCGAATCTATCTGTGTACCTGCTGGGTCGTTTGATTGTTATTTTACTGAACGGCACACTTGCCCCAAATTCCGCTACATTGATCGAGCATGATTAGTAGATTCAATGTTACTAGTGCTCTTGGGCAATGCCTATTGCAATTCGACCAAAATACCTACTTTTGGAAATATTTTCAGGAATAACGTAGGGCTACAAGCCCGCCACACATCACATCTTTTAGTTCCGCTTTTGAAACGAGCTATTTTCAAATGCATGAAACTTGTACTAAATGATTGTCTGATGCCTGCTTCTAAGTTTTGTTAAGAGAACGCACGCACGCACACTGAAAGGTAGCGCGTGGATGACCTGTCCATATTTGTGATCGAGCATTTATGGTACGTAATTAGGTAGCGGACTACTACCGGTGCGGTGATCTCTGACATGGCGAGACTTATTTTTTAGACTTACACCATTTACACATTAGTCCTATACCAAGCCTAGTGGATGGTGCCGCAGACCAAAAAGAGCAGCATCAACCGACAAAGTTCTGCACCTTTATGAGGTTTCGTTGCTTTGTTTACCTGTCCATTGTTGAAAGCCCTTGAGCGCGTGATTTATATGTGATGTTTGTGGTAAGTGCTCTAAAGCCAAGAGGCTGTAGCTCAGACCATTGAAACTAAATACAGATCGGTCACATCCTATGCGAATTCATAGCTGCACTGCACGAGATACCTTGTTTAAAGGATGTAACACTCAAGTTACCTACTTCAAATCAAATATATTATTAGTGCACGGATTCATACTACGCGCCTCCATCAGGCGTGGAGATGGAGACACGACTGTACTTCCTTAGCGTGAGATCAGATCATCACTTCGCTCTTATTTGAACTGATTTGTGCGTTTTCGACGATTATGGTTGATGCCGCCAGTAAACCCACTCGATACGCCTCGAGCAAGGATGCAAACGTGATGCGAGAGAGTGCCTCAGCTCGCGTCATGTTTATTCATTCAGCGAGTAGTTTTCTGATGTGATCAGTAGCATTCCGTTTACAAGATGTTTCTGATTTATCTAATTATGTAAATATGCAAGTGCATCCTAAGACCAGTTGGGTTTTCTCTCTGAAGCTTTGCATCTAGAATTTGGGGAAGTACGACTTAAATAGTGTTGAACCTGTTTTCAATATTATTGATGAAGTGCTTACTATGCATAGATGACATCAATAAAAATGATCACTTGGCGTGTTTACTCATCCATCACTGTTGAAGCCCGGAGTAATATATACAACGATCGGGAGGGTTATGATTAAATTTGATACGCTGTGTACACTTCTCACACTATCTGACCAATGATAGTTTGTAAGGATTATTCATTAATTACAAAGTATGTCGCTTTTTAATACTTGTTCGCGCCCTAACGAACGGCTTTCAATCTATGAATTTTCAATTATCTTTCGATTATCTACTCCCTCGTACTTTGATTAGGACTGACTGATAAAGCCTACAAACGAATCAATCATCACAATCACGGTCGATGAAATGCTACACGAATTAAAATACACAAATATTAATAACTTCCAGCAAGTGTTTGGAAATTGTTTAGAAAAACAAATGTTGACTTCCTACAAAGTCATGAATCCAGAAAATATTTAGATGTAGGTACATGTTTGCTTCCAAACATCATGTTTTTTTTCGAAATTTGAGTCATTATATGTAGCTAAAAAATGGTTATTATTATTAATAACTCACAGCAGTTTTTCACATTCCACAATAAAAATTGATTTGAAATAAAACTTGTGATCAAAATTGTTCTCTACCGAAAATAATTACCCTTTTTTCGGTTTCACCTTTTTCAGAATAGGGTGGCCCAAAAAACATCATTTAAAAAAATCAAATTTTCATAACTTTTGAACCAATAGGCCGATTTTCTTTCAAAATGTACGGTTTTTATGATTTTTACAACGTTGGGCCACAACGGCCATATATGTTTTTGAATGACAATTCCCGTATTTTCTGAAAAAATTCCTGTAGAAATTTCAAAAAGTTTCCCAAATAAAATCCAAAGAGATTCTAAAAAAACAAAAATTATTCCGAGGAAGATCCAATGAGTTTCCTAAGAAAATTCTAAATTCCGAAGAGTTTTCCAATAGCATTTTTAACAGTTTTCCGAAGATTTTCCCAAAGAAATTACAAAGAATTTCCCAAAGCAAAGCCAAAAAAAATCTCAATGAAGTTTCGAAGAGTTTGCCAAAGAAATCAGAAAGCCTGTACCGAGGAATATTCATGCATTACCCGAGGAAATTTCAAAGAGTTTTACAAAAACATTTCGTAAAGTTTCCCGAGGATATTCCCAAAATAATTTCGAATAGTTTCTCAAAGAAAGTTTGAGAATTTCCCGTGGATATATCCGAAGACTTCTCGAGGAAATTCAAAAGATTGAATTGTTAGAATTCCTAATTAGTTTTGTGAGAATATATTGGTGAAAATTTAAAAAAAATAGATTTTTGATGAATTTCCAGAGAAAATTGCGAGCAGTTTTTATTTTCATCTGAGAGAACTTCATAGGTTAATTTGGAAGAATCATGTTGAAAATAAGGGAAAATCATAAAGAAATTCAAAAATTATTGAGCTTGAGCTTGATTGACTGCTCGTAGTTGCTACTCCATTATGACCAGATCAGCTGTTCTTGCACAGGGAACCAACAGATGTTTGCTTGGGACTACTAGCACACATCTTCAATGTACAAGTACTGGTGATCTCATTTGTTAGGTCATACTGGCGCCTGCCACGTCAGAATGCAAGTCAATGTAGGGAAGGGGAAGGAAATGATGATGCAATCACTCGCCCACAGCAAGCCGAATATACCTCTGCACTTGCCACGAGTTCATGCGGAATTTGTTGGAATTTCTGGGTTAGGTTGGAGAGGCAGAGGTTCGCCTTGGTTAACGAGCTGCCAATGTGATAGATAGGAGAAGGTAACTGATGGAATTTCTAATTGGATGTAGGAAACGAGCTCTATAGTTCATTTCCAATTCTAGCAGATTACTGTTAGAATACTCAAGTTGAAGGTATAGGAATAGTAATGGAAACGGTATGGAAGTCCATTTCCAGTTCTAGCGATTGCTAGAACATGATAAATAAAGAGAAAGATACAAAGTAGGAGAATGGAACGGACCTGGGATTGAACCCACGACCTCCTGCGTATGAGGCAGAAGCAGTAGCCATATGACTACCCGCTTCCATAAAGAAATTCAAAAATTATTCCGCAAAAACACGAAAGAAATCTCCAGGGAAATTAAGCAGAACAGTAGTCCGGTATATTGTTCCGGAGAACTTCATTAAATATACTCTCAAAATAAAAATAAAATTACGGGATTTAAATGTATCCTAAGGGTACATAGGGCCAACGTAAAAGATTTCCATCCTGGGCGGCTGCTTATTTAGCCTTGACTTGGACCCAGGTCAGATTCCTGTCTGATTTCCTTTATTTTCTTGTTGAGGCTACGATGCCACGAGCCCCTGGGTCTGCCTCTGCAGTGATGTCCTGCTGGATACCAGTCCAGCGCTTGCTTGCACATTTCGTCTCCGCTCTTTCGTAATGTGTGGCCGACCAACCTCCATTTACGCTCTAGAATTTCTGTCGATATTGGTTCTTGATGGCATCGTCGGTGGAGCACAGCAGTCGAGATCCAATTGTGAGGTCACCAGGCCCGAATTATAAAACGTAGACATTGGTTGATAAATACTTGAAGTTTCTGCGTAATCTCTGGTGCTACGCACCACAAGTCTCACTGGCTTATAACAACACAGATTTTAGATTTTTTTTTTATATTCGTTTATATTCGAAATTTGGTGCGTTGACTAATCTGATTGGATCTCCATATATTTCATAAACTCGCAAAATTAACCCTAACTTTCCTTATCCGTGCTACTGTTTCGATCTTGGTCGTTCAGCTTACTCAGAGCGCCGTTGCGCTAGTAGAGCAATATCATCAGCCAAATCGAAGTCGTTTAGATGCTCCATAGTAATAGGCTGCCAGAGCAGCCCACGGTTTGGTACACGGTCAATCGCACCCACCATGATCTCGTCGATTACGATGAGGAACAGTAGCGGAGATAGAATACATCCTTGCCTCACTCCAGCGACTACCCGGATGGGGTCAGACAAAGCTCCGTTATGCAAGACTCTGCACGTAAAAGCTTCGTACTGCGCTTCGATGAGGCCGACGATTTTATCCGGAACTCCCTTGCGTCTAAGGGCACCCCACAGATTTTCGTGGTTCAGACGATCGAATGCTTTTTCATATTGTTAAGAAAATTATGTTTAGCTTTTTAGTGGAATGTCTTCAACTGTCATAAGACGAGTTTGTACAATCCCAATTCCACCACTTAATTGTACGTTGACATGTCATTGTACAATTAAGTGGTGGAATTAAATGGGATTGTACAAACTCGTCTTATGACAAGTGCTTTTTCATAGTCAATGGATAACAGGTAGAGAAACTCTTGGAATTCGTTGACTTGCTCCAAGATGATTCGGACCCGGACAGAAACCATTAGCAGAATAACAAAAAACATGGACTTCAATGATATAAGGGATAAAAGAATAGGCAACAATATTAAAAATTTGCACCGAAATATCATTTGAATATCCAGGTATGCTATGAATAAGAACAAACTAATGGCACGTGACATTGATCACAAACAAAAAGTAATCCAAGCCATTCATGCACCAGGTAAATATTTTCAACCTAAATATATTCAGACTATGAGTTTCTAATTATCTTATCATTTACAGAGGCACAGGAAATTGATTCTGCAAAATCTATAGTTGAGGCGCATGATATTTCAACAATCGAGTTGCACTATTTCGTGCAAGGTAGCAACCATATTAAAAACTTGTTCAAAGCTTTAGAAATTCCGGAGTCTATACTTGACATCGATGTTCAATATTTCATGTAGAATATTTCAAAGGAGTATCAAATTGCCGAGAAGCGAGTTCGAAACCTGGAAGTAGTGAATGACAATGCAGAACGATATACAGAATTGATAAAAGATTATAATTTCAAACTCTCAGAAGAAGAGGATCAAAAACAGTGTTGGGAAACATAAAAAAATGTACAAAAGTCCGAAAAAATCGGAGCCCATTTAAAATAACCATGTAATTTATTGAAGAAAAGAGTATGTCAATACAACAACTCGTTTTCTTACATTACGAAATTTCTTGAATTACTTTTTAAATTCCTTTACTTATTTATTTTACAAATCAGGATTCAGAAAAAATATGTTAAGCTCTTTTTATTGGAATGTATTCAATAGATAAGATCAGTCAAGTTGAGTCAAGTACGAGACACAGAAGACGATCTCACAGTTGAGGTCGAAATACGTATCTACAAAGGTAACAAAACGTAGTGGAATTAAATGGGAAAAACTAAACTCGCCTTAGACGGTTAAATCTGCTTCTTTTTCTTATTGGCATTACATCCCCACACTGGGACAGAGCCGCCTCGCAGCTTAGTGTTCATTAAGCACTTCAACAGTTATTAACTGCGGGGTTTCTAAGCCAGGTTACCATTTTTGCATTCGTATATCATGAGGCTAGCACGATGATACTTTTATGCCCAGGGAAGTCGAGACAATTTCCAATCCGAAAATTGTCTAGACCGGCACAGGGAATCGAACCCAGCAACCCTCAGCATGGTCTTGGAGGGCCCTTTATGAATTTTAGGCACCCCTAAATCATGTCCGATTGAGTTCAAATTTTGCATGGGGTCATATTTTGGGATAATGAAACTTGTGAGCAATGTCGATTTTTGAAAATCGAAAATGTCACTTTCATTGGTACCCTAGCGGATATATAAATGAGTATCCCATTAGATAAATAATTAAATATATAGATTCATTTTCTGGTTATGCTTCAGCATATATACATATATAATTGTCATTACATATATAATTCTTAAGTTAAATAAGGCTCTTAACGATATTTGAATCCGTATACGATAAAACGTACATAATGTAAAACAGATTTAATAAAAATTCCGCTACGTCCTCAATTTCCCCAAAAACCAAGGAACTATTGAAAAATTTCGTTAATCCGGTCATGTAGTCATGTAGTGAGTATATCGTGGCAGAATCAACAAATGCAATAACATTTCTGAAGCGTGGGAAGTCGTTTATTAACGTTCTAAGCTGGCCTCTGTAATTACAAAAATCGTTTAAACTCACTCCAAAATACAGGCATGTCTCGATTTTTTTAATACAACAATCGAAAAAACATAAGCCAATTTATCATGTTTTCTATCGATGAACATGAGGTGTGGTTATAATCCAGCGACGTGATCAACGATCATCAATCAAAAACCAGCAATTGATGTGATTTTCGTTGGCTACCGTATAATTTGAATCTTCTTGCGCTTAGAACGTGAACTGCCAATTGTGTGGCAATAAATCTCGCTGCTCATTGCAATCTGATCATTCGCCCAGAATTTGGCCATTATCCGCAAAACGTGGACTAATCCGGACCCGACCGCGTGCAGCTGCGTTCAAGAATGCTGAAGTGGGACACCGACAGAAGCTGCCATGTTTGCACCAGCCCGCTAGTGTCTATAATTATAGCTCGGTCGATATGCGCCCCCAGAAGCGATTGGCTGCTCGTTTGATTTACGATCCATGAAACAGGTTACATCGATATTTTATTATCGCACTCGTAGCATCGACTAATTG
Organism: Armigeres subalbatus; assembly: GCF_024139115.2. Taxonomy (NCBI): domain Eukaryota; kingdom Metazoa; phylum Arthropoda; class Insecta; order Diptera; family Culicidae; genus Armigeres; species Armigeres subalbatus. The sequence continues at coordinate 154,758,970 of NC_085140.1, read as the reverse complement.
AACATGAATGGCGCTCATTAATCACTGGTGACGAATTCCTTTAAGAATTCTGAGGATTTGATGTTAATCAATGGAGACGATTCCGATTGTGCGTTCGTTTGTTTCATTGACAAAAGATCAATTATCCGGAACAAATCTATTATCGCGGTATTTCAAAAGAAATTCATCCCAAATGCGGTGGATTGAGTAGTTTTGTGAAAGGGTTTTGGGAAGGGAAACAAAAGACTAACTGCAATAAAAGATGGGAAAGATCAATCAGCATAAGTGTAATTTGATAAAGTAATTACTCACGATTTAACACGTGATTGATCGCATAGATGCCGGTTTATTGTTTCCTACCATGTGAACCGCGATGATTCATTCCTATCTCATATTAGAGTAGATCATAGTCATGGAGCACTCATTGTAGGCACTAATTACAGTAGTTCTTGTCTTCGTGTCTTCCTGTCTCCTTGTCTTCTTGTCTTCTTGTCTTCTTGTCTTCTTGTCTTCTTGTCTTCTTGTCTTCTTGTCTTCTTGTCTTCTTGTCTTCTTGTCTTCGTGTCTTCTTTTCTGCTTGTCTTCTTGAGTGATTTGTACCTCGAAAGTACGATGTAGTTTTAAAATTGAATTCTAACTCCATTCAACTAAGGATCATATTCAGTTTTCCCTACGCACCACTCAAGCCATTACCACTGGTACGATAATTCTCTGTACGATTTATGTAACTACGAAGGATTCCAAAAACAATCAAGGCTGTGTTACTAGGTGAATAAATCAATGTTTTTATTGAACGGGTTTATATTGACTGTAAGTGCTATTATAACCGCTGATAATAAAACCGACACATGCATCCTATATTGCTAACACTAAAACAAACCTTAGCCGGATGGAATTATAATGGAATACATTATCGAAACCCTTAAAAGGAACACCGCTGTGTGTTTATTGGTAAAATCTTTGCAAACTGTGCATGGGAAATTCAATTATCAGAAATATATATGAGTCTTCGACGAACACGAGTAGGAGGAATAAATCTGTATAATATGCGCCGGTTGGTGTAGAATGTAAACTACCACATTTTCCTAGGTAATAACCAAAATTATGTCGCAAACTCGAAAGTGGCTGAAGCGTGCTTCATTGATTCTACCCAGCCAATATATACCGCGCAGTCCAGAGGCTGTTCAAACCCGAATCGGTGTAACCGTTTTTTTAAAAACAGCCTTGTTCAGACAACACATATGTGAAGTAGAAGTTGATCTGATCATGTCCCTCACTGATCCAAGTTGACACATCTGGAATCAACTTGTCAGTTGTGTCGGGTAGACAAATCGACCAATACAGGTAAACTTCAATATAACGTACATTTTGATTTCGAAGTTTTACGTTATATCGAATTGTACGTTATATCGAAGCATGAATAATCATCCTTATTTTACAGTATTTGAATGTTGTTCAACCATGTACTTTGTGGCTGAATATTTATTTCTCTAAAACAATGTTGCTAGCAGCTTGGAACAGCTTTTCTTGCGAACAATTCCTACAAACTTGTTCATTTTAAAGAAAAATGAGCCTTGTTTTGATGATGTCGACTGCTTCCGATGTTCATTTCGGTGATTTATTTGGCGTTTCAGTATGGTTTGAATGGTTCGAATGAAAAGCGATTATAATTTGTTATTATTTATTAAAAGCAAAAGGAATAATTTGTGAATACAGCTTTTCTTTACACTGTTTGCAATTTTGATAAATCTGAAATTTCCGAAGGAATTCTTGAAGGCAATTCTGGACAAATGTGTGGAGATTGTTCTATCTGTTGGCAAGCGGAATCGTCTTGAAACACCTTACCCTGGTTCATTGATGGTTCACTAAGTACATATGACTGCAGACACATTTCCGGATTGCTTTGATTGCTAATAATGTGGCTGTCAGTTGTGGTTCGCATTAGGCCTACTTTGATAGTTTTGAACCAATTGAATGCTTCCTTTAACGCTGGTTACAGTTCGGATTTGTTACGGGATTTTGCTCGTCAGGGAATTGAGGAGTGGGGAAAAGAGTACAAAAATTACCCACACCTTCTTTATGGACGACTTGAAGCTGTTTGCGGAATCTGTGGAGAAGCTGCACCAATTTCAGTGGCTTGTAACGGTATTCAGCAACGACATCCGGATGGAGTTTGGTATCGATAAATGTCGATCCATACATCTACACCGGGATCACCTGGTGGATGCCGACATGACAGTGTCTACGTCAACGAACAGGAGGAGGAGATTCGAAACATGGTTGAAGGCGAAACGTACAAGTTCCTAGGTTTCCTGCAACTGAAAGGAATTCTCCATACGATGATCAAGAAAGAGCTGCAGGAAAAGTTCTTGCATCGTGTCAACGGTATTTTGAAGAGCCTCTCGTCGGCCGGCAACAAGGTGAAGGCAATAAACACGTTTGCCGTGCCCTTGTTGACAGACAGTTTCGGGGTGGTGAAGTGGACCAAGACTGACTTGGAGACGTTAGAACGAGCAGTGCGAGTGGCGTTCACTAAGCATCGAGTGCGCCATCCAAAATCGCCCATTAAGAGAGTCACCCTGCCACGTACAGTAGAAGGAAGAGGCGTCACCGATATACAAACACTATGTAATGAGCATTTTTGTTTTATTTATACCTTGCTTAATTTCCATTCAAACTTCAAACTGCTCGTGCTCAGTCAAATTACAACCAATTCAGTTAAAAATTTATGAGCATGAGCATGATTGACCGCCCACGGTTGCTCCTCCGTTATTGCCAGGTCAGCTGTAATTACACAGAGAACCAACAGATGATGTTTGGGACTAACTTCATCTTCAATGTGTAAGAACTGGTGACCCCAAATTAAGCAATACCAGCGCCGGCCGTGTCCGAATGCAGGTCAATTAGGGAATGGGTAGGAAAATGTTGACGTGATACTCGCTTTGGTAGAAGCCGACGAGTCATCTGCACTTCCACGAGAAATCACTGGGATATTGGATATATTGGGAAGGAAGTGTGGCGGGGTTCGTTTTGGTAAACGGTATGCCGGGTGTAGCGTGTAGTTTTATCGAGGTGGAACAAAATCACAATCGAACGCGCACTAATTAATTGACTTATCGACCGCACAAAGCAGAACACAATAGTACGATAATCGCGCGATCGTTCTGCGAATCGGACGCGCACTCAACTTGCTAATTAATTTACTCATTCGCACAACGCAGAACAAAATATTTCGATGATCGCGCGACCGTTCTGCATGCAAAAGGAAACAAGATTATACGCGCATTCCAAAACATGTAATTTTTACTGACATAGACTACAAACCGAATTGAAATATAGGCTCATGTAATATTGACCGATGCACTATCGTTTACAACTATAAACAAGATAATACTTTAGTTGATTAGCCCGATTAGAGTCACACGGCGAACATGCGTTCCATGCGCATCCCCGCATTAAATAATAATGAATGCAGACCTCTTATCCCAAGTAACATTCGAACAGCACTTTGGCATTTGAAGATATTTATTGTGGTTTTATTGCGACAATCGTCATGCTCTTCTGTTTAGGAAAGGCATTTAACAGGCATGAACTATGATCTGTCTTCTAGCTGTTGTCAAAACTTTTTGAAGCAGGTTGTAAATTGCGCACACTATAAAATTTAAATATGGATCTATTGCGGCACTCCATGTCTTGATAAAACGCATTTTAGAAATAATATTAAAGCTCATAGACGTTAGTTTTATTTGTCGTAATAAAATACTTTTTAAAGTCGTTTTGTAACCATAAAAGTCACTTCCAAAACATTTGGCTTCAAATGAGATCAATTGGTATTTGTGGTGGTTACAAATTTTGCATTTCTGATTGAAAACAAAACATGTTGTCAAGTGAATATGGGTAGCAAGGACTGAAAACATTATTTAAATAGCAGATAAACTTACTTTACTATTACCATTCTGCGTGCTTACTCATAATATACATGCTGATACATTTTCAGCTACATCAATCATCTTGATATTGAAAATTATATATGCCAAATTGCGAGGTGACAAATTCGAGATAAGTCTAGAGAGAAACTAACAGAAAATAACACGATGCGTAGATGCGCCCCTGATACCTCGAACTTCACTTTCATTTCATTCACGGTGACACGGAACTGTGCATTCTTGTTTCCGAACGATAAAGTGCCGTCACATGCCAGTATTTTAATTCCTACTTACGTGTAATAAAATGATCAATTCGAAGTTTTAATCCTTAACTTCTCCTGCTTCCATCCATGCCTTTTGTTTTTTTTGAGAAACTTGAACTGTCAAATTCTCTCTAATTATGGCCATCATATATGTAGAAAAATAACCAATCGGCATTTGTAACAGCCAATCGATCTAGTACATAAATAATTCAGCATGGAGACAAGCCTCATTATTGCCACCTCTATACATTATGATTTTATAGTTGATTTCATCGAAGCAAAACAATTTGAACCAATAGATCTCGAAAAATCATTTTGTATGCCATCGCCATATTGTTTTCGCTTCACTTTAGTAGATATTTTGAATCCAAATACTGCATTACAATCATGGTTACAGGTAAGCGATATTTTATGAACGATTCAGCTACGAACAATAAAAAATAAATAATGATAATTTAGTATAAAAGTGCGAATTTTGATTTCTTGAAAAAAAAAAAATGTTTTGAAAAATAATTGTTGAAACTGGGTTTACTGATAGCGCGTCAATTTTATGAGTGTTTTGCACTAAATGACACAATAAATCTGACTCCGCACTTAAAATTAATGCACCGTAAGTCACTTCTCTTTTCATTATTATTATCGATGATTGAGAGTATTTTAATTGAATTTCTGATTATGACATTTTGGGTCTTCATGTTCATTGTAAAAGTTTAATTTATTTTCTCGAGACTGAACGTATTATATAAATTCATATGATTGTTTGAATAAAGCTATATCTAGAGAATACGGAAGGCATCGAGATTAAATGGCTTAGAAAAAGCTTTAAATGAAGCCAACTTTCTTTTATAGTAGTTTGCAAAATGATTTCGAAAGGTTTCAGGTGCCGAGATTGTTTTCATTTTTCGTCATACTCTGATCTTGAAGCCTGTCTTATATTTACACTTCAAAACCATTGCAAGAGAGGGCCAGCTAGGCAGATGCTACTCTTCAACAGGTTTTGGTGTAAGCTACGTAGAAGCAATTGCCTTGACTAGGGTTTTATTGCCATAGGAAGAAAATACTCTTGTAGTAAGTCATAAAACTCAAAATGTTACTTGGGATAGTACTAAAAAATAAATTAGTAACAACCAACATCATGGGATCAACCATCACCAATAGAATAATTTCGCATGAGTCCTGCTCCAATATTTGGAAAGTGACAGTAAATGTTAATTCCACCCTTTCCATTTAATAACAGTTTTTGCACGTTTTTGAATTGTTACCTAATGATTGTCTAATGTCCCATTCATGCTACTGCATTGATAGTTAACAAAACACTGCATATGACCAAGCATCGAAAGATTTAGAATTTTGGTATTAAAAACTCACTAATTCTCGTTCGGTTAACTCCTACCAATCCACCCAGCGGCGACGGTGTCCCTCTCGTGCATTACAAAATAGATAATAAACCCATTAGAATGGTTTCAAATAGTACAGAAAGGTGAATAGGTTATAAGTGCCGAAATGACGCTTTTATATATTATAATATTATAATGCCACATCCGTTCCTTTACGTTCAGTTCCTAAAGATAGATGAGGATTCTGATAGCCGATACATTGAACTGACAGAGTATCGATTTATGGCGTTGTAAAGATGGTTATGAATTGTATACCCTACACACCTAAAATAAATCGCCGAATTCGGTAAAATTTTACCGAAATCTCAACAGCAGAACTGTTCGGTAAATAATTTAACTGAGTTTCGGTGATTTTGACAGTTGAGCAATGGAAAAAATTACAAAAAATCCGTAAAATAAATTACCGAACAGTTCCGCTGCTGAGACCTCGGTAAAATTCACCGAACACGGTGAAATGAGTTAAGTGTGTATGAATACAATGTGCATAGCTATTATACAGTGCATTTAATAGATTTAATTAACATTGATGCGCTGGTGCATTTCGTGTGCCATCTTCCGTAGGATAAGATTGTTTTAAAGATATTTCACTAGTTTGAACTTAAACAGGGGACGATGCCATATTGTTTGAGTTTCATGAAATAATAGAATGTTCTAGTTTGCTGCTGAAAACTATCCGAATAATATGATGGTTATTGGTTGGTATGAAATTCAGCCTATAACTTGCACGATCGTTACAATAGCTTGGACAGTAGCTAGTAGCTACTAGCTACAGTCCAACCGTGATATAGTGTCAATTTGTTTGGGAACACAATATGTGGCCGAGGTTCATGATGTTTAGTGTTATAAAAGTGGGATGAGGTTGATTTATTTGTGTGCTAGACCTATTGAATTAGCGCCAGTATTCAATGACAGTTTTGAACGTGTCGAGCAACCTACTCCAAGAGTTTATTTTGTTCTAAACTCCTTCCCAATAAACATAATGATAAACAATATATTAAATATATCCCGTGCGCCAATAAGAGACTTCCCACCTCCCAGTCTGGAGACGGCTAGTTTAAATCGTGGTCCGGCCCAGGATGGTACGGATATTACTAAAAGATCTCACCAAATTTTCGCGTGCTCGTTGCTCGTTGTCCACGAAAGCAGAAGACAACACCTGCTACCACTGGTATTCCAGGGAGCCGTCGTTTCGCTATTGTGTGCGTTTGAAATCTTCACTAAACACGATTCACTTTAGAAAAAAAAATAACACTTTTATTCTTCCACTAAACTTTTTTTTTCTAAACAGGCATTTTCCCAGCCGAATAAAAAAAGAGACAGAAAAATCAGACAGCCAGAAACGAAAACACGATCGCATTCGTTCAATGCTTGCTGCGATCCTCAAATTACAACCAATTCAGTTAAAAATTTAGGAGGTTTATTAAAACAGCAAATGTTATCGTTCAAGCATAGGGAAGCTAAAAAGTCAAAATTTGATTCACTCTAAGCTTTTGCTCAAACCAGTGACAAAGGTAGCCAAAGGAATTAAGGTGGGTGTAGCAATTGTCTCCATACATAAAAACAACTATTTTTCGAAAAATAAGTAAAAGGCATGTGGGTGAACTGCATATAGCAAGGGAAAGGTTTTACTTCCTGCTTCTTAGAACTGCTGTAAAAACCACAATAAAATTTGTTATTATCCTCAAAATAGATTATTCCATAATAGGAACGCATGCACCACGTTGAGGCACTATTCTTAGTTTTGGTTTCATATTTGGCAAATCCCATTGTTTTCTTATGGGATTGGCCAAAGAGGGACCCCTAGTGCGACAACTGGTGCAACGGACGTCAAAAATTAAGCAAAATCAATTTTTACAATAATGCTTTGCTTGTTTTGGAGGAGATCAAAGGTGTTATCGTATGAATATGCTTTATCGATATGAACTTGGTTTGCGGTGATTTGATTGGTCATTTGGCATATAAAGCACTAGTGCGACAACTGGTGCTATAGCCACAACTGGTACATCTAGCCTATCTTATAATCTGTTTTACGTAGTTTACATCGGGCGGTCGTATCTTGTGTATAACCCTTCTGATTCTTTTTAATTCCTTCATGGATGCAGTCAGAAATTCCTGCAGGAATTCCTCCACAAAATCCTCTATAATAAAAATCCTGTATGTCGGATCATCAATAAAAACAATAACTCAGAAATAGTCGTACACTTTCTAAAGACATTTATTTTCCGACCGTCGAACTTGACACCATCTTTTATTCTCCTTTTTGCATCTCGATCTCACTCTCGTCGTCTCTCGGTGTTTCCACGTTCATTCGCTAGGGTTACCAGTGCTGATCTACTTTAGCATTTGGCCTATCCCCGACATCCCCCTTTACTTTAAACGTCGTATACTGTGTCAGTGTGGTAATCCTTCAGATATCCTGGTCTCCGTAACATCCGCAAACCTCGATTCGATCTCGTATCCTTTCGTATTCCACTAAATTCGGCTCCCGCTTCATTTCTGTTATTTTGTTTCGAAGAAAGGAACTCAGTTGGTACATTGCCAGATAAATCATTGTTTGATGAATTTTCCGGTACAGGAGTGGCTTCAGATGCGCCACATTTCTTTGCAGCACTCGTCCCGAAGTATTAGATTTAACCGTTGCTTCTGATCCTACTAGTTTTGTCACTGTATACTCTTCGGGTGCAAATGTTGTCGAGAGTTTATTCTCTTTCACAACTCGTTTCACCACAACAGTATCCCCCTCTGAAATATCTGAGGTCTTTGCATGACGTTTGCCATCCGCATAATCAGCATCTTTCTGTTTCCTTTCCCTGTCTCTATCTAATATCTCCTCCTCCTCCCCATTGGGTTGTTCACTGTAGCTGGGTAGCTTATCTCGGAACAATCGCTTGAACATCAACATTGAAGGTGCCACCCCTGTTGTTGCGTGTGGAGTTGAGTTATACATTAATAAAAATGATCTTAGGTCCCACATCCAATCCGAACTTGCTGTCTGTTGACTTATCTTAAGGTGTTTCAATATTGTTTTGTTCGCCCGTTCCACTTCACCGTTAGCTTGTGGCCAGTACGGCGTTGTTTTCCTCAGTGTTATACCATATTCATTACAATATAAACGCATTTCCTCGCTCACAAACTGTGGTCCATTATCCGACCTAATAGTTTCAGGCACTCCAAATCTGCTAAAAGTCTCATGCAGAGCCTGTACTGTGCGTTTCGCCGTTATTTGTTTCATAACAATTGTTTCTGTGAATCTACTGTAGTAGTCCACTAGCACGAACAGTGTATGGCCCGAAGGGAGTGGTCCCATGAAATCAACCGCTATATCAACCCATGGTTTCTCGGGCATTTTAGTACTCTTTAAAGGCTCCGGTGGCCCAAGAGAAGAAACAAGTATACACTGCTTACATTTCTTCACAATTTGCTCAACCTGCTTGTCGATGCACGGCCACCAAACTTTTTGACGCAGGCGACGCTTCATAGCCGCAATCCCCGGATGCGCCTCGTGAGCCACACTTAAAACTTCTTCGCGTAGTTTAAAAGGAACCACCAGTCGACTACCTCTTAGCAAAACACCATCGAAACTACAAAGCTCATCTGCATACGGTTTGTATTCTTTTTGCAGTCCTTCTATTGACCCTGATTGAAGACACCTTAGTACCTGTTGAAGCTCCTCATCACTAGCCGTTTCTTCTTTAACTTTTTGTAATGTGACTGCGATGGGGACTGATTGTGCCACCACATTCCGAATGTACTCCTCTCCTTTTCATCAAAAGGCTCGGGAGCTTGTTTGCACTGTCTCGAAAAAACGTCGGCAAGCTTAGTAGACCCTGGAATGTGCTTAACATCATACGAATAGTTTTGTAGTTCAAGGACCCATCTCTCCATTCGGGCACAAGGCCGAGATCTCGGACTAAACAGAAACTTAAGAGCCTTGCAATCGGTTAACAGTGTGAATTTTACTCCCAGCAGGTACAAGCGAAACTTCTCTACGCCCCAAGCAAGAGATAATGCTTCTCGCTCTGTTTGGAAATACTTCTTCTCCAGGTCAGTCAAAGCTTTGCTGGCGTATGAAATCACACGACTTGACCCTTTAGAATCTTCTTGAAGAAGTACAGCTCCTAGTCCTGTTGCGCTAGCGTCCGTCATAAGCTTGGTTCGGTCTTTAGGATTGAAAAACCCGAGATGATGTATTTGTGATATAGCTGTTTTGATTGAGTCAAACGCTAGGCTTTCTTTTTGTGTCCATCTGTACGGAACTCCTGACCGGAGCAGGTGCCTCAATGGTTCAGTTTTCGATGCGAGATTTGGAATGAATCGGCCAACATAACAAATCATCCCCAGGAAACTACGAAGCTCTGATATATTCTGTGGTTCCCGAAAATTTTGAATTACGGAAAGTCTATCTTCAGTCGGTCGAACTCCGGAGATTGATAATTCGTGACCAAGAAATTCTAAGCATTCTACACCGTATATGCATTTTCCCTCGTTGAGTAGAATGTCATATTCCGAGAACCGCTTTAACACCGCTGCCAATCGTTTATCATGTTCCTCTTTACTAGAGCCGAACACGATAGTGTCGTCCAGGTATACGATAACTCCTTCGAGGCCAGCTGTAATTGTCTCCATTGTTTTCTGAAATATTTCAGGGGCACAGCTGACCCCGAACATCAAGCGTTTATACCTGTATAGTCCATACTTGGTGATAAATGTTGTAATCGGTCTTGACCTTTCGGACAGCTCCACCTGATAATAGGCATCCTTGATATCAAGTCTGGAAAACAGTACTGCCCCCGATACTGACGACAACAACTCATCTACAAGCGGTAAAGGGTGTGTTTCCCGGAGGACCGCTTGATTAGCCCGTCGCATGTCGACACAGAGGCGAACTTCTCCGGAATCTTTAAGCACGGGCACCACAGGTGACACCCATGGTGATGGCCCTGGAGCAGGCTCGATGATGTCGAGCTCTAGCAGTGTTCGAAGTTTCTCCTCAATCTTTTCTTCCATCGCAATTGGTGGACGTCGATACGGCTGTTGCACTGGCTGTACTTGGTCGTTGATCGGTATTTCTACCTCCACACCTCGCAGTTTTGGAAACGGGCTGCAGCGTTGTGTGTCGATTGCTTCAATGTCATATCCAACTTTAAGAACTTGTAGGTCCTTGGCTGTTTGATCACCTAACAAGCAGCGTTGACCATCCTCAACAACATAAAATTTCGCTCCCACTTTGTTGTTGCCTGCTTGGATGTCGGAGGTGAATGATCCAGCCACCTTCAATGGCTGCTTGGCCTCGTATGCCATAAGTGATCTGTCAATTTTAGTAGTAGCATCGCTAACATTCACTCCCGCTTCCTTCATTTGCTCCCAAACACTTCTTGTGATAATGTTAGCATCTGCGCCGGAATCGATCGTCATGGGGATATCCACTCCACCTACCTTAAAGTTGAAAACGTTTCGACCCATCGCATAAAACACAAAATCTTTCGATTGACCGTCTTCAATCTCCTCCTGCACCGCGCGAATACGTTTGGCTTGTGGTTCTGAGGAATTGTCATTGGCACGGCGCTTAAACCCTTGCCTTGCAGCATAGCATCTCTTTGCCCAGTGACCGAGTTTGCCACATGCCGCACATTTAGTCTGCTTTGCCGGACACTCGATGCTTCCTTGAACATGACCTCGCCGACCGCAACCGTAGCAATTGAAATTGTTCTGTTGGCGATCAGACTGCTTCCGATATTGAAAACCAGGTGAGTTGGTTGCTCTTCGATGAGTAAACGAACGGAAAGGCGGTTTTGCTACAGAATGAACTTCGAATTCAGGTCTTGTTTGTGTATTGGGTTTTACCAGCTTCTTTGACTGATCCCACGATTCAGCCATACTGGTTCCTAACGCAACGATCTCCTCAAGCGATCGATCTCTCTGAAGAAGTTTTGTCCGAAGTTCCTGCGACTTGCATCCTTGCGTGATGCGATCAGCAATTAGTTCGTCCACAACGCACGCATTGTAATTGCACCTCGAAATTTGCTTTCGCAAACGCATAACGAAATCCGTAAATCTTTCTTCAGGGTTTTGTACAATCTGATGAAAGATGTGCCGCTCATACGTCTTGCGACGGAACGGTTCAAAATAATCATTCAGGCTTTTAATTGCAACGTCGTAATATGGTGGATCATTCGATACATGTGGGACTTGATTAACCCCGGGCAAATGGCGTAACAATTCCTGAAGTCCTGGCCCACCAAGATACGCTAATTGCGCACGCTTATCGCGCTGTGTTTCGACATTTTGAGCAAGGAAGAACGACTCCAAATCATTTTTCCATAATTCCCATTCACCAGGAAGACTGCTAGCTTCCGAAGAGACATCGAAAGGCTTAATGCGGCTGTATGATGACATCCTGTGAAACATGTTTTTTTGCAATCAAAGCGGAATACGCCATTTAGAAAAATATAATTCTAAAAATTGTGAGTCAATGTGGTCCCAATGTTTTTCATCACATGTATATAAATATAAATAACAATACTACCAAGTAAAAAGGGTAATAAAACACAAGGAATTTTTCTATTTATTTATTTGTACGTCCTTTATATAAATATTAGCAGCAGAAGCTATTTCAATGACCGGGATTTTACTCCTTTTCGCATGGAAAACCCATACATTTTAAATAATATAATACGTTTCCTGTATTTCATTATTCCATATGCTCTACTGACCATCTTTCGGTACACAACCAGCAATATATCACATGGTACACAACCAACTTTCATGTGGTACACAACCATAACGTGGTACATAACCATGACGAGGTACACAACCATCTCAAAGGTATATCACAATTCAGATACCAAATCGCTAGGTACACAACCTCTATTTAGGTACACAACCTTTCAAATTTCGTTTATCCTTCCAACGTCAAAGCAACATTTAGGTACATAACCATCGACGCGAAAACAACATTACACCATTTTATGTGATACACAATTTTCAGCTAATTCGACGGTTACTTCCGTTTTCCGTTCCGGTACACAACCTTCCACCAGTTCTTTCTCAGTAAAATAAAAATTCTTTAGTGAAATACAAGTATAGTTACTCACCTGCACTGCCGTTCAAATACTGGTTTAAAACTGTGATCAATATTATTATATCATCCTGCTAAAATACTCATTTCACCGTGCCAGATTACACCCAACAATAATACAATTTTATATATGTATTTGATGTTTGGCAATGAAAAAAACATTGGGAACCACCACTCACTGTATTCTTTCGTTCATTTCTATTCTTCTATTCATGTACTCACATTGCTTCCAAGGCAAACCTAACCTCTCTGGGCCTCCGCCCTTTGATGATTTCTGAACGTCGAAACTCGATTATCTCTTGTAGCACAGAATAAAAACTGAGCTGCCGAAGCAATTATAACCTCACTTTATTTTTATGGGCTTGGGTGTTCCGCCCTTCCAAAACCGACGCGAGTGAATTTACGAATCGTTTTCCTTTTTTCGTCCTACTAATGCACTTTTCACAGGTGAAACAATTTTCTCACTGCACTCCTTTTTCTTCCTCGTCGCCAATTATGTCGGATCATCAATAAAAACAATAACTCAGAAATAGTCGTACACTTTCTAAAGACATTTATTTTCCGACCGTCGAACTTGACACCATCTTTTATTCTCCTTTTTGCATCTCGATCTCACTCTCGTCGTCTCTCGGTGTTTCCACGTTCATTCGCTAGGGTTACCAGTGCTGATCTACTTTAGCATTTGGCCTATCCCCGACACTGTACACATTTCAAACTTAGATCTTCAATGCCAATACCTTACTCGATATTGGCTGACTTAGATCTGAAAGCAACCCGACATCAGCTCTGATTTCGACAGAACTTTTACCCAATTGCGACAAGACATTTGTCCACATAGAACATGCCTAAAATCGTATTAACTCAAAAAACTCAAAGAACTCTGAGGATCGTGTGAACTGAATAAAACAGTAACAATAATGCCTCTAGGTGATACAATTAGACTCCATAAGATGCTGTCATCCTTACATGAAACATCATGAACAATTTATTAAATTATTTCGGAACGACTATACCCAAATCAGAATATTTTTTTAAAGTGTACGTTATATTGTGGGTAGAGGTGTGCGCCGCCGCACCACGCAGCCGTCACCGACAGTTTTTGACACGTTAAAATTTTCCACGCCGCTGATCTATAATTTTCCACGCCGATTTAAATTTGAAGAAATCCGCAAAATTTTCTGTGGAAATTCCGAAGATTCAGTGGAAGTTCCGTATAATTTACTGATAGATCTCTACAACATCACGTTAAACTCCAGAGAATTTTTCGTGAAGAAACCGATTATTTCCATGAAAATTTCATGCAATTTCTTGTTAAAAAATTGGAAAGCTCTGCGTAAAAACTAAGCTAAAAAATTCGTGTGAAAGTTGCGAATCCCATTGAAATCCAAATAAATATCATTGAAATTGAATTTTTGAACGGATAAGAGTCGTTCGGGAGAAAGCCATTTGGCCGAACACCACAAGGCTCAAAGTTGTTTCGCCGAATATGTAGTTTAACCGAAAAGACTATTTGGTAGAAGCAAAGCTTAAGAGCAAAGCGATAGCTTGTTTTAATGTTATGAAATCATCGATTTTGTTTACTTAATTTGATATCAAAACATAATTCTGATATTGGTTTCCGATAACAAAATAAGTACACATTTTGATGTCTCACCATTCAATTTAGTATTACATATACAGAAAAATGAGATAAAAATATGTAATCAATCATGATGATTCAGATTGGAAAACAAATTATAAATCAATTTGATATCAAAATCAAAATATGTTTTCTAATGCTCTCATTATGTTTTAAGATTTTAAGGTATCTAGCATAAGGTTATAGGCCGAGAATGTAATTTGGTCAAACAGTTCCTTCGACTGAAAAAAAAGCTTGGCCGAATGGCTTAATAGCCGAATATGCCCTTTGGCCGAAATAGTGGTTTGGTCGAAAGGGCCATTTGGCCGAAATAGACATTCGATCGAATACGGACAAATGTCAATGACTGTACGGGTAATATTGTCAAAAATGGCCACTCGTTTAGTTAAATGAAAAGGCCATTCAATGACCATTAAACAAAATTCCGTAGCCTCTCTAATTTTAAATCGATACAGGCCTTTAGACCAAAAGACATCCCGCCCAGTTCCATTTAGCAAAACTAAACGTTTAACGGAAACTGTTATCATAAAAAAACACCTTAATAAAGATTAAAAAAAAAGAAACTTTTATCATGTCAAAACTGGTTTGACCGAAAATGTAGTTTATACGAAAGCGACGTACAGCGAAAAAGAACATTTGACCGGACTTTTAAAAAGTTGTTTGCCCTAACAGGCCATTTGACTGAAAATGCCGTTCGGCCGAAAAAGTCATTTGACCAAAAATGTCTTTCGGTAAGAATTCCCAGATAACCAGAATGCATGCATAATAGAATTGTTTTTCTGTTATGCGATGCCTATGCGCACAAATTAAATCGTATACCAGTCGCGAAAACGCTTTTTACTTACTAAAATGGAGGCGACATATGTATATTTCTTATCCGACGTTGCTCGGTAGTGTATGCGATGTACACGATTTTTAAGCGAGTTTGTTTGTTATACATTGCGACATAGTGTAGCATACCATATTACCATTATTTTAATAAACCCCATAACCATAAACAGAACAATCACATACCAAGCCATCCTAGCACCGAATCAATCATCGAGCATAGAGATGCATGCTATGCAATTTAAAACGGCACATATGGAAGTCATTCACCATCAAGCTACATTGCTCTATCGCCTCTTTCTCTACCTCCGCTTGTGAGGTCCGGAGCCGATAGCATGTAGTTCGAAGGAATCAAATTACAAAGCCAAGCCAAATTGACTACGGCAATAACCGATATTGCTGAGGGCGCAAGGATGAGCACTTTGGGTTTATTTGTCACTCCCGTTGTCTCACACGACGCAACAAGTTACCTCCTATCATTGTAAACATATAAATATCAGTAATTCAATAAAGAAGGTCAGACCAATTCTTATAATCGAAACAGGTTTAAAGAGTTTGAATAATATCCTGAGTAACCTAAACAAAGCTCCAAACAGAAAATATATGCAACTAACTTTGAATCAAAAATTGAATAACGCAAAGCTTATTTACAGTAAAGCTACGAATGCTCTTGCTGAGATCGAAACTAAAATAGAGGAGTCTGAATTAAAATTTTTAACCAAATGTCTTAGACAAACTTATAGTAATGTACATATTTTAATTTCATCTAAACTTGACTTCGCAGCAATTCATAAAACCAGCGTATTTACATTAGCATGTATATTTCTTTTTATTAACAAACTGAAGAAAACAATTGAATTAAAAATGGCGAAAGTAAACATTAAAACTGGTTCCACTTTGATCAGTATGTATGACGGTAATCCAACAAATCTAGACTCTTTTCTGGATTCAGTTGAACTTTTTATCGATATAGTTAACAGCGATAATGCGAGCGCTACACAAGCAATCAAAGATGCAGCGTTAGCAACCGCCGTTAGGTTTGTCAAAACTAGGACTACAGGGGCAGCTAGACAATCAATTCCCGAAAACGCAACGCTCGAACAATTAACCGATGCGTTAAAGGCAAATTGTTCATCAAAAATTACAGCTGAAAATGTGTTAGCAAAGCTTAAGTGTATCAAGCAATCGTCTTCCACGGAGGATTTTGTACCGAAGTGGAGAAGCTAGCTCAAGAGCTCAAGTCTATATATATACGTAATAAAATACCAGCAGACGTAGCATCACAAATGGCTACCAAAAGTGGTGTCGATGCTCTAATTGCTGGAGCAAAGAATCCCGAAATAAAAACAATATTACGCGCCGGAACATTTACTAAGTTGAATGATGCAGTTCAGAAAGTACAAGAGAACGACGCAATGCAAAAACTAATGAAGATAAATCTAGGAACTCAAACCCCATGCATGCTCAGGTATTTTTGGCAAACGGAAACCAATATAATCGAGGCCGTGGACGAGATAGCAATTTTACCCAAAGGAGAGGAAATTTTAATCCTAACAACAGATTTAGTGGGAACTGGCGTAGTAATAATAACAATTTCAATCAATCCCAATCCTCCTATTACAATTACCAACAACGCTTCCCAAACCAGAGACATGAGTGGAATAGACGAGGATATGGAAGTTCAAGGGGACACTTCCACCAAAGAGGTCGACAAACAATATATTACATGCAACCTGGATTCCAAGTTCCAAATCAATCCGGTCAGCAACAGGCTATAGCACAACCAGTACAAGCCCAACAACAACCAATAAGCCAAAATCACAATTTTTTAGGAACACCGTTTGGTCTTCATACACAATAAATGCGTCTATTTCAAATTACATCAATTTAACACTCGATTTATCAGATAGTCGATGCAATTTCATTGTAGATACAGGTGCAGATATATCTATTATAAAGGCAAACAGAGTTAAACATACCCACATATTTTATCCGGAGGAAAAATGCATTATTACAGGTATTGGACACGATAAAGCAAGCTCACTTGGTTCCACCTACGCTAACATACTAGTCGATGGGAGTCATATTGAGCATAAATTTCATATAGTTAAAACGAATTCCAGATTCCAACCGACGGAATCATAGGAAGAGATTTTCTTACAAAATATAAATGTAAAATAGATTATGAACCATGGATTTTATCATTTACCATAAATAATCAGAATATTTCAATACCAATAGAAGATAATTTTCAAAACAATTTCTTTTTACCACCTCGATGTGAAATTACCCGCTGTATGCCGAATCAAAATTTGAAAGAAGATATGGTTGTATATTCACAGGAAATTCAACCTGGAGTTTTCTGTGGAAATACAATTATATCAGCTAAAGAACCAATTCTGAAATTCATTAACACTACCGCTAAATCAGTTTATATTGCATATACAGATTTCAAACCTCTTATGGAACCACTTAGCAATTTCCAAGTGGCCTCACACAAGAAATATTCAATTGATAAAACCATTAGACGAAACAATATTTTGAAAAATATGGATACTAAACATATTAGCCCACATGCTAAACTAGAAATTGAAAAATTGATTATGCAGTACGAAGACATTTTTAACTTGGAAGATGAAATATTATCAACCAATAATTTTTATACGCAGAACATCAATTTAAATGATAATGTTCCTGTGTATATACCAAATTACAAAACAATCCACGCCCAAGGCGAGGAAATCGAAAAACAAATTCATAAAATGTTACAAGATGACGTAATTGAACCCTCAGTTTCGTCATACAATTCTCCAATATTACTTGTACCAAAAAAGTCAGATAATTCAAATAAAAAATGGCGTTTAGTTGTTGATTTTAGGCAATTAAACAAAAAAATTATGCCGGATAAATTTCCGCTACCAAGAATTGAAAGTATATTAGATCAACTTGGTAGAGCCAAATTTTTTAGTACACTAGATCTGATGTCAGGATTTCATCAGATTCCATTAGACAGAGATTCTAGAAAATTCACTGCTTTTTCTACTAACTCTGGGCACTATCATTTCAAACGATTACCATTTGGATTGAATATTAGTCCAAATAGTTTTCAAAGGATGATGGCCATTGCAATGGCAGGTCTAACACCTGAACGTGCTTTCATTTATATTGACGACATTGTTGTGATTGGATGCTCACTGAAGCATCATTTATCAAATTTAGCATCAGTATTTGATCGAATGAGAAAATATAATTTGAAATTGAATTTATCTAAATGTAAATTTTTGAGAACTGAAGTGACCTATCTTGGTCATAAAATAACTGATAAAGGGATATTACCTGATGACTCAAAATTTGAAGCTATCAAGAACTATCCCATTCCCAAAAATTCAGATGAAGTGCGAAGATTTGTTGCTTTTTGCAACTATTATCGCAGATTTGTAGAAAATTTTGCTGATATAGCTCATCCACTAAACCAACTTTTGAAGAAGAATGCTATGTTCAATTGGACTGAAAAATGTCAAAATGCATTTGATATTTTAAGACAACACTTAATGTCACCGAAACTGTTGCAATACCCTGATTTCACCAAAAAATTCATATTAACGACCGACGCCTCAGACATTGGATGCGGAGCTGTCTTGTCGCAAATTTCTGAAGCAGGAGAACAACCAATAGCCTTTGCTAGCAAAACGTTTATTCCAGCAGAAAGAAATAAGCCAACTATAATGAAGGAACTAATAGCCATACATTGGGCTATAAATTATTTTGAAGCCTATTTGTATGGAAGAAGATTTACAGTACGAACGGATCACAGACCTCTTGTGTATCTATTCGGAATTAAAAATCCTACATCGAAATTAACCCGAATTCGTATAGATCTGGAAGGATTCGATTACGATGTTGTATATATTAGAGGTAAGGAAAATGTTGTAGCTGACGCATTATCGCGAATAGCTACTACATCCGAAGAATTAAAAAATTGTAATATATTGTTAGTTAATACCAGGTCAATGACCAGAAATGCGCAAAAATCAACCAAAAATAATGAAAATGAAATGAAATATAATGAAAATATAAATGAGAAGACTGATCATCTCTCAACATATGAAACGGAGTGCACTACGGAAACAAGAAATATGATGAAGCTGTGCACAGCCGTAGTGGACAATACTTTGAAATTGATGATAACGAAGAAAAATAGCAAAACGATTGTTGCACAAGTGCATCAAGACGTTAGAAATGGAAGTCACGCATTCGAGTGTGCTCTTCCAGAAATTGAGAAAATTACAAAAAGATTGAATATAAAAGAGCTAGCATTGTCGACAAATGATTTCATTTTTACCATGGTACCATTAAATTTATTTAAAATAATTTCTAACAAATTATTAAAAACATTAAAAATTATTATTTATAAAGAGCCAATCTTTATACACAACCCAACTGACATTCAAATGTTATTAAGTAATCATCATAACACACCCACTGGGGGACATGTAGGTCAATTTCGATTGTACCTTAGACTCCGTGAGAAATACAAATGGCACGATATGAAAAGATCTATTGCTCAATTCGTCAAGGCCTGCGAATTGTGCAAAAGAAACAAGATTATCAAGCATACAAAAGAGCCGATGGTTATAACAACAACACCATCGAGCGCGTTCGAAATAATTTCTATAGATACCGTAGGTCCATTACCAAAATCCAATAGAAACAATCGCTACATTATTACAATCCAATGCGATTTAACAAAATATATTACACTGATACCGATTCAAAACAAGGAAGCCAACACCATTGCTAGAGCACTAGTTGAAAATTTTATTTTAACTTTCGGAAATTTTCTCGAAATACGTTCTGATCAAGGTACCGAATACAATAATGAAGTACTTGAGCAAATTAGTAAATTACTCCAAATCAAGCAAACCTTTTCAACACCATATCACCCACAATCAATTGGTTCATTAGAGAGAAACCACAGATGTCTCAATGAGTATCTGCGATCCTTCACTAATGAACACCAATCAGATTGGGATGAATGGATAAAATTTTACGAATTTTCATACAACACGACCCCTCACACAAATCATAATTTTACCCCATTCGAGTTAGTTTTTGGCAAAAAAGCAACCCTTCCCAGGATATTATTCAAAACAAAATGAACCTATATATAACTTTGATTTATATAAAATGAATTACAATACAAACTTCGAAGATCACAAGAAATAACAAAACAAAATTAATAGAACACAAACACCTAAGAAAAGAACTATTCGATAATAATCTCATCCCAATTGTTGTTACAGTTAATGATATAATTTATTTGAAAAACGAGAATAGGAGAAAACTAGATTCATTTTATCTTGGACCATACAAAATTACAAAATTGATGAACCAAATTGTGAAATAGAGCACATACTTTCAGGAAAAATTATAACAGTACACAAAATAGGATAATCAAATCATGATTTTAAATAGTTAGTTTTACTAGAGTTCTACCGAGCCTAACCTCTCACAAAAAAATAATAAAGTCAAAAAATAAGTAAAAAGATGAGGTAGGTGAAAGTTCCCAGCTATACGCTGAGGAGTGCAAAATTCGGTTAGTAACATACAAACTTAACAAGACCCTTATAAACTGATTATAAATAATGAAAAATCTATAGTGAAAGCAAGCAAACAAAAAAAACATGTAAGAGTCAACTGGAGGAAGACAATTTTTTTTTCAGAATAATTTCATTATTCTCCCAAAGGGGGATGGTGTAGCATACCATATTACCATTATTTTAATAAACCCCATAACCATAAACAGAACAATCACATACCAAGCCATCCTAGCACCGAATCAATCATCGAGCATAGAGATGCATGCTATGCAATTTAAAACGGCACATATGGAAGTCATTCACCATCAAGCTACATTGCTCTATCGCCTCTTTCTCTACCTCCGCTTGTGAGGTCCGGAGCCGATAGCATGTAGTTCGAAGGAATCAAATTACAAAGCCAAGCCAAATTGACTACGGCAATAACCGATATTGCTGAGGGCGCAAGGATGAGCACTTTGGGTTTATTTGTCACTCCCGTTGTCTCACACGACGCAACAAGTTACCTCCTATCATTGTAAACATATAAATATCAGTAATTCAATAAAGAAGGTCAGACCAATTCTGACTTTTGAGCTCGACGCTTCTGGGTCCAACCCTTAAGGCTCTATAAACCGTAATCAATCCGATAATGACAATGATTTTATTCAAATCCGCACTAATACTAATAAAGTTTTGAACTAAATTCAATATTTTGGGGCTATTTACGGACTTACCCTCTATCATAATATATTCATGGCATTTCCATATTAATTTTTCACTTATCAAAACTAGCAATTACTGAGGAATTGCTGGAAAAACGATGAAAACTGCCTTTTTCCTAGGTCGATATTCGTTTGTTCATCGAACGCATACTAACGTTCGAACGTTCGGATCGAACACATACACACTCACTTGATTTTTATTGGATCTTTTCCCATTGTTTCTTTGATTTTATCACTCCTAAAACATATTCACTAACTGAGTTTCACATTTTTCGTCAACCTTGACTACCAATTAATTCACTTCACGCCCAAAAACTGTTGAAAACTGCTTTGCAAAAATCGAAGTGAGAGACAAATTTGACGACCGTATTGTGAATGCAATAAAATGCGGAAGACTCAAA